>NC_142734.1:9698862-10393862 GCF_051943395.1 Hippocampus bargibanti
AAGTTATTGCTAGCTAGCCTGCACACGGCTCATTAGCTTCCACACTTGCTGTGCAACATCGTTCTCACAGAAGTATATTGATGCTAACATTAACATGGGGCTTGTTAAAAAGTCACTGACATTCAACTGTTTCATCAATTGTATTGTTTCATTGCAAATTAGAATCAGAACCTTTTCTCTCCACAAAGGTGAATCCTCCGGTGCATTCAAGCTGAAGTGTACTTTGTTTTACTCGTTGGGCTCATTTAAAGGGGAGTTTACCTGTTTCAACTGAGGGCCAGTATCATCCAATCAAAATTGCACTTTCCGCCAACTGCAGCCCCAAACAGAAAATGAACAGAAAAAAGCGAGAATATGTATTTAGATTTATCGGCAAGCCATATGCAATCGTCAAAAGAGCCATATATAGCTTGCGAGCCATAGGTTCCCGACCCCTATATTAAATGATTAACCAATGTTTACATTCAAGTGTATCCATGCTCAAGTTCTTGATATGTATTACAAAAATGTATTAAACTCAATTCGCAAAGAAGCCACAGCTTTTGACATGATGGGTCAAAGTTCATTAAGGCCTTTTCAATTTAAAAGTATACACTCACCCGCCGACCATTTGGTGCAATCGAAATGCTATCAATTCATGAGCAAATCAAGTCTTAAATAGCCGTGTACAATTAGAACATGCTGAAGGTTGTGACACTGTCTGTTATACAGTATGTGTCTTAGAGTGGGTGTAGTGTAATGCGGTGTACCTGGAGAAAGCATACTGCATCATACAGAGTATTTAGGCGCCATGCTACGGTGAGACAAAAAACATTTCAGTTTAAAATGTCGATTCGAAGACATTTCTTACGAAACTGTTCGTGCATCCACATTGTGTTCCATACATTCTACTGAGCATGCACTAGAAAAACGTGCCAGCAGCATCTTTTCACAACCGTGTGCTTTACCAAAGAAAATGATTTATCAGCAAAAGCGCTTCACTGACCATTCCAAATATAAATATACTAAATACTTCACACGGACATTCTCCTCGTTCGAGGGAACTCCTGGAAGCTCTGTCCCGGTGAGTGTGTGCTTTCAGGGGAAGACTGTCCAGTATTGTCCCTGAAGCTGCTGTGGATCCTATAGGAAACAGAGTTGTAGGTGACAGAGCTGACACGGCAGCTTTTGCATTGGCTGCGGGTGACGAGGGGGCTATCGCAAAAGCCCAAACGGTAGCACACACAGGAGCAGAGCGAACTGAGGCTTGACTGTGCCTTGCACGCAGCTGGCGTCACCTGCAAATGTGGCCTGTGGTTGCAGGGGCTTCTCCCTCGCTCGTGGTTGTCGGCCGAGGAGCTGATGAGGTTGGTGCGACTCGTTCCCCCCTCCATGGCCGCAAAGAGAGGACTCTGGTTGTGACTGTACGCCCGCATGTTGTGTCTGCTCCTTTCATCGCAGTCGTTTCTGCTGCGCTCACCCACGAGATGGAGGCTTAAGGCCCCACCCACAAGCCCTCGGTCCTTCTTCAGAGATGCCCTCTGTTGAGCATCTCGTTTCTCATCTTCACTGTTCATGGTGAGGAAACGGAGCACCACCAGGTTCAGAAAGGCTCCGATAACTGTAAGTCCAACCAGGATGTACATGAAGCTGAAAACCACATAGAGGGTTTTCTCCTGGAGGTCTTCCTTTTTCTGCAAGGCCACAAAGTCTCCAAAGCCAATCGTAGTAAGGGTGATGAAGCAGTAGTAGTAAGCATGGAAGAAGCTCCATCCCTCAAAATGAGCAAAAGCGGCAGCCCCCACACACAGGGTGCCAATGCAGGACAAGAATCCCACGAGAACCATGTTTTCCATGGACACCCCTGTGTGTTTAAAGCCCAGGCACTGTTTGGTCTTCTGCAGGAGATAACGCACAAATGTGTTCATCCGCTCTCCCAGGCTCTGGAACATGACCAAAGTCAGAGGAATGCCCAGGACTGCATAGAACATGCAGAAGACCTTTCCTGCGTCGGTGCCTGGTGCCGCGTGACCGTAACCTTCATATGAGAGGAAGTTGTGGTCAAATCACTTTTGGTAGGAGGTGTACACAATACGTTTTGAAACACTTTTAATATGCAAACTGTCTTGAAAGCTTTGGCAAGTGTTTATGATTATTTGGATTATTTATAGTGTAAAGCTTCAGCGACTAGTTGAAATGAAATGAAAGTGTCGCGAGCGGCAGCGCCGCCCCAGCTGTCAACTCGCACGTGGCAATTTCTGCGTCATTTGGCACGTGAAAGCATCAACTAAATAACACCTTTGTGTAAAGTTTACACAACACTGTAAAGCTTTTAGGCGAAGGATGGTGGCAATGGTGGAATTGAAGAAGGTTACTCTCAGGGAAGTGACACGCAGCGTGAGAGATGTGTCAGGCTGAGATTCACATGACAGCCGAGGTGTGCACATGTGACGCCACAAACGCACACCTCGTTTGTGTTTCTCACATCGACTAAATAACGCCTTTGTGTAAAGTTTACACAAAGGCGTTATTTAGTTGATGCTTTCACGTGACTAATGACGCGTTTTATTCCGCGTCCGTGGAATCATCGGACTCGCGCCTTTTTTGTAATGAAATCTCTGCCAGCACCTACGGGACTCGAAGTGGATGCAGATGACATCGAGGAGCTAGTTGCTGACCATAATGAGGTCCTCAACACAGAGGATTTGATTTGTGCAGGCTTTTATTGAACAGTTCCATCCAGAAAATGCTATGAGAATCATCAACATGATGAATGATAATGTGATGCCTCAGTTTCGTAAGACCTTACAAGTCAGAAAGCAACAGGTGTCAATTAAGAGCCATCAACGACCATCACAAATGTAAATGTGGTGACTTTATTATATAGTGTATTTCTTTCATTAAAATACAAAAGCACATTTATTATACATAGAATAAGATATGTTGTGTGTAGTTTTAAGGCTTATTTAGTTGAAAAGTATATTTTATGGTAACCTGGGAACGGATTATTCCCATTTTAATGGTTTCCTACGGGATTTTATATATATATATATATATATATATATATATATATATATATATATATATATATATATATATATATATATATATATATATATATATATATATATATATATATATATATATATATATATATATATATATATATATATAATTCCTATATATCCTATATATATTTATATATATATATTAGATCTATATATATTATTATATATATTTTTATCCACTGGAATATATATATATACTCCTACTCCAACTTGTGTTGAGTCCAGATGCTCTATTTTGGAGAACTAGCTTTCAACATGTTCTGACA
This sequence comes from Hippocampus bargibanti, assembly GCF_051943395.1. Classification (NCBI taxonomy): domain Eukaryota; kingdom Metazoa; phylum Chordata; class Actinopteri; order Syngnathiformes; family Syngnathidae; genus Hippocampus; species Hippocampus bargibanti. The sequence continues at coordinate 9,702,176 of NC_142734.1, forward strand.
TTTACTAAAGATATATATCTATACTATTTTATACTATTATAAATATTATAAATATACTAGGTACTATTTTATTCAAACAATGGGCCAAACCAAACAATAGGCCACTGTATATTTTACACTACCTTTGTTCGTGCAAAGTACACCTCCACAAACTTATTCTCACTAAATATCAGCTCGTTTTTCGGAAGGCAGTCTCTCGTCACGTGACGCTGCAGGCGCCTATTTCATACCAATGTATTATTCAAACGTGATTTCCATCTTACCAATGGTGGTGATGACTGTAATAGCGAAGTAAAAAGAACCAGCGAATTTCCACTGTCTCCCGGCTCGATGGGGCTCCGCCTGCAGTACCACTCGCTCGATGTCGCGGTACATTTCCTCGGAGAAGCAGTACTTCTTCTTCATATCGTTGCGCTTCTGCTCCAAGACGCGCCTGCGGGCGCTCTCCCTCTCCGACTCGAGTGCGTCGAACACGGCGGCGCCGACCAGCAAGTAGGAGAGCATGCAGAGGATGAGCGACAGCGTCCGGACGTTTTGTTTCTTCATCCTCGGCGCTAGCGTGCAACGTCTACAGCGGGCGGGGACGTACGGGTGTCAGCTTGCTGCTCTCGACATCAGCCTGTTGCACCAGAAGATACCCGATGTACGGTTCGAGACGCAACGAGGGAAACTGTTAATATTCTTGTGCATGGGAAGTGGCCGCAGATTTTCTCTTCGCATGCGCAAACAATCCCCCAGTACCATAGTGCGTGCGTGCATGCGTGCATACGTTGCGTGCGTGTGTGTGCGTGCAACAAGTCCATTCTCCTCCCATTGCGAGTCGCCGTTCAGCCCCATGGACAGATACTGAAACAACTCCGTTTAAACTCCGTTTTAGATTATTAGAAAGGTTGCAACAAGCACGCACTGGTTTCCCTCCAAAGAATTGGCACATTCTGTCAAGTACACGAACCGTACTTGCAATTGATGCAACAGCTCAAAAGATATTTTTTTTTTGTTGAGTGTGCGTGTGTAAGGTAAAGACAAGATTGGGGAAATTTCATGATTGATGTCAACTGCGAGCTGATCATGTGACTCCCGGAAATTGTGAAGCCTTTTTAAGAGCATGTGCCGAATAAAATGTTTGTCGAGTTCCCAGACCAATGTGCATCATTTTTCTCTCGCGAGTATTTTCAATCGCTACGAAAAGTTACCATTTTGGTTACTGTTAAAACACTAGGACTGCTGCCAGAATGACTAGCGCAACAGGTTATGGGCCCAGTACCACAGGCCAAAGATGGTTTAGACTTTTGTTTGATGGCGATGAGAAAAACTACGAGCTCTGGGAGACGAGGTTCCTGGCGCACATGGAGTTGCGAGGTCTCAGAGACGTTATTTTGGGCGTCCCGAACATTGAGGAAGACAGCGAAGAAGCTCTTGCCGAAGACAAGGCTAAGAATGGAGAGGCATATGGAGAGTTGGTGCAATGTCTGGACAGTAAGAGCCTATCACTGGTCATAAGGGACGCGAAACGTGACGGGAGAAGAGCATTGGAGATTCTCCGTGAGCATTGTGTTGGAAAGGACAAACCACGGGTGGTGAGTTTTTATTGCGAACTTTCCTCAGTCTGAAAAGGCAGTCACAGACTATGTTATCTGAGCAGAGACTGTATTCACCTCATTAAGAAGAGCAGAAGAGCACATTAGCGACGGGTTTCAGATCGCCATGGTGCTAAAAGGGCTTCCTGGCTCTTACAAACCGTTCGTTGTGCACGTCACCCAATCTAATGACATAATGACTTTCGGGGAATTCAAAACTAAGCTAAGAAGTTTTGAGAATACCGAAAAGTATGGAAAAGGTGACCAGAGTGCCAACGAAGACAATGTCATGAAAACCAGCGGGACTACAAGACCGCATGGGAGAGGGAGAGGGAGAGGAAGGAAAATGGAACTGGCTGATATCGAGTGCTACACCTGTGGTAAAAGAGGGCACATGGCCAGGACATGTCCTTGCACTTCCCAGCCGAGAAGAGAGGAAAGAAGGGGGGGACACGCCACATCAAGGCCGACGCGGTCGAGGACGAGGCCATGACGTCATGAAGGGAGCCGCTGACGAGATTGAGTCAGAGCACACATCCTTCTTCAATCTAAATGACCATTCGACAAGTGGAAACAAGAAAGGCTTTATGGTCGACAGTGGCGCCACAGCACATATGGTCAACGACGCCACAAAGTTCAAAACAGTCGACAAGAGCTTGAAACCTGAGGACCACATCATTGAGCTCGCAGACGGAAACAAGGTGAGCGGAATGGCAAAGATGAGAGGAGAGGCTGAGGTATACTTGCTGGACAGCGTGGGACGACGCGTGAAGACGAGACTCAAGTAAGCACTCTACATCCCAGCATTTCCGCAGAACATCTTCTCCGTCAAAGCAGCAACAGCGAGTAGAGCAGAGGTCCGCTTCAAAGACGGTGATGACTGGTTCGTCCACAGGGATGGGACAAAATTCAAAATGGAAGTGTTTGGTAGAATGCATTACCTAAACCAGGGGTCGGGAACCTTTTTGACTAAGAGAGCCATAAAAGAAAAATATTTAGAAATGTTTTTCAGCGAGAGCCACACGCACGCGCGCGCGCACATACAAACGCTCGCGTGCGCGCGCGCACACACACACGCGCGGCTACTTTTCAACGAAATATCAGAATGTTTTATTTAAAATAACTTTGTGATAGTATTCACCGTTAACATGGATGGTTTTCCGTTCCTCGTGTTTGGTAAAAATCCAGGAAAACGATCGGAATGAAATTCAATTTGCCGGTCCAGAGGCGAAGTTACTGCTAGCTAGCCTGCACACGGCTCATAAGCTTCCACACTTGCTATCTGCAATCTACTTCTCGAAGAAGTATGTCGATGGTAACGTTAACATGGGGCTTGTTAAAATGTCACTGACATTCAACTGTTTCATCGATGGTATTGTTTCATTGCAAATTAGAATCAGAACATTTTCTCTCCTCTAATGCTCCGGTGCATTCGCGCTGAAGTGCACAAATTGGGCTCATTTAAAGGGCGTTTACCTATTTCAACATGACAGCCACTATCATCCAATCAAAATTGCGCTTTCCGCCAACTGCAGCCCCAACGGGAAATGAACGACGAAAAAAACGACAATATGTATTATAATATGTAATATTTATCGGCGAGCCATATTCAATCATCAAAAGAGCCATATATGGCTCGCGAGCCATAGGTTCCCGACCCCTGACCTAAACACAATAGAATAGAAAAATGTCGATGAAGCGTATGGTTGTTATGATATCCAAACTTGGCACAAAATCCTGGGTCATTGTAACTTCGAAGACGTTGCTAAATTAGAAAAGGTGGTTAAACGAATGTTGATTAGCGGGAAACACGAGCCTAATCAAAACTGTGAAATATGCACACAGGGCAAGCTGACACAGAGCAGGAACAGACATGCAGACGCTAAAGCTGCAACTGTGCTACAGCTAGTGCACACAGACCTGTGCGGTCCTATCGAACCGACAGATAGAAATGGCTACAGGTACTCAATAGCATTCACTGATGACCACAGTGGGATGATTTTTCCATATTTTATTAAGGAAAAGGCTGACACGGCAAAGGCTACAGAAAAATTCATAGCCGATGTAGCCCCATATGGAAAAATAAAATGCATCCGATCCGACAACGGCACAGAATTCACTGGGCAAGAGTTTCAATCTTGACAGGAGGAGCACAACCGGATATTGTTTTAGCCTAACTAATGAAGGTCCAGCTATATCGTGGAAGAGTATAAAACAGCCAACTGTGGCATTATCAACCTGTGAAGCTGAGTATATGGCACTAGCGGCCCCAACTCAAGAAAGCATGGACCTTGTCCAATTATTAAAAGGGATAGACAGCAGTAACCGCCACGTACCAGTAAAAATATGAGGACAATCAAGGGGCAATAGCTTTGTCCAAAAACCCAATGTGTAGGCAGAGAAGCAAACACGTAGATATTAAATATCATTTTGTCTGCGAACACTGAGGGGAAAATATCTGTAAAATATTGACCGACAGAAAACATGGTTGCGGATGTTTTTACTAAGGCGGTGACGAAAGTGAAACTTGAAAGATTCAAGAGATATTTGTTTGGAGAAATGTGAATATTTTAAAGCTTGCACAGTGTTGCAAATATGTAGGATGTTTTTATTTTGACAACAATGTATTTCTTGTTTCGATGTTTTTCGTGTTTTTCCTTTTTTTTTGCTGCATGAAATTGTGAACATGTCTTTGAGTAGGAGTGTTGAGTGTGCGTGTGTAAGGCAATGACATGATTGGGGAAATTTCATGATTGATGTCACCTGCGAACTGATCATGTGATACCTGGGAATTGTGAAGCCTTTTTAAGAGCATGCGCAGAATAAAATGTTTGGCGAGTTCCCAGACCAATGACTGACACGGCTGTGCATCATTTTTCTCTCGTGAATGTTTTCAATCGCTACGAAAAGTTACCATTTTGGTTACTGTTAAAACTCTCGGACTGCTGCCAGGATGAATAGCGCAACATTTTTGCTTTGTAATGCCGTGATAAAATGAAAGGCATTTTCGGGTTGACTCAAGAACACGGCAAACTCGGTCTCACTATGGATGTGCATTGGAGAAATGAAAGAAAAATAAATGCAACGCTCTATTCCCTGCTCGAGAGACCCATTCTTTCGGATTTTGGTTTCCATGGTTACTTGTGTCAAAAGTAAGCGCGGGCGCAGTCAGTTTCAGGCTGCAAACGTCATTTTACTTTTTTCTTCTCTCTTCAAAACAAAACGACAATATCTTTGGACATTCTTGTCCAAAGATATTGGAAGGGAGAAGCGAAGTCCTGTATTTTAGCAGCACAAATGTTTGGGTTTGACATTAGATCCGCTTTTATTTCCAATATGACATCATATTCAGTACTTATACTTGCAACAAAAGATTGTGTCAGGAAGGGCATCCGACGTAAAAGCTTGTCTAAAACAAACATGCGAATCAAACGTCTTAAGATGGAGGACACTGATTCGCTGTGGCGACCCCTTAAGAAAAAGCCAATAGGAAAAGAAGATACTTGCAACAAAAGAGTGCCGTTGGGGATGGGGGTTGAACAAAAAAGCATAGTTAGTGTTGGAAAGGATCCACATATTGATGTTAGTTGTTGTTATATATTTTGTGGCTCTACAGCACATGTGTCAAAATCAAGGCCCAGGGGGCTAAATGTAGCCCGCCACATCATTTTATTCCGCCCGCGAAAGCAAATCAAACGTGTGAAATTCCATGCTGCCAAAATTTCAAATTTCTCATGTAAACCACAATAACAGTCATTATTTTTGCCTTCAAATGTGAAAATATAACATTCATAACTGGCCCTTAGAGCACAGGTGTCAAAGTCAAGGCCCGGGGGCCAAATCCGGCCCGCCACATCATTTTTTTCGGCCCGCGAAAGCAAATCAAACTTGTGAAATTCCATGATACTTGCTAAGATCCTGACCAAAATGTTGTTTTTTTTTGGATGTAAACCACAATAACAGTCATTATTCTTGACTTCAGATTTGAAAACTAGTTATTCATTAATTGGTTGTGCGCTCTATATGTAATATGTGGAGGGGCTTAAACATTCTAATGGCCTCCCCAAATTCATAACGGCCCTCAAGAAGAAACCTTAACTATAATGTGGCCTGCGGCAAAAATATGAGTTTGACACAGGTGCTCAAGAGTCTTCTTCTTTTCCTTTGGACTTTCCCCTTCAGGGGTCGCCACAGAGAATCAATGTCCTCCATCTAATCCGGCTTTGAGCATCCTCCTCTCTCACACTAGCTACCTTCGTGTCCTCGTTGACAACATCCATAAACCTCCTCTTTGGTCTTCCTCTCGGTCTCCTGCCTGGCAGTTCAAGGCTCAGCATCCTTCTCCCGATATAGTCGCTCTCTCTCCTCTGGACATGTCCAAACCATCTCAGTCTGGCCTCTCTGAATTTCTCTCCAAAGCCTCTAATACAGACATGGGCAAACTACGGCTCGCGGGCCACATACGGCCTATTAGGCTTTTTAATCCGGCCCGCCGAACTTGTCCAAATGATGGTGAAAACAGTGTCTGAAACTCATGACAAAAAAACTAGCGGACACCAGGGCAGACAACTCTGAAAAGTTGCCTGCCCGGCCATAAAGTTGCCTGCCCTATTTTTCACAACTTGAAACACAATAAGAGGACCAAGCCCCCAAAAAAAACCAATGTTGCAAAGTATAAAGGTTTTTTTTTAATTAAGGATGTACCTACCACAAATGCTACCTAGCTTAATTTACGGTAAATACCCCTTTCTGAAGATTATGCTCCAGTTTACGGTTGTCCATTCACTGGTGCACAATGCAATCTTTGCGTTGTGGTGTCTGCTAAATCCCACTAAGCGCCTTTCAAAACTCTCAAGTACACTTTACAGTCACGATATAATGTACGTTTATTTTTTGTTGCGTCATAATTTCTTTTAGCTTCTTTTGAATCTTTCTTCTGGGGCTGAGATTCTGTCACCTACTTTGGAAAATGTTGTGCAAATGCACGACCTTATAAAAATCGGGAAAGTCCGAAGCACAAAGCAGCTTCTGATTGGCTGCCGTGCTGAGTATGCAAATTTCAGCTGCAGGTAGGATATTTAATACAGCCAGCCTATGTCTGTGTGCTTGGCAACAATACACGTGTACTGTTTGCGCGTGAAGGCGAGGGTGTCTGTGGCGAGTTTGTAGAGCAGGACAATTCATCCATGATTTTGCGGAGTTTAACACAAGTAGATATTATTGTGCTTCAGTATTTCGTTGTGTAATAATATGTTTTGAATGTTGAAAGTTACTCAATTTTTCAATAAATGTTGATTTCTTTAACTTTGCACCTCTGATTGAAACATTAAAATCAGAAGCAATCTTGATAAATCACCGTGCCTATGTTATTTTAATCTATTTACATTTCCCCCTCCCGGTATCTGCGAAATAGTATGGAAATGCCATCTCTCGCATATTCCTTGAGACAAATTTATTAACTGAAAAGGGATATTTTTCACATTTGAACGACACTTAATAAATTGGGTTGTAGTGTTCTTACTGTGCTATGAGGTTTGCACACACTGCATTTAATGCTTTAGTATATCCGGCACAAACACTCCCTCCAAATGCTCCTGGCCCGGGCCCTCTGTCAAATTTTAGAACCCATTGTGGCCTGCCAGTCAAAAAGTTTGCCCACCCCTGCTCTAATATGAGTTGCCACTCTGATGTACTTATTCCTGATCCTATCCAACCTGGTCACTCCCAAAGAAAACCTGAACATCTTTATCTCTGCTACCTCCAGCTCTACTTCCTGTCTTTTCTTCAGTAGCACTGTCTCCAGTCCAAACATCATGGCTGGTTTTGCCACTGTTTTATACACCTTTCCTTTCATCCAAGCTGAACCCATTCTATCACTAAAAGACAACTGAGAATGGCTTTTGTACTTCACAACGAGACTTGCTTTTGGGTGGGAAGGAGACATCAGGTAAGAAGGAACAAAAAGTATGAGTCCAGATTCAAAGACCGGGCGAAATGTTGTCAGAAAGATTGTGTATGACCGAATAAAACACTGGCTACTGGCTTCCTTTGAGTCAAGTTTATGACAAAAAAATGATTACAGGAAATGTATAATTGTAACATCTTGTGCGTATCACTGGATCTTGGAAGCGTTGGCTTTGAGGGCCACTGTGGTGAGAACTGGTCAACGGAATGCCACCTTAGCCCAGGGACCCAAGTGGTCAAACGGCCCCACCCAATGTGTCCTGACCATTCCTTGAGAAGGGGACACAGGATCAACTGCAGTCAGGCCCAACCCCCCCCCCCCCCCCCCCACACACACACACACACCCACTATACCTCCCCACGAGAGAAAGGGGGCCCCGATGTGGGGGCAAGACATCACCTGGAAATTCAAGTGAGGGCCAGTGACTCATAACTAGAAATGAGGATGGGTGAAATCTAAGGGAGGAAGATGGGGGGGGGGGGGGGGGGCAGCTGACCAAGAGGGGGCTCGGCCCCAAGAGTCATGCAATGATGTGGAAATGTCGCAGCTTGGAATTGAAGCGGATCTACGTGGGATAGGAGATATGAGACAATTGCTTTTCGTCAATGGATGCTACGGCTTCGTGTTTGCTTTCAAAAGTTAGTTTGTGGCAGACGTGCACATTCCACCATGACATCCATGATCCACTGGTGCAAAGGAGGCTTTGATCCTTGCCTCTTCCATCGAGAATTGCTTCATACAAGAAAGAGGGTGCAGAAAATGCTTAAGATTGAAGACTGCCAATGTCCTTTGTGTTGTGTCACATTATTTGTTATTTAGTTCTTGGTTTGTTGTTTTGACTTCAAGACGGCGCTGCGAGAGTGGCTGCCTTTACAGCAGGTGCTGTATTTTGTTTTTCTACTTTTTCCTTTCTTTTCCTCTTAGTTTCATCACTTTGCTGCTGTGAAATGTACCATTCTCCACTGTGAGACTAATAAAGGCGAATGCAATCCAATTCAATCTAATGAGCCTTGTGAATAACCCCCACACCTCCTATTCCCCACAACTACAATAGTGTAAATGTCCCTACCATCCAACCATTTGGCTTCAGTCATCATTCATAACAGGAATATCGGATATAGTAATATGTCAACATTTGTCCCTAAACTCCAATTAGCACAATCCAAGTGGAATTTCAGTATTTTGTTTCATCTTACTGTATCCAAACAAATGAGTAAACAGCACAAGTGATAAAGCAGCAACACTAAATAGATACCCTGAATGCTGAGCCCTTCAGTTTCCACAGCAACTCAGACTAAAAATAGAAACTCACTGATGGCCCGCCAACACTGAATCTCCTGTCATGATATGTGATTCTATTTATAGTTCTAGATAGTATAAATGCATCCTACTACTTCCTGTCAAACTCTGGACAGCAAGAGCCCATCATTTGTTCGAAACACTTAATATGTGACTTTTGTACTTTGGTGAATTTTTGCATCCATCCATCCATTTTCTAATCTGTTTTTTTCCCTCACAATGGTCACATGGCGTGATGTAGCCTATCACGCGAATCTTTGGGCAGTAGGCAGGTTACACTCTGAACTGTTGCCAGCTAATTGCAGGTCACACATAGACAAACAACCCATTCGCACTCACAATCACACCTTAGGACAATTTGGAGTGTTCCATTAAGCTGACATGCATGTTTTTTTTCAGAATGGGGGTGGAAAAATGTACAAAATCCACACAGGAAGACCAGAGCCGGAATCGAAACCCGCACGTCAACACTGTGAGGCGGATGTGCAAACCACATGATCGCCAAGACCATTTACCATAATACAGTATTTCATACAAATACTAATTTTAGCATCAATGACTGATTTAATAGCAATGCAACAATTGTGCTTTTTCTGCTCTTATGTGGTTTGATTTTGATTGATTGGTCTTTGCTTATCATTTGTATTATTTTCTCAAATGAGTTTTTTTAATAAAGGATGATAATGGCATGAAATGTATTTCCAATTCTAATTATTTTTTGTTGGTGTTAGGCATTGTCAGGGGGGAACCTCTTACATGAGCGATCTGGATTATGCTAAAACTCAAAGCAACAAAAACAAATGTATTTTACGGAAATAAATTGCATGAGGTATTGTGTCAACACAATCACAGGGGCAGAACATCTGCCTTTCATCGAGAGGTCTTGTATTATTTCTTGACAAAGACCTCACAACTCTGAAATAACAAATGCGCTCAAATGACATTCTGTACTGTTATTGTTATTTTGGTTATTAAAAAATCATGATATTAATTTATATGACCCCATGGGTGATAGGAAACTCTATTTAAACACTGAACACGTTAGTTCATAAACGTCTTCCAGTGTTCATATTTTCAAATATTTACTTCTACAAAATTTATAGAAACTCACAGTTAACTATTTTTAGAACAGGTTATTAGAATTACCTGGTGTCCTTGGGCACCATGTTGGTGGCGTAGCAGCTGCAAAATAAATCTCAGAATCCAATGTGCGAGTTTGTTGAATTAAGTGCAGGACATGTGCATTCAATCTTTTATCGTTGACTTTACAAGAAGACGTTGGCCAGAGATGGGTGCATTGTCGCTGCTTCCAAAGTATTTCATTTGTCACAGGAAAATGATACATCAATGGAATCGTCAATCTGATCATGGTGGTTTCAAGTCAAAAGATTCCTCTTTGAAAATCTCATCTCATTTTCCGTACCGCTTATTCCTCATGAGGGTCGCGGGGGTTGCTGGAGCCTATCTCAGCTGTCTTCGGGCATGAGGCGGGGGACACCCTGAATTGGTTGCCAGCCAATCGCAGGGCACAGAAAGACATACAACAGTCACTCTCACACTCACACCTAGGGACAATTTGGAGTGGCCAATCTGCCTGCCATGCATGTTTTTGGAGTGTAGGAGGAAACCGGAGGACCCGGAGAAAACCCACGCGGGTCCGGGGAGAACATGCAAACTCCACACAGGGAGGCCGGACCGGGACGCCCCATCTTTGAAAATATTAAGCATAAATAATGTATGTCCACCACATCGAGATATTTTTTTCTTCCCTCTACCCCTCAACCTTGAGATCTGTGAGTCACTGGAGAACATTTAAATGTAGAACCGAGTCTTAAACTTGTGAGTAGGCGCTGTGACGATAAAAACGCCCACTCGAGCACCTGAAGGAAAGCGTCATCATCGCCACCTTCGAGCGAAGGACTGAGACGAAGGTGGCCTTGGAAGAGAGGTTGCCCTCAGCTGCCCTCGACTAACCTGGGTCAACGTGTCGGTGTAGTTGGATCCATGCCCATCTCTGTCGGGAAGCAAGCTCGACTAGTTTTAGGAGGCTTTTGTCGTTTTGGAAATTATGGAGGACGACTGTGTGTGCGAATACGACTCGACGTGGGACACCGAGAGTGATGGAGAGGAGCCGGCCGAAGATGGTCAACCTCGACGGTCGCGGACTTTAGTGTCGGTAAGTGGTTCCCTAAAGTTTGGTTTACTTGTCGTTGTGCGACTGCGTGATTAAATGTGGTGATTTGGCGAGACGTTGCTGTTGCTACGTTTGGTGCAGCGCAAATATTAGCTGCTTGCTAGCTTGCAAGCTAGGTAGGCTAGCTGGCCACTGAGGCCAGCTTACTTTTTCTGCTCCTTTGGGTCGCTGAGTTTTTATATTTTTAGTGGCAACATTTGTTCTACATGGCTAGTCTGTAAAAAGAAAAAACCGGCATACGTAACACCCGCACGGTCGAAAATTAAATGCCGAATTTTGATTCGCCGACCATTTGTTTAGTGTGGGGGGAACCCCCCTCCCCTAATAAAAACACTACAATTTCAAAAAGCCGCATATTGAAACACCGTAATGCCGGTCGGTACTGGGTAAAAATACGAAGACGTTGAAACCTTTTATTGAATGTACCTCTTTGCTTTTACCAAACATACACCGTGCGTTTCGAAGGGCAATACACAATATCTCGGTCAGTGGTTATCCTGGACTCGCTCGAACCTTTCGACACGTCCACCTGGTCAGCCATGACTGCAGATAATCACATTATTTGTCCTATCAGCGCTGCGGACTGCATAAAATATTCTGTTCTACTTAGTTGGTTGTTTGACTTATACAATAGCTAGAATTGCAATTTGGCCATTTGGATGTGTCGGGATGGATTGGATTGGATATGCCTTTATTAGTCTCACAGTGGAGAAATTTACATTTCACAGCAGCAAAGTGATGAAAGGAATGAAAGTAGAAAGTAGTAGTAGTAGATGTTTGGCCATCTTGGTCATGATCCCATATTTGCAGCTCAGCCCCAAGAGTGAAATTTCCTCCAGATATCCTAATGTGTTTTGCTGTTAAATAAGCCTTTCTTATAGTTATTTTGCCAAGCCCCCACACAGTACAGTAAATATTTATTTATGCTATCATCAATGACCAAGTGACCAGGATTATACATTTTCGATGATTATCCTTCAAAATGCTGGTTCAGTGCTTGATGTACGTTGATTCACTGTCATCTCATTTCACAGCGCCATCACCCGCCCAGAAACATGAGGGCGGCGAAGGACATGCAAAACTACAGAAGAGGGTACCCTGTAAGTGTTGAACAGTCACACTCCCATCATTTGACTCAGTGTTGGGCTCAAGTTGTGCCGTTATGTTCCTCTGTCTCAGAATCTTGCAGATGACGAGTGCTCAGAAGACAAAATGAACAACTTGCAATTCTACCTCAACAAATTCCCCTCTGCACCTGACGGTATGATACTTAAATTAAACCACACTGTTTTGGTGAAAGGTTGTGAGAAACTGACATGTGATTTACTGACGTGACAGAGGTCTACATTGAATCATTCCTCAAAGAATGGAAAAATGACTACAAAAGACTGGAGAGAGTCCACTCATATATTCAATGGTATGTGTATTTATTATTATTATTATTATTAATTAGTTGGGATAGGTGAGTAATGATACCAGGTGTTGGTGCTCATACTACCCTAAGCGGATGCCACCTAAATTACTGCAATAACTGCAATTTTGGTCTAGGTTTTCTTCCAATCCATTTAGTAAGAAAGAGCAAGTGGGCACAATGATTGCTTTTCATATCAAAGGATGAGGCGACATGACGCATGCATTCATCAGTGTTTAGCGCATGTGTCTATTTTCTTTCTGCTTTCATCAGGCTGTTTCCTCTTCGTGAACAAGGGGTCAACTACATGGCTTCTGAACTCACCAAGAAGGAGATTGAGGTGAGTGTCTCGCGGTTGACCCCCATGTGCCACGTCAACAGTTAACTCAGGTTTCTTTTTCTTTTTTTTGCTCCCCCCTTGTTCTCCCCAGGCCTTCAAGAGAAACGAAGATGCCAAAAGGAGACTAGTGGAGTCCTATGAACTCATGTTGGGCTTCTATGGCATCCGCCTGATTAACAAAGAGATTGGTGAGGTGACAAGAGCAGAGAATTGGAAAGAGCGCTTCGGAAACCTTGAGCGGTAAACCCTCCTATACTGTCATGTCGGTAACCGGCTTTAAAATAACTCTCCGGCTGGCGGTTTCACTTTGAACTGTCTCGTCTCTATTAGGAACATGCACAACAACCTGCGCATCACCCGCATCCTGAAGAGCCTGGGCGAGCTGGGCTTCGAGCATTATCAAGCCCCGCTGGTGCACTTCTTCCTTGAAGAAACGCTGGTCAAGAAGAACCTCAGCAGCGTTAAACGCAGTGTGCTTGACTATTTTCTGTTTGCGGTTTTGGATAAACATAAACGCCAAGAGCTGCTGCGTTTTGCCTATCTTCACTTTGAGCCAAAGGATAAGTTTGTGTGGTGTCCCAGAAAGATTCAGAAACAATTCAGAAAGTCAGCGAAACGCACTGAAGCTCTTGGCAATGAGGAAGGAAAAGATGACGACCACTCAAGGGCTAAAGGAAAAGATGCAGAAAAAGGGGTTCACCTTAAGGAGGCGGACCTGGATCATGCTGGCAAGGTGCAGAAACAAACGGAAACAAATGGAGGCAAGCTCAAACAGCCTGAAACGTCGCCTCACCCAAAAGCAGGGCAAATGACACTTGGGAATGGCAATTTGGAGTCCATTAACAACATTTTCGGCAACAGCACTGACTCAACCGATGACGTTGATGAAATGGATCAGTCGCCCACTCCCGACACTGCGAGCTTGGAAACCGAGCCCTGGGCGAACATCAAGTCCAAAGCGACAAACGTCTCGCAGGATGCCATGCAGGAAACAGACAACGTCATGCAAAAGGACAGGGATGAGAATGCAGAGAAGCCACCGAAAAAAAAGAGGGAAGACGACGCGTTTATGCAAAACAACGGCTCCCTCGTGGACGTGAGCGGCGGTCAGTCGGGTAGAAAGACAGGCAGTGACGCCGCCTCCGGACAAATGAGCTCGCCTGCTCAAACACCCACGAAGACTTCAAAACATTCACCTTGCCCGTTATTGGAGAGGGAAGAAAAAATTCCAAAGACAGATTTTTTTCAAGTGCCGCAAAAAGAGGACAAGGGGGTGCACACAAACGGGACGACGCAAAAAACTGGGGAGAAGCTGACATCTGAGAACAAGGTGCAGGATGTCGACATGGAGTCGACCCCCCACTAGCTTCCACCCATGCGTGGCCCCCATACATGAAGAGTTCTTAGTCCTCAAGGTGCTCCTCTGTAGTGAATTTCAGTCAAATTGATCATCCATAAAGAGCTGCTGTGATTGTTGAGTGTTGAGCGAATAGGCAATGACCGCAGTCACTGTACTTTTGGACTCTGCAAGACACGGAGTGGCCTTATCAGACCACCATCATTCCATTTCCAGACTGTCACTCTGAAGTCCTGCAGCAAGTTGAATTGTTGACCTTTGAAGTTCAGGCTGCGTTCACACTTGCCTTTGCCATGGTGCTTTGTAAAAATACAGTTTTTTTTTCTTATTGCGATGCCCAAGCTCATCAAAATAGCCAAACTAAATGTTTTCTGCCTGGCAAGCAATTTTTTTTACAGAGAATTTACATTTTACGGCCTCATACAGTCACAAACCATTTGGGACGCATCTAATAATATTTTGTCATATATAAATAACTTTGTTCCAAGGTGAGGTGAACCCTGTGTGTAACAGGTTGCATTACTCCAACCCCTAAACTTAAACCAGCATATGGCACTTGAAGTGTGAACACAGCCGAGACAGGCAAGTTGGTCCAAGTACAGAAATCCCCATTTTTGTTAGAATGCATTTTCATGATTTGTATTTGGCAGACACACCTTCTGAAATCCTTGCTGGTATTTGAACTGTTAAATGAGCAGTTTTTCTCCCTGTTTTTGATTTATTTTTATTATGAATGGTTTCCCTTATGTTCCACTGATAAAATTTAAAACAAACATGCCACCTCATAGGTAACCCTTGCAAAATGATAATTCTGCCGCTAGAAATATAACGCTATGAGAAAATGCCGTTAGTCGTTATATTTCTTGCGGTTGTTCAAAATGTCCAACTGCACTCCATCATTCAAATGGTTCTAATATTTTTGTACTACTGTTTGGCTTCATACCATGGGCGGCTTGCCCTGTTGCTTCGCTTAACAGTGTCTCCTTAAGTTTTGTGACAGGAATACTCCCATTTTTGTCAGTGTGAAAGACAAGCGTGGTGACCTATTTGTCAGGATTGAAGTATTTTTTGTGACTGGATTTTGCATGTGTACCTCATGTGGCCGGCAAGTTGCACTGTGTCACAACAAAATGAGAGACAAAAAATCAACACAAAAGTCAAAAGTATCCTCGTTTCAGCGTTAAAATGACTTTTCTCCTTTTTCTTCTATAATTTCTTTCCAGAATATATAAAGTACCAATGTTAATTTAATGTTACACTTTTTAGTTCTTGCATCGTTCTATGAGATGTTTTTGCACTGAATGAAGCACTGGAGGGTTTATTTCCCTTTGCAGGCTGTTTTTGCGTTGATGCTGAACTCTGAGATTGTCAGACATTGTCGCTATTCTGAAGTACAGTAATGCTGTGTGCTTTCACACGGATGGGAACTTATTTGACTTTTGAACAAGAGAAAGAAAGCCTTGCCAAAAATGTGATAGACGGCTTGATTGTATAAACCATGTGTGTTTTGTCTTTCCAATTGGTCAAGATTAGCTCAGATCTGTTTTTTGAAATCTGCTTTTTTGTTTCTTCAATTCTTGCACATCATTGTGAATACGGTTGAGTTAACTTGTTCAGACAACTTGATTTCTTTCTATGTGACTTTTCCTCTGAGTGAATGCTTGTTTAGGAGCCGAATAAAGATATTTTCTGACACGTTGCTACAATGAATGGCATTTGTATTTAGCTAATTATGGGCAATGTGCTTTGCTCAGGCCGAAATATTACATTTTCAATTGCAATTCAATTTCAATTCCATTTCAAAGGCATCGTCAATGTCACTGCAGTTACTGCATATCAATGTAGCAATTGTAAAAAAAAAAAAAATGTTTCCGGATTGGCAATTTCTCCTTTGGCCCGGGGAGAACATGCAAACCACACTGGAAGGCCAGAATCGAACCCTGCACCTCTGCGGTCAAGTGCTAACCACTGGGCTGACTCAACCACAAATATGCAAATCTACAAATTGTGAATGTGCACTGATCGATTGTAGTTTTTAACTTGTAATACAGCAATGTGAGAAGGCCTGACATTTTTTGAACGATCTTTCATGATCTTCATGGCAAGGTTTCCAACATCAAGTATATTAACTTTTGTTGAAAACGCATATATACAAAAACGTTTTGGCACTTAAAGTTGTTTACTTGTGCAGCAGTTTTGTGCTGTTAATCAAAGTTATTTTTTAATCCCTTTTCACCGGGGGAAATGTGGTTATTTTGGAGTTCCCTTCAAATCCTTGTTGTTGCAAAAAATTGTTGTTTTAGGATAGTGAATGTTTTCTTCAGACACCTAAAACGTTTTTTTTTTTTTTTTTAACTGAGCCTCGGCCCAGCATCCTTCCTGCTTTGAGATGCAGAACTGTTTTATAATTGGTCAAAGCCAGTGGTGGGCTGTGCATGTCACTTCTAGGCCTTCAGTAGTGCTATGCCTTAACCACTGCACAGCTGTGAGTGTGGTTTGATATTACGTCCACTAGCGCAGGGGTCCCCAACCTTTTTTTGCCACGGACCGGTTTAATGTCACAATATTTTCACGGACCGGCGGATAAATACAACAAAATAAATGATACGACAGGCATGGAAACTGTTTTTTCTTTTGAATATAATAATAAACGTGAATCAATTGTATTTTTATCCAACTTTATTAGCAGAGTCCTGGTCACATCGCGCCAACAACAACATATGTAACATTGTCTCTGCCTCTTAACGCTCAATGGTCACCGTGGTAATGTTTAAACGTGCCTTCAAAATAAGATATACAACAAAAACAAGTGCAAAGCGCATGAAAAATAAAAAAAAAACTCACTACAACTGAATCAGTGGGACCCCTGAGCTTGTTTCTCTGCAACGAGACGGTCCTATCTAGGGATAATGGTAGACAATAACATCCGAAGTGTCTTGCTCATGTCCAGTCTACCCCGTAGTTTTGTTTTGGTTGCTGTCACATTATGTAAAATTATTCTTTCTTCGCGGCCTGGTACCAAATGACCCACGGACCGGTTGCAGACCCCTGCACTAGAGGATGTCGTTTACTAGGAAATAACTTGTGCCTTGAAGAAACATAAGAAATACTGTCATTAAACTGTTCAAATTTTTACGATGAAAGAGTGGATTCATGAAAACCTAATGAAATTGCAATGTTATTTGCTATTTTTGTTAGCTTTGAAGCTGTCCAACCTTAAAGCTAATCTTGAAAAGTCAGTCTTGAAATTGGCTTTAATCGTATATCTACAACCAAATCAATTTCAGCCATTGTGGGAAGACAAAACTGCTATAAAATCAACATAACAATATAATCGCGTATGCATCTCACTACAGATCCAGCATGCTAGCTCTGGCCAGTATGCTCTTATCTCCAGCGGCTAGCTAATCATAGTTTTCAAAAAATGTGACATATACCAGCGTCTTCCAGCAGGTCCTGGGTTGCCAACTCGAACTCTGATTCGTTAAACCTTTGTCAATGAAACTGTTGCTTTAACCATTAAAGGACAACTGACATTTTTTTTGTTTCCTAACTGACATCAGAAAAACGTTTTATAGCATTCACAATGATTCACCATCGCGTTATTTATGTGTTTTCCTTCTAATTTCACCATCAACACGGATCAACACAAAGTTTTCAGACCAAGGAGGAAAACACATAAATAATGCAATGGTGAATCGTTGTGTTGCACAAAGACAAATATTTGATATTCGCTGACACAAATTCCCAGCAGACAAATCAGCCCATTTCCAACGGAGCTTGGGCGGCATCTTCTGCATTTTCTGGGTGCTACATTGCTGTTATTGACGGCACAAATTGATATGGGAGGACTCCTTTAATCACTTGCAAACATTTATGCTTTCCTCTTCCGAACTATTTGAATCATATTCATAACTGGATGATTATCAAGAAAGCATCTTCTCCGAATCTGAAGCCATTGTTTTGATTCTCGAGCAAGGCAAGACGTCTTGGCATGACGTCACGAACTGGGGGCGGGACATTCTGAAAATTCACAATTCGCAGCTCAATTTGTTGCAATTTTAGCACACTTTAGGTCATTTTTATTGGTGTTTTGCATTTGACTAAAAATATCAGCCTGCGTGTTTTGGGTACTTTAGATGCCATAAAACGTTGTTCTGATGTCAGTTAGGAAACAAAAAATGGTGTCGGTTGTCCTTTAAAGCAACAGTTTCATTGACATTTATTTTTATCCTCCAGGTCCCGCAGAACTGATTGTGAAGGCGTCCAGGCCCTGACGGCCCACCACAGTTCGGGTGTTCAAGCTCCGCCCACTAAAGTCACGCTCACAACGACTGCTGCCCGACTTTCTCCATCCTTCTTGTCAACTCTGAAGTGTCTTTCTTCCTCACCCCCCTCACCCGCTGCAACTCAAGTCCTGACTGAGCTCAGCCCCTTCCTACTTTCTGGAGGTTCGGGTTTATCTGGGAGCCAAGAGGACGTTATTCGGGTGCTGCGCGCCTTCAGGTTAACTAGGGCTCCCACTGGACTCTTACTGGGGAGGGGAGGAAGCCAGAACCGGCGACTGGCTTTTTGAAACATTTTTCCTTGTGACGCACCTCTTCTGAGAGAGATCCGGGAGTCATGATGACAATCTCGGCTCTTTGGGTGCTCTTACTGTGCCAGCTTTTGACGTCCTCCTCTAGCCAGGTAGGCTACCGCCTCTCGTCAACCGCCGTGTGCATGCTGCATTGATTGGGCCCTTTGGAGCAGCAGAATCTTGTCAGAAACCTGTGATAGAGGCGATGGCAACGACATGAAACTTTGTTATTTACTTCCAGTCACTCAGGAATGTCCATCTATTTTGTGTTGGGCCACAGCAAGAAGTGACCGAACAGCACATACCTGTCCCATTATGTTATATGCACAATAGATAGAAGTCTGCATTTGATTGATTTGACTGATTTAGTTAAAATTTAAATTCAGGTTAAGGACCAATAAAATGCCAAATATACAAATGTGGTTAATTTCTATCAAGTTCAAATAAAGGTTAAATGTTAGAAGAGAATGTCTGCCTATATGAGCAGAATAAATGAATTTATTACGAAAACATTAAATAAATTAGTGTTCAGGTCCCGTAGTAGTAGTGATCTGATGTGAAGGGCCAGACCTCATCTCACTCCTTCAATTAGCCAACATTGATAATTATTGATTAATAATAAGAAGTATCCATTGGTTGCATGAATATGATCTGCCGGTCCTGGTTCAGTGGCCATGTTTTGCTCGCAATTTTCTTCCACCTGTGAAATGTACGTATTGAGTTGGGTGCATACAAGTTGGCCTCTGTTCATTCAGGCCACTCAAGCTCAGTGGATGAACCCACATTGCAGCATTGATTCTGTGTATGTTTTCATTTCATATTTCCTGTCTGCATTGCTTCGTGTACACGGTGTAATTATGTCTTGTCTCCCATGCACAACAATGGCACAATTTAGACACAAGCGATGTTAACTTTTCGTCACTGATAATGAACTTTGTTGAATGACGACACGTTGTAAGATGCTCCATTGACTTTGTATTGTAGAGGCCTGGCCCACGAGGAGCCACTGGGGCAGCAGGCCCACCAGGGTCCCCTGGACGGGACGGCATTGATGTGAGTTGATCTTTGTTTTAACACTTAGGACACATCAACAGCACCTTCTGCCTATTTAATAGTGAGTCTTAAAATGTGTTTGATTTGTCTCTTAAAAGTTTTGTCACCAAGGCCCCCCCATAATTCATTCATGCAAATAATGGCAGGCAAATGCACGCAGGTTTTGGTGTGCATCTACTTGGTGGACAATGTCTACTATACGAGATAATACAAAACTTTGTCTTCATTGAAGTTGCCACATTTGTAAAATTCTTAATTACTTTAACGTACGCACAGTGCTGTACAATGTACACTGCACACCCTGGCACAAACTATGCAACTGTGCCCTTGTAAGGCCATATGAAAGGATTTTATTTGTCGATATTTTGCTTCCAGTAGTCGGGTGAAGGCAAACAGAGGGTCTAGTCACACATTCCCCAGCTGTGTGTGACCTTCCAGAGTTTCAGCTCACACCTCCTCCCTGCACCTACAACCCCCTCCATCAAAACCAGCGGAGGGGTTTGATCATGTGACCATTTTTAAAGCTTTTTTTTCATCTTCCCTCAATGACTACAGAAACTTCGCATCATACATTCTTCGATGATGTTTTTTGAACAGATGTCAGAAAAAAAAGAAATGAAATGCATATATTTATTCAGCCTTAATTTATAGTGTGTGTCCTAATTACAGGGCAAACCTGGACCTCCGGGAATGGCAGGCAAAGCAGTAAGTGTTTCAATAATATTGTTTTCAAATATATTTTCAATTGCAATGAAATTTGGCTGTTATGTCTCCCAATCAAGAGGTTCTCTGTCTTGTTGGAGTCCCTCCTATGCTCACTTTGCAAGTCCTTCATTCGCTTGTGCGGTCTAGCTCCCACATTCCTAATAAAAATGCCATGTCCCATCCATGCCACACTGTGTGTGAATAGTTGTTTCTGTGTGCTCCCTAAATGACTGAAAAGCAGCCCAGTGTGGACTATTGGGCCCCAAATCGCTTACAACTATGTCCAGATCAAACTGGAACTCTCAAGAGGATAAAACAAAAAAATGGAGGGCCACATACAGTATTCATATATATATATATATATATATATATATATATATATATATATATATATATATATATATATATATATATATATATATATATATATATATATATATAGACAGTTTTATTATTACCTGTATTTTATTATTACCTGTATTAGCTTAGTTTATTAATTAATAGACTAACCAACACAGGGTCCAACATTAAGACTATTTCGGTGGTGACTGTCAGAACAAACACTTCTCTTTTGTATTGATAATTTACAATGATAAGTTTCAATGATAATTTCATATTTAGCATCTTTGAGCCCGTTGTTGTTTGGCCATGTTTTTTTTTTTCTTTTTTTGTGGCTTAAAATCTAACTGAATGTTGAGTGTGAACATTAGGTGGCCTGACATGGTCACATGGTGGACTACTGTTTGTGTGAAAACCTGCACCGATCAAAAGTATTCCAAAGAAAGACTCGCTACCAAATTTCACCATGTAAAGAAAACAACACCTTCCTTAACTGTAGATTTCAATTTTATTGATGATGTTCTTGCCATTTTTGGCAGGGCCCCAAAGGAAAAGCAGGAATACCAGGAGTCGCGGGAAAACCGGGCTTGCCAGGTCTTCCGGGGGTGGATGTAAGTGCAGCTTGTCTTTTGTTCTTTCTGAATGACTCGACAGCATGAATCAGAATCACCTTTTCTGACACGCGTCTCAAGAAAGTCTATAAATGTTGCAGTGGAAGATGCAAAGTGATGAAATGTATCTTTTTTTCAGGGTCTGACGGGTCCTGACGGTCCCCCTGGCAAGGACGGACCCACGGGAGAGGCAGTAAGTCTATCTTCTTGTCTGTTGATGCATTGTCAAGAGAAATTGAGCTCAGTTATACCTGCGGGTTGTATCACGACGGAGGTACGATGCCTGCTTGCCCTCTGTCGAGCTTGATTTGTCAACCGGGCTCAGCCTCGTGGTTTGAACATTTTTAACGAGGGATCAGAATCCGCTTTTTTTCCCTAATCCGGCCCGGAATGTCACTGCCTCCCGTGGTGCTATGAAATCGAGGGTGATGAACCCGTACGCACTGCCCACTTTTTTTTGAGATTGTACTCACTGTATGGGTGGAAGAGGAATTTGATTTCACTCAAATGGGGTTTACTTTGAAACATTAACCCCCTTGCAAACCAGCTCATGAGTAAACCAAGTTGCTCATTGCCACTACATTACGCATGTTGTGCATTAGCACATCACAAAAGCAGGCTAATTAACTCATTCACTGCGAGACATGCAAAAATGGGTTCCATCCAGTGCCAGGGCTTTTGTCATTGTCACTCAAATTCCAGGACCTTCAGAATATTGAGTTTTAGGACTGCATATACGTTCACTGCAACATAAGAAACCTTAGACTTTTCTAAAAAAATGAGTTAATTCCTAAATTATATAGGTCTGGAGTTATATGAGCTTGAAATGAGGGTGGCTGTCCAAAATACAATGCAATACACACATATTGGTTTATATAGCACTTTAACAACAGTTGAAGCTGGAACAAAGCGCTAACATGGGAAAAGGGAAATGATGCCCCCTTGTGGAACAGAAAAACATTGACAGAGCCAGCGCGTTATCAGCACTCAAACATGAAAAAAAACAAAACCCAAACACATTCGGGAATGGCGCTCTACGTCATATTTTCAATTCCCGAATAAATTTGTGAATGGCAGTGACTGAGTTAATGTACACGAATTTATGACTGTGACTTGTCACCAAGAAAAACAAAAGAGTAAGTGAAGTCACATCTCATCTATTTGTGAGCATTGCGGCGACTGAGCACAGTGTAACATCTCTGTGATTATTTGGACTCTCGCCTTGACAAATACAGCCGGTCGCAGCTCCAATAAAGAATTAGAGAAGGTGCTGAGTGTAGGGCACTTCTTTATTTTTTACCCCAGATGCCGTAAGATGTGGAGGAAAATCCACGTTGGTCGGCCGGAACTATCAAGTGTTGTTGTTGTTGTTGTTTTTTAGAATGACAGCAATAAACTCACTGTTGATCTTCAATTTTCCAAAATGAACCATGTTTAAATACTTTGTACCAGTCATATTTTTATACACCTTGACGAGGATGAAGAGAAAGGTGTATAAAACGGTGGTGAGACCAGCCATGCTGTTTGGACTGGAGACAGTGCCACTGAAGAAAAGACATGAAGCAGAGCTGGAGGGACCACAGCTGAATATGTTGAGTGAGGTTTTCTTTGGGAGTGACCAGGTCTGATAGGATCAGGAATGAATATATCAGAGGGACAACTCATATTAGAGGCTTTGGAGAGAAAGTCAGAGAGGCCAGACTGAGATGGATTGGACATGTCCAAAGGAGAGAGAGTGACTATATCGGTAGAAGGATGCTGAGTCTTGAACTGCCAGGCAGGAGACCGAGAGGAAGACCGAAGAGGAGGTTTATGGATGTTTATGGATGGAGGTTTATTGTCTGCCCTGGTTGGCAACTTTTCATAGTTGTCTGCCCTGGTTTGTCTGCCCTGGGTTCTGCTATTTTTTTGTCATGAGTTTCAGACACTGTTTTTACCATCATTTGGACAAGTTCGGCGGGCCGGATTAAAAAGCCTAATAGGCCGTATGTGGCCCGCGGGCCGTAGTTTGCCCATGTCTGTATTTGAGGCTTTGGAGATAAATTCAGAGAGGCCAGACTGAGATGGTTTGGAAATGTCCAGAGGAGAGAGAGCAACTATATCGGGAGAAGGATGCTGAGCCTTGAACTGCCAGGCAGGGGACCGAGAGGAAGACCAAAGAGGAGGTTTATGGATGTTGTCAAAGAGGACATGAAGTGAGCTGTTGTGAGAGAAGAGGATGCTCAAAACCGGGTTCGATGAAGGACACTGATTCGCTGTGGCGACCCCTGAAGGGAAAAGCCCAAAGGAAAATAAGAAGATCAGTCATATTTTCAGATTCTGTTAAGACTCATGCATAAGCTGTGTGCTATTTGGTCCGAAGTGTAACATTTCAACTGGCATATCACAATTGACTCTGTGTCTCTCCTCAGGGAGATAGCGGACCTCCTGGGCCAGCTGGACCTGCTGTAAGTACCACCAACATAACATTGAGTAGGCCTTCAGTCAGCGTGACTCGGCAGACCCAATTGAAAGCAAAATTTGTGGCTGTAATACTTATTGTATTTTCCATAGGGCAGAGGGAGATCAGGAGCTCCCGTGAGTAGAAAAAGCATTTTCATACTCTTCTCACGTCTCAGAAGTTTACTTATTTAAATCCTGCAAGAATATACTCACTGCCTGTCCTCCTAAAATATTGTTTTTAGGGTTTACCGGGGACTAACGGGTTGCCAGGTGGAGTTGGACCTCAGGGTGCCTTGGTGAGTATCTTTCCCATACCCTCAATTTGATCTCATGCCATCATCAAGGTGGAGCATCATTTGCTGAATCGGAAAGAGGTCATCACTTTTCAGATTATGACTATCTTTAATTCAATGTACTTGTCTACCAGATACTCCACAAGCATCCTAGATCATGCGTCCTTCAGATTATCAGAATGTTTTGTAAATATAAGAATTGGAATGTAGGTGTTTACATTTAAGAAGACATCTGAAGGGATTTACTTCCGTCAAGTGATGGTTGACATTTTAGAGCATTCTACAGGACTATACAGAGAGGATAACCAAAATGGAACTGTATAGTGCCACTTAGCAGTTTTTTTTGACGACGATACTAGTGCAGCGTGTTCTACCGGAAACAAATTCCTTGTGTGTTCTACATACTTGGCAATAAAGATGATTCTGATTCTGATAACTGGACTTTCTTTATCTCACCAGGGTGCTGAAGGTCTTCCAGGACTTCCAGGACCTCCTGGTCCTGATGGACCACCTGTAAGTTCCTCATCAATAAAAAAAAATGATGCTGGTGTAATCACAACACAATAGTTTTCCACTTTTCACGAAGCAACTTTGTGAGTCGTGTATATTTTTGAACGGTCAAGCGCGAGTTTTACTCTTTTTAGGGTCTTCCTGGTACTCTTCACGATCTCACCGGTGACCTTCTGGTTCGTATTCGACGATGCGTCTGAAGGCGCTACATAAATAGCGGCATGTTCAGTGGCCTTTTTTTGTGTACAGTGTCCTGCCATCTGCCCCTCGGGTCCACCTGGTCCTCCAGGGATGCCGGGATTTAAGGTTGAGTGTATATGATGAGTAGAATTGCGACACCGCCTATTAAGGCACATCATGGTCGCTGAATATTGTCACTCTTTTGATAGGGCCACACAGGCCATAAGGGAAACAAGGGAGAAGTTGGGAAAGATGGAGAGAAGGTGAGTGTATGACATTTGGCACAGTGTTCCTCCAGCATGGTGGCGGTTTTTGGTATTACTCAGTGTCTGAGTTGTTTTTAGGGCGACGCTGGTCCTCCTGGTCCTCCAGGCTTTCCAGGGACAGTTGGCCTTCAGGTAAAGTCATTTCAAGATGGCGGATTTTGGAACATTTTTGACAACGACTGTCTCAAAATCCTACTTGGATATTTTTCAGGGCCCACGCGGTCTAAGAGGCTTGCCGGGTCCGATGGGATCTGTTGGAGACAGAGTAAGACACAACACAAATTCAGCTTTTTTGGGAAACGCCACATCAATCTCTTTGCTCATATTCTCTTGTTTGTGCGTAGGGAATGCCGGGGTTCAGAGGCAAACCTGGCATCGCCGGTGTCATCGGGAAGACAGTGAGTCTCTCCTTATCTCTGAGACCATTTGGGAAAAGTGGTGACATTTGAGTCATGATCCACGGCCACCATGAAACATTGGTCCCATCAATAAAAAGCTATTTGCCTTTCATCTGATTCTTCCAGGGTGATACTGGAGAAAGGGGTCCCCAAGGTTTCAGAGGTCCGAAAGGAGAAATTGTGAGTCAAAAATTTCAAGTTGATAGGCTCTGTAAATATCACATTGTAAACATGCATGTGCTGGATAGGGTAAAATTGGTCCAAAAGGAGGCATTGGTGGTGCTGGACCCAAAGGGGAACCCGTAAGTGACCAACTGATTAAAATACATTCAGCCAGGGTCAATACAAATTGCTTTTATGAAAGAAAAAAACTGTCTGATTTCCTCACAGGGAATTCCCGGCAGAGATGGCAAAGACGGAACACCAGGAATGGATGGCGAGAAGGTACATTTTACATTCTTGGTTCTTCTGCTGTGTTGAAAGATATCAACAAGCCACAATTTGATTTCACAGTGATTGTTTGTGTGTGTTTGGCTAGGGTGATGCAGGGCAACATGGCGTAGTTGGAGAAAAGGGACCAAATGGTCTCCCTGTAAGTTTTAATTGCAATTCTGTGTGTGTGTGTCCTCTGTCTGATAATTGACAAAACAAGTCTCCCGTAAATATATTTTCCTACATAGGGTCTGCAAGGAAAGGCTGGCAGCAAAGGCTCCAAAGGCGAAATTGTAAGCTTTAACACCCATTGCAAGTAAATGAAACTTCAGTAATTGCACTAATCATGCGAAACACCTTTTTCATCCTCCAACAGGGTGATCCAGGAAAGGCTGGGGGGAAGGGACCCTCTGGAGAGCCAGGTATTCCTGTATGTATCTGGTGGCCTTTCTGGCCAGTGACTGAGTTACTAGGATGTGTTTCTAAATTCAAGTTTGAACAATGAAGCATCAGGTTTCTCAGTCTTTGGTGTTTTCCCACAGGGTGACATTGGCATACCAGGAGAAAGAGGCATAGCAGGACCCAGAGGAGTGGCTGTAAGTTACAAGACAATACAACATTGATTTATATAGCATTTAAAAAAGCTGAAGCTGTAACATGTCGCTTAACTTTGACAACTATTATATACAGGTAATCAAGCAGTCACAAAGATAGTAGAAAACACCAGGGAGTAAAACGAAAATCAAGTTGGTGTCAATAAGTCCATTGGCACAACTTTCAAACTCAATCAGCCTCTGCAGTGTTATCCATTTTTTGGAAACTTTTGACATATTTTATTCAACTCGAAAATGTCCAAAAGTGTGAATGTAAGTTTGAATGTTTTTTTTCGTCTGTTTGCGTTTGGTGTTTGGCCTGTCATTATTTCTGGTTGTTTCCTCACCTCTTACTCAAAGACAGATATGATAGGGTTTAGCATGGCCATGGCCCTCATAGGAAAAATGGATGGATGGGTTTTAAACTTGTCTTAAAAAGAGAAATGACAATGTAGAAGTTGGCATCAAGACACAAGAAAGCTGCACTGCTATTGATTGAAAAGTATGGAGCTAAGGATCAGTGTAAGTAGATGTTCAGGTACTGTTGGAGGTGTTGACACCGGTACAACCACAGACAAAGAAGTCTTTGTGCTTTAGTCAGACTCTGCGACATGAGAGAAAAAACATAGTCTGAGCAATTGTCCCATGAATTTCACCTCTCATGATTATTATGAAGCGGCCCGGTAGTTGAGTGGTTGGCATGCTGGATTTACAGACCCAGTACGGCCACCCTGTGTGGAGGTTGCATGTTCTCCCCAGGCCTACGTGGGTTTTCTCCAGGTCCTCCGGTTTCCTCCCACATTCCAAAGACATGCATGGCAGGCAGATTGAACACTCGAAAATTGTCCTGAGGTGTGAGTGTGGGAGTGACTGTTGTTTGTCTTTGTGTGCCCTGCGATTGGCTGGCAACCAATTCAGGGTGTCGCCTGGCTAGTGCCTGAAGATGGCAGGGATAGGCTCCAGCAACCACCGCGACCCTATTGAGGATGAAGCGGTACGGAAAATGGATGGATGGATGGATGATTATTATGTCAGGGAACATATTTTGTCTTTTTAAACATGTTATCTGACATGATAAACAAGTTAGCAGCAGTTGGTGAGCAGTGTGCTTTTCCCTGCAGGGAGGCATTGGACCCATTGGCATCCTGGGACCTCAGGGAGTAAAAGGTTTCCAGGTCAGTCCAAATGCCATCACGGTTTCTTTGTTGCTGTTGTTACAATTCATCTTATCGGTCATTTTACAGAATTTCATATCCCGCAGGGCATCACGGGGACTTTGGGCGATCCAGGTCTTCCAGGTCCGACAGGGGTCCGAGGAGAGTTTGGTGAAAGAGTGAGTCCTCCGCCGACATATATCTCATTTGGTATCCTTACAAACGAGCAGAGATGTGTGTCAATGTTGGGGCAATCCCACCTTAGTGGAAGTGGAATCAAGTCAAATGGAAGGACTCTATTCGGAGAAAATACTCCTTTGACAGCAAGTCTTCCCCAGCCTCCAAGAACAGAACAAAGATAGTCTTTATATCATTTCCTCTTCCCCCACAACCTGCCCAACTCACTGAATCTGAAAAAAAAAACACCCACCCGCACCCGCCCTCTTCATCTTCTAACCCTTTTGCACAAATGTCTCAACATTGCTCTCCTTTATGTTCTGTCCCCCCACCCCCTCACCCACCCGACCTCACAGGGGCCGGTCGGAGCTTCGGGACCCAAAGGAGACATGGTACATATTTTAGTCCAAGCTTAAGACGGTTTTGCTGAAACAAAGTCTCAGTTGAAGTCATTCATATATTTTTTTCCCATTTTTTAGTCTGTCTATTACACTCGTGTGTGATGTTTTGTTGCAATTGTAGGGCGTAGCGGGAAGCGACGGTTTACCCGGAGAGAATGGAGAACCTGTAAGTATCCGGGTCAAATGTTTCACATACACAGTCATGATTAGAAGGACACTTATTTCCTGTTTGGCTTTTATCTACAGGGCCATTTTGGACCAGTTGGGAAAAAAGGAGCGGTGGGTGACCTTTATTTTACCTCTCCATTTTGCCAATAAACAAACCTTCAATCCTCAACAGAAGTGATGGTTATATTCCTGATCGTCATTGATGTGTTTCATGTCCTTTGATTCTATTTTTTTACTCCCCTCTGTTCATTACGTCTCGCAGCACACACTGAGGCGCTTTTTAAGCTACCGCTGACATTGAATTGGCCTTTCATGTTGAAATGCAAGTCATATTTTGGAAACAGTCAGGGAAACGAGGAGAACTGGGACCTAAAGGTGTCGTGGGACCTCAAGGAGAACTTGGGGCAAGAGGGCCCCCTGGAAAACCTGGATTAATGGGCTTCCAAGGAGAACAGGGTCTTCCTGGGATAGCAGGGAAGACAGGTGTACCCGTAAGTGTTTCATTTTGAAGATCACCACAAAAACTGTTAATCTGTCAATCTATCTGTCCCGTCAATCTAATCTTGCTCTCATGTTTTAGGGTAAACTCGCCAGTGAACAGCACATCCGAGAGTTGTGTGGAAAAATGATTGATGGTGAAGATACACGTTAAAATTCATTCCAGTGTTGATTAAAATGTACGATGGGAATTGACTGATGGCCTGTCATACCCCGCAGATCAAATTGCGCAACTGGCCGCCAATCTGCGCCGACCTCTGGCTCCGGGGATGGTCGGCCGACCGGGACCGGCCGGTCCTCCAGGACAGCAGGGATCAGCCGGCTCCATCGGTCACCCAGGTGCCCGTGGTCCTCCAGGATACCGAGGCCTGCCAGGAGAACTGGGAGATCCCGGTACCAGAGGTATGCTGGTATCAAATACAGTATACACAGAATAACAGTACCTTGACGAACGAGTGAGCTTCGGATAGGGCACCACTCGAGTGAAGTGGGGTCGGGGGAAGAGCCGCAGTCATCAATGCATTTACTTCTGTTGAACAGAACAAACAATCAACCTCACACATAAAAAATGAAAACACTTGAAAGGAGCATGGCTGAAAGATGCAAATTTGCCATATTTGTTGCAAGTTTGCAACAAATATGTTGCCTGCAAATAGTTTGGGGGATAATTTAGTTGTCAATATTTTAATGGTAAGAGGTTTGACAGAAAATATTAAGTTATTGTGCAACTAGCCGCCAATCTGCGCCGACCTCTAGCTTCGGGGATGGTCGGCCGACCGGGACCGGCTGGCCTTCCAGTACAGCAAGGATCAGCCGGTTCCATCGGTCACCCAGGTGCCCGACGGAACCGTCTATTTACGATTCAACTAAACTGTATTTATCGAGCACTTTAAAACAACCACCGCTATAAACAAACTGATGCACATGAAGCAAAAAACAATTCATGAGATAACAAAACAACAACAACAACAACCAATCAATAACAAACTACATAGAGTTTGCGTTTCAAAAAAATTACAAGAGGAATGTGCAAATCATATCAATGGATTTATTGGGATTGTAGCAAAATCACTAACCAATATTATATATTTTCTATCTTTAGTGTTTGAGAGCCTTTTACTGAGCATCTTCATCTTTATTAAGTTCATAGAATCGCTTGTTCTGTCGCCACAAGGGGACATAAGCCAGTGTCTTCTTGTGCCGGTCCTAAACCCTAAGCCCAGAGGGTTGTGTCAGGAAGGGCGTCTGACGTAAAAGCTTGGTTAAAACAAACATGTGAATCAAACCTCTGAAGATGGAGGACACTGATTCACTGTGGCAAACTCTTGAAGGGAAAAGCTGAAAGAAAAAGAAGATTTCTGTATGATAAAGAGGAGATGATAAAATAGCAAACAAAAAAGAGAACGGGTTAATGCCGGATCTGGGGGAGTTTAGGGCCAGCTGTGAGGTACAATCTCACAAAGAACGATTCCAGATTTCCTGTGTAAAGTGTGTATTTGAATATTCCTTCGCAAAGTTTGGGATTTATCTATTTCGGATTTGTCCGTGAGGATGTGCATAAATCTACGCATGCACAGCTCTGCGTATCCTCTTACTTTTCATTATATAGCAAAATAGGCACGACTTGGGCTTCTGCATTTTTTTCCCTTTCAGTTGATGACTTATTACATAACGTTCTTCCTCTACAAACACAATAGTCAGATTCCCATTTATTTTCTAGTTTTGCAACACAAAGTCAGAACAACAGCGCGACTGTGTTTTTTGGTTGATGGAAATCACAATCAAAACATGACAAAATAGTGGGTCCCAAAATAGTGGATGGCATTTCAATGGATAAAACTGAATTAAATACCACAAAATTTCTGATAAATAAGATTGGTTTCAGACTGCTTTGAACTCATACCTGTATATCAAGATAGAATTCATTCTCATCTGTATGTCTTTTTGGACAACAGGTGACGTTGGTCAGCAAGGTGATAAGGGACCCATCGGCAAAGGAATCGAGGGCCCCGTTGGAGACCAAGGAGACCAAGGTACAGTGTGTGTGTGTGCTTTGTCTCTTTATATACAGTATTTGATTTATACAGTAGCAATATTCGTCAAATACACCATCTGAGTCATGACAACGATGGAAAGGAAAATTGACCAAAGCGGGACCATATCGGCATGGCAATTGTAGTCCGAGCGTAGATGCTATACGTCCAGTAAGCTTTCCTAATGTTCATAGACTACTGACATATAAGACATATTGGGCATCACTCCGTAGTATAGCAAATGAAAATGTGTTGTGAGAAAAACAAAAGTCCAAGCGAATCTGCTAACAGTCAGTGTACAATCCAAGAGTTGAGGGTCATTCTAAATCAGTGCTGATAATGAATGATCTGAACACAAAATGAGCAAATAGTGCTTCACTCACTCGACATTTTTTTGGAACATGTCTTCACCAAGTTCTCGTTTTCGTGCAGTGTAGGAGTCAATACGCACCGACGTTGTCACACTAATCGCATATTCTTCACAGGTCTTCCCGGAGTTCCGGGTATCATTAAAGACGGCCGTGACGGCTCTCCAGGAGATCCGGGTGAACCTGGAGAGCATGGCAGGGCAGGTAGGACTGGGCACCACGGACCTCCTGGAATCTGTGATACATCAGCCTGTCAGGGAGCATCAATCGCTGTGAAATCATCTAGCCCTAAAAACTATTAAACGTCGCTTCCTGGAAGGCAAACATCAACAGGTGTGACATTTTCAGAGGAACAGATGAACATCAGACATTTGACAACAATTCAAGTGAGAGTGCCCCTCCGAAAATGCCACTGTCATCCGTAAATCAAGTGGATGCATGGACAAAGTGTTCGAGAACATCAACATTCCCTCCTAATATTATCTCTTAAGGGAAAAAAAATAAGAAAAGATGAGTGCTTTGTGTATAAAAACCTTGTACATGTCCTTGTCCCCCATTTCATTGGTCTCCTCTGACAACAACAGCGAGTGAACATAATGGCCCATTGATGTGGACCCCAGGTGGTACCTCAGCACACAAGCGTTTTGTGTTGAAGACGCAAATAGGAGCATTGGGTCACTCGAAAACAGCAATGTGTGTTCAACAACAAGCAAGTGTAGACTCATTCTCAAAAATGATTTTTTTTCCCTCGTCAGCTATTATTGTATTTTATTTTATTTTTGGGGTATTAATGCTGTTTCGTAATATTTGATGTTGAAACTTTCGAATCAAATGGAAAATAAAACTTGTGGATGAAGAAATCAGACATTGTAAAATAAATTCTGTAATTAGGTGCAGTTCTTTTCCCTTTTTTTGGGGGGGGGATTCTGCAACGACAACATCCACATTGTAGTGATGGTGCTGTTACAATGACATCAACAATTAAACATTATTTATTATTTGTGGGTGATTGTTGTATGTGCACTTGATTGATGATACAGCGACATGTAAGAACGAAGAAATAAAGCCACTTTTCAGTAAAACCTCACTGTTCTCTACATATGGAGTGGAAGGAGTGCATTTCAGATGAGTCATCAAAAAGTGGCAACATTTCCAAAGCCAGTTTAGCAAAAGATCAAATTCACAGGCAACTGAACAAGGTGGGCAATTTGAGTGAAAAAAATGTAATAATGTTCAACTCCATCCATCTTCTGCCGGGTTCGGGTCGCGGGGGCAACAGCTTCAGTAGGGAAGCCCAGACTTCCCTCCCCCCAGCCACTTCTTCTAGCTCGTCCTGGCGGATCCCGAGGCGTTCCCAGGCCAGCTGGGAGACATAGTCTCTCCAGCGTGCCCTGGGCCGTCCCCGGGGTCTCCTGCCAGTGGGGCATGCTCTGAACACCTCACCAGGGAGGCGTCCAGGGGGAATCCTAATCAGATGCCCGAACCACCTCATCTGGCTCCTCTCTATGTGGAGAAGAAGCGGCTCGACTCTGAGCCCCTCCCGGATGACCGAGCTTCTCACCTTATCTCTTAGAGAGAGCCCGGACACCCTTCGGAGAAAGCTCATTTAGGCTGCTTGTATCCGGGATCTCGTTCTTTCGGTCACAACCCATAGTTATAGCTCATGACCATAGATGAGGGTTGGGATGTAGATCGACCTGTAAATTGAGAGTTTCACTTTTTGGCTTAGCTCCGTCTTCACCACGACACATTGGTACGAAGTCCGCATCACAGCAGACGCTGCA
The DNA here is from genome assembly GCF_051943395.1 of Hippocampus bargibanti. Taxonomy (NCBI): domain Eukaryota; kingdom Metazoa; phylum Chordata; class Actinopteri; order Syngnathiformes; family Syngnathidae; genus Hippocampus; species Hippocampus bargibanti. The sequence continues at coordinate 9,735,303 of NC_142734.1, forward strand.
CCGATCCGCCTGTTGATCTCTCGCTCCCTCATACCCTCATTCGTGAACAAGACTCCCAGATACTTAAACTCGTCCACTTGAGGCAAGATCTCATCCTCGACCTGAAGAGGGCACTTCACCCTTTTCCGACTGAGAACCATTGTCTCATATTTGAAGGTGCTGATTCTCATCCCAACCGCTTCACATTCGGCTGCGAAACGCGCCAGAGAGAGTTGGAGATCTCCGCTGGAAGACCCCAACAGTACCACATCATCTGCAAAAAGCAGGGATGCTATACTGAGGCCACCAAATCGGAACCCTTCAACGCTTTGGCTGCGCCTAGAAATTCTGTCCATAAAGGTTATGAACAGAATCGGAGAAAAAGGGCAGCCTTGGCGGAGCTCAACCATAACTGGAAATGATTCCGACTTACTGCCCGCAATGCGAACCAGACTCTGACATCGGTCGTATAGGGACCGAACACTCAGGTGCTCCTGTACCCAATACTCCCGAAGCACGCTCCACGGAACTCCCCGAGGGACACTGTCAAGCGCCTTCTCCAAGTCCGCAAAGCAAGTCCAATGGTTGGGCGAATTCCCATACAGCCTCGAGGACCCTGCGAAGGGTGTAGAGCTGGTTCACTGTTCCACGGCTGGGGCAAAAACCACACTGCTCCTCCTCAATCTGAGACTCGACTTCCCGACGGACCCGCCCCTCTACAACCCCTGAATAGCCCTTACCAGGGAGGCTGAGGAGATGTGACCCCTCTGTAGGCGGAACACACATTCAGGTCCACCTTTTTTGAAAAAGGGGACCACCACCCTGGTCTGCCAATCCTGAGGCACTCTCCCCGATGACCACGCAATGTTGCAGAGGCGTGTCAGCCAAGACAGCCCCACAACATCCAGAGCCTTTAGGAACTCTGGGCGGATCTCATCCACCCCTTGTCACGTCCGCTCGAGGAGTGGCGACAGGACTCAAGGGACGACGGTAGGTGGTTAAGGTCGGATCCAAAATACACGGTGGAGACAGTGATTCCAAAAAAGAGACTTTACTGAGACACATGTGGCAAGAACAGAAAATAAGGCAAGGTAGAGGACAACGACAAAAACAGACCTGTGTGCGGATGGGTGACGGGAAACTTCCTGGAATACACCGACAACAACTGAACGGTAAGGGTGGCTTTTATAGCCAGAAGGCACAATTAAGGAAATGGGGGGCAGGTGCGTGAGTCCGGAGAGCCAGGAAGAGAGCGGCCCGCTCCAAGGAGCAGCGGAGGAAGAGACAGGAGGGGAGGGGCACACACCTGGCGTTGACGAGGATGTGACACCCCTGGGGCCTTGCCACAAAGGAGCTTTTTTGACTTCAACCACAGAGATCGGAGAGCCCATCTCAGAGTCACCAGACACTGCTTCCTCCAAGGAAGGCGTGTTGTTCAACTCCATAAAACAAAAGTAAAACTTGATGGTGATAGGACTGGAATAAAATAAAGCTAAAGTATTTGTCACGGACTTATGAAAGGTCTGTAGAAAATCCTCTCGATAGAGTCAGACATCGGTAGGTTTTTTTAGAAAATTTTCTTTAAGAGATTGCAAGAGAGAGGGCTTTGTTCCAAGACCACATTTGGGGGACAGAAATAAATATGAAAACAGGCGGCTTTTTGGAACTGCTGAAGCGCCGTTTGGCAAGCCAATAAACTAACCTCCTACTTTATAGCGCTCTAGGAAAACAACATGCTCCTGCAATCCCCTCTGACAATTGCTCTGTTTACATTTGCTGGAGTCACATAGTCCATTTTGTCGGCGTACATTTCCCGGTTTTATTTCAGAGAGGCGTAAATGTGGGCGGCCTGGTAGTCGAGTGGTTAGCACACCGGCTTCACAGTGCAGAGGTCGCCGGTTCGCGTCCCGGTCCGGCCTCCCTGTGTGGAGTTTGCATGTTCTCCCCGGACCCGCGTGGGTTTTCTCCGGGTCCTCCGGTTTCCTCCTACACTCAAAAAAAACATGCATGGCAGGCTGATTGACCACTCCAAATTGTCCCTAAGTGTGAGTGTGAGAGTGACTGTTGTACGTCTTTGTGTGCCCCGCGATTGGCTGGCAACCAATTCAGGGTGTCCCCCGCCTCGTGCCCGAAGACAGCTGAGATAGGCTCCAGCAACCCCCGTGACCCTAATGAGGAATAAGCGGTACGGAAAATGAGATGAGATGAGAGGCGTAAATGTGCTTCAGGGTTGTCAGTTGTCAAATATTGTCAATTGTACAGAATGACACCAAAAATGTTCAAATGGTTACACAACAAATGGAGTTTCTTCCCGGGTGAAACCACTGACACGTATTTCTTTTTTAATTAACAGCACAAAAACACAGTGTGAATATTCAATTTCGAGATGTGATGTCGTTCATTGATTTAAAGTGCCTGTGATGTTTGGAACACAAAGACTCTGAGACTGTTACTAAAATAATTAATTTAAGGCAAATGGAAGATTGTTGGTAAGAAGAGCAATGTGGGCAGCAAAATAAGCCGTTTATTTCGGTAAGTAATTCTTTGTTGTTGTTTTTTTAATGTACTGGTAATCATGGATTTTAGAGACATATAAAGTGCTTGATGGATCTTTTTACATTTGTCACAGCTGATTAGACCATGGAAACAGACAATTGTTACCGAGGTGTGTCTTCCAATCAGCACTTAGGGTAAATTCAATTTTTGTTGGCAGTTAGTCTATCTATTTTCAAGAAGTCAAGAAGTCGCTGCTTAGTGTTGAAAGGGAACTAGAGATTTGGCCAAAAAGATTAGAATGAAAATTATGGACAAGCATGCTAAGGCTTTTTGCCTTTAGTTAGTATAACATCATCTCCAGGCAGCCCCGCGTTCATTTGACTGCAGTTGCACACATTCAGAAAATAATGACCCAGCGGAATTCAACAACCTTCCTGCATGTCGCCGCAAGAGAAAAAAATCTAAATGAATAAAAAGGGTTGAATTATATGACATTTATACATCAACCGCCGAAAATTACCATTTGATCCTCGATAATGCATTGAGTTGTACAGATGTTTACGTCATGCATTCAGCCCAATGTACTGCTCTTTTGACAACTACAAGTGTACCACCATAAAAAGCAGCCGCTTTAACCAGGTACGTGAACCCAAAACTAGAAAACACCACAGGCGAACCTAGGTTGCAAAAAAAAAAAAAAAGAGAGAAATAACATGTTTTAAATCAACAATGTTCAAGGCTAATCCGAATCAGGACAGAAAGAAATGCAGGACTAAAACATTTAATCGTACACATTGCAAACATTGGTTTCTACGTGTATTCCTGTGGTATAAAAACAATTTGCATCTGAATTCGACAGCACCTCATTAACTCATTTTGGATCTTTGCTGGAATGTGTCGTCCTCGTGTGGCAATTGGTGCAAAGTGCACACAATAGGCCATTAACCCTCTTGGGGAGCACCATTTGACTTTTCAGATGAGGGCAGAAATGAGGGAGTTGCAAAGTACTCATGTCGAACACCAAATTCTAAATCAGAAACATGTACAAAAACCAAAAAAGGAGTAATTCTTTTGAGAAGGATTTGCAAATCCTTGTACAGTATTCGGTTTTTAGTTAACACAATGCTCAAACGTCATTTGATAGGTTTGGAGTCTTTTATTGTGCCAGTTTGTCAATTATATAAAAATATATTCTAGTCTTGTATTTACTTAGCAGATTGACATGTTTAAAGTTTCAGAATTCATTATTGCTGTGCCATTTTCGATAGTCTTGGATAATCTGGGATAATAATAGTAACAATACATTTCATTTCAAAACTCTTAACGACGTCTCCGGACAATTTGTGTCCATAATTTGTAAAATGGCGTCAAATGACTTCTACTGAGCGTATTTTAAAAAGATTCCACCGCATATAGCTATATTTTACGTTTTAAGACTTGCGCTGAATATTCAGGAAGTTTTGTTTTTGAGTTGGTGACGAGTCCGTACGTGACGTCACTAAAGGAACGCCCCACACCGAAAAAAAAAGACACATTGTAGCAGTCCTTCCATCACGTCAATGTATTCCTGTATTTTGCTGTATTGTTTGGTCTGAAAACCTTGTGTTCCACCCAAAAGCCGCCAGAAGAGGGTGTCCAAGCTCAAATTATTTAATCGATTGCAAACGTATGCTTTCCTCTTCAGAACTATTTGAATCATATTCAGAACTGGAGGTGTAACAAGAAAGCATATTCTCCGAATCTGCTAGCTAGCCAGCAAGATAGCTAATAGATAGCTATCCGGTGAGCTAGCCATCTTATTAGCAGGCTAGCTCACTGGTGATATAAATTAGCTATCTATTGATAGGTAATAGATCGCTAATACATAGCAAATACATAGCTAGGTAGCTAGCTAGATAGAAAGATAAAATGTCAGAATTTATGATGTAACATGAACCCTAACCATGAATTGAGATCAGTATATTTGTTGGGCACATTGTGGGAAAACACATTCTGAAAATATGCCACCAGTGCCCGTTATAGGATGAAGGTCAAGGCGTCGAAAGCTTCAGGAGTTGTAGCATATGTAATCTGAGTAGGAAAGACACCTGACTCAATCGCAGGAGAGACAAACAACCACTCATGAACAAATGCTGTGTTTAATGAATACGTGTTTTTAGAATACAGTGATACCTCAGTTTACGAACTTAATTGGTTCCCAGAGTGTAAAGCAAAAAGTTCATCTACCAAACACTTATTTCCCATAAGAAACCATTAAAATAAGAATAATCCGATCCCAGGTCCCCATAAAACATAATTTTATACTAAATAAGCCTTAAAACTACACAAAATATACCTTATGTTATGTATAATAAATGCTATTGTATTGTAATTCAAGAAATAAACTGTACTGTATAATAAAGTCGTTGTATTTACCTTTGTGGTGGTCGTTGATATAGTTGCCTCTTGATGATATCCAAGTGAAGTTGCCATGCTTTCTCGACGATAATACCCTGACTCACAAGGTCCCCTGCTAGCTGCTTTTCGTTAATCCAAATCAACAGTTTTTCAAGTTTTTCATCCTCTTCTATTGCCTGAGATCGTTGCTTAGACAACACAGAAACACTCTTAGCCACACGTAGCAATGGTCGACTTAGCATACTGGTACTGGGACGCCATGTCAAACAAACGCACACCTCGTTCGTGTTTTTCAATGAACTCCTTCTTCTGCTCTACCGTAATTTTCTTTTGTGTCCTCTTCGGCTTAACACTAGCCTGTGGTGGGGGCTTTTTCGGTCCCATAATAGCAAAAGTACTCTATACGATAACAAACTATATCTGCACTCAAAGAAAGGGGGTGTGGAAAACTAGTCCGCCAGCCACCGTGGCGCTGTGTGCTTTGGTTCGTCAACCGAAAACTAGTTTGTATGCCAAGATTATATTCTCGCGAATTCAATGTTCGTAAAGCGTAAAGTTCGTGAGCTAAAGCGTTCGTAAGCCGAGGTATCACTGTATATGGCATTGAACAGGAAAGACAAACTCCTCACAAAAGGGCCTGAGTAGAGATTTGAACCCAGGGCAAAAATACATAAATAAATAAATAAAACAAACAGGAAATCAAACAGCAATTTGAAAAGTGAAGCCTTTTTATTGTTTTATCTTGTAAAAGGCTAAAACCAAAGCAACAAATACACATTCGACTAAACTACAACCTAAACATATATACTGTACATGTTTATGTACAAACATCTGTTAATCTTCATAAACTTCTCCAACACCTGACTTTACACACATTTAGTCCCAAATAAAGAGAGCCCTACATGGGATTATATCATGTACAATTTCACAACCGAGACAAGCAAGACAACCACTGTTGACAGAAGTACCTGGTAAGATTTCACTTTGCTGTCATCATATTGATTTGTTAACGTCTGTCATGTTTAAATGTTCATTGGGGCATGAACTCTTCCCAATAAACTATTGTTATGATTGACAGCATTACAATTTTTTTCCTAATGTGTATTTTCATTAACCAATATTATAATTGTGCTTGAGTTTTGGGACGTGAATTGCAGACTGGCTACCTTTCGCCATTTGGTACACGTAACTCCTCACTGTCAGCAGGGCTTTTTCGCAGAATATTTTTCTTTCTTGAGTAAATAACCTGCCCTCCACAGCCTGTTAACATTGTGGCCCATTTGCTTTTGTTTGGCTAAGCATGTTGGGATTGCTTATTGTCTGATTTGGTAACAATAAGCGGCCTTCGGTAGGAGTGGGCAGCAAGGCAGTCCGAGGTTTTGGAATTTTTGGGCCTTGCTCACTTTGTGGATTTTCTACAGTACTCCGATTAACCCTCTGAAAACCAAGATGTGCGTGATATTTTAGTCTTGGATTCCTACCTCGCATGTTAAAACCTCGTCTATTATATTGTCTTGAGGCCTTGATGTCAGAAAATTTCATACCATCCTTTGTGGCAGGATCAGGTACCCTTGAGTCTGAACTAGGGTCCATCTTGTCCTCGCCTCTTTGATTACACAGGGGAACTTCAGTGTCTGGATGCCATAAACTAGGCTCATGTCCCATGGGTCTGTGGTCAGGTGCCCCCGTCATATCCATTTTGTTCTGAAATAACCTTCTCATGTCACAGGCTTCCCTCCTAAAAACGCGTTCATGTTCTTGGCCACCTGGTGGAGGGCCTTTAACGTCGAAACCCCCTCTTTCTCTTTCTCTTGGGTATGCATTTCTAGAATCATTCACTGGCTTTTCAACATATGGATTTTTACCATATCGAACAACTCTATCACTTAGTCCTCTTTGCTCAGGGTTGACCCGCATCTTCTCTTCTCTTCGGAATGAATTATTTTTATCATGAACCCCATGTGTGGGCCTAGGCTGTTCCACACTTTGACCTCTTGTTCTTCGTAATTGCCTCTCAGCCTCTTGAAAACCCATACCATCAGACCTAAGAACTCCACCAGATGGAAGTCTCCTGTCATGGCCTTGTTGTCTGTAGCCCATGTTTTCTGATCCCCAACTTGGATCAGCATCGCCTCTACCAGTCTCTCTGCGGTCATGTACAGGCCCTACTCTATCAGGCATTGAAAAATTTATATCAGCATTATCATGGAAAGGTCTTGGATCTCTCCAATTAGGACCATTCCAATCATCCTCAGGAACTCTCCTTGGCCCAGCAAGCGCAGGTGTCCGATCTGGCATGTGGCCCTGCTCCCTTACGTCAAGGCCCCTTCGAAAAGCTTCCCCTCTATTATGTTCAAAAACATGCACGTCAATATTGTCTGGAATCAGCCGAGGAAGCATGTTAACTGGCTGGTTCCAATCATTTCTAAATTCTATTTTGTGTCCACTATCTTCACCTAAGATGTTGGTTTGTCTATTTTCTGTTCCCATGAATGATGGCCTATTTTCTCTCCAACTGAAATCTCCTGGATCTCTTTCAAAACTCATATTTCGGAAATCACTTTCTTCTGGTTGTCGTCTGTCAGGCCCTAAGCCTTCAGGGTTTAGATTTCGAATTTCACATATTGACCTTCTTAAATCTTCATCGGCTGGACCTTTCCTCCCAGGCTCTAAATCAGGTCTGAAATGTAAATCTCTCGTGTTGGAGGCTGTGCTCATCATTTGTGTGATTATTTCATCTGGGCCAGGTGCCCCAAAAGGGTGATCCTTGTCTGTACTGTCAAAGAAAAAACCGCGGTGCCTTCGTTCATGCCTATCTGGATGTCTCATCTCAAGCCCTCGGCACTCTGTGTTTGGACCAAAACGTGGATCATCTGGCCTGTTTGGAATTCTTGCTTCTACAATTTTGTGTTCCATAAATGATTGATGTCTTCTGTAATCAGTCCTTGGGTGAATTCTTTCAGGTCCCTTAACATCTGGTCCTCTCCACTCAGGCAAGGCCACCTCCATGTTTGTGTTTACTCTTTCTGACCGAGGTTCCCAACCTGGTCCGTGAGGTCTGAGCCTATCAAGGTGTAACTCATCAGCTGGCTGGTCTCCCCAAGTTGCAGACGGCACATGGCCCTCTAATGAGCTACTTTTAAACATATGCACTCTTTGATCACTCCCTCTTTTTCTCTTGAGATGTGGTCCAGTAAGAACTGGTAATCCTATTTCTCCTCTGCCAGGTTTGATTTCACTAAAATCAGGACATTCAAATATGTTTCTGTCCCTAGCCAGACCTCTTTCAAAATAGGATCCTAAATGGTCTGGGACGTCTGGTCCTCTTACATCATGTCCTATATTAGCTAGTTGTTTCTTTTCAGGTCTAGGTTCTCTTAAATCAGGACCTATAGGTTTCATACCAATAGCACCATCACCAAGAGCTGGATTTCCAAAATTAGGCTCCTTTGTCCTGAAATCACGAACGCCTGGTCCTCTCCTACCATGCAAAGGAATTCTTGCATCAGTCTCATGTCTATTCCAGATATGCATATTGGGTCCTCTGACATCAACCCCTGAGCCAGTGAAATCTGGACTACTTGAGCCTCTCCTGTCATGTACTGGGACTTCTAGATCAGGATACGAGGTCTCCTCCCTTGGTCCAGTGACATCAGAAATACCTGGCCCTCTCCTATCATGCTTTGTCGGCCCTACATTTGGCTCTCCAATTTTCACCTGTGGTTCACAAGGGTCAACGCCACAAATAACTCTTCTTTCGGGCCTATAACTTTCCATAGTTGTACCTCTCCAAAAAGGCTGATGCATTTTCCCTTCATCTTGTCGATGTGGCCCAATTTCCACTGAATCACGAACTGATCCGGGACAATTACAATCAACATGTGTCTTACACTCAAACAGTTCCATATTTTGACTGCTGTGAACCTCTGTGCTATTTTCTGTAGTTATCAAATCTGCTTTCGTAATATTAGAAATAACACATTGGTCTTGCTGACCATTATTATCGTTTGACCTCTCAGGACAATGGTCATGCTCATTTTGTTGTCGAATGTTTGCATAGTTGCTATCCGTAAATGTTCCTCCAATGCCTCTGTTTGGAACATGTGCGTCAAGTCTACGATTAAAACCTTTACCACTCATTCTAGCCATAGTTGAAATTTCTATGACTGAATGCATTCTATCATCTAGGTTTTCTGACATTGCCATGTCAAGGTTATGCACGTTACTTTCAAACTTAATGTCGTAATGTGTCTTCTTAAAATGGTGTGCAGTTCCAATATTGTCTTTTCCCATATAGGAAATGCTGGACTGAAAACGTCCATAATTTACAGTTGGTCCTGGTCTGCACGTGGATGCTGGTTCTCCTTTTAAGCATGTTTCAAGTTTATGCTTTTCATCTGACGATGCTGTACCTGTACGCAGGTATCTATCATCAGAATATGTGGAGACGTTTGACTTTAAACTACTTTCTAAATCACATTGTCTTATATTTAACTCAACATCTCTTATATTTTCCTGAACATGAGGGAAAATATTACTTTTGATACCGGGATCACAACCTTTTGTGAATTCTGAAGCTTTGCCTTGGTTTTGTGAATTCCCAATCACCATTACAGTTGTCTTGCTTGCTAGTTGTTTTGATTGTGAGATATTCTTATTTACCTCCAGACGAGAAACATTGGTACCTTGGTTTACATCCCTACCCGGTCTTGAACATTTTTGAACCTGGCTCATTTCAGGTACTAAACTTGTATTTATTTCCACGGCTGGATTTAAACGTCCGCCTGTTTGACTGAGTAAGTCTGAATGCTTTTGATTTTTCCCATCACTCGCTATCTTTGTCGTATTTCCCTCTCTTGAATCTGAACGCTGTGTATTAAGTCCCCCAAAAATAACATTGGTAACATTTGCTTTACCTTCAAAGTCCGGTGGTATGTTCAACAAAGTTGCTTGGCTCACAGAATGCTGGAAAACGTTTTTAACCTCCACAGCTGATGTGATGTTACTAAATTGTGTTTGACAGTCTTTGATTTTATGGGATGAGGCAGAGGGTTTACTTTCTACATCACTTGGTTGAACAAACAGTGGATCGGGATCAGGGCTCTCAGGGGAATCCCGAATGGGAGGGTCAAGCTCTCTTAGAGGAATTGAACTATCATATTTAGCTGCACTTGTTCCCAGCTCTTTATTCATCTGCGATGGACAAGCAACTGAGTTAACCATCTCACGGTCTTTGGTGTTTAAAGGTTCATCGAACTCTGGTTGTTGTGGCGTTTCGAGTTTTAAGATGGACACATTTTCTTGTGTAAAGTCTTTGTCAGAACTTTCAGGTTTTAAATTGGATTTTTCATTTGTATTTTTCACAAAAGGTGAGGTATGTAATGTGTCACTGTGTTCAAATTGCCCAACATCTGTGTTCATCTGACATTCAGAAAGGTCTTGTGCCACCAAGTCGTTTTCTGTAAGAGAGGATGGTGACCTCCTACGATCACGGGAATGCCGCCGTGTACTGTGTGATTTACGGTGACGGGTCTGCCGTTCAGAGTGGTCTCTGGTTCTATGCTTTCTGTGTCTATCCCTTTCTCTATGTTTCCTGGAATGTGAAGCAGAACGGTGGTGGGATTTCCTTGAAGGACTACTGCAGCGGCCTCTTTCTCGATGACTTCGCTTCTTCGGTGATGACTTATGCCTTCTGCTGTGGGATTTATACTTTCTAGGTAAAGAAGAATTGTGATTCGTTGTGTTGTCTCCTTGAAATACATCCGCTTGGATTTCATTGAAAAGGTCGTCCTCTGGATCATAAGGGACATCAGAATCCTCAATCTCACCAGCAGATGAGGATTTTTCATTGTCATTTCGAATGCTTGATACCTCAATTTGTCCTGTAATTGAAGTTGTATTTAAACAAGGAATGGTATTTGTTCCTTTTTGTGACTCACTGCCGGAACCATCAACAGCCTCTGTTCGACTGTTGGCCTCTTCTGGCTTTGAATCTTTTGATTCTGACGGTCTTGGCTCTGACTGAATTATACCAGTCGAAAGGCTTGGGACTTGACTGAGAGGCATAGACTTCGAGGAATCGTTAACAGAAAATTTTGCCATGAATATACCTACAGCCTCTCTTTGTTGACGAAGTGCCTCCTCCTGTTCCTTTAACTGTCGTTTTTGCTCTTCAATCTGCTTATTAAGTTCCTCAAGCATTTTCTGCTGCTCAGTCAGTGTAGCAGCAGAGACCACCACGGTACCTGAGGGAAGATTCTGCGGAACTGAAGTGGAGGTTTGATGTGGAGTTTTGTCCAAAGATGGTGTTTCAACCGGTGTGGAAATTGGAAACGATGACGCTGGACAGTTTGATATTTTCGTTTGAATCTGCTTCTTTGTATCACAATGCACATCTTGAAAAATAGTATCATCCTCTGGATCGTAGGCCACATCATCATCCGCAGCACTTGATAATGGAGGTTCTTCTGAACGACTGTTTCCTTTGTTCTGTGAAGAAACGGTTCCATATGCTATTGCTGGATCATATTCCTCCTCTGGGTCATAGGGACGATCAAACATGTATTCCTCTTCTATGTCTTTGGCTTTAGATTTCTGTCCATATTGTTGAACAATTGGATCCATCATTGAGCCGGACACATGAGAAAACACAGATACTTTGGGATTTACTGCTATCACGTTACTAGTACAACGTTCCGCATTTGAGACCATGACTGTAGTTTGCTTATTTCGAAACAATGTACTCAAGATAGTTGGGATTGGTGGTACACTGGGGTCTTGCATATTTCTGTTAGAGACTCTACTGGATGGCGACTGGGTGGATTTAGTCAGAGTTGACGCAGAAACAGTGGGCCTTGATTGAAAAGAGGTCAGATTTGATGGTACAGTTTGTGCTTTAGAAGAGGAATCTGATGGTGGATCCAGACAAGGAGGTGAATCCGGAGGGGATGTGCTTGCTGCGGTTTCAGGGTCATAGGGTTGGAAAACCTCCAATTTGTCAGAACCATAAAGGACTGGAGGTTTTGGGATCCACATAGGGTCTTTAGAGGGTACCTTTGACTTCTTTTCTTCTATTTCTTGAGGAATGCTTCCGCAACGTTTTGTTTTTTGGACAATTGCCAAACCAAGAAGAAGATTGGGCCTGCTCTTTTCAAGACCTGTGAAGAAACAAAAAGAGATTGGTCCTCCATTTTTGTTCAAATCAATTTTCTTTAACTTTTTTTAAACTCAAGCATTACATCCAAAACCAACCTATTTAAAATTGCATTTTCTGTGTAGCTTTATCTTTTGTTTCTATTCAAAATTGTATTTTATTTCTTATTGTATCTATGCTAGCCTGTGACTGTGAAGTGTCCTTGAGAGCTTTGAAAGGCGCTTGAAATAAAATGTATATTATTATTATTATTATTATTATACTAACTGTAACTACACAGGAAGGCCAAAGCAGAATGTTGACCGTGGGCCTCAAAATTGCAAGGTGTAAGATGTGTTAAGGACTCATCTAGCTACAAGACAGCAAAAAAATATATATATAATTTATAAATAATAACTCAGCACTTGGATGATTAGGTACAGTTATTTCATATTAAAGAACAACAACAAAAAAGCAAAGTGAACAAATTAATAACAAACAACGTACAAACACAAACAATAACAAAGTTTTTTCTGCTCTTAGTGCTAAATAATAAGCTATTGTGTTGTAAGCTATTGGGTCTTCATTGTTAAAAAACACTACAAATGTAACGAATGAATGTCTTTATCTCGATTCATGTGATGACTCGAGCATGGTCACACCTGGTCCTTCCAGAGGTTGCAGGATGGATGGAATGGATTCCTTTGCACTAAGTGGTAGAAGGTAGATATCCTTGATGGTACGGCTGTTGTTGGAAACAACGCCAAAACGTCCTCTGCTGCTGAAGTATGAAAAGAGTGAGATGTATGCCACCTCTTCTTCTTCGGTAGCAGGATGAAAGCGTATTACGCTTAACTCCTAAAAAAACAACATCAAGAATAGAATGTAAATGGTTATGAACAGCACAAATGAATCCAATACAGGTAAATCTCCTCCTTCTCTTTTTCTTCACAGCAAGAAATGTTAATTGTGTTGATAATTTCTTGGCAAAACCAAAAACTGGATGCAAATGTTAAAGCTGTTTTGGAATGTTTTGGGAAAATTGGGTCTTTGCCACTCAGTGTGATGCAGACATAACCCTGTTCATGAAACCAATTCCCCAGTGTTTCAATTCATTTGTGTGACCTTTTGCCAATATCCCATGATATAACGTGGAGAGCCGCAACTATTAATAGCTTTCTATCCATTTGAGTTACTTCAGGGTTAAGTGAACGATGGCGCGTGTGGCTGCCGCTGCTCATCCACGGAAAAACTTATCCTGTGACTGTAAAGTGACTTTGAGATTTTGAAAGACGCTTAGAAATGAAATGTATTATTATTATTAGGAAGCATCCAATATAAGTACATTTAATAAATAATAATAATATTAATAATACTAATAATAATACTACTACTAATAATAATAATAATAATAATAATAATAATAATAATAATAATAATAATAATAATACATTACATTTTAAGCATCTTTCAAAGCTCTCAAGGACACTTTACAGTTACAAACAAGCAAAGGTGCTATAATAAATAAAATACAACCACAAATAGAATGCAATAAATGAAATACAATTATAAATCGAAACAAGAGAGAGAGCTACAGAGAAAATGCAATTTTAAATAGGTGGGTTTTGTGATGGACTTGGAGGTGGGAAGAGAATCGATGTTACGAATGTTGGGAGGAAGTGAGTTCCAGAGTTTGGGGGAAGAGCAGCTGAAGGCTCTCACCCATCGTGCTGAGACGGGCGGGGGGGGGGGGGGGGGGGGGCACACAGAGGTGGAGGGAGGAAGAGGTTCTGAGGGAACGAGAGGGAATAGAAATTTGAAGAAGGTCAGATAGGTATGTGGGGGTAAGGTTATGGATAGCTTTAAATGTATAAAGAAGAATTTTAAAGTTGATTCTATATTTGACCGGGAGCCAGTGGAGCTCTTGGAGGACGGGGGTGATGTGATGAAGGATGATGTTCTGGTGATGATCCGGGCTGAAGATTTTTGGATGAGTTGAAGTTTGTGGAGAAGTTTCTGATATCAATTTGTTTTTATGGCTATGGTCGTTTCCAAGCTATGGAGTAGGAGTCGCTGTAGGCTGAGTTTGGATTAGACTTTCAGGTAATCGATGAGGTTTCTTCAGCCATCATCTGAACTTCTTTGAAGGTGTCGGACGTTTCACTTCTTATACAAGAGGCTTTGTCAGCGAACGAAATTTTTGTTGCTGGTAGTTTTGGCCCTATATATATACTGTCCAGACGTGGTGGTGCCAGACTCTGCTATGATTGGTCCCTGCTCTCAGGTTGGGGGGAGCAGAGGACTACTCCCTGCGGCTACACTGATTACTTCTATTGTCCTGACTGATTAATTATAATAATAATAAAAATAATACATTACATTTTAAGCGCCTTTCAAAGCTCTCAAGGACACTTTACAGTCACAGACAAGCATAGGTGCTATAATAAATAAAATACAATCACAAAGAGAATGCAAGAAATAAAATACAATTATAAATAGAAACGAGAGAGAACTACAGAGAAAATGCAATTTAAATAGGTGGGTTTTGAGATGGGACTTGAAGGTGGGAAGAGAATCGATGTTATGATGTTATGAATGTTGGGAGGAAGTTTTGAGGTCACTTCTATTGTCCTGCCTGAATATGGGGTCTACGACTGGCCTGATTGCCCCATTTGCCCTGGTATCACCTCATCAGCATAACTAAGCCTATGTTGCCTAAGAAGTCGGTTGTAAGTTGTACAGATGATGGCTGAAGAAACCTTCTCATCAATGGACCACTCCTGTACGACTGAGAGCTTACACAGACTTTCAGGTAATGTTTGTTTTTGTTGGAGTAAATTGTTGTGTGGCAAGGGCAGAAAAAAAATATTTCATTATTTATGCAACAGGGGAATTTTTCTTGTTGTAGGGGTGGCAAAAAAGTAGAAATCGTTTTAATGCATGAATAATTCACAAAAGGGGATATTTTCACCCATGTAGGTTTCACTGTGTACGCTTCACTACAATAAGCATTGGAGCATGCAGTGAGACCAATTTCTCATTTGTTACACAAGACACTTGTGTTGTATCGACGCTCGACGTTTCACAATAAGTTTTTTTACCACACAGTCAAGTGATTTTTTCGTGTTGCTTCAATGGTATTATACTGAAAACTGACCACACATGCATTTATTGTTGTTTATTGCTATAATTAATCAATATGGTGTGACACACATGTCCTACAAAACACAGATCAGTCACACACACTGAAGAAAACCTTTGTTCAAGTTAAAATGGTGTGAATTGTGAAGCAATAATAATAATAATAATAATAATAATAATAATAATAATAATAATAATAATAATAATAATAATAATAGATGTGTGTCAGCTGCAGATACAAATATATGGAAAAAACAGTTGACATATCAAACCCAATCAGTGTTTTTATTTTTACTCTGCAGCAAAAAATAAAGAATTCTCCTCACGGTTTCAGTGCTATTGGATTGGATTGGATTGGATTGGATTTGCCTTTATTCGAGAGTTGAGTGATGCTTGCCTTTGTAATGTTGGTCTTGAGCTTGGCGACATAGTCCCACACTGTTTGAGGCATGATTCGTCCGCCAATTTCAATGGTATCGGGTAGTTCCTGAAGGGAAGAACAAGATGCTCATTATTTTTAGTGAAGCTCCAAACACAAAGATGGATCTGATACAAAACAAAACATTTTCAAAAAGAAGTTACCAATTTCAGAGTTTCTGCAGATCCTGAAACCAAATACACCTTTGTAGCAAACTTTGATACAGTCATCATGTTGAGGAATCCTTTCCACAGAACCTCTTGCTTAGCCAAGAACTGTGAAGTTTCACCAGTGGCTGGAGATTCTGAGATCACATTTCTGGAAAAGAATCCACCAAAACACTTTTATATGCACATCTTGTCCAACTCACACAATTTTACATTGCATCATAACCAAATGTCCATTTCTATAAATACCTTGAGGATGCGCCATAGAGTCGGGGATCAACTGAAGAGGACGGCTTCATTAGGATAGACTTTGGTAATATTTTTTTGGGTGGCACTGGCAATTTCGTTACAGATGATGAAGTAGAGCTATCCTCTGTACGAGGAGCATAAGGGTTCTTCAATGTGTGTGTGGGACCAGAGGTAGTACTACATGATGAAGCGGAGCTCCTATTGGCTGCAGTACGGGGGTCACGCCTCGTAATAGTTACTGTGGAGACGGCTGGAATTACGACAGGTGTATATTTTCTGTTCAATGTTGTGGTTGGCGAAGTGTCAGAAACTGGGGAGGCGGGGGACTCCATGACAGGGGAAGTAGGTGACTCTAAAGTAGGAGAGGCTGGTGAATCCTTAACGGGAGATGCAGGAGATTCAACGACAGCAAAGTCGCTGGTGTCAATTACAAGACGGGAAGATGGGTCGAATATGGAAGGTGAAGAAAAATCTAAGTCGGGTGATTCGGGCGAGTCGGGTGGTGCTCGTAGAGGTGAGTCATCTCCTGCAGACTTTCTCCACCTTGAAAAATGTTTGTCGCTTGATTCGGATACCTTATTTTTTTTGTTTGGAGGTTCATTTCCCCCAATTTGTCCTATGGAGGAAGTGGGTGGAGATATTTAAAATAGATAAGAAACAATTGGAGGAAGTTCTTCTGATGTATACTGTATATCCTATGTTTGCTTAACTCACCTGTGCATATCTTGCATTTTAGGTCAAACAGGTGGGCCTTGTGTTCTGAGGTAGTGTCTTTCAGCATACAGGTAAGAGCATCTGGCAATGCACCCCTCTTGCTTGGCTCATTTATTTTGCTTTTAAGAATGGGTGTAGGCAGACTTTTCTTTTGCTTGTAGGGTAAAAAAGAAACAAACTTCAACACTGTGAGTCAGTCACATGACTCATACATCATTATAACAACAGCTTGTAGACAATTACATATACATGTATGAACTCATTTGCTGCCATTCTCAAATTTATTTTGGGAATTGAAAATGTTTGCCGTTGAGCGCCATTCACAAATTTGTTTTTTCTTGCTGGGGTGCCGATAAAGCACTGGTCAGACCTCTGGCAATGTTTTTTCCATTCCACGAGGGGGCAGCATTTGCCTTTTGTCCATATTAGCGCTTTGTTACAGCTTCAGCTGTTGTTGAAGCGCTATATAAATCTATATATATATTGCATTGTATTTTGTAGTCGCCCCTATTTTGAGCTCAAATATCTCCAGACCTATATAACTTAGAAATTAACATTGTTTTCTGATGAAAGAAGAGAGACTAAGGTTTCTAACGCTATTGAATGTTTATGTAGTCCTAAAACTCAATATTCTGTGGGTCCTGTAACTTGGCACTGGAGTGGACACATTTTTGCACATTGTCTGGCAGTGAATGAGTTAAGAACAGAATCATTGTGATGATGTCGAATGGAGATGAATGCTCACATTGCCCATTGGTCTTCTATCAGATTTTGTGATGTTTAATGGAGGAAGATCAACTTTCACAGCTTCGGGTTTAGTGACATTCAAACAGGAAAGATCAACCTTCACGGCTTCAGGTTGCTGCATTGAAGTGGGCATTTTCGCAGCTCCGTCTTTAAACTAAAAAACAAACAGGGCTTTGTAGATTGAAAAAGGAAACTAATGGGAACTTATTCATTTAAATCTTTAATTTCTTTGTAGCAGACATGCGATTCACCTTTGATGTGTTCTTGACACTGTGGTCTGGCACCTTGGTTGCCTGCATGTCCTTCTGGCTCATCCTGACCAGTCTGAAAGGCCCGATGTCTCCTTGTACAACTCGGTACAACAAGCCCTAGACAAAAAAAATACTTGTATTACTGCACACATAGCACCTATTAATTTAAATACCACTTAATAATGGAGCAAACCTTGTTTTTTGGATCTTTCAAGTTGAACATAATTGTTCTGTACTTATTCATGTATTTGCTGTCTGTATTGCGAAATATGTCAAACATCTCTGTCTCAATGCTTGCTACGAGTTTTGCAGCATCGCTGTCAGACATGGTCAATTCCTCACACTCACAAACCCTGGACAAAGAAATCGAAAGTCAGTTAATATACATGTATTATGAACTTGCTATTTGAGATGTTATTGCAGATTTTAATATTGCATTTTTAAACAAGATACCTATGTGCAATACATACCTTTTCGTCAAGATGCTCGTGAGGGATCGCTGAATGCTCTGTCTGACCTGGTGATTTGGCTGTGAAGGTCTAGAGGAGGGTGCGCTTGGCGCAGGGGGCACAGGAAGATTTCGGGTCTCGTTCAGCAGGGATGGAGCCAAAGGCTTATGGACTGAGGCTCCCACATGACTTGATGAGGGCTCAAGTCCAGATTGCTTCTTTGGTATTATGTATGTGGCCAAAGATTTCAAAACAGTCCCACTTACTTTGTGTTCAGACTCTAAGGTGGTTGGAGAATGTGAGGCTGGACATGAACCAGATTTCGTTCTCACTGGAGAGGAATCTGATTCTTCCGTTGTTTCAACCGATGTGTCACTTTCTGTGGACTCCGTTGTGTTGACATTAAGGTTACTCTTCTGTGCTACAGTTGGTTCCGAAACAGGGTGAGGTGAAGGACGCATATTAATGGAGGGCTCCACTGAATTTGGTTTTTGGGGAGTTTCAGTCATTTTTAGTTTACATTCCTTTGAAGCTGTCGGGCAGAAAAACAGAAGATATTGAGTCAACATGACTGTCTGATGTTTGCAGTGACAAAAAGTCATAAAAATAAAAAAAAAAGCACAAAAAAATCATAGCCAGCCTCACACAGTTGAACTAGTCGGAACGTTATGAAAGAGCTACTGTAGAAACCAACACTTGCACAACTTTTTGCCTCCCCACCCCTTAAAAAGCTAAGAAACAAAAAGCCAGATTTATCGGAAGCCCTTCACAGCGAATTTTAGTGTTTTTCAAATAGAAGATACACCCACAAATAGAAGATACACCCACATACTCAGAAATCCACACACAGACACACACGCACGCACACACTGATTTGTTTTTTTTAATTATTTATGGGGGTTTCTGTGGGTTTCCTCCCACATTCCAAAAACATGAATGGTAGTTGTCCATAGGTGTGATTGTGAATGTGAATGGTTTTTCATCTCTGTGTGGTCTGCTATTGGGTGGCACCTCAACTACTACCCAAAAACGTCTAGGATAGGCTCCAGCATGCCCTCGTCGTTTGTGACTCTTGTATTGTAAATTTCTCCGACTAATAAAGGCTAATCTAATCCAATTGTGTGTCTGTGCGTGTGTGCGTCTGTGTGTGTTTGCCTTAATGAACTTAATTTCCATTTACAAACTGCATTTTGTATTTCCTTGTGTTATCTCTGTGGTATATTGTAATCGGATCGATGAACTGAAACCTTAGATTATGATGAATATGTAAAAAACACAAAAATCAGAAATCCATTTTTTTGTTTTGTGTGTGTGTGTGTGTGTGTGTGTGTGTGTGTGTGTGTGTGTGTGTGTGTGTGTGTGTGTGTGTGTGTGTGTGTGTGTGTGTGTGTGTGTGTGTGTGTGTGTGTGTGTGTGTGTGTGTGTGAATCATGGCTGGTTAGATCCCACTCAATATCTGGCAGAACTGTAATGACGGAGTTGTTTAACCCATCTGGATGGAAATGACATGAAATAAAAGTTCAATTCTGAACTTTGGTTATTCATTATTTGATATTAAGCACTTCAATACACAACAAAAAATTATTTGACCCTGCCTTTGAGATACTGTACTTTTGAAGGGGACTATAATCACACACTTCAAAGCTGTTGTGTGTGGCGCAAGGATAAAATGTGATATTAATAACACTGCTCAGCAATTCATCTTTGACTGAGTAAAATGACATGAAATGATTTTTGTATTGAGTTGTTGACATGACAATTATGTATATTTTATTGTGTGTTCAATATAAAAAGAAATATTTAACAAATTATAATTGTCATGACTCACGTTTGACATATGCGATTTCTAGATTCTTATTACATTTAAATGATAATTTTAAGATATTTTGGTTCTAGGTATAAAAATCAACTGTTTAATTTACCGATCCTTGTTATTGCACAGAGTCAAACTCCACTATTCAAGCCCTCAGACACAACTTGGTTGCTCATATAGCCCATCGGAAAAAAGTAACTGTTCTAAAGTACCAAAGATGGTGGTCAGGCCTTTCTGTGGAGCACATCTGACATTCGTCCAACCCAGAAACATACACACACCCAATGTCCCCACTCAGCTCACCACACAAACCAAACCGACATTGCCTGAGGGCATATATAATTAAGAACTCTGTGCAGAATTATTTAAAACTAATGGAAACAATTTCCCATTTTAAATATGAATATTTGTGGCAAGAAAAATGTGTTTTCACTGCAAAAGGGCATTCATTTCTTCCAAGCTTGCATGATTTATTGTGACAGATTTTGGGTGCCACTTTTGTCTGCCAGCACATCCACATCATGGAAACTTGCGCACGCGCACACGCGCACACACACACACACACACACACACACACACACACACACACACACACACACACACACACACACACACACACACACACACACACACACGCGCGCGCGCACAATGTTCATAGCTGTGTATTTCATAAACATTTGCGTGTGCCTTTGTGTTACTGGTTCGGAAATACAGGAAACATTGGTGACATTTGCTGTAAATGACATTGGGTAGTCAACATCAGTCGAAGGGGTCACCCTTTAGAGACGATTTGACCACCGCATAAAAAGGTCAAATTCACACGTGAAGAAATGTAAAACGTTGTGGGTTATGATCCAGACACGGGCAGGTGGGATGGCTAACTTATCAGGTTGCTGGAGAACGCAGCCCTGACCCCCTTGAAGTCATTTACTACGTGTGCATGTGTAAAAGTGTGTCTGTCGCTTTCAATAGAACAATATTCAACATCGTTAATTACACTGCATTTTACAGTTTTCTAGATGTAATGTAGCCACAAGGGGGCATAAGCCAGTGTCTTGTTGTGCCAGTCCGAAGCCCGGATAAATACAGAGGGTTGTAACAGGAAGGGCACCCAACGTAAAAAAATTGGCCAAAACAAATATGCGAATCAAACCTCTGAATATTGATTCGCTGTGGCGACCCCTGAGGTGAAAAGCCGAAAGGAAAAGAAGAACGTTTTCTAGATGCATGTTACTTTTTTTGTAAAATAATAACAATAATAAATGTGTTTAAAAAGCATGAATAATTATAATGTATTACAAAAAAAACTGCTTTGGTTGGCGTCTAAGGGTTACCTGTAATCTCACAATGAATATGCAGTACTGTATACTGTGCATATCACGACATGCCATAGATTGGCCACGAGAGGGCGATCACGTCATTGTTGCTGAAAACACTTGTTATAAATGTGTAATATACTCCCAACATTTCATTGAAGTGGAGGGAGGTTAAAACAAATGTAATGTGCCAACGCCATGCAAATCTTTAAAACAAAAATGGGTTTGTCCGTGCGCGTGCATGTGTGCGCAGTTGATACATATGCATGCACGTAATGAACATTACATACATTTTACTTACGTACTACATACGATTTAAAAAATAAAAATCATTGAAATTCCGTTGAAAAACAAATGCCACATTTTCATTGTGTCACAACAGAATTATTAAAAAATAAATGTAAAAAAACTCAGAACACAAAAAATCATATCACCAGGTTCAACAAAATGTGTCCTGTAAATAGCATCACAGGTGTCCTCAAACTTCTAATTAGCCAGTCGGCCTAGAGTGAACGCTGGCACGAATGGCTACAGCTGCTCACGCGCACAAAACAAAGTTCAAGGTGAACCTCAAGGTAAAGGTATACCGTGTCAAATTGAACTTTCTACCATTCTTTGAACCAAAGTGGACTCTACTGTATTACAGAGGATCAAGGTGGAATTTTTTAAAAGAAAATAGTGAGGCTGAACATTTCCAAAATGCACGAGCCACAAAGGTTCTGAGATAATGTCCCATGCATTCAAAACTGCACATCAGTGTGATGGATGTTTATAAAACGTAGCACACTAAATAAATAAATAAATAAATAAATAAATGCACTGTCATTTTCGGGAAACATGGAGTAGGTTCTGTTGTGTTCAGTGGATTCATTGCTACATCTAAAAGAGTGTGTCTTGAATCTGTGCAGGAGATAATGACACCTGAAGTCTACCATGGTATTCTTGAGACAAATGTGCTCTCAAATGTCAGAAAGTGTTGCTGCAAAGGTTGAGCATGTGTTTTGCAAACATATAATGATCTCAAAAAGCACTCCATCTAAAAACAAAAGCCAAATAGCAAATTATTGCATGATTTCCCATACTATAAGCCTTGACCTAAAGTCTGTAAGTAACTAAAGTAGTAACTAAAAATGCCTTCTGGAGAAAGCACCCTCTAAAATTAAGACCAGTGGAACTGTTTACACACATGGGGGAGATTACTGTCAGAGACACACAAGTACAGCAAGACCTCGGCTTACGAACACCTTACCTTACGAACTTTTCGGTTTACGAACGTCAAATTTATGAAAATTAAACCTTGGAATATGCACTACTTTTCGCGATGCACACCCACCACGGCTGGCGGAGTGATCTTCGGATCTTCAGCGGAAGCACACGACCGAACAGCGCTCCAGGCGGCCCAACTTTCCACACCCCCTCTCTCTGAATTCACACGTCGATTGCCTCCGAGGAGCTATTTGTAAATAATTTTGCTATTATCGGACCGAAAAAGACCGCACCACAGGCTTGTGTTCAGCCGAAGAAGACACAAAACAAAATCACAGTTGAGGAGAAGGAGATAATTGATAAACACGAAGGAGGTGTGCGTTTGTGTGATTTGGTGGTCCAGTACGGCTATGCTAAGTCAACCATTGCTACCATACTCCGCAACAGAGAAGCCATCAAAGGTGCATCTGTTGCAAAAGGTGTTTCTGTGCTGTCAAAGCAACGGTGTCGGGCAATCGAAGAAGTTGAAAAACTTCTGTTAAATTGGATTAACGAAAAGCAGCTATCCGGCGACAGCGTGAGTAAAGCAATTATATGAGAGAAAGCATGGCTAATTCCCGCCGATATCGCCATGCGGCAACCTGGAAGTTCGGCGCTTATTGAGGATTTTAAAGCCAGCAACGGATGGTTTGAGAACATCTGAAGGCGAGGAGGAGGAGATGGCTGCAGCATCAAGTGAGCTCATCAAGGCAATGTTGGCAAGGTGGAATGATGTGCAGGCTTTTATCGAACAGTTCCATCCAGAAAAGACTGTGGATATGAGAATCATCAACATGATGAACGATAATGTGATGCCTCAACTTCGTAAGACCTTACAAGTCAGAAAGTAACAAGTGTCAATTAAGAGGTTTTTAATCAGCAAAAATGATGGAGTCTCCAAAGAAGAGAAGCCACACCAGTGGTTGAGTTACCAACAGTCCTTCTGGAAGGTGACTCTCCTTCCAGAAACCATCAACGACCATCACAAAGGTAAATAAAAGTTTATTTTACAGTACAGTTTATTTCTTTAATTACAGTCCTCATGTAATGTGCCTCTCTTTCCAAACAGCAATTCCCTCTGACCTCTGACGCCATTCCATCAAGCCATCAATGACCATCACAAAGGTAAATAAAACAACTTTATTTTACAGTAGTTTATTTATTTAATTACAGTCCTTACGGAATGTGACTCTCTTTCCAAACAGCAATTCCGTCTGACCTCCGACCTCCAACGCCATTCCATCAAGCCATCAATGACCATCACAAATGTAAATAAAGGGACTTTATTATACAGTGCAGTGTATTTCTTTCATTACAATACAATAGCACATTTATTATACATAGAATAAGGTATGTTGTGTATAGTAGTTTTAAGGCTTATTTGGTTGAAAATTATATTTTATAGAAACCTGGGAACAGATTATTCTCATATTAATGGTTTCCTATGGGAAAAAAATTGGGATACACACTTTTCGCCTTACACACTCTGTCTGGGAACCAATTAAGTTCGTAAGCCAAGGTCTCAATGTACTAAAAAAAAACAGTTGCCAATGGCTCAAAATATTTACCTGTACTTGCACAAGTTGGCTAGTTTAATGACGTTGCTTTTTAAATCATTTTGTTGAGCCACAAAAAAAGACATTGTGTAATTTTCATTCAATTTGTGTCGAAGTAAGTCGATGTATGTTTGTCTATATGTATGTGTGAGTTTGTATGTGTACGTAGGTACCAGTATTTTCCAGAGTATAAAGCACAACCCCAATGAATGGTGCATTTTCAAACTTTTTCCATATATAAGGCGCAACAGACGAAGGCGCACCTTCTATGAATCAAAAATGTTTTCCAAATATAATATATAAAAGTTTCCCAAATATAAGGCACAGAGCTACAGTAGAAGCTGGGGTTACGCAGGACTATGGGGGGAAAATGGAGTCGGTAGCTGCTGACAGTAGTTGTGAGACCTGTTGTGGCTCAATATTACATATAAGGCGCACCTGCATATGAGGCGGAGGGGCATCTTTTTCAGAAAATTAAGTCTTTTGGATGTGCCTTCAATGCAGGAAACTACAGTATTTACAAAGGTAGCTATGTGCTGTGTATGCGTGCATGTGCGATGGGTCCACCCTTGCCTGGCCTATCATTGAGGCACATAATAATCACATTCCTGCCATGGGAACTTATAGAGTTCTTAGTTAACCCAACAATCACGTTTTTATTAATATGGGAAGGAGTAGAAGTGTGTAGGCCATGTAAAAAAGGAAAATAACAGTAACTTCATAACCACGTCTGAAGAACAGCTCTGTTTAGTCCCGTATTGAATTTCCCTTAAAAGTCATGATAAAGTGCAACGAGTCAGCGCGTGAAGTGGTGACGTTGGTCACAGATGCCAACCATTCTGAGCATGTTTTGACCTTTACACCAGTGGAACTTTGTTTGAATCCACGACCTGCAGCAACACAGAGGAGCCCTCCTCTGCCAAAGAAGAGCTCAGTTATGAAACCCAACAGAAGTTTCATCAAAAGGGAGCAGTGGTGTGATCTTCAAAGATGAGACTGAAGACAGATTACACTGTTTACTATATATTTTTGTTTTGTGATGTATTGTTTTCATTTTGAATGTTCCAGAACACCATGACTCTTTTTATGTGTATTGTACAAAAAGATTTAGTGACAAGTGACAGGTCCTTGCTTTAAGATGACATACTCTGACCTGGACCAATCCAGTGAACATTGTTTGAAAGTTGTTGTGTTGTCTGGTTCACCATTAATTGCATCTTTGAAAGGAATGTGTGCAGCTTGGGGCGGCCCAGTGGGTCGAGTGGTTAGCAGTGCGGAGGTCGTGGGTTCAAGACCCGGTCCGGCCTCCCTGTGTGGATTTTGCATCTTCTCACCGGGCCCGCATGGGTTTTCTCCGGGTCCTCCGGGTTCCTCCCAGATTCCTGTGTGGCAGGCTGATTGAACACTCCAAATTGTCCGTCGGTGTGAGTGTGAGTGCGGACGGTTGTTAGTCTCAGTCTGCCCTGCGATCAATTCAGGGTGTCCCCCACCTAGTGCCCGAAGACGGCTGTAATAGGCTCCAGCACCCCCGCGACCCTAATGAGGATTAAGCCGTCTAGAAAATAGATGGACGGATGGGTGCTGTTTGTTTTTCATGAGATTTCATGAGCTTAAATGGGTGATAAATTTGTTCATATGTGACATATTTCACGAAACGAATGGCTTGCTGTCAAAACGCTGTTCAGTGCATTTGCATGGGCAGTCACTGGTGTGACACTTCGATGAGTTGCTGGAGGTTGGTGGAGGCATGTTTCCTAAGCAATGGTAAACTGACCCACAAAAAAATGTTCCGTGTTAGGAAAATGTTTGTGAAGGTGGACAGATGGAAGAGTAATGGCCAATCAACCAATCCAATGACTCAGATGTTTTACGTTTGCACATTGTTTCCACTGAAGCAAAGTCACCAAAATCTAATGCTGTTAATCATCACGTCTACGGCAGCTTTACTCTCAGGAGCCTTAAGACCCCCAAAAATCGATGTGTGTTCTTTTGGTTGTGAAAGTAAGTTTGTTTGGGATATGAGAAGCCACATCAAGATTGTGCAGACTACAAAACATGTAGGAATTGCTTTTATCTCATGATGGCTGTATAGTGTACAACGTGACTGTACAGTGTGTATCGTAAACCACAATAACTCTCACGGGATGAAATATGCAAGCATCACAGCTCACAAACTGAAGTGACTTTTGGCATGTTTGGGAGCAAGTATTCCGATTGAAGTGCATACACGCAGAATTCATCCATTCCAGGCCCAGAACAAAGATGTCTTTGTGGACAGCTGGCACAGACGCCCAACAAGGAGCTGCCCTCCCAGGTACGACAAATTTGCCTTGTTGAGATGTGGTCGGACAACTAACCCAATGCTGTCACACTGGCAGGCAGTGGAGCGGCTGCTTCCCCAGCCACAGCACGCTCTTAGCCGCACAGCTTTGTCACATGATTAGGAACAATACTGAGACGCACCTGTATGTGAAATGCATGGACTGAACAATGTGAGCACTCTGTGAGCAAAAGTACAAGTGAGTGTTGCGCATGGTGCCAGGGACTGTTTGTAAAACACATTTAATTTAATTAATTTAATTAAGTATTTAATTAATCAATATCTTTTATCTGACCCACTTGATTGTGAAAATATGTTCCACTGTAATCAGTTGTCCAGTGGCGCATTGCAGTGAATCTTGAGATGGGAAACGTTTTGCTCTCCGAGAACATAAAAATAAATCAGGGGTGCCCACACTCTACCAGCATGTGAGCTCATTTATTTTTAAAACGACCAACTCAAAGAGAATTATGAGCTCTTCCAAAAATCTTGAAATGGTAAGTTCAATTTCTTTGTTTCTGTTGTACAGTACTCTGAAGACATTTTGGGCTTCAGATCAAAAGTTCAACACTTCCAATAACTCTGACTTCACTAGACGTTTTCAGTTTTCATTTGAAATGCTTTTCCATGCCATTATTGAAGTTTCTTTATGTTCTTGTTTGTCTCTGGGGTGTTCTCTCTTCGGGTCGTGATTGCAGCAGAATACATTCTGATGCCTACGAAAATGTGTTTTTTTCTGACAATTTACACAATAATACATCCAAACTAATCATGCAACAAGATCACGACCAAGAACACACTGTCAACACAATATAGAATTTCATTGTGG
The DNA here is from genome assembly GCF_051943395.1 of Hippocampus bargibanti. Taxonomy (NCBI): domain Eukaryota; kingdom Metazoa; phylum Chordata; class Actinopteri; order Syngnathiformes; family Syngnathidae; genus Hippocampus; species Hippocampus bargibanti. Next base: position 9,762,522 of record NC_142734.1, read on the forward strand.
AGAAAACATGGTAGGTCTAAGTATTGGCAGGTGAATTACCAGAAAGTGAGATAAAGCATGCATTTTGCCTCAATAAGAATAGACTCATCGGAGAAGCTCCCAGAAACAAAACAAAAATAAAGAGACTGCAGTAAAGGAGTAGAAAAGGACTTCAGATGAAGAATGTAACAGTTTGGCGAAGTCAGTGAGGCACATGATTGATGTAGTTAATGCATGTATTGCTCTTCCTTTCATAACTTTGCTGCTGTGAAATGTAAATTACTCCACTGTGAGACGAATAAAGGAGAATCTAATCCAATCCAAGTATGGCTTTGGGCACCCACCATGAAATATAATTCACTTTAAAGTGCATTTAATAAGGTTGCTAAAATGTCTTTGATCACTTTTATAAAAGGTTTTCTGTTCTGATTTAAATACAATGACTGACTTTTGTTTGGTGTTCATTTGAAATCCAAACGTCTCCGCTGTACAACAGGAAACAATTTGCTGTTCTATTATTTCTGAAGGGGACACAACCAATAATGTATTTTTTAAATAGATATTTAAAGGGCAACCGACGTCACTTTTGTTTTTTAACTGACATCAGAAAAACGTTTTATAGCATCTAAAATACCCAAAACGAGCAGTATGATATTTTTATTCAAATGCAAAACACCAATAAAAATGTCTTAAAGTGTCCAAAATCTGCAAAAAGTTGATCTGCGAATTGGGCATTTTCAGAAAGTCCCGCCCCCAGTTCGTGACGTCACGCCAAGACGTCTTGCATTGCTGGAGAATCCAAACAATGGCTTCAGATTCAGAGAATATGCTTTCTTGTTACACATCCAGTTATGACTATGATTCAAATAGTTCTAAAGAGGAAAGCATACATGTTTGCAATCGATTAAAGAATTTATTCCATGCCATTTTGAGGCAACATTGGGGCAACAATGGATCGCCAGAAAAGAGGCACAAAATGGCAACCTCCAGTGGCCACTTCCGCTTCCACAGGCTGATAAATTCCTTATATGGAGCATGGACTCCCTCTTCTGGCGGCTTTTGGGTGCAACACGTTTCTCAGACCAAACATGTACAGCCAAATACATTGACGTGATGGAAGGAAGCTACAATGCGTCTTTTTTACGGTCAGGGGGCGGTCCTTTCGTGACGTCACGTACGGACTCGTCACCAACTCAAAAACAAGACTTCCTGAATATTCAGAGCGACTCTTAAAACGTAAAATATAGCTATATGCGGTGGAATCCTATTAAAATACGCTCAGTAGAAGTCATTTGAAGCCATTTTACAAATTATGGACACAACTTGTCCGCAGACGTCGGTTGTCCTTTAAGTTCTTTACATGCGGTAATTGGGCTGTTGCCAGTAAGACGTGCGTACACTTCCAAGCAGGCGTATGAGTTGCTGCACTAATGGGTGATAGGTGGGTGTCTATGTTTTATTTAAACTTTTTTATTGCAATTGATAGACAGCTATATCAGTCGCTATAAAACTGCCAGTGAGTGAATTCATCCCATGGGATCGACCCATAGTCGCTGGGAGATCGACTGGTTGATCATGGTGGACGCAATGGACGTCTCTGATAAAAATGTTTCCAATGATGTCCCACAACAACTATAACATGTCTGTACAACTACTCCGACTGTGTTCCTCATCAGCACAAAAATAAAACCTCATGGTTAAAATGTGCATGTTTACTCCATTTCTGCAATGTGAGAATGTATTTTTCTTCCCCCCACTCCCTTGCACTATGAACAGTTTTCCCCCCCTTTCCAATTGCTGCTGTGGACTGCAAATTTCCCCAATTGTGGGATTATTAAAGGCTTTCTGATTCTGATTGAGATAAAGTTTTATCTCATCTCATTCACAGAGTCAGGTAGTTAAACTGACTCCATTGCATTCACTCTTTTCACTTTTTTAGTACTTGCCAGAGTAATTTTGATTCAACATACCATATTTACCGGTGTATAAGACACACCCCTAGTGAATTATGCACTATCAAACATTTTCCATATTTAAGGCACACCGGACTAAAAGGTGCACCTTCAATGAATAACATGCTTTAGAAGCTTTCCGTATGTAAGGCACATCACAGTGTAAAGCGCTACAGTAGAGGGTGGGGTTATGTTTTATATATCACAGCATGGGTCGGGCACTATTTATTCTAGAAGTCGGAAATGGAGTCAGTGGTAGTTTTGGGGAGAATGTACTCTAAAAAATGTGACAGGCCATGGCGAGAGACCAATGCACAAAGAGTGGCACTATGTACAGAAGACAGGAATGATTGCTAACTACTTAAAAGTTATAGTGGGGCACATTATTTTCAAATGTCATAGGCAAGACTGATGCAGAGCACTTGAAGCACCGGCACTTTTGTAAGTGCCGAATTTTGTGGAATTATGATTAAAATAAATAACTTTATGGTGACCAGATTGTAAGCAAATAGTTTCCCAATGTTCCTTATAAAGACAGTCAGGTCATTTTGTTTTAAAAAGGAGTGCAACTATAAAACTGCAGCGTTGAATGTGATGTGGAAATTTTTGGAGCACCTATGCTTCTACTGGTCCACAAATAAAAAAATACATAAATAAATGTACAAAAATAAAAGGTTGGGCGCACCAGTGCAACCAGTTCCAAAATGTAATCTACATTCCTGATTTTACATCGTTGTATTGCATTCTATTTGCCACCTTGCGTTTTATCTATTCATCAATTTATTGTTTGCATTGCCTTTTTTTGCAGGAGGAGAGCTGTTGTTTTAAATGTCAAGGGCACATAATATTCCACCATCGCGGTGTGGCGATGACTAAATGTCTGGAACTCTGGATAAATGTCATTTTGTTGCCCCAAGGAGCTAGAGGTTTTCAGTGATTTATAGAATCCGACAACTACAAACTCAGAGGAGCAAAAGAGGAAAGATGGTTGTCTGTTACAATGCATTGCTCAAGGGTGTGACGTATTTCAATGTTTTTTTTTTGTTTTCTTGTGTTTTTATATGAATGGAATGTGAACGGCCTGGGATAGCAAACATCTAAAATGAATGTCTTCAGAAATGTAGGGGCACCACTCCTCCCCCAATTCAGATTTTGTTTGAGTACAAAACAGGTTAATCAGAACATTTGAACTGTAACATACTTACCAACTCCTGACCCCTGTCATGTATTAGTGACATGTATGACTGTTATCACTGCGCATGATTGTGTGACTTGTGCAAAGATGAAGGAAACCTAGTGGCTAAGGGGGAAAGTGACTATGTATGAATTGGAAGAGGGTGAGTAGCGAATGGTACATACACGCTGTGAAAAACTTAGGTGATGGTTGGTGAGGAGCCTGAACTCCTGTGAGAGTGGGGTCACAGGCTAGGGAAGATGGAGCCTCTGTCTGTGTTCCATCAGTTTCCATCAGCTTGTCTTCTTTGGAACATTCTTCAGCTTTTGCTGCTAACCTCGCAGACATCCTACTAGAGCTTTGACCCTGAGGGGAAATATATTTTCACTCATCAAGCATTTACGTTGACACCATTTCTGTAGATCACGGTTTGAAATGACTTGAATGATTTACCTTTGCAGTAGGCATTGCAGCTGTGGTTTTTTTCTGCACTTGACCTCTAGGATTGGACACCTTTGTGTCAGAGAGAGACTTCATAGTGAGAGCAGCATGCTGCACAATGCAAACAGTGCCACAATAAACAGATTCCTGCAAGGTTGGTTTGGAGCATCCTGGGCCAATACACAGCGGACGAGAACAACCTGTCTCCATCGCCCTTTCAGGTTTTGTTCCAGCTACAGGCATTATTGCAGAAACCTCTGTTATGTGATTCACCTCCAAGTCTACAGTCTTCTGAAACCAGATGGGCATCTTATGAACACACCACAATTGGACAATTTCAAATAATTACAACATTCATGTCACTTGGATCAGTCACAAATTCAATGGCTTTCAAGACAACACATTCAGCCATGGTGTTTATCAGAACTGGAAAAGTGCAAAATTTTATCAAAGGAAAGAGACAGACGTCTGGATAAATGATACACAGTGAGAACCAGAATGCAAATTAAATGTGAACCTTCTTAGAGTCCCACTCCTCTTTCCCTTCTGGTTCTTCACCAGAAGGACTGAGTGACAGGCTCTCAGGAGAAATTTCTGGCTGGGAGTAACACTTGGGCTGGCCCTGGCTCAGTTGCTTTGTGGTGCAAAGTGAACATATGTACTCTTGAGAGCATTCTGACTCACTGATACCAACGCAGTCGCCATGGAAATACTCCTGGCAACCGTTACAGGCGATCATGAACCTAGGGGAGGACCAAATGAAGGAATCAAGAAGTTAAAGTCATCATTTTGAGCGGGGGCAGCAACTCTGCCGGGAGAGATGTTTATTACTCTCAAGTTACCTTTTGTTGTGTTTTTGCCGACAGATGCAGTACAGAGCATGTGGGTCATAATCCTTGCAGTCCGATAAGATTGAACGTTGTGTCACATTTTTAATGACACTGTGTCCTTGCTTCCCCTCCTCATCTGATGCATCATTGTACTGATCAAGAGTTGTGTCACTATTCTGATCTACATCTGTGCCAACGATAATAACATCTAAGCGTGTTTGTTGGGGCGGACTCGGAGTTGTAATGGAGACCGTCTCAGATGGATGAATAAGAATCACATCATCATCATCATCTTCGTCATTTGCCATGACTGACATAACCTCTGATGGCTTTGACCGCCCTCTGCCCCATCCTCTACCTTTACCCTTTCCTCGCCCTTTCGGTCTTCCTCTGGGATTTCCTTTTCCGCTTCCCTTGGTGCTGCCTCCCTGTATGACTTTATGCTCCAAATGCTCCTTGATTTTTATCAAAGGCACGTCATCGCTATCCTCTTCTTGACTTGAGATTAAAATTACACTATCAACATCCTCTTGTGCCACTTCATCGGAGACAACAGGCTGCAAAGTTCCAACATTGTCTGCAGATCCCTTGAGTTCAGACATCACTGTGCCATCTGCAGTCTGGGCAGGCGGCACATCTGTAGCAGTGCCAACTCCCAAAATATCAGGGTCTGGCAAAGCTTGAGACATTTCCATAGATAAATCGTCATCCCCACCAAGGAGACTGAAAGCTGTGTGAAAAGCAGACCCAACATCCTGCCACATGCTCGGGTCAAGAGACCCCCCGCCAGAGGCCAAAGCTGGTTTTGTCTCATCAGGTACAGGTGAGGATGAGGAGGACCACGCAAGATCTTCTACGGCAGTACGAGATTTTTGAGCAGATTGGGCAACAATGTTGTCTTTCAAGTCCAGCGTAGACCGTGTTGGACGACGGCCTCTGACTTTCCGTAGAGGTGGAGGGCTCTGGGTTAACTCTCCAACTTCTTCCATGAACTCACGGCGGGCTAAAGTTGATCGTCTGAAACCCCAAGACTTTCTAAATTGGGACAATCCCGGTTTATGATCTGAAGTGTCTGACTGGCTCTGCTGCTTCTCTACAAAAAAGAAACCACAATACCCAAAAATACAGATTAATTATCTCATAATCATTTTGATAGGCTGGTCAGCAGAATGCAGTGTAAGATGTTTTACCTGAAGCTGCATTATACTCCTTGGGTTTTCCACTGACATCCATTGGAAATAATTAAGGCTGTCCAAAATAAGGTAGATTACTTATTATTAAGTGAAATGAAATGATGCAAGAAACCAGTAAATTACTGTGAATTGTTTTTTCCAATAGTTACAGATTTTCATATTAGTGTTGGGGGGGGGGGGAGTCCACCATGTTACGTAACTGGGGTTTCTTTGATATATTCTGGTAGGCAGCTCATTGAGCCCCTTTATGAATATAACAATGAGCACACCAAAGTTATATTAAAGAAATATGAGATAAGGATGCCCCATCTGCCCTATAATAATTTGCATTTGATGATCAAATGGCTTAATTAGCACGATGAGTAGCAGAATAGACAGGAATGTGACTTTTTTTGGACACATTTTAATTAGGGAGTCACTGAAATCAATACTATCAACATCGGAATCAGTTACTATAGGTCAGAGACGAAACGAAAAAACTAAAGCCAAATTCAACAATTAAATAAAAACTAAAAGGGCATTGATAAGAACTAAAACTATAATTACCAAGAAAATTCGCTGTTTTCAACTAATTTCATACATCATGATTTAGGCATTTATTTTTATTTGTATTGTATTTATTTTCGCATGCTCTTACGGTTGTACAGAAGAAACGTTTGGGAATCGTAGTTTATTTAATTACACAAGACTGAGCTGTTTTATGTTGCAATTCACAAAAAATTCCTGTATTAATATCTCAAAATAATACCAAAAACAAATTCAAAGCCTTTTTGAAAAAATAAATACAACTTGAAGAAAAATGCTTCAACATGTAATTTAAATATAAAACAAAACACCACCATGATAAAAAATACCTACATATTAAAATGGGTCCAGTGGTTATTGCGTTGACCTCACATGCAGAGGCCATGGGTTCAATCCCCGCTCCACCCTCCATGTGTGGAATTTGCATGTTTTGCCGGTGCCTGCGTGGGTTTCCTCCGGTGCCTCCGGTTTCCTCCCACGTTCCAAAAACATGCATGGCAGGCTGATTGAACACTTGAATTGTCCCTTGGTGTGAGTGTGAGTGCAAGTCGTTTGTCTCTCTGTGCCCTGCGATTGGCAACCAATTCAGGGTATACCCAACCTACTGCCCGATGATGGCTGGGATAGGCTCCAGCATCCTCCGCGACCCTCGCGAGGATTAAGCGGATAGGCAAATGGATGGATGGATGGATGGATGGATGGATGGATGGATGGATGGATGGATGGATGGATGGATGGATGGATGGATGGATGGATGAATATTAAAACAGTGCCAATACTGTTAGACGTGTATGCTCCTTACAAAAAATGTTTTGAAATCTCTTCAATAGTATTTTATCAGCCTGATACCCTTCGCCAGTAATTTTTGCCATATGGAGAAACTTCTAAACTCAACTGTATTTATGGAGCAATTGAAAACCAATGCTGTATAGAAAGTGATGCACATTGAACAAAATGTATTTCAATAAAACAATACATGATTAACAAAGAGGGAAGGAAGCACAAAACAGTAAAAATAAAAATTAAGACTCATGCTGAGTCCAAAGTCAGAGAGTAAATACTTTCCAGACAAGTTTTAAACATAGGAATCAAGGGGATTGTCTGAAAGTAGGGGGGGGCATTCCAAAGAGAGTGGTACACTTTTAGCAGACTTGAAAATATTGGATTGGATTGGATTTGCCTTTATTAGTCTCACAGTGCTTTGTTTAATCAATGATGTTTCAACAGTTGACCCCTTAGCGAGGAATTAGGAGTCACTGTAGCAAGAACACTCTAACTGAAGTAACCCAAATAGAACTGTATAGTGCCTCCATTTTTTTATGATACTAGTGCAGCGTGTTCTACCGGAGACAAATTCCTTCTGTGTTCTGCATACTTGGCAATAAAGATGATTCTGATTCGGATACCCTAACGATACACACCCTGTGAGTACTTGCAGAGGAGTAACTATGCCTAATATTCAAAATGTCCGGGAAGACAATCGTAAAATAGCGCGCCACCAGAAACTTTGAAGTGTTCCCAAAGTAAGTGCTTCACCACCTTTCTTCAAGACACTTCCAATCCCCACCCCAGTGAAAGCCGAAGAGAAACAGAAAACTCATATTATTCGTCTCAGGGACCAGATAACCAAAACATTATTTACAGGCCTAGCCAGTATGTGGCTCGGAAGCCAACATGTGGCTTTTTGGCTGGTTTCATACGGCTCTGAATACCCTTTACACACTCAATTTAGCAAGTCGCAGATGTCAGCATTACCATTCATTGTGCATGTAATGAGGAGCAAGGACGACGGAACAGACCATTGCTGCGCATTGCTGTGTAGGTGGAAAACGTCAGCCGCAACTGCTTGTTAACCCGAATTAAAAGTTTTTTTTTCTAGATGGTGTCATCATGACGTCAGAAAGTGTTTCCAACTTCAGAGCATCGGGCGGATTGGTTTATGGCTATTTTGGCACACTTTCTAACGGTAATGTGCAGAAAACAATGCTATGTTTAGATGTAGTCAACACCACTTTTATAAAGATGGATATTAGCAATATTCCGGTTGGGCAAGGTGATGAAAACACCCACTAAATAAACAAAGTTGTTCATATTCTGGTTTTTCTAAACCGGAGTCAGGGTTACTCCCATCCCTAACCCAAATATCAATACTTATCAGGGACCATTTATTTGTCATCTGTGCATGCTCAATCGACACGGACACTGGGTCTTGTGTGTGTGGCGTGCAACCCACCAAACTCAGCTGCAGCACAGCATTTCATTCGTGGAGAGAGGACGAAACTGACACATTTACTTGTGTGGTGAAAAACGTGAATATAATTGAATTTATAAGCGCAGAAAATATATTTGTGTCGACACATATATATATATATATATATATATATATATATATATATATATATATATATATATATATATATATATATATAATTTCAAAGGTTTGACTTATACGACAAATACGACAAAGTAGTTGGAAGTGATCATAAGCACTTTTTTGGTGCATTCTTGAACGCAAGGCAATTCTGCTACAGGTATTTTGTATCTTCCAAAGCGAACAGTTCATCAGTTGATGATGTCCACCATGAAAGCAACCACCGTGCGACGGGGTTTCCTTCTGTTGACCATTCAGTTTTCCGTGTACAATTCATAATGGGTGTGTTTTTCAATTTAATACATTTGGATGAAGGTATTCAAGTGGATAAAGTGAAAAAATATCTATCCATTATCTGAACTGCTTAACCTCACGAGGGTCGTGCTGGATCCTATTATCACCATCGTTGGACAACAGGTGGGGGACACCGTTGCCAACCAAAGGCCGGCCACCCATAGACAAACAATCACACCTATTTAGAGCGTGCAATCAACCTGATATGCATGTTTTAGGAGAAAACTGGAGTCGCCAGAGAATACACACGGAAGCTGGGTAGAACCGACAAATTCCACACAGAAGGCTGGAGCCTGGAATCAAACGCATGACCCGTGCACTGTGAAGCTGAAACATTGGGAAAGAAGTGTGTTCGCCATATGAAGTGGCAAAGATGGCGACTTTAAAAGCTTGTCCTTTTTAGTTTACAATAAATTGATTTCACCTCTAAAATTCCTCATTGTACAAATATCAATGACGAAAAAAAGAATTCATTTTGAATAATTTTAAAAACGTGCTTGCACTGCACCAGCTACGAACTAACATGGGTATTTTCATTCTTGGAACAGGCCTGAGAGGCCAATAGCTTACAAACAAAGGTATTGCTCCACTGGCCTGCTGAGCTGTGTTGACTGACTCACTGCCTAACAGTTGATTGTAATTCTCAGATGAATGTAGTACGCTTTCACAACCATCACGCAAAAACAATCTGTGGTTTCCTATGAACTAGACAAGCTATGAAGAGCACAAGACATTAAGACATTGGGGTGCGGGAGAAGGGAGAAATGACACCGTATGCAAAACCGGTTAGCGCTATTGTCACGGTCAGTAGGCGTTTTTGTTATCAATAAGACATTTACTCTCTGCCCGGCCTGATTTATTCCGTGATGTTACATTAGGTCAAACATAAGTGTTTATGTTTGTTTGTATGTTTGTATTTATTGTTTCTCGATTGGGGAAATATGCTATGACCCATTTTGTCACTTTGTGTGGTTGTGCGTCATGTGGAACGGATACAGATTATTTTACACAATTTTTGGCCATGACATTCATCAAGGAGACTGTGCTGAGCGGTGGTGCCTTTTCGGCAGCACGAATATGCCAGCACTGTTTTTCAGCACTGCTGTTGGACCGTCTGCGGCTGGATGGATGCATGCCTTGACGAGCCCGTGAGAAGAAGGAGCATCAGCGCAGAGCGCCGATTGGTATGTGGAACTGTCGCGGCTTGCAATTGAAGCAGATTTACGTGGGAGAGACGTGGGACAATCTCTTTTCGTCAATGGATGCTACAGCTTTGTGTTTGCTTTCAACATTTAGCTTGTACTAGACCTGCACATTCCACCATGATGTGCCTGATCCACTGGTGAAAATGACGCTTTGATCTTCTTTTTCATCTAGAATGGATTCATGTCACAAAGAGGGTACAGCAAGTGCTTAGGAATGGATGACTCTCTGTCTTTGTGGTGTCATATTATTTATTTATTTTTGTTCTATTGACTTCAAGATGGCGCCGTGAAAGTGGCTGCCTTTCCAGCAGCCCCTGTATTGTGTTTTCCTACTTATTTCTTTCCTTTCTTCTTTCATTCATAACTTTGATGCTGTGAAATGTAAATTTCTCCACTGTGAAACTAATAAAGGTAATTCCAATCCAATTCTCACTCAAATTCGAGAATTCAAATTTGGCGTTTGAAATGGCCAATTTACTCTTCTTTTTTTTTATCATCACGCTGCTTTTCTGATTTGCTTATCCTCGCCAAGGTTGAGAGGAGTGCTCAAGCCTATCCCAGCTGTCTTGAGACAGAAGGCGGGAAAAATTGCAAGGCACAGAGAGTTGAAAAACCATTCAGGCTCACATGCACACCTCAGGACAATTCAGCGTTCCAGTTTTTTTAACTGTACTCTTGTAATGAATTAAATATTTGCTGTCAATCCTACGCAATTTGTCTCGACTTGCGGGCTGGCCCAGTCCCTATGTCCCATGTTCTTTTGTTCTTTTGACTTCAAGACGGCGCCGCGAGAGTGGCTGCCTTTCCAGCAGCTCATGTATTTCGTTTTTCTACTTTCATTCCTTTCATCACTTTGCTGCTGTGAAATGTAAATTTCTCCACTGTGAGACTAATAAAGGCATATCCAATCCAATCCAACCCCCCATGAATAGAATGGGTACACCAAACCACAACAAATCAGAAAATTGAAACCGTGACTTTTGAGGTGTCAAACATTTGTCATGCACTAATATGCTACGTTAAGACGTTTTCAGTGGCGGCCTGAATTTATTTGTTGTTCCGCTGTTTCATTGTTTCATCCTAAATATTACACATAAGTGAAAAGACAACTCATCATAATAAAAAAGATCAATGATTATTGATTAATTTAAAAGGAAAAATAAATACAGGTAACATCCGAGTTACGACCAGGATCCGTTCCGACAAAACGGTCGTAAGTCAAACGGTCGTAAATCGAAAAGCATTCAAAATGGCTGACGCGAGGATCACGTGATCATAACAAATGACGACACGCTGGCATCTCCGCTCGGCCTCTGTGGACACCCCTCGCTCTCCCCGATTGCTGTGCTGTCATGCTGGAGAAAATTGTCGTACGCATTTGTTATGAAACAGTTATTTTGTATCGTCATTTTGTGCAATGCTGCTCCGGCAAATAAATGATATTGTCACGTTCAGATTGACAGCTGGGGGCGGGGCCACACCTCCCCGCTTCCACACTTCCTTCTTCAGGACAGCGGGTACAAAAACGGGACGCTGTCAACTTGTATTTGTACTTTGTATTACTATGGACTTTGTCTTCGGTGCTCGGTCCGAGCCCCCCGCCCCCATCCCGTAATCCTTTTGGGATTGTTCTGTTTCTGCACCACCGTGTGCAAGTTGCTTCTCGCCATTGTCGGGTTTCCCACTGCTCCCCCCACTCGTCGTTTTTGGTATTCTTTATTTTTGATTATACCCCTGGTCCTCTTTTTGGGACCAGTGCTTTGTGTGTGCTTAATAAAATCCTCCTGCACGGACTTCTGTCTCTGTTGCCGGAGGAAAAAAAAAAAAGTCTGGCTGTCGTGATCGTAAGTACGGATGGCCGTAACTCGCGCCGTTCATAAATCGGATGTTACCTGTATATTTTTAAAAAGCGAGAATATCTTCATGTTTGTTCCTGAATTTTGGCCTGCGAACTTCATTCTGGTGACCGGTCACAGACACGGAGTGACCATGAGCAAGTGTTAACGCAGAAAACCTTTACTCATTGCAGGCTCACATGGACCAAATACCTTGTTGCCAAAGAAAAAAAAAAGTTTTTCAGGGTGTGATACTGTAACAATGAATGTGTCTGTTGAAACTTATTTTTTCCCCGAAGCTGCAGGAGTGCTTCAAATGGGTGAGTCCTTGTGTTTGTTTTTTTTTTGCAGAGTCCCCCCTTAGCGCAAGTCAGACTCCTGACAAAGTCAATTGAGAAATCAAGTCATCCCATCTCAAGATTCTGGCATTGAACACCCAAAACACTGCTTGTTCTGTGGTCTTATTTATGGTGGAGGGGGGTTGAATATTCTAACAGAAGGATTCCAGTTCAAAAAAAATGTACACTTTGCTTGACCTTCCACCCTTCAAATGTGTGATTTTGCCTATATGGATAGAACGGCAGGATGATTGATCAGTCAGTTGTGAAACTCCAGCTGAATGGCATCATGGACCTACCTGTAGCTGATCATCAACATAACTGTTGTGTGTGTTACAAATGCTTTCAGGTAGGTACATAGTGATGCAATTAACAATTCATACCTGCCGAGCTATGGTCAAAGATTATATGAGTGCAAATTAGGCATTTTGTGCACCCATCTTGAACAAGGAAGTGACTATAAAGTTCCGGAAAAGGGAATTATGGTCAGTAGAAAAGTTATTCATGACCTCCAGTGATTATTTGACTATTGGTGTTGGGAGGCCTGAAAAATGGGGCTCTTTTCTCTCTTCAAATATGAGCTCAGCCCAGTCCATCCATCCATCCATCTTCTGCCGCTTATCCGGCGTCGGGTCGCGGGGGCAGCAGCCTCAGGAGGGAAGTCTAGACTTCCCTCTCCCCAGCCACTTCTTCCAGCTCGTCCTGGCGGATCCCGAGACGTTGCCAGGCCAGCTGGGAGACATAGTCTCTGCAGTGTGGGGCATGCCCGGAACACCTCACCAGGGAGGCGTCCAGGAGGAATCCTACATCAGATGCCTGAGGCACCTCATCTGGCTGCTTTCTATGTGGAGAAGTGGCTCGATTCTGAGCCCCTCCCAGATTGGATTGGATTTACCTTGCTTAGTCTCGCAGTGGAGAAATTTGACCGAGCTTCTCACTGTATCTCGAAGGGAGTGCCCGGACACCCTATGGAGAAAGCTCATTTCGGCCGCTTGTATCCAGGACACAGCTCAGTCCAGTTTCCTTATCAATCACTGATGAGAGCGGGTATGCACGTGAATGGGAAGGCTAGTGTGTGCTTTGTGTGGTGGGGAAGTTAGGCCCTTTTCGTTCGATCTTGCGACTTGCAACCTCCACAGCCTTTCAGCAACTTCTGTGGCATGTATGTAGGTATGCGAGTATCCGCGGCTGAATGACTCAAAAAATGATCACAAGCCACAGATATCATGACGCATTTTGAGTGTCTGAACTACTGCAGGCGCAATTTTCAACATGAACCCACTCATGGTGATGTAGAACAGGTGACATAGTTTTAAACACAACTTCAACATTCCTCAAAAGATCAAATCCAAAGGGTATCAGAGTTGGTTAACATTTTTGTAGTTGAAAAACCCTTTTTCCTTGTGAGCTGACCCACCATAATGGCTCATAATTTAAGTTGCTTCTAATTCTAACATCACAACTTTTATAAACTATGTTCATGCGTACAAGGTTATGGCTTCCGAGAACACATTAAAATTAACCCCGCCTGGGAGGTGGTTTAAAATTTTACTCCGGAGTAAATGCTTGTTTGCAGGGCGGCATCAATATAAAATATGACATGGGAACGCGACAGAGGTAGACTCGATATGCATGAAAAGAGCTGATCACATATGGCATTTTGTGCTATTTTGTACTTCCACCATCTTTACTTTCTCTCTATGTCCTCCTTTTACCATGTCTGATAGTCCATAACGTTGATTTGTTTGGAGAAGTATAAGCTTGGTGTTTCGATATGTCACAAACAAGGCGGGGAAATGTATGTTGTGTATATATTGATACATAGTTTGTTGATCACACTTGATGGTTTGCTAGCATTAATTATATGTGGGTGTCAAATCCTCCATTATTATGTACTGTACATGTTTTCATCATTTGTCCAAAACGCAATTTTGAATCTTCAAAAGTGCCGGATGGTTATTCGGGTTTACTCCATTCTGAAAATATTCACATTCTCAAGACAATTTGAAATTCTGGAAAAAAATAATGTATGTATAGTACCATAAAAATAAAATGGAGATGACACCACAAAATAACTAAAACCGTTCTATACAAAGCACAATCTAATGAGACCCAATTTGAAATGTTAAAATTCAACATATTAGCCAGATAAAATAGTGCAAAGAGTGTCAACAAAACGGTCGACGAATGTCATACTGCCAATTCTGAAAAATACATAAATGGGACCCAGCAGTTTCTGTACATTGGAGACCCACATTTTACTTGTACGGTATAAAATAAAACTTTGGTGTGCTCTGTATTTGGTGTTCATCTGATTGGCAAGTGGGCTGATAGGTATTTTTGATTTTGAAAGCATGACGACAACGAACTGGCATACGTTTGGCAAATCATTAACTCTAATCATTGTAATCTGAAACGTCAGGACATTCGATTAACCAAATGATAAATACAAGGCATTATAATGTAATTTTGTTCATCAAAGTCTCGACATTTAAAATGAACGGGCGCGTTTTCGACCACAAACACACAAACTATATCACAAAAAAACAGCAGTTGAACAGACGAGTATAGCAGTCGACATTATAGAACAGCTAGTTGGGCTAACTGCTGGGAGCTTGTCTAACTCCGATGGTCTATTAATGTACTGAGACAAATCTAACCTTAAACGGCTGTGTGTTGTTTTGCGTGGGCGCCACGAGGAAATCTGAACGCATACCTCCGACAAAAGTGGATTACTATCCAACTAACACTGGAATTGTCCTGTTAGCTTGTTAGCACAACGATCCATTTTCTGTCGTGGTCTACTTTCGAGACATCGCGATACGACGCTACGAGTTCTCGCAACGTCATTCGTTTTCCGTTTATTATGCCAGTGCATTGCGGTCACGTGTGGAACCACAGCTGTCGCTTTTGGCTTTACAATCAAGCTGCAAATCAGCAAATGGATGATATAACATTTATTTTAACACCAAGCAAACAAACCACCAGGCAAAATATCAATAACATTTTTATTTTGTGCACGACTCATTTTACTGTATTTACAATATGTAAACAATAACGAGACACCAACTCAAATTAGACATGCTCATGTAATCATTACCAGCCAAAACGATTCAAGTATACACAATTTCAAACAGTCTGACCGGAATTTACATTAACTTTGGAAAAACGGTTTAACAGACTTCACCCAGTAATGACATTCATGAGTAATTTTCGGTCAAATAAATTTTAGACACATAAAAATGTGATTGCATCAAACATATTATAAAACATAATAAATATTGTTCATGTATCTTCTTACAAAAACTTTTTACACTTAAATGTCTTAGATCTTTTTCATAAATCACACAGTTTTTAGACCTATACAATGTGGGGTGAAAACATAACCACTGACATGGAAAGTAAATGCAATGATGCAAAACACGAAAAAAACACTGATGCCGCCATGATAATTGAGAATCAATTATCCAAGGCTGTTTTAACATCTCACATGGTGTGGTGATTTAAAAATAAAATACAGCCTTTAAGCATTTGAGAGCAGCAATGAACCTTTTTAGTGTAACAAAGATACTGCAGTTAGTTACAACCTTGTTCAGACAAAAAAATGAGTGGCAACATAGTGATAATAAAACGGCAGTATGAAAACAGAGAATCACATTTGATTTGTTTTTACCAAATAAATTCACAAGATGAAGCCGCAAGAACATTGATACTAACAAAAATGTTTGCCATGCATTGGGAATGGAAACTGAAAGTGAAGGGTCACAGAGCAGGCACAAAAGCTCCAAATTTGACACATCATGGTCCACAGCAGCATTGGAATACATGCCACGATGTGGAGTAACAGTTATGTCACAGTAAGCCCAACACTGTCCTTGCTTTTGTCAGTATATGTGGGGGAGCTGCTTTTGTCAGATATGGTTGAGGAGGAGGAGGGTACGGCTGCTTCTGTTGGGGCATTCAGAGTTTGTGGAACTGGGGAATTGCCTATTGATTTGCCCAAAGTGTCTGGATTGGCCTCAACCTCTGGTTCTTGTTGCGAAGCTGATGCTGGTGGATCAAAAACAACACAACGTATCAACAGAATGATCCACACTGTAAATGTTTTGTGTTTTGAGTCAGACAATATTTGAAGATGATGAGCTTTATTTAGCTGAAAGATAATCACTTTAGAGGAATGGCAATGGTGTGACGGTCTTATTACCTGACTGCGTGCAAGACTTCATGTGTTCTGGCCAGTGAGCTTGCTGGCATGGGTAATCGCAGTAACTGGTATTCCAACAACAGTAGAAGATGGCTTCCTTTCTGCAGTTGGCGCACCACTGTTTTTTTTTTGTCTCATCCACAGCCTGCTGCTTTTCTAAATCCATCTGCTTTTTCACCTCTGCGACTAACCTCTCTCTCTCCTGCTCCAGACTCTGCCTCATCTCTGCCATTGTCAGTTCTATGTGAGGGTTGCATTAAAAAGAAGACATGATTTGTACTCTCTGAATAAATTTTCAATCTTTCAGAATTAAGGGAGCTTTGTAATGTGGCAAAATTCCCATCAATGTAATTCTATGTTGTATACTTTCATATTTTGAGAAGTATAACTATTGCAAAATGTACAACTCACATTGGTCAACAGCAAATTTTAATCAGAAATGTCTGATTATGGAAAATATAATGTCAAAATATGTTTAACGATGTTTGTTGTACCAAGTTCATCCTGTCTACTTGATATCTAATTTAAAGCAGATTCTTTACTCATAGACAGTGTAGGTGTTCAAATACCTGACATGTTTTGGCGTCTACTTCCGCCTTCGTCAGAGAGTAGGACACTCTGACGAAGGCGGAAGTAGACGCCGAAACATGTCAGGTATTTGAACCCCTACACTGTCTGTAAGTAAAGAATCTGCTTTAAAATATGTTTAACGATGTTATTTATATGCAATAGCTAAATAGAAACGAGACATACCCAGGTTGTGCTTCATTTCAGACAACTCTTGTTGATGCAACCACTGAAGTTTCTCAATCTCGATTCTCAGCCGCCGAATCTATGGAACAACTAAACGAGTTGATAACAAACTCTTGTAATTTGTGGTCAAGGGCAATCAAAGAAACAATCACCTCTGCGATTGTATTTCCTGAAGTGTTTTTCGAAAGGTCATTGTAGATTTCAGTCATTGTCCCTTTGATTGAGTCCATAATCTGGAAAGGTATTGTCAGATTTTAAAATTGTGAAGCAAATATGTCAAAATAAATGACACAATATAGACCAGGGGTCCGGAACCTATGGCTCGCAAGCCACATATGGCTCTTTTGACGATTGCATATGGCTCGCCGATAAATCTGAATACATATTCTCGCTTTTTTCTGTTCATTTTCTGTTGGGGCTGCAGTAGGCGGAAAGTGCAATTTTGATTGGACGATACTGGCCGTCAGTTGAAACAGGTAAACGCCCCTTTAAATGAGCCCAACGAGTAAAACAAAGTACACGTCAGCTTGAATGCACCGGAGGATTCGCCTCTGTGGAGAGAAAAGGTTCTGATTCTAATTTGCAATGAAACAATACCATCGATGAAACAGTCGAATGTCAGTGACATTTTAGCAAGCCCCGTGTTAATGTTAGCATCAATATAGCAAGTGTGGAAGCCAATGAGCCGTGTGCAGGCTAGCTACCAATAACTTCGCGTATGGACCCGGCAAGTTGACTTTACGATTGTTTGGCTGGATTTTTACCAATCACGAGGAACGGAAAACCATTCATGTTAACGGTGAGTACTATCACAAAGTTATTTTAAATAAGACATTCTGACATTTTGTTGAAATGAAAAGTGGCCGCACGTGTGTCTGTCTGTGTGTGTGTGTGTGTGTGTGTGTGTGTGTGTGTGTGTGTGTGTGTGTGTGTGTGTGTGTGTGTGTGTGTGTGTGTGTGTGTGTGTGTGTGTGTGTGTGTGCGCTCACGTGTTGTGGCTCTCACTGAAAAACGTTTCTAAATATTTTACTTTTATGGCTCTCTTCGTCAAAAAGGTTCCCGACCCCTGATATAGACCAATTACAGGCATCAATACATTTTTGAAGTAGACAACTGCATTTAGTCTGCATTAAAGACTTACTTTGTTTGTGTATCTGGCTATATCTGCAGCTGCATCGGCAGAAGCAGTCGGGATTGACAAATCTCCTGACAAGTAGGAGGATGTGCTACTTGATGCTGAAGCACCCTGAGGAGAATCTTTCAACTGAACTAGAGGGGATGAAAGGTAAGATAAATGTGTTAAATGTGTTCCCAAAAAGAGTCAGATGCATCTTTTATTATAGACACCTTTGGCTGCTTGTCTAGTCTGGTAGCGGGTACTTGAAGAATTCTGCTGAGTTTGACTCTGTGTCTGCACTTGCCCTTGTGACTGTGCCGTCGACTGTTCCGCCTGTTGCTGCTTCTGCACGTGAGCCTTCTGTGAGGAAGTCTGCACTTTGGTGGGATTCCAAACAACTGCTCGTTGCACAGCCTGCACTGTGTCTTTGGGCAGCAGGGGGCGCTGTTTCTTCACTGCTGGTGATGTTGACGCAACAGACGTGGGGGGAGTACTTGAACTGCAGCTGGGAGTCGAGGCAGCACTAGGCTGACTAGTTGCTGCAGTGGGGGCAGGGTTGGGTGCAGTTGAAGAAGGCTGCGAGACATTTTTCAATGTGGAAGCGGCTGGTGCAACAGCTGTAGTGGAATTGGTTACTTTACCTGAGAAAAAGGAAATATTGAGAGATACACTGGAAAGTACTCATTTGTAAAACAGCAGCAAATTATTGGCAGCGAGGGCACCACTATTTTAGTTCATTTAATGATGGACGTACTGCATTTATATAATATTGTATTTAGAATGACAATTTATGTATTCCCATTGAGTGGTGTGGTAATTTATTTTACTGTATACTACTGCATTTTTATTACAGTAAATGACAGTAGGATAACTGTATTATGGTACTTTGACAGTCCACGCCAGTTTGGATATTAATTCATTCACTGCGAGGCGTGCAAAAATGTGTCCACTCCAGTGCCAGGGTTTTTGTCATTTTTACTCAAATTCCAGGACTCAGAGAATATTGCGTATTAGGACTACATAAACATTCAATGTATCGGAAGAAACTTTTGACTTTCTTCTTTCATCAGGAAAAAAACAGTTAATTCCCAAGTAATATGGTTGTGGAGTTATCTGAGCTTGAATTGGGGCGGCTGTACAAAAGGCAAATGATGCCCCCTCGCGGAAGAGAAAAAACATTGCCAGAGGTCTGACCTGCGCTTTATCGGCACCCCTGCAAGAAAAACCAAAACCCGAACAAATTTGGGAATGGCATTCCACGTCATATTTTCAATTCTTGAAAATTTAGGAATGAGTTAAAGCTGACATTTAATGACAATGCATCAGATTCAGCTTTATGTCGCTTTTCTGACACACACTACAAACGCTTACAATGGCTATTCATGTATCTGCTCATTTACAAATATATGTACAGCAATCCATAGTTTTGGATTTGTTAAATTACAGTCATATATTGTTGTTTTTGTTAACTTCCATGCTGTGGAAAAACATTTTAATGTATTTGATATTCTACCAAAGAGTAAGTTGCTGTTTTAAGTTCACCGTAATCGTACAGCATTTCGTGACAGTGAAGGAGTGAAATCTAATAATAACTTCCTTTCCAATGGCAACCGTCTTACCCTCCAATTTGGCAGCATTGGTCTCTTTGGAGGTGTCTTTCCTTGACCTCTTAGAGTCACGGGCTCCGTGTTCATCTCCGAGGTCAATCACCAGCTCTCTTTCAGAATCTGAGTCTTGCTCTGGCGCTAATGCAGAATGAGGTGTTCTCCCTTCCTCTGAGGCCTTTGGCTTGTCAGTGAGGGTTTGAGACTGGGTCATTCTGGGCTTTTCTTGAACTGCCTCTTCTTGACCATCGCTACCTTGCTTCTCTTTGATTTGAGTTGCAGGGGTGGATTTTTCGACCATGCCTTCAACTGAATCCTTATTCTCTGCTTCTGCATTTGCTTTGGGCCGCTTTCGATCCACTCTGACCTTTTCATCCTGTCCAGAGCTCTTTGGCTTGTGTTCCTCATCAGTGGCATATTCGCTATCACTCGAGTCCGATTTATCAGAGTCTTCAGTGTCACTATGATCCACACCTTTGTATACATCTTCAGAAATGGCATCTATCCCTGCAAACCGAGGAAAAGGATCAAGTAAACAAAAATGGTTGCATAGTTGGTAATTATAGACACCCCCCCCCCCCCCCCCCCCCCCCCGCCGCCCAAAACAAAGAAATCACGGTGGTCCATTTAGTGATCAAGAGATCGCAGGGTTGGTGGCAATGCCAATGGGGGCATTGGTTGCAACATAACCCAAATTTGCTAGCAATACGCTGCAACTACATATTAACTTACACTAATGTAGCTCATAGTCATCGTTACATGAAAAAAAAAAATGAAAACACTTCTAGACCGTAAATGTAAAACAACAACATGAAAATGTGCATTCATTGTTACATTTGATTGGTCAAAATCAAAGCACACAATTCCATGTAAAATGCATTGCACATATTTGTGGTATGCATATCACAAAGACCAGAATCGCAATGACAATGTTTTTATGAGAACTTGTGCAGCTTTTCTATACAGACCATTTTAATGAGGCACAAAATATTGTATGTAATTTTGACCCAAAACACCAACGTGAAATCAGATATTTGCAGATATTGCCCTATGTTAGTACATGTTCCTTTGAATAAACTGATTTAAAAAAATGTAGAGCATCTCATAATCATGGATTTGTAATTACCAAGCTGAGCCTTGCAGCTTTCAATAGTCTTGTCGAGACTCCTGATGGGTCTCTTTGGCGTAGGGAGGGTAGCTGACCCCAATTGTTGCTGTTGTTGCTGCTGCTGCTGCACACTCTCGCTCAATTCTCTCAGATCCATCTCAGCTTTCACTCGATCTGAATAGAAAATGGAAATGAAATCTATAATGGGGTGGACAAAGGACATTTCGGACTTCGTTATCATGAGACAATTTTGCGGAGCTAACCGAGGTTGAGATTGAGGATGCCACCCGTGGATGCGGGCCTCTCTTGCTTGGACACCAAACTCGGGTTGAGTGGCTTTGGACTGCCCGTCAAGCTGCCTGCTGGACCAACCTTTCCTGAGAGAGGAGATGCTGAAATTGCAACAAAATGTATGTCAACAATTTCACTTTTCTGTGTATTTGATTAAAAAAAGGTCATGTGGAACCAGAGAAGAGGAATTACCCGTGCAGTCCATGGATTCTTCTCCGGTGCTGTAGTGGAAGGCAGAATTTCTACTGGGCTTTTCCATATCCTGCTCTCCATCAGAGCCCGTGTGAACCGAAGAGTTTGTACTCATCGGGGACCGAGGCATGTCCGTCATGGAGACTCTCCGATTCATACCACTGGGTGTGGAACTCTTACTCAGAACCATCTTTGGAGATGCAGTTAAATCAAAATTAAAGCGGAGTTTATCCGGTTTCTCTGTTTTTACAGTACCAGCACTAGGGTTGGAAGGATCCAGCAACATTTGAAGCTGGTTGTTTGGTGTGTAAGGGGTTCGAAATGGCGCATAGTTAAAAACTCCAATTTTCTTACGAATATTTTCTACATAAACTTCCATTTCTTGCATGGCACTGTTGAAAATGCTCTTTGTCTTCTTGACAGAGAAAGGGATCTCTTTGGACATGAGGTAGCAGTTATTGATGGGGACCCAAGCCCTGCGCAGAAAAGTCGGCGAAAATAAATGAGGATGCACCTTGATATGGTTTTGCTGTGCCGAATATACGAATCACTGGAGTTTAGCTCACCTATCATGCTGTCCAAAGAACCGTGCATCTACCTGCCCATCTTTTTCACGAAGAGCTTTTGCTGGCCAGAATGGAAATCCTTTGAGTTTAGCCCAGACCAGTGTATGAGGCTGACTCTGTTGGTGTAAAAAAAAAAATAATATTTATAACACATAAATTCAAGATTAAAACTACTGCACATTTCTTAAATCTAGCCAATAACGTACACATGGCTCACAGAACCAGTTCTCCCTTTTTTGGCATGAAGACAAGTAGCACTCAGGGCATACTTCGATCTCATTCATCTAAAAAAGCAAAACGCGAAGAAAGACAAGCATGACATTTTTTCATGATTGGCAAAGGTACAAATGATTATTCAAATAGAAATAAAGCATATTTACTTCGTGCTCACATATCTTGACAATAACTTTTGCAGTTGCTGTTAATTTGTGATTTCCTGGAATAAATAAGAACGGTGGGATTTTTCCATTCTTCCTTTACAAACAAGTCTGCATGGACATAGCAGCGGTATACCTCCATTATAAATGATACAGTTGTGTAAGATCCACTTCATATCAGCCAGAAAGGCTTCAGTACAGCCATACATTTTCTTCTTGATGTTCTGTTTTGAGACAGGAGAGGCGTAGGGATGTTTCAATATTCTATGAAAGCTGGTAACGTCTCTGAAAATTCTATCAAAAAATTACCTTCTCTAAAGTCGACAAGTCCATGGGGTGAAAAATGTACTCAGCATAGTCTGGATGCTGTTCCAAGGAGACAGGCTTCTGGAAGGGCTCTGTCTGCTCAGTATGAGGACATAAGGGAAAACGAATACATCGGCAAGAGTTTGGAGGTGTTATTTCAGCCTTATAATTCCTGAAGTTGAGAAAAGATTCTGATTAATGACTTACCCCAGGTTGCTTAATCTTTTGGAGTGCAAATTTGAGCAAGTACGAGAGTTGGTCGATATTCAACATGGTCATTGCTTTGCTCTGCGTTTCAATGCATTCAGCAACTGTTATCTTCTGCAACAACAAGAAGCATTTTATGAATGACAAAGTAAGAAACAACGACTGGCCTCATCAATAGTTGATTGAAAATCTATAAAAATTGTATTTTTTGAGTACCTGTACAAAACAACGAATTCTCAAAATGCGATGAATATTAAAAAACTGCTGTGTATGTTTCACAATATAAAAAGACAGTTGCAAGCCTATGTGCCACACATTGGGAACAATTTACTAAAGCCTCTATGACACCATAGAGGAGAGCCTCACATCCATTGACTAGCACCAATTACATTTTCTCATCTTCATGTATACTCCACACTGCCCCTTATAGGTCAAGGCATACACACACAGCAGGATTTCTTGATTTATCGTTTTTATTTATTTTTATGGTCTTAATATATTACTACAGTATTTACTTTGTTACTAATCAATCATGTGGTTGTTCTTTAAAATTACAGTAAAGTCTCGTTATATCGATATCGGTTATATCGATAGTACTGCTTATTACGATACTATTTCTATGAACGCAAGGAGAAAATTTACATGCCGCAGGATCGGATATATCGATAGTCCGGTTACATCGATATTTTTTCCGACTCCCGAGAATATCGATATAACGAGACTTTACTGTATATTTAGAGTTTGGTAATTGAATAAATAGTGAGTTGTAAAATCTACCAGTGTTGATTTCTGTTCATTATGATTTCATTATCAATAAAAATGTAATGATTTAGTGCCATAATCGCAGATCCCTGCCATATTCCTGCATGCACGTGTGTGCGCGCACACACTCACACGCGTACGTACACACGTATTCACTATCCATTGAGATACCTCACACTCAGGGCAGAACCAGTCGCCCTCAGGCTCAGCTGGTAGTTTGAGGCACTTGGCGTGGTACACCCTGGGGCAGAGCTCACAGCAGAGCACCTGGCCCTCGCGGTGGCACAGCCAGCAGTAGAAGTCATTCCTGCCGTCCTGCGGTACAACATCAACAGGGTCTGTGGTGAGTGCTGGCTGCTTCATATAGTAAAAGGGACCATGTCTTAGCTCTGACTGAAATGCAGGCAAGAGAAAAAGGGGCAAGTTTCAAAAAACACGCAGGAACAAAAAGAAAAAAGATGCAGTGCAACAAAAACTAGGCAACAATACAGCGGGTAGGCTGGTAAGCAAGGACATAAAAGAAACTCTCAACAAACTACTGCAATCTCAAATGCTGATCATGTGACAATTTCAACTGCGGTTCAAAGACAACTGGTTTAACAAGTTTAAGCATTAAGCAATTCAAAAATACATGTTAATATTTTTAAATTCTGATATAATTCATCTCTTAACTTTCTGAATCTACTAGATGCTGGCTAAAGTAAGTAGTTTTGAAATTGTGATGTTTTTTTGTCACAAACTGTCATATTTGAGTTTCCTATTTACAGTACACAAACGTACAGTAGCCAAGACTACGATCATACCAAGATGCAGCAAGCAGAAAAAGATAGTTCTATCAAGGTCGTGCTTGAACCAAAGTTGATGTCACATGTCAAAAAGTCATTAAAACAACCACGTGCAAATCATACTATACTGTCTAAGTAGAAATACACTTTGCATTAACCGTACAGTCTTCAAATCAGACTACCGGTAACCAAAATCTAATCTTTAGCCATAAGCACATTGCGCTCAAGTTTCATCTTGCCAATAAGTCACACTCAAAACCATCGGGCACTCATTACAAACACTACATGATGTGCTTTGATAAATAAAAGAATGATAATAAGTGATATGAATTGGGTTTACAGGATGCAGTTCCTTATACTTCAATTGAATCACAGAAGCAGCAAGTCATTTTCAAAAAAATACGAAACTGATGATGTGAAACCATGATTTTTTTTACTCAACACAGCAGATTCTGAAACAATGGGTCCTGTTACCTGGTCTTTGCTTGAGGTCATGGCCCCAGGCTTCTTCTTTTTTTTGAGTGGACTGGAGGAGGTGTCAGTTGGAGAGTGTCCATTGGACGAATGGGTGGGACTGGACACCCGCCTCTTTTGTGGTGCCAGGGAGCGTTCTGCCGACCCCGGTGGATCGGGCGCTAAAGACAGACACACAAACATGTCATCATACATGCCAGAACTTGTATGGGGCTTGAGAATGGGGTTAACAATAAGCTTTAACTTTCCTTTTTTGAAACATCCCAACGTACACAGAATGGTGACAAAAATAAAGACACCAAATGTCCTCTATAGCTTCATACAACAAAGAGGGTGCATAAAAGTACTTAAAATTGAATCACTGTCTGTGTCTTATAAGTTCTTCTTTTCTTTTCGGGCTCGCCACAGGGGTCGCCACAGCGAATCAATGTCCTCCATCTATCCCGGTTTTGTGCATCCTCTTCTCTCACAACAGCTACCTTCATGTCCTCTTTGACCATATCCATAAACCTCTTCTTCGGTCTTCCTCTCGGTCTCCTGCCTGGCAGTTCAAGGCTCAGCATCCTTCTCCCTATATAGTCACTCTCTCTCCTCTGGACATGTCCAAACCATCTCAGTTTGGCCTCTCTGACTTTCTCTCCAAAGCCTCTAATATGAGTTGTCCCTCT
Source organism: Hippocampus bargibanti (assembly GCF_051943395.1). NCBI lineage: Eukaryota > Metazoa > Chordata > Actinopteri > Syngnathiformes > Syngnathidae > Hippocampus > Hippocampus bargibanti. Next base: position 9,788,073 of record NC_142734.1, read on the forward strand.
AATGTACTCATTCCTGATCCTATCCAACCTGGTAACTCCCAAAGAAAACCTCAACATCTTCAGCTCTGCTACCTCCAGCTCTGCTTCCTGTCTTTTCTTCAGTGGCACTGTCTCCAGTCCAAACATCATGGCTGGTCTGACCACGGTTTTATACATTTTTCCTTTCATCCTAGCTGAAACCCTTCTATCATCACACCTGACATTTTTCTCCAGCCGCTCCAGCCTGCCTGGACACACTTCTTCACCTCTTTTCCACACTCTCCATTGCTCTGGACAGTTGACCCCAAGTACTTCATCCACCTTCTTTATGTCTTCCCCCTGCAGCATCACTCTTGCACTTGGATCCCTCTCATTCACACACATATATTCCGTCTTGCTGCGACTGATCTTCATTCCTCTCCTTTCCAGGGCATATCTCCACATCTCTAGTTTCTCCGCCACCTGTTCCCTGTTCTCGCTACAGATCACAATGTCATCTGCAAACATAATGGTCCAAGGAGATTCTTGTCCAACATTGTCTGTCAGCCTGTCCATCACCATAGCAAACAAGAAGGGGCTCAGAGCTGACCCCTGGTGGAGTTCCATCTCCACCTTGAATTCCTCAAGTCATACCGACAACACACCTCACAACTGTCTTACAGTCATGATACATGTCTTGCACCGCTCTGACATACTTTTCCGTCACTCCAGACTTCCTCATGATAGTAAAAGGGACCATGTCTTAGCTCTGACTGAAATGCAGGCAAGAGAAAAAGGGGCAAGTTTCAAAAAACACGCAGGAACAAAAAGAAAAAAGATGCAGTGCAACAAAAACTAGGCAACAATACAGCGGGTAGGCTGGTAAGCAAGGACATAAAAGAAACTCTCAACAAACTACTGCAATCTCAAATGCTGATCATGTGACAATTTCAACTGCGGTTCAAAGACAACTGGTTTAACAAGTTTAAGCATTAAGCAATTCAAAAATACATGTTAATATTTTTAAATTCTGATATAATTCATCTCTTAACTTTCTGAATCTACTAGATGCTGGCTAAAGTAAGTAGTTTTGAAATTGTGATGTTTTTTTTGTCACAAACTGTCATATTTGAGTTTCCTATTTACAGTACACAAACGTACAGTAGCCAAGACTACGATCATACCAAGATGCAGCAAGCAGAAAAAGATAGTTCTATCAAGGTCGTGCTTGAACCAAAGTTGATGTCACATGTCAAAAAGTCATTAAAACAACCACGTGCAAATCATACTATACTGTCTAAGTAGAAATACACTTTGCATTAACCGTACAGTCTTCAAATCAGACTACCGGTAACCAAAATCTAATCTTTAGCCATAAGCACATTGCGCTCAAGTTTCATCTTGCCAATAAGTCACACTCAAAACCATCGGGCACTCATTACAAACACTACATGATGTGCTTTGATAAATAAAAGAATGATAATAAGTGATATGAATTGGGTTTACAGGATGCAGTTCCTTATACTTCAATTGAATCACAGAAGCAGCAAGTCATTTTCAAAAAAATACGAAACTGATGATGTGAAACCATGATTTTTTTTACTCAACACAGCAGATTCTGAAACAATGGGTCCTGTTACCTGGTCTTTGCTTGAGGTCATGGCCCCAGGCTTCTTCTTTTTTTTGAGTGGACTGGAGGAGGTGTCAGTTGGAGAGTGTCCATTGGACGAATGGGTGGGACTGGACACCCGCCTCTTTTGTGGTGCCAGGGAGCGTTCTGCCGACCCCGGTGGATCGGGCGCTAAAGACAGACACACAAACATGTCATCATACATGCCAGAACTTGTATGGGGCTTGAGAATGGGGTTAACAATAAGCTTTAACTTTCCTTTTTTGAAACATCCCAACGTACACAGAATGGTGACAAAAATAAAGACACCAAATGTCCTCTATAGCTTCATACAACAAAGAGGGTGCATAAAAGTACTTAAAATTGAATCACTGTCTGTGTCTTATAAGTTCTTCTTTTCTTTTCGGGCTCGCCACAGGGGTCGCCACAGCGAATCAATGTCCTCCATCTATCCCGGTTTTGTGCATCCTCTTCTCTCACAACAGCTACCTTCATGTCCTCTTTGACCATATCCATAAACCTCTTCTTCGGTCTTCCTCTCGGTCTCCTGCCTGGCAGTTCAAGGCTCAGCATCCTTCTCCCTATATAGTCACTCTCTCTCCTCTGGACATGTCCAAACCATCTCAGTTTGGCCTCTCTGACTTTCTCTCCAAAGCCTCTAATATGAGTTGTCCCTCTAATGTACTCATTCCTGATCCTATCCAACCTGGTAACTCCCAAAGAAAACCTCAACATCTTCAGCTCTGCTACCTCCAGCTCTGCTTCCTGTCTTTTCTTCAGTGGCACTGTCTCCAGTCCAAACATCATGGCTGGTCTGACCACGGTTTTATACATTTTTCCTTTCATCCTAGCTGAAACCCTTCTATCATCACACCTGACATTTTTCTCCAGCCGCTCCAGCCTGCCTGGACACACTTCTTCACCTCTTTTCCACACTCTCCATTGCTCTGGACAGTTGACCCCAAGTACTTCATCCACCTTCTTTATGTCTTCCCCCTGCAGCATCACTCTTGCACTTGGATCCCTCTCATTCACACACATATATTCCGTCTTGCTGCGACTGATCTTCATTCCTCTCCTTTCCAGGGCATATCTCCACATCTCTAGTTTCTCCGCCACCTGTTCCCTGTTCTCGCTACAGATCACAATGTCATCTGCAAACATCATGGTCCAAGGAGATTCTTGTCCAACATTGTCTGTCAGCCTGTCCATCACCATAGCAAACAAGAAGGGGCTCAGAGCTGACCCCTGGTGGAGTTCCATCTCCACCTTGAATTCCTCAAGTCATACCGACAACACACCTCACAACTGTCTTACAGTCATGATACATGTCTTGCACCGCTCTGACATACTTTTCCGTCACTCCAGACTTCCTCATGCAATGCCACAGCTCTTCTCTGGGCACCCTGTCATACGCTTTCTCCAGCTCTACAAAGACACAATGCAATTCCTTCTGACCTTCTCTGTACTTCTCTATCAGCATTCTTAAAGCAAACATTGCATCTGTCGTACTCGTTTTTGGCATGAAGCCATACTGTTGCTCACAAATGTTCACTTCTGCTCTTAGTCTAGCTTCAACTACTCTTTCCCAGAGTTTCATTGTATGGCTCATCAACTTTATTCCTCTGTAATTAGTACAACTCTGCACATCTCCTTTGTTCTTAAAAATGGGCACGAGTACACTTCGTCTCCATTCTTCAGGCATCTGTTCACCATCTAAGATCTTGTTGAATAACCCAGTCAGGAACACCACCGCTACCTCTCCAAGACACTTCCATACCTCGATTGGTAAATCATCAGGCCCAAGTGCCTTTCCCCCCTTCATCCTCTTCAGCGCCCTCCTCACTTCATCCTTGCTAATGCTTGCTATGTCTTGGTCCACCATCTTTGTCTTGCCAGCCTGTAAAGATCAGTCTCACCTTCCTTGCTGTCCAGCCGAGCATACAAGTCATCATAGGCCTCTTGTTTGGCGTTTTCCATCTGTACTTTAACCGTGCGCTGCATCTCCTTGTACTGCTGTCTACTCTCGCCCGTCCTCTAAGTGTCCCACTTCTTCTTTGCTAACCTCTTTCTCTGTATACACTCCTGCACCTCCCCATTCCACCACCAAGTCTCCTTATCTACCTTTCTTCCACTCTATACACCAAGTACTTTCCGACCTGTGTCTCCGATTATGTTCGCTGTAGTTTGCCAGTCATCTGGAAGGACTTCTTGCCCACCCAGTGCTTGTCTTACCTCCTTCCTAAATGTCATGCAACACTCTTCCTTTTTCAACTTCCACCATTTTGTCCTCACTTCAGCCTTTGGTTTCTTCATCTTCCTCACTGCCAGCATCATCCTACACACCACCAACCTATGCTGTCTGGCTACACTCTCACCAACCACTACTTTACAGTCACTGATTTCCTTTAGATGGCGCCGTTGACACAAAATGTAGTCTACCTGTGTACGTCTGCCTCCACTCTTATAGGTCACCCTATGTTCCTGTCTCTTCTGAAAGAGACAGGGACATAGGGTGGGACATAGGGCATCCGACGTAAAAAAAAAATGCCAAAACGAATATGTGTCTTATAAGTTGTGTTCGATTATTTTGTTATTTTGACTTCAATATGGCGTAAAGAGGAGCTCCTACATTTTGTTGTTCTTCTTTTTACTTTCCTCTTCTTGTCATGATCTGGTTGGCGACCAACGGGGGGCGCTGCCCGATCAGATTGGCGACCAGCGGGTAGCGACGTCAGCCCTGCCGGCAGCCTCGCAGGTGCTGGTCGTTATAATCAATGACACTTAAAAGGACACCTGGCACGATCATCCGGTGCCGATTCATTGTTTGTTTGCTGCTTGGTTGCAGCATGCATCGTGTACGTGTTTGTTTAACCTTGGCGGGCTTTTACTTTTGGTTTTCTTTTGCTACTTTGTATTTTTTCCATTCAGATCATTTTGATGTTTTACATTTTGTTACTGCTGACCTTTATTTTAATACAATTTGTCAAACAACCTCCTGCTGCCTCCTGCCTGCTTTTTGGGATCCGAACCCGCCATCACCACCTCGCGAAACGTGACAGAATGAACCGGCCAACTATCGGATCCCGCAGGTACATCGGACCCGTCTCATTTCCACCCTGTGCCTGGCAATGCTACGTCCACGTTAGCGCAAGCCTCGTCGCGTTTGAATCGCGTCACTCGACGAGCCGCAACGTCCACGTAAACGTCCGGCCGAGACCTCCTTCCAGGTGGCCGTCCAGGGTGACCCTGGGTGACTGGCATTGCACGCACACGTCCAGCCACGCTGTCGTCGTGCATGACGAATTGAGTCTCATCCACGACGAGCCGTGCAAAGTCCGCGTCAACGTCAGTCCGAGACCCCACTCACCGCTGGATCCCGGAGCGGCTCTGGACTGGTCTCGTTCCCCCGGAGCCGGGCAGTTCACGCCCACGTCGGCGTCCGACCGAGACCTGGTCCCATACGGCCGTACGGGGTGCCATTCTGCGCCTGGCAGTTCGACGTCCACGCAGAGCCATGCGCCGTCGCGTGAACGTGCGAGAGGGATCGCACTCACGCCCACGACGATCCGTGCCGCGTCTTCGTCCACCCCAGGCCGAGTCCCGTTCCCATCAGGCCGCCGCCCGTCGTATGCTGGAGAGGCAGCGGTTGCCCTCTCCACTGACCGTTCCCTGGCGAGTGGACCTTTTGGGAGACTGTTGGGACTTCTGGAAGCAGCCCCTTGAAGGGGGGGTACTGTCATGATCTGGTTGGCGACCAACGGGTGGCGCTGTCGGCCCCGCCTGCACCTGCACAGGTGCTGGTCGTCCCGATCAGATTGGCGACCAGGGGGGGGGGGGGGGGGGGGGGGGGGGGGGGGGGGGGGGGGGGGGGGGGGGGGGGGGGGGGGGGGGGGGGGGGGGGGGGGGGGGGGGGGGGGGGGGGGGGGGGGCCCCCCCCCCCCCCCCCCCCCCCCCCCCCCCCCCCCCCCCCCCCCCCCCCCCCCCCCCCCCCCCCCCCCCCCCCCCCCCCCCCCCCCCCCCCCCCCCCCCCCCCCCCCCCCCCCCCCCCCCCCCCCCCCCCCCCCCCCCCCCCCCCCCCCCCCCCCCCCCCCCCCCCCCCCCCCCCCCCCCCCCCCCCCCCCCCCCCCCCCCCCCCCCCCCCCCGTGAAAGCACCGACTAAATAACGCCTTTGTGTAAAGCTTTTAGGCAAAGGATGGTAGCAATGGTGGACGGTACCGGGCTCTTTATTTGTAGAATGGTCGAAAGTTGAATGGTAGAAAGTTACTCTCAGGGAAGTGACATACAACGTGAGAGACATGTCAGGCTGAGATTCACATGAGAGCCGCGGTGTGCACATGTGACGCCACAAACGCAAACCTCGTTCGTATTTCTCAATGATCGCCTTCTTCTCCTCAACTGTTATTTTGTTTTGTGTCTTCTTCGGCTGAACACGAGCCTGTGGTGCCATCTTTTTCGGTCCCATAATGGCAAAAGTATCATTGAAGACGATCGACGTGTGCACTCATAGAAAGGGTTGTGGAAAGGTAGGCCGGCTGGGACGCTGTTCGGCCGTGTGCTTTTGTGTTCTTCCGCCAAAGATTACTGCCCAGCCGTGGTGGAGGGTGTGTATTGTGAAAATAGTGCATATGCCAAGGTTTCATTTTCATAAATGTAACGTTCGTAAACCGAAAAGTTTGTAAGGCAAGGTATTCGTAAACCGAGGCCCCACTGTATATAGACTGTCTGATACAAGTGCTAAAGGAGCATGAGAACTGAATATTTCGGCCTGCCATTTACCTTTGGACCGTGCAGATGCGTCCATCCCCTCTACCACATCGGGCTCTGTCTTTAGCTCTTCCTCAGCCAGACTATGGAGAACAAAGCAAGCAAAACAAGAGACAAAAAGAGATTTAAACACAAAATCAGTAAGAATGTTTCAAAAACACGGTTGCATTAACAGTAAACATGTGGAACACAACCTAGGGCACCAGGCTCCCAGAGGATTTGTCAACAAGGACTCAGCAGGTTTCCACTGTTAGACATTCATTAAATGCCACCTTTTCTTAGAGCATGTTGCCAAAGTTCACATTTTTTGCCACTCATTGGTAACAAACCAGGTGCAATTTGTTCTCGGCCCCGCCTGCACCTGCACAGGTGCTGGTCGTCCCGATCAGATTGGCGACCAGCGGGTAGCGACGTCAGCCCTGCCGGCAGCCTCGCAGGTGCTGGTCGTTATAATCAATGACACTTAAAAGGACACCTGGCACGATCATCCGGTGCCGATTCATTGTTTGTTTGCTGCTTGGTTGCAGCATGCATCGTGTACGTGTTTGTTTAACCTTGGCGGGCTTTTACTTTTGGTTTTCTTTTGCTACTTTGTATTTTTTCCATTCAGATCATTTTGATGTTTTACATTTTGTTACTGCTGACCTTTATTTTAATACAATTTGTCAAACAACCTCCTGCTGCCTCCTGCCTGCTTTTTGGGATCCGAACCCGCCATCACCACCTCGCGAAACGTGACAGAATGAACCGGCCAACTATCGGATCCCGCAGGTACATCGGACCCGTCTCATTTCCACCCTGTGCCTGGCAATGCTACGTCCACGTTAGCGCAAGCCTCGTCGCGTTTGAATCGCGTCACTCGACGAGCCGCAACGTCCACGTAAACGTCCGGCCGAGACCTCCTTCCAGGTGGCCGTCCAGGGTGACCCTGGGTGACTGGCATTGCACGCACACGTCCAGCCACGCTGTCGTCGTGCATGACGAATTGAGTCTCATCCACGACGAGCCGTGCAAAGTCCGCGTCAACGTCAGTCCGAGACCCCACTCACCGCTGGATCCCGGAGCGGCTCTGGACTGGTCTCGTTCCCCCGGAGCCGGGCAGTTCACGCCCACGTCGGCGTCCGACCGAGACCTGGTCCCATACGGCCGTACGGGGTGCCATTCTGCGCCTGGCAGTTCGACGTCCACGCAGAGCCATGCGCCGTCGCGTGAACGTGCGAGAGGGATCGCACTCACGCCCACGACGATCCGTGCCGCGTCTTCGTCCACCCCAGGCCGAGTCCCGTTCCCATCAGGCCGCCGCCCGTCGTATGCTGGAGAGGCAGCGGTTGCCCTCTCCACTGACCGTTCCCTGGCGAGTGGACCTTTTGGGAGACTGTTGGGACTTCTGGAAGCAGCCCCTTGAAGGGGGGGTACTGTCATGATCTGGTTGGCGACCAACGGGTGGCGCTGTCGGCCCCGCCTGCACCTGCACAGGTGCTGGTCGTCCCGATCAGATTGGCGACCAGCGGGTAGCGACGTCAGCCCTGCCGGCAGCCTCGCAGGTGCTGGTCGTTATAATCAATGACACTTAAAAGGACACCTGGCACGATCATCCGGTGCCGATTCATTGTTTGTTTGCTGCTTGGTTGCAGCATGCATCGTGTACGTGTTTGTTTAACCTTGGCGGGCTTTTACTTTTGGTTTTCTTTTGCTACTTTGTATTTTTTCCATTCAGATCATTTTGATGTTTTACATTTTGTTACTGCTGACCTTTATTTTAATACAATTTGTCAAACAACCTCCTGCTGCCTCCTGCCTGCTTTTTGGGATCCGAACCCGCCATCACCACCTCGCGAAACGTGACACTTCTTTTCATAACTTTGCTGCTGTGAATTGAAATTTCTCCATTGTGGGACTAATAAAAAGTTATTTTATTTTATATTATCTTATTTTGTAAGGCTGGAGTGGCTCCAGCATAACCACCAAGGATTTATGGACCAGGTACTTATCCTGGATTTACATTATGTTTAAAGTGACACAACTTCAATGTGGTCGTGGCAGTGGAAGGGAAAAAAATTGTGAAATATCCTCTGATCAGCATCAAACCTTTTTCAAACTTGGACACAAATACAAACGGAATTAGATGAATTTGATAGTGAAGGCAGTGTAAATGGATAGATTGGATATATATATATATATATATATATATATATATATATATATATATATATATATATATATATATATATATATATATATATAGTAAAGTCTCGTTATATCGATATCGGATATATCGATAGTCTCGGTTATATCGATACTATTTCTATGCACGCACGGAGAAAATTACATGCAAACAGGGTCGGATATATCGATAGTCCCGGTTATATCGATATTTTTTCGGACTCCCTTGAATATCGATATAACGAGACTTTACTGTATATATATGAGGTGTGTCAGGAAAGATACATTTCAAATGAAATCAGGATGATTTTTCACCACTTTAATTTAGGTCATAAGATCAGCCAGCATGTCTATGAAAAGATCATACTGCATTTGCTTCAGTGCGTGAGAAAAGTCAGTGTTGTGCCAGGACAAGTTAAATTTAAGGTTGCTTCACTGTTCATAACGGGCTAATCATCTGACAGTTCCAATCCAGTAAGAACACGCCTATACTGAAGCATCTTCTCTAATTATATTACCTGTGTGATTTATTTTATTTTATTTTCTAAAGAAATGAAGAACATGAAGCTGGGCAAAAAATAGTACAAAACCAAAAGCATCAAAATACAGCAAATGCTGATGTATACACACTGATACATAAATCAAGAACAACAAACTGAAACATTAAATTTTGAAGATTTTTTTTCATGCTGCTGGAGCCTGAATACCAGTAGTTATCTCTGTGTAATTTGGACATTGGTGCAGACGATTGGTTTCATGTGACGAGTGAATGGGAATACACCGACTCCAAATGCTGGTTAGTAGAAATATACAATACATGTACAGTGAGACCTTGGCTTACGAACTTAATTGGTTCCCAGACAGAGTGTGTAAGGTGAAAAGTGTGTATCCCAAGAAAAAAAATCCCATAGGAAACCATTAAAATGAGAATAATCCATTCCCAGGTCTCTATAAAATATAATTTTCAACTACATAAGCCTTAAAACTACACACAACGTACCTTATTCTTTGTATAAAAATGTGCTATTGTATTGTAATGAAAGAAATACACTGCACTGTATAATGAAGTCACTTTATTTTCATTTGTGATGGTCGTTGATGGCTCTCAATTGACACCTGTTGCTTTCTGACTTGTCAGATCTTATGAAACTGAGGTATCACATGTTGATGATTCTCATAGCCTTTTCTGGATGGAATTGTTAAATAAAAGACTGCGCATCAACTCCTGAATGGCCCGCTTCTGCTTGTCCTCTTGAAGGTAAATCAAATCATCTGTGTTGAGGACCTCATTATGGTCAGCAACAAGTTCCTCGATGTCATCTGCATCCACTTCGAGTCCCGTAGGTGCTGGCAGAGATGTTATTACAACAAGCCTGTCAAGCCAGGCAAAATAAAATGGCACACTCGTGATCCTGGAAAGCAACAAACTTATGCGATCGCGGCTAACAACCACCTCGGGCAAAGCAAACTCTTGGACTTGCCAGGACAAGACACAGCGAGGCGCGAGGCGTCGTAATCATGTCACTGGTGAAGTGGCAGCGACTCGTTGAAATGTCCCAGTATTGAATATGGGGGGGGATCAAAACGCACACCTCGTTCGTGTTTCTCAATGATCTCCTTCTTCTCCTCGACTGTAATTTTGTTTTCAGAATCAGAATCAGAATCAGAATACCTTTATTCGTCCCGCAATGGGGAAATTTGCAGTCCACAGCAGCAATTGAAGAGGGATGGGGTTGGGGTGGGAGTGAAAGGATAGAAAACAAGATATTCTAAGCATAACAAAATAAAAATGTCAACTGTATACTGTGCAAATGTAGATGTGCAAAAACCGTTCTATAAACAAGACTGTACATAGTGCAGAATCAAGAATGGTCGAAAGTTGAATGGTTTTGGGTCTTCTTCGGCTGGCGGAGGTCGGGAGTAGCGCCCCCGCCCCAGCTGTGAACTCGGACGTGACAATTTCGGTGTCATTAGTCACGTGAAAGCACCGACTAAATAACGCCTTTGTGTAAAGCTTTTAGGCAAAGGATGGTAGCAATGGTGGACGGTACCGGGCTCTTTATTTGTAGAATGGTCGAAAGTTGAATGGTAGAAAGTTACTCTCAGGGAAGTGACATACAACGTGAGAGACATGTCAGGCTGAGATTCACATGAGAGCCGCGGTGTGCACATGTGACGCCACAAACGCAAACCTCGTTCGTATTTCTCAATGATCGCCTTCTTCTCCTCAACTGTTATTTTGTTTTGTGTCTTCTTCGGCTGAACACGAGCCTGTGGTGCCATCTTTTTCGGTCCCATAATGGCAAAAGTATCATTGAAGACGATCGACGTGTGCACTCATAGAAAGGGTTGTGGAAAGGTAGGCCGGCTGGGACGCTGTTCGGCCGTGTGCTTTTGTGTTCTTCCGCCAAAGATTACTGCCCAGCCGTGGTGGAGGGTGTGTATTGTGAAAATAGTGCATATGCCAAGGTTTCATTTTCATAAATGTAACGTTCGTAAACCGAAAAGTTTGTAAGGCAAGGTATTCGTAAACCGAGGCCCCACTGTATATAGACTGTCTGATACAAGTGCTAAAGGAGCATGAGAACTGAATATTTCGGCCTGCCATTTACCTTTGGACCGTGCAGATGCGTCCATCCCCTCTACCACATCGGGCTCTGTCTTTAGCTCTTCCTCAGCCAGACTATGGAGAACAAAGCAAGCAAAACAAGAGACAAAAAGAGATTTAAACACAAAATCAGTAAGAATGTTTCAAAAACACGGTTGCATTAACAGTAAACATGTGGAACACAACCTAGGGCACCAGGCTCCCAGAGGATTTGTCAACAAGGACTCAGCAGGTTTCCACTGTTAGACATTCATTAAATGCCACCTTTTCTTAGAGCATGTTGCCAAAGTTCACATTTTTTGCCACTCATTGGTAACAAACCAGGTGCAATTTGTTCTTTGTGCGGAAAGACAATGGCAACAGTCGCCATGGCAACATTCATGTCTGCTCAGAACTAGTCCCCAAGCTCAGAAAGATAAACATAGCTTGTGCATGGCATTGGCCTGTGTTTCATAAAACAATCCAGTGTTCAAGTTGAATTAACATTGTTTGGTTGAGAGTACAATTCTTTACTTGTAAGCGAATTAAAAAAAAAACATTTAACATTACAAGTCCTTGAAGGACCAATCATTGGTCCCAAATTTGATGTAACAAACAACAAGGAGCGTTGACTTCCGTCACACTTTATCATCAAACATTTTTTGTAACTTGCATTTTTATTATTTTTACAACATATAACACCATTTGAAATTGAATATTTGAATACATGCCTTGTGGCCAATTTGTACAACAACATCGTTTTGTAACTGCAAATTATTCAACAAGGAAAACAACTAATCAACCCATCAACAAAAATAAAAACAAAACAATAACAATAAAGGAAAGAAAATTGTGATCAATAATGACAATTTATCCCTATTTTGGATTTATGTTCGTGAGCCATCTTGACTGATCTTTTGTGTCGTTCGTTCATTCATTTGATTGTTTTTTATATTCATCCAATTTTTCCCATCTTGTTTTAAACCTCCCTACTTGGACCCTCAATGTGTGTGAATCTATCCAACTCAAATATCTATTCCACTATTCCGAACCATTGGTTTTTTGTTGGTGGGTCAGTTTTAAACCATTTTCTTGTTATTGCTTTCTTGCTGGCTATCAGCAGCACTTTTATCAAGTACTCATCTCTTGTTTGCACGTTTTCTTGATTTATGTGCGTTAGATACATCACCAAGACGGTCTTCGGTATTTTGTAGCCAATTATCTTATCATCAAAGATTTTTAATCGAAGACACACACAGCTCACGTTTAACATGCAGCACATTCAAAGGCTGACTTTACACTTTGAGATTGCTATTTTTTAACACTTTGGACACACACTACATGAGTAAATGCTACACCGTTTGCATCTTCTTTGACAGAATAAAAAAAGGCTTTGATATGTGGATATGGTCAGATAGAAATCAGCGAGCGGGCCATCTTCTTGATTAATATGTTCAGTGTAATTAGTGAGCATGATGAATTTGCCGGCCACAAACCAACTATCAAGTACACATCTTCTAACTGAAAGGAATGATTTCTTTGTTTTTGTTTGTTTCTGTGTCCAACCAGCAGCATCTCTTTCCCACATAAAGGAAATCAACTCATTGGTTTACTGCACAGGTGTCAAAGTCAAGGGCCAGGAGCCAGATCCAGCTCCCCACATCATTCTATGTATGCATATGCATATGTATGCTGTGTATGCAACGCCCAAAAATAACAATGGTGTTCATTTTTGGGCTATTGCAAGGATTCATTTTCAATCTCTTTTAAAATAAATGTAGCATGATGGTCCCTGGTTGCAAAATTACTAATTTATAGATTAGTTACGTGTATGTAATCTGAGAAAATCATACATCGATTTGAATTCATACTGTGAACTTCAGTCTTACTGGCCCACTGTCCGATACCCCAACTAAGACATTAATTTGATATGGATGGTTTCCTGTGTCTGAATTGCCTCAGTTGGAATGGACATGAAAGTATGATCCCACCACACTTAAATCGACACCATTTGACTTCAAGACGGCGCCGCCAGCAGCTCCTGTGTTTTGTTTTTCTACGATCATTCTTTTCATAACTTTGCTGCTGTGAAATTTAAATTTATCCACTGCAAGACTAATACAGGCAAATCCAAACCAAATCCAATCCAATTCCTTCATCCAGAGTATTAACAGAAGGAGTTGAAAAACCAACAAAGCAATTTACCAATGTCAAAACTGTTTTAACACAACCTACTGTGCATGCAGAAATTCAAACTGATCTTTTACACTTTTAAACTTGCATGGGGCTCTGATAGGCCGGCCATGGATTGAACAGTTTCTTTACTATGGCATATGGATATCTGGTTTCATCCCACCAACGCTCACAGATGCACACACCCAAACACCTCTAGGGCATTCCTCTTCCGGACTAAGTGAACAAACCAGGCCTATGTTAAAATAGTAAAAGGGTTAGCAGAATGCTATGTGCACCGAAGCCCTGAAAAGAGAGACATTTGCCTGGCGATTCAGTGCTGCTCAACAAAAGGCCTGTGACCCACCCACCATCGCCACACACACGCACACATCCACAAACACATGTTAGAGACATGAAAAGACATTCCTGAAAGAAGAAGGAATTTAGGGTGTTAAAATGAATGGTGATCCAAAGAGCATTCTCAGATCAGCAGCTATGATCCATCAGACGAGCAGGTAAATAAATCCTCAGCGGATTCTGGCATAAATTCCATATAGACGCACGTTGAAAAACACACTGACAGAATTCCTCTGTGAAAGTCATACCTGGTGGATAACACGGAAACAACCCTGAGTCTGTGCCTTTATATTCCACTCCTGTGAGAGACGAGCAGGGTTCTCTCGTCACAGAAAATGGAGGCCACAGCTTGCTCCCCTCCCCCTCCCCATCTCCCCCATCCCCCACTCCTAGGCTCAGACTCAGACACTGGCACATCCATGCAGAAGGACGAGAGAGGTCTGTGGAGATTGCAATCCAACACAAAGCAAAAACAAAACAAAAAAAACCAACAAGCCAGTTAATCATGACGAAACAAGCTAAACACCCACACACAAACGAATATTTGACAGATTCCTTTTTCAACCGATATTCCCCTCACCCCCATCAGGTCTTTTTCTCATTGCCTTTGAATGGAGCGGTCTTGTAACTATTACTCTGTATTCAAGAAAGCAGACTGGCTCTCAGATTCCTATAACTCTAACTAAACACTATTAACATTACATTATTAACACTACTAACATTATTATAAATAGTACAACGACATGACTAAAGACATAGCTTCGCAAAAAAGCACAGTACTCTGGAATGGTGCAAACTGGAAGCAAATGGGATTTCTAGCACTGTCATAAAAACAACCCGACCGCTTTGCAAGACAAACTCCATGGGACAGGATCAGGTCTGCATTATGGAATCTCCTGAAACAAATATTACTGGCTTTGTCAAGAATGAAAATGTACAGACGACTAAAGCAAGGTATATACTTAACATAAAAAGAAAAGACTAATTTTACAATGGAGACATTGTAACTACTGTATCTGCATTTCTTCATCAAAATACAAATCCTTTAGCATTGCAATGTCAAAACAAGGCTGCATTACTAAATAAACTATAAATGTTCTTGAAAGAACAGAATGGACCTGGATTTTGTGCAAGGCTGAATCAAAGATGGCTGTGGAATTTTCCAGAAGGGCCTTCTCGTTGCTGCTCTCGCTCCGCTTGTCAATCTTTAACCTCTGCTGCATTTGCAATTGGCTGCAGGGCCAACAGGGGGGAACATTATTGGTCGGCTGAGTTATGCCACATGGATCACAGTGTGCCGGCACCCCTCTTCAAAAGCATTTTTTTTTGCTGCAATGCAGAGATTTTTCTTCCTCCCCTCACGCAAGACAGTTCATTTCCCTTCAATGGACCTTGTCCTTCTTGATTATGAGAATATAAACCAGAGGACATTAAGAGGCCATCTATTACCAACACACGTGAGCTACTGCATACATATAAGTCAACGTCACATTGTGACAATGGCTGTATTTAGGGTGTATGGTAGCTAACACCTTTTTTTCCTCAGTAGGCCTCGGTATAAAAAGGAAACATTCACTTTGCTGAAGCCAATTCTACACAAGTGATCCACCGTATATTTCTCACAGTTAATGTCAAAAACAAGACAGTATATTGTTCTGTCACATGAAAAAAGACACCTACTGAAATTTACCAATGCTGACAAATTAGTCACTGTCAAAGATGAAAAAAACACTAGCAACATGTTTTACTGACTCAGAGATTTTCCAGGAAATTAAACCTACATTCACATTAAATCTGTTTGACCACCATCTGTGTGAGGAGTAAAACTTTAGCCGAGATCCTTGCGCACAAAATGGCCACTGTGAGGATAAGAGTGAGGAAGAAGCAGTTTCACAATAGTGCAGTGTACTCGGTGTTGCTTTGGAATGTAAACTCAAGGCCTGTGGCTGTAAATCAAGGAAACCTGCGTCTTCATCTTATTTTTGAAGTTAGAAGAGAAATAATTGAAAGAGCATACACCTCCAAATTTTAATATGCCTTGTAGGGGATCTTTTCATAAAAATGGAGGGCAAAAAGCTATCCAGTTTTACATTGTTGACAAAATATAGACCGGTATTTTACATGCCAACATATGTGGAACATGTATAACAGTTGTGATTATTCTGTCATTAATAAAATAAATAAAAGGACTGTTCTTATCCACGGTAAGCAACTTCTACTCCCAGCGTGCCTGTTCCCTGGCATGGCATGACGCAGAGGAAAACAACACTGAGTTAATCACCTGACAAAGGATATATAATAAGCCCTCCCCTGCAATTCCTCCTTCAAAACCCATCCCCCACTCTTTCTCTGCCAAGCTACAATACAAGGGAAGAAGATGTGGGTGCCATTAAAATCTACAACTTCCTTGAGCGTTAGGTATTTAGAGAAAAAAAGAAAAGGACCATGGTCCACTTTTCCTTATGTACGACAGCCTTCATGTCAGGGGTACCCATGTGACCCCGAGACACAGATCGAGAGAAAGGGTGAGAGCCGTTACCCAACCCCCACCTTCAACTTCAGCATAGTGAAGCACAGAGGCCTGGCGAGGCCTCCAATCCGCCCCAGCTCCTCCTCCTTCTCCTCCTGCACACTAAACTGATTTCAATGTGTGCACATTCGTCATTAAACCAACAGTCACCACAACAACGATAAGGAAACCATACTGTAACAAAAGAGTTGAGCTAGAATATACAGTAAAGACAGAGCTTACCTCTGTGGATGCATGGCTGTCTGACACACTGTTATGTCAACACTTAAAAAACATGGAGGACACTCTCAGCCCTCAGCCGGGGAAGGCTCCGCTCTTCAGGCAAGGCGATCAGGCCCCAGTGTTGTTAGCCAGATCCTGATTGGTTGCCTTACAGGCAGGCGAGATGATACGCAGCATCTGATTGGACGAAACGTTTCCTGAGTAATTATCTTTGTTCAGAGCAGGCAGGGGCAGCAATGTGAGTGTTAGAGACAGAGAAAGAAAAATAAGCAGACTGCTATGACCCCCAAAACAATGTAACATGACTAATATGAACATCTTTAACATACAAACCTCACGGCAGCAGTTTCCAAGAGGAGATCATAGACGAACGACGCTGCCTTTTTTGCCGAGAGAGGAAGACATGGGAGCACGTAGAGGTCGAAGCAAGACACTGTGGCTACTCTGGACAAGCCTGATTTTTTTTTTTTACATGGAGAGGGCCTTTGTTTAAACTCCTCCTTTCCTTCTGGCCGTTTTCAGTGAAATAGCAGGTTGGAGCTCTTCACCTTTGACAAAATACAGTCAGGATGATACTGTTAGACAATGCACAAAACTACACTGGAAAACTTGTTTCAAATGTTGTTGGTTTTTTTGTAAGGGGGGTGTGGGGGTGACAAAAATCTCACTAAATGAATGTTCGTGATATGCTTTTCAGTAATCTAATAATATAGTAGCCTAATGACAAAATGAACATACAACCGACTGCCACTATTCGCAGGGTGTAAGGATTGTATATATTTGACAGGCATGGGGGGCATAAAAATGCTATATATATATATATATATATATATATATATATATATATATATATATATATATATATATATATATATATATATATATATATATATATATATATATTATATATTAATCTCGCTAATGTTTACATATGTAACAAAGAATATTATTACGACATTTACAACATCTGCAGAATCTCTGCCTGTCAAAGGGACCCTTCTCTATGACAGTTTTGCCTACACTTTTGCTCCTGTGTGTGCATTATATGAAGAAAATGTGGATTAAGAAAACATTGTGCAGCCACAAAAGCATTGTGTAGCCACAATAATTTATTTTGAATCAGATTAATTGATTTGTTAAGTACTTGTCATTGTCATAAAATGAAAAATAAAGTTAAATTGTGTAACTATAATCAGATAATGCGTGGTACCGTGCAAAATGTTTTGACAATGACGGAAGATCACTGCCTTTGACTAACATTCGTATAAATATGTTTTTATTCAATAGTAAGTAACATAGGCAACGCGGCCCAGTATTCGAGTATTTGAACAGCCCAAATTACCCCTTAGTGTGAGTGCAAATGGTTGTTTCTGTGTGCTCTGCCATTTGTTGGCAACCAGTTCAAGATG
Organism: Hippocampus bargibanti; assembly: GCF_051943395.1. NCBI lineage: Eukaryota > Metazoa > Chordata > Actinopteri > Syngnathiformes > Syngnathidae > Hippocampus > Hippocampus bargibanti. Next base: position 9,805,872 of record NC_142734.1, read on the forward strand.
TCACCCACCTTGTGACCGAAGACAGTTTCCAGGACAAATCCCCCTACCAACCCTCATGAGGTGTAAGCGGCTTGGGAAATTAATGAATGGTTAAATATTAGGTAGCCTACGAATAAGAAACATTCGGTTTGTTTCAGTGAATGTTCTTCATGGGCAAAAGGCGTGTTTGGAATAGATACTCATCACTTCACTTTGCTGCTGTGAAATGTAAATTTCTCCACTGTGAGACTAATAAAGGCATATCCAATCCAATCCAATCCAATAACAAATACGTGACCGAGCTGAAAGAATAAATCAAAACCACAAATTCGAAGTAGCAAGAGAAGTAAATGGCTCACATGGCCTCAAATCCGAGATTTATAAATATCACGATGTACCGACTTGAATTAGATAGGCACACCACATCCCGATTATCCCAATACGAAAAAGCGTGAAGCTGTCATTGATTATTTAAAGTAAAATAAATCATAATCGACTTACAGAGAAAGAGAGCAGCAGTTGAGGCGGAGTCGCTTTCTGTGGTCGGTCACACACTGACACCTACCAACCAAAACAAGGACAATGTTAGTCGAGGTAAAATCAAGCTACGGTACATTTCATCGTAAAGCCTAACATTTAAAATGCATGGTAGTAGATACCACAATACCACACAACCAGTTCAAGTTACAAAAAGTATTAAAATAAGTACCTGTGTGGTATCCGCCTCTGCGCCGTCTACCTGATATCCAGGATTCGGTCATACACATTGAATTGCACGTTTCTGCTTTTTAGGCTTCGTTGGCTTTTTTGGAAAAACCAAGAGATATTCAGAATCGGCAAACCAACAACGGTGAAAATACGCACACACGTGAAAATACAGTAGCAACAGGTAAACGAGATGGCGTTTGCTTTCTCGGTGGTGGTAGAATTCAATGTTTGACGCATCAACAGCACCCCCAGCTGCCGGGGCCACGGCGTTGCATCGAGGGATCGTTTTTAGAGCTTGTACATCCATTTGTTTTCGAAAAAAAAGTACACTTAAATACTGACCAGGTCAGTCATCCCCATTATTTATGAAATTAATCCAAATGTGAAACAAAGCGATATGTTTCGTTTTAAATTGATATAATTCAGTTTAATGGTTTCTGATGCAGTTCTTGATTTTCGCGATAATTTAGGTTACGTGTTAGTCAGAGTCAGAATAAATTGTATTTGACTGGTGAGGACATTTGATAGGGCAAATACATTGACACGTTGATACATTGATACATTTGCAGTCGTGACATTTGCACGTGGTAAGCAACACCAAACCATGAAATAAAACCCAACTAACCTGCAAGAATCTTTATATATTAATCCAAGATATCCGGTAGTCATGTGCTGCTTAGTTTTTTTTAAAGCAACACGGGTTGTTTGGAGTGGGTTCACCTACGTCAATAACAGGGCGGTACATGAATGGGCTGCTCAGGAAGGGCTCCTCATCATCTGGCGTGACCACGTTGTTCTTATTTCATGGGAGTGAATTGCACTTTGGTTAATGTTTGTTTTTTGCATTGTTTCGGAAGACTTAACTAATGAACAGTGGACCGCTGGACTCCTGGGGAGACATCGACCCTAAAGAGAAGGGAGGCAAAAATCCATCGGCTGAACTCGCAGGCTAGTATCGGTTGGGTCGCGGTATCCCGAAGCGGGAGGAGGCTGAGAGACTCGCCTGTGAGCTATGGGTTTCCGCAAGAAGAACAAGAGCCCACCGGTGCTCAGCCACGAGTTTGTGATCCAGAACCACGCCGACGTGGTGTCGTGCTTGGCCATGATCATTCTGCTGGGCCTGATGTTTGAGGTACTGTGCTGTAAGGACGCAGTTGTGCTTATTAGCCGCCTAGCATCTGTGCGTGTCCGTTAGCTGGTATGACAGCACATGGATTTTTTTTTTGCGGGGCCTCTAGAGCCTGAACGTCGCATGAAGTGTTACTTTATCATTTTTAAATGTAGTCCAATAAATGCAATTATGCAATACCACACTGACAACGTGCACACAGCATAAAAGTTACGGTACATATGCTATTTTCTTACTGCTCATGCAATATAATAAAACATTTTTAAATAATGTATCTGCTGTAAATTTCCAATTTACAGCAGCAAACTTCAGAAAGAATAAAAACATATAAATACAGTACATATAAAATATTAAATATATTATTTTTAAAATATTACATATAGTATTACATACATACATATAAATATAAGAATCTTAAAAATGCGTGAGTGGAGGTGAGTCCAGTTTCTCAGGAGCATCCTTTCAAGAGCATCACATCAGTCGGCAGGAATGAGTGGCCCTCTCCTTCTTGCAGCGCAGGTGTATCAGTCTCTGACTGAAGAAGCTGCCCAGTGCTGTCAGGGTTGCCAGGAGGAGGTTGTAGGCAGGGGTCTCAAACTCCGGTCCTTGAGGGCTGAATTCCTACATGTTTTCCAAGTCTCCCTGTTTCAACGCACCTGAGGATGTGTTGCAACAGGTGTGTTGTTGCAACAGGGAGACTTGGAAAACATGTAGGATTATTGCACTCGAGGACCGGAGTTTGAGACCCCTGTTGTAGGGTCAGTCATTGTAGCTGTTACCCTAGCTAATAGCCCCCTATCCCCACCTCTTCCAGAGTGTCCATGGAGCAGTCCAGCACAGAGCTGGCTCTCCTGACAGGTTGGTCCAATATCTCCATCTCTCTTTCTCACTCTGTCTGTCTCTCATAGACTAACAGACTATGCCTTAATTAATGGCTGAGGCCACATCATCTATGATGGCCTCAGCGGTGACCTCTCAACTCCAAAAGACGAGTTTTCTGAGCAAGAAAACCTGATCAGAGTGTCCTTGTTGTTAGACCATTCAAATTTGTTGTTGAGAAGAACACCCAGGTACTTATAGGAGTTAACATTTATTTAATCCATCCATCCTTTTTTTCAGCGGTTTATCCTCACAAGGGTAGCACGCATGATGGAGACGGGATACACCCTGACATGGATGCACACGCACGCACGCACACACGCACACACACTAAGGGATAAACATAGACCAACAACTGTGGTTTCAGACTACTCAAGGTGTCGTCTTCCTTTTGCCCTCAAGGAGCTGAAAAAGGCTGCCGCTCTCAATGACATTTAATAATATAAAAATCTATATTTCTAAGCGGTACAGAATGTATAGATAGGTGTTGCTTTTCTTGTCAATATGGTGTTTGAAGCCACACAAAATTACCTTGATATCCCTTAAAACATTTTTAGTTCCACGTAAATTTTACTTGCTCCTCACTCTTTTTCTCGTGTATTTTTGTTTGATATATTATTTGAGTAGAGAATTTATTTGCACTTAGTTTACAAACAGGCTGCAGAATGAAAAGTGATTCTCAAATATTTGTGTCACATCACACATTCGACATAATCTGCAAGCAAGCTGCTGAGTTAGACCTTTAACATTTCTTTGCATTGCAGGTCACAGCAAAGTTTGCCATCATGTTCATCACAGTCCAGTACAACGTCACACACGTTATTGGTAAGTGGTAGGCTTGATGTCAGGTGATCATCTTGTCTCAGAGTTCAGTTTCAGCAGGCTCATTTATTTCTGTTTGTCTGTTTTTCTTTTCAGATGAAAAGAATGATCCGGTGAACCTTTACCATTATGGTCCAAAAGATGTGGCCACTGTTTTTTTTTATCTTCTAATTGTTGTCATACTTCATGCCCTGATACAAGAGTATATTCTTGATGTGAGTACTGCTATACAAGGCTCTGCAATTATACTTTGCCTCTTGTAACACCCTCATTTGCATGCATCATATCCTCTTGTAATACGTTGGTCTTGTTTTGTTTCAGAAAATGAACAGAAGGTTGCATCTATCAAAGACCAAACACAGCAAGTTCAATGAATCAGGGCAATTGGCAGCATTTTACCTGTTCTCCTTCATTTGGGGCTGCAGCATTTTGACAGGGGTAAAAACACATCTCTTTATTTGGTCACGCTTTACCTTCATATAATCGCTTTTTCTTTCCATCTTTTGTTATTGATAGGAGGACTTTGCAAAAAATCCCACTTTCTTATGGGAAGGGTACCCACACACTCACATGGTGTATGTAAATATTTCCTTTTTTGTCACAATGTGTCTTTAAAAATATGTATTGTAAGAATGAACTGGGTTGTTACCCAGGTTGAACAATGTGTGCACAATATATGCTCTGCTCAGTTTCCAGGTCAAGTTTTTCTACATTTGCCAAATTGCCTATTGGCTCCATGCACTTCCCGAGTTATACTTTCAAAAAGTACGCAAGGTAAGGTTCATTTGTAAAAACTCTGTTTTGTAGCATATGGTAAAATTATTGTGTTTCAGTTTGAAGGTGGCGTGCACCTGTAAACACCACGATAATGTGCTTGCAACACATTTTTTTAATATTTATTATTGGAGATGAGCTTTCAATCTAGTCACAAGGGACACAAGCCAGTGTCTTATTGTGCCGGTCCCAAGCCCGGACAAATACAGAGGGCTGTGTCAGGAAGGGCATCCGACGTAAAATATTTGCCAAAACAAATATGTCTGTGTAAGCTCTCAGTCGTACAGGAGTGGTCCATCGATGAGAAGGTTTCTTCAGCCGTCATCTGTACAAAAGTGAAGGTTTCGGACGTTTCGCCTCCTATCCAAGAGGCTTCGTCTGCGAACTAAAGTCTGACTGGTCGTATCGGCCCCATTTATATATCCCTAATGTCCAGACCTGGTGGCGCCGGACACAGCTATGATAGGTCCCTACTCTCAGGTTGGGGGGGGGGGGGGGGGGGCGCGGGACCCCCCCCTGTGGCCCCACTGATTGTTCCTACATTCCTGACTAACGATTGGCCTATTACACCCACACCCCCCGGTATCACCTCATCAGCATAACGACCCTCATCAGCATTGCGAAAGTTGCCTAACCTGTTTTGCCTGAGCAGGCTATTGTATGAACGATCCAAATTGAACCTCACACCACCAGACCGGTTTAATGAAGGATTTTGTTGTTTTATAAGAATCGCCTCTTTTAGCCCCCTTTCAAACCATCTATGTTCTTTCGCTAAGATTTTAACCTCATTGTCGTCAAATGAGTGTTTGCTAGCTTTTAGGTGCAAATGTACTGCCGATTGAGGCCCACTAGTATTATCCCTGCGATGTTGATAAAGTCTTTTTTTGATAATTTGTTGAGTCTCCCCAATGTACTGCTCTTTACAATTTTCATTCTTACAATGTATGGAATAAACTACATTACTTTGTTTTTCATTTGGTAGCCTATCTTTTGGATGCACTAATTTTAGCCTTAACGTGTTTATCGGTTTGAAATAAGTAGGAATTTTATGTTGCCAAAGGACTCTTTGTAATTTTTCAGAAACTCCTGCAATGTACGGTACTGCTACTCCTCTCCTTTTAGAATCTTGAGAATTATTGGTTTCGTTCGCTATTCTTTCTTTCTGACATTTGTTGAATGACCACTGAGGTTAATTCCTAAATGCTTGAAGCAAGCACCCCTGGAACCCGGATACTTAGCCGATAAAATGCAACAAAATTATACTAGGAAAATTCTAAATTTGCGAATTAGGAGACTTAACATAGAGATAAAAAACAAACAGTCAGAAATAGAAACTTATTATCAGCGATTACAAACTAATCTTACCCACAAAATCTATCAGGAAGTGTGTGAATTTACTAAATCCGGTTATATGAGGCACCACAGCAAAACCAAAGAGAGACAAAAGGGTAAATTTCAAAAATTACTTTTACTGAAACAATCTCAGCTACTGGTAAACACGCGTAAAATTAGGTATGAACAGTTTGTAAGGGAGAATTGGATCAAAAATTTGTCAGACAGAGATCTCTCAGAGACAGAAAAGGCGGTACTTACCAAAGGTTTAAATTTCTCAGTGACTCCTAAAACTATACCTACAATAGATTATATCACAGCTACTGAATCGGCTATTAAAAATAACAAACTTTCGTATGCAGAGGCAGATGATCTACGCATTAAAATATCAGCTCTTCTCAGTAGTGCCAAACTTCCTCCGTCCAACATAACATTAGAAGAGAGAAAGGTGTTAACTACTCTACAAAAAGACAAAAATATTACTATTTTGCCAGCAGACAAGGGCAGATGCACAGTGCTGCTCAACACATTGGATTATGAAGACAAAATAAATAGGTTAATCAGTGATTCTAACACGTATGAGCAACTAAAAAGGGACCCTTCCAATAGATACAAGAAAGAAATGATTGACTGTCTCCAAAAGCTAGAGAAAGGAAAACATATAGACAAACAGATGTATTTTAGATTATACCCGGGAGAGGCCACGCCATGTATCTATGGCCTGCCAAAAATACATAAAGAAGGGTTCCCCCTCCGACCCATTGTTTGTAGCATTGACTCCTCTACATACAATGTAGCCAAATATTTAAAAACTATTTTAGCTCCGTTGGTTGGTAACACAGAATACCACGTAGAGAACACCACAGGGTTTGTAGGGAGGATCAAAGACCTCATATTGGAACCTGAGGAAACTTTGGCATCATACGATGTGACTTCTCTCTTTACATCTGTCCCAACCCCAGCAGCAGTCTCAGTGGTGAGGACGAGGCTGCTGGCGGATGTTTCTCTGCATGAAAGAACCAAACTGAAACCGGATCACATCTGCCAATTATTAGAAATCTGCCTTAATACTACGTATTTTCAATTTCGGGAAAAAATTTTATAAACAAATCCATGGTTGTGCTATGGGCTCACCAGTTTCACCCATAGTCGCTAATCTTTACATGGAAGAGATGGAGAAACAGGCCCTCACATCCTTCCCAGGGACAAAACCTAGACACTGGTTTAGATATGTGGACGATACTTTTGTCATAATTAAGAAACAAGAAATTCAATCCTTCACAGATCATCTCAACTCTGTAGACTTCAACATTAAATTTACTCGTGAGGACATTCAAGAGAACCAACTAGCCTTCTTGGATTGTAAAGTAATTATAAAAGAGGACAGAGCGCTAAAAACAGAAGTCTTTAGGAAGGCTACGCACACTGACCAATACTTACTTTTTGACTCTAACCACCCTTTACAACATAAACTAGGAGTTATCAGAACCCTCCAGCATAGGGCTAAACTAATACCAACTAGCACTGAAGGTAGAGAAAAGGAGTCAAAACATATCAGGAGAGCACTCACTAACTGTGGGTACCCTCAGTGGTCATTCAACAAATGTCAGAAAGAAAGAATAGCGAACGAAACCAATAATTCTCAAGATTCTAAAAGGAGAGGAGTAGCAGTACCGTACATTGCAGGAGTTTCTGAAAAATTACAAAGAGTCCTTTGGCAACATAAAATTCCTACTTATTTCAAACCGATAAACACGTTAAGGCAAAAATTAGTGCATCCAAAAGATAGGCTACCAAATGAAAAACAAAGTAATGTAGTTTATTCCATACATTGTAAGAATGAAAATTGTAAAGAGCAGTACATTGGGGAGACTCAACAAATTCTCAAAAAAAGACTTTATCAACATCGCAGGGATAATACTAGTGGGCCTCAATCGGCAGTACATTTGCACCTAAAAGCTAGCAACCACTCATTTGACGACAATGAAGTTAAAATCTTAGTGAAAGAACATAGATGGTTTGAAAGGGGGGTAAAAGAGGCGATTCTTATAAAACAACAAAATCCTTCATTAAACCGGTCTGGTGGTGTGAGGTTCAATTTGGATCGTTCATACAATAGCCTGCTCAGGCAAAACAGGTTAGGCAACTTTCGCAATGCTGATGAGGGTCGTTATGCGGATGAGGTGATACCGGGGGGTGTGGGTGTAATAGGCCAATCGTTAGTCAGGAATGTAGGAACAATCAGTGGGGCCACAGGGGGGGGTCCCGCGCCCCCCCCCAACCTGAGAGTAGGGACCTATCATAGCTGTGTCCGGCGCCACCAGGTCTGGACATTAGGGATATATAAATGGGGCCGATACGACCAGTCAGACTTTAGTTCGCTGACGAAGCCTCTTGGATAGGAGGCGAAACGTCCGAAACCTTCACTTTTGTACAGATGACGGCTGAAGAAACCTTCTCATCGACAAAACAAATATGCAAATCAAACCTCTGAATCTCATACCCGATCAGTGGACCGGGTTATATAGAGGACACTGATTTGCTGTGGCGACCCCTGAAGGGAAAAGCCGAAAGGAAAGGAAGAAGATGGGAAATGAGCTTTCACGTGGTGTTCGATACCTAGTGAAAAAAATCACAATTTAGTTCCACACATCCATTGGAAGTTTGTTAATATGATCTTGGCAGCAACTGGGAGCAGAGGGGTGTCAATGTTTAGATAACCTGGAAGAAAGATAATTTAAATTGTGTAGTGGAGGGCACAGACTGACTTATAGTGAGAGGTGTGGTACACCTTGAACTGTGTAATCATCAGCCAATCACAGCTTAGACACAATGCGACAAACATAGCTATTCTCATTTGCATTTAAATGTGAGCAGTCTAAGTTGGACATTTTCCATTAACCTAATGTACATTTTTTATTGTGTGAGGAAAATGGTTTAAGCAACACATACACAGAAGGTTTCCAATGCCGCATTTCTTTCAAACTGGGGTTTCTTAGAGATTAAGTAAATACTGTATACAGTAATTATAGGTCTGAAATTGTTCTCAAAATCCACAGTTTGGTTCCTACCTGATAGTCAAACAAATACATATAATTAATGTGATTATGCATAAAGTAATCTCCCAAATCGCATATTCATTCTTGGAATATAGATTCTCATCTTTGTGAAACACCACAACAATGGATTTGAAACAAAACATGCAAGATGCACATTAAGATGCTAACTTGTCATTTTATCGGGGTATTTAATTCCAAATCATGTGACCTTTGTAGGAATGATAACAGTTCATGAAAATTGTCTCTCCGTTTTTAAGCATCGCATATCTTCGCGTTAAGCCAAGTGTTGGTGAAAATCTAAACTCCTCAGTCACGAACAGAGCAATTTCCAACAGGTTATTCAAAATAATTCCAAGTCATCCATTTAATGTACCAGAAATCTTGTGCTGGAGAAATAAAGGCTCAGTAGTGGTGGCTCACAATGGAAACATTCACGTCATGAACTCAACTGGAGAAGCCTTTCAGGCGGCACGTGTACCACTGCAATATGAGTAGGATATGAAGAAAATGTCATGTGGTGAATGGACCAAAGGGTACGCAGAAGAACAAAACTGAAAACGGTCAAACTGAAGGGCTTGAATGGTTTTCAAAAATGGTTCCACTGAGTTTGTATCACTGACTCTTTTATGATTTGTCATCTGTCTCTAGGAGGACATCCCTCGCCAACTCTACTACATTTGCCTTTATGTTGTTCACATCTCTGGTGCCTACATCTTAAAGTGAGTATGAATACACATAAAGAATGTCATCCGCAATACGATTTGACCTGAATAAACCAACAACTGTGCTTGATTACACACTGCTTTATAAACCACAAAGGAGGAATATTACCGCTGTTCCGTCTTTCTTTAAAACAGTTTCCAGGTGTCATCGCAACACATCTTTGACATGTTTCAAAGTCAAAATACACAAATCAAAATATAGGGATCCAGAATTTCAGAACACTTACTACCTTAACAAAACTTTTGAAAGGAATCTGGTGTCCTGTCTCATACAATTGGGCAACTGTTCTGCCCACCTCTCTTTACTGCAGCAGTGATGACCAAGAGCAGCAAAAGGGGGTGGCCAAAATTGCATATTTTGAGGTTTGAATCATAGTTGAACTTCCATTGATTATCTAAGCCGCTTATTTTCACATGGTTATCTGGTGTGCTGATGAGTCATGGGCAGTACGCGGGGTACAAATTGTTGCCAGCCAATCACAGGGTATACATAGACAAACGACTATATCAAAAGAGAGAGATAGCGAGAGAATTAAAAAATAGATTAAGTATAGGTATATTATGAGATATTGACGATGGTTTCTCACACTTATGCCATTTCTTATTCATAAACATGCCACAAATGTTTTTGTTACGGTCTAATGTGAAGGCACCGATGACACACAAACTACCAGTCCCATCCAATTGCGCAACGGCTGCCTGCAGTCATGTCAGCCTGTCGACATGCGAACTGCGTGTATGTTTGATAGCATCACATATTTGAGCAGCTGTTTTCTATGATGAATGTTAAAAGCTTTTTGACTGGAAGGAGTCCATTCAGAAATATGCTCCTGGCAAACTGGTGACAATGTTTCACATTTACCATCTTTCAAGCTAAAGGCAAATTGGCCGGGTCAACCAGTGTGGACTGTGAGTTCATTTCAATCTATAACACACTATTGCTGCATGAATCCACGGTTCCTTTTTTGTGAACTCTGGCCTTTTTCAAATCTCACTCTTTAAATCCAAGCAAGGGTCCAAATGTCTCTTTTTTTATGAAAATGTATTTTTGTATTTTTAGATGAAACCTGTTGTAGATTGAGCCATTGAAAGTTTCTCAATGCTTGCTCTCATTTGTCTAGCCTCCACCGACTCGGTGTGGTGCTGCTGGTCCCTCACTACTTGGTAGAACTCCTGTTTCATGCATCACGTCTGTTTTACTTCAGTGATGAAAACAAGCAGAAAGGGTATCCATCATACCACTAATAATGCAATGATATACCTTTAGCTATTGTATAATGCCATGTTTTGTCTGTTTTTTGTCTTGTTACAGCTTCACTCTATGGGCTTTGCTTTTTGTCATCGCTCGACTCCTCACTCTCACTCTGTCAGTCCTCACATTTGGCTTTGGTTTGCCCCGGACAGAAAACCAAGGCTTTTCGCTTGCGGAAGGCAACTTTAATGTCCTCACCATAAGGCAAGTCCTGTACTTCGTACATCTGAAAAACCTGCACTATTTATGTGGTCTATACATGTTTTAACAAACATTCATGTTTTGTCATTTTGGAACACTCCTATGGAGATTCTTCGCATGCATTTGAGCACAATTTTCTGCTTAACTCTAATTATTTTTTTCAAAATTTTTAGTTTCTCATATCTGTCAGGTCTATGTTCTGTAGACCAACAAAGACACTTTCTCATATCTTATCCAAAGGAAATCAAGACCTGGAGGGCACTGAATTTGTTCAAGACCTGGAGGGCACTGAATTTGTTCTACTGTATTTTCTGATGTATAAGGCGCACCCAAAAGACTTGATTTTCTTCAAAAGATGACCCTGAGCCTTATACACAGCTGCACGTTATATGTGAAGTAATATTGAGCCACAACAGGTCTTGCAACTACTGTCAGCAGCCACGACTCCATTTCCCCCTGTAGAAGAAGTAGTGTGTAACCCCAGCCTCTACTGTAGCACCTTATAATGTGGTGTGCCTTATATTTGGGAAACTTTTGTATGTTTATCTATTATACGGTAAAGTCTCGTTATATCGATATCGGTTATATCGAGATTACTGCTTCTTACGATACTATTTCTATGAACGCAAGGAGAAAATTTACATGCCGCAGGATCGGATATATCGATAGTCCGGTTATGTCGATATTTTTTCCGACTCCCGAGAATATCGATATAACGAGACTTTACTGTATTTGGAAAACGTTTTTCATTCATTGCCTTATACAATATATGGAAGAAGTTTGAAAATACACCATTCATTGGGGGTGCGCCTTATACACCGGAAAATATGTTAATTCAATGAAAAGAAGACAGAAGTAATGGTTCACGTGTGTCTGTTATGCCCCTTTAGGATGGCATGCTTGGCAGCCATCTGCCTGACCCAGGCTTGGATGATGTGGAAGTTTATCAATTTCCAGTTGAAGAAGTGGAGAGAACACAGCCAGAACCAGGCGTCGAAGAAGAAGACGGCCAGCCCAAAGAGCAAACCTCACAAAAGGGAGCTTACAAGGGGTGAGTGGGTCTGAGCCTCTGCATCAAGTCCAATAAAATGACACGGAACATACTGAGGTCACGTCTAAATTCATAGAAGAATTTTTTTCTCATAGAATAACAGGGATGCATCTGGGCTGCGCCCTTGTGCCATTTATGCATTTTGACAGCCACTGACGCAACTTTGTAACTCGACCGCGGCAGCACCAGCGCAAGTCTATTACCATAGACGCATATTGCTCGATGAGCTACGCCACATATGACTTACTTCTATTAAAATCGCTAAAGGAATTAATGTAGTTAGACTGTGAAAACTGTTTGTTTTCCTTCAGAGATTTTAACTTTGGTCGTCTGTCATCTTGCCTTAGAGCAGGGGTTCGGAACCTATGGCTCGCGAGCCGTATGTGGCTCTTTTGATGATTGCATATGGCTCGCCGATAAAACTAAATACATACTGTCGCTTTTTCGCCGTTCATTTCCTGTTGGGGCTGCAGTTGGCGGAAAGCGCAATTGTGGTTGGATGATTGAATTTTGATTTGATGGATTGAACTGAAGAAAATGTAAAATGTTTATTTTCTGTATGAAAAAAATTATTTGACTTGAATTAAAATTGTTCATATTAGAAAAATCATTTGCAATTTAGAAATATCATGCTCCAATGATACTTCGGCAATCTAGTTAAATTGGGCTCATCAATTTTAGAAATTGCCCCCCTTTTCAGACACACGGGGGCCCATTGGCCCCCTTTTTTAATTTCCCAGATGCATCCCTGGAATAATCCTTGCTATTCGAGAAAAATATACAGTAAAGTCTCGTTATATCGATATTCAAGGGAGTCCGAAAAAATATCGATATAACCGGGACTATCGATATATCCGATATCGATATAACGAGATTTTACTGTATAAGGTTACAAGATTTCACTAATCTTCCAAAATTCATGTGTTTGCCTTGTTGTAGGAATGCCATGTTTTTTTGCCACCTCCAGTAGAGGCGCTCGAGGTGGAAAATATTCACTTGCATGATATAACACCTTGTGAAAAGATGTTCTAATTAAGCCACTATCCCACTGAGATATAGTAGATATATATATAAAGTGAAAGCCTCCAGCCCAGTTTATCAGTGGTATCTGTCAAATGCTTTCTTGACTGAAATGTTTGGTTGATTGTAAAATATTTCTCTTTTTGTTTTCTTTATATTGTAGCAAACATAGAAGGTTTCTTCAGCCGTCATCTGTACAAAAGTGAAGGTTTCGGACGTTTCGCCTCCTATCCAAGAGGCTTCGTCAGCGAACTAAAGTCTGACTGGTCGTATCGGCCCCATTTATATATCCCTAATGTCCAGACCTGGTGGCGCCGGACACAGCTATGATAGGTCCCTACTCTCAGGTTGGGGGGGGGGGGGGCGGGGCCCCCCCCCCCCTGTGGCCCCACTGATTGTTCCTACATTCCTGACTAACGATTGGCCTATTGCACCCACTCCCCCCGGTATCACCTCATCAGCATAACGACCCTCATCAGCATTGCGAAAGTTGCCTAACCTGTTTTGCCTGAGCAGGCTATTGTATGAACGATCCAAATTGAACCTCACACCACCAGACCGGTTTAATGAAGGATTTTGTTGTTTTATAAGAATCGCCTCTTTCACCCCCCTTTCAAACCATCTATGTTCTTTCGCTAAGATTTTAACCTCATTGTCGTCAAATGAGTGGTTGCTAGCTTTTAGGTGCAAATGTACTGCCGATTGAGGCCCACTAGTATTATCCCTGCGATGTTGATAAAGTCTTTTTTTGAGAATTTGTTGAGTCTCCCCAATGTACTGTCCCGCGCCCCCCCCCAACCTGAGAGTAGGGACCTATCATAGCTGTGTCCGGCGCCACCAGGTCTGGACATTAGGGATATATAAATGGGGCCGATACGACCAGTCAGACTTTAGTTCGCTGACGAAGCCTCTTGGATAGGAGGCGAAACGTCCGAAACCTTCACTTTTGTACAGATGACGGCTGAAGAAACCTTCTCATCGATGGACCACTCCTGTACGACTGAGAGCTTACACAGACGTGTAGCAAACATAATATTTTCACGATAGACAAGTTGAAATATGGGTATATTTTTGACATTTATCAACATTTATAGTGTTTTTTGCCTCATTTTACAAAGCTGTCATGTTCAAAATCAAAAAAGTTGGCAAAAGTTGTCAGATATGCATCCCAAATGCTCTCGCTAGCTATCTATTAGCTAGTTAGCTGTCTTATATATATATATATATATATATATATATGCGCTCACACCTGCAGAAAAAAATATCCTGTGACTGTAGTGTCCTTGAGTTTTGAAAGGCGCTTATAAATGAAATGTATTATTATTATTATTATTATTATTATATGCATTGCACTCAAACTTGGTTGTTTTTGTTTACTTGTTTCATCTACAGGAGCAGCGAATGGAATTGTGAAGCCAGATGATAAAGCATCACCACGGGTGAGAAGAGTGAAAAACTCATAAAAGTTGGCGCAGTTGAGAAAAATCTGGCACGGTGACACACTGTGTGTTCTATACACCACTTAACGTGTTGAATTCGACCGCAACAAAATCACACGAAGAAACCTCATGTAGCTGTCTCTTTCGAATTCAGATTCACTTTGTGAGATACTGCGGGTTATTACCTCAGGTCTCTGCCTGTTGGAGTTTGGAAGGAGCGAGTCATGTGTGAGGCTTTAAACCCAAAACATCTCAATCTTCCAAAAAAAGTATCCTTTTGTTTACAACCCTGATCCTCTGTTGAGGTATGACATAGAATGAGTCCTCATTTTAGTTCTTTAAATTGAAACTTAATGTGAAGTGTTCATTGACATGTAAACGAAGCAGGGTCAATCGAATACTTATTTTGTTTGGTTTTGATTCTGCCTTAATTAGTTAAACTGACCAAACTGCTGAGTCATATCCTAAAAGCCTTTGTTGCACAGCACAAAAGCATCCTTAATACTCACTCTGTGTATAGTTAGTAGTGTTATTTGGGTACTGTGTCAAAGTTGGGACCGAATGATCATTTATTGCCAAGACAGATGGTCGGAGCCTTTGAAATCCAACCCTGGATTGAGGCACTTTTTCTTGTAGCGTTTACAAAACCCAGATTCCAACAAAGTTGGGACATTGTGTAAAATGATCATCAAATCACTATACAATGACTTGCAAATCTTTTCCAACCTATCGCATATTCAATTGAATTCACGACAGACAATATATTTAATGTTCTGATGAATTATGGATTATTTGTTAGCCAAATGTTCTCTAGACCTTTGTCAATAATTTTCATGCTTTTTTTATTTTTTGTGGCAAGGAAATGTTGAACATGTAAGGCCACAAACCAACATTGCATTCATGTGACCTTCGGTGCAAGTTGAAAATCTGAGATATAAAGCAAAAATCATCGATCAAAAACACCTACAGATGGTGCCAGCTTCTATAGGTCTGACTTCATCTGAGAGATTTCAAATTTCAGTCTGAAATCAATTGTCATGTCTTCGAGGCCAGAAGGGAATAAGACCATGCAGATTGATAAAAGCCAATATCTGTGATATTATTGGTCGTGTGTTAGTGCACATGACTAGCACGTCTGTGAAGGCACCATTTAACTCAAAAGATACACACAAATTTAGTGACAAATATGCTGCCGTCCAAGCAACATCTTTTTTGTGCTTATTTCCGCAAGAAAATACCAAAACAACTTTTGCACGTGATTCAACAATGTAGCTTTAGCGTCAAAGTGTGTGACTACTAAAGTGGGCTTCATGCCTTCTACACTACAGCATGACAATTTGCGGGGAATCCTGCTGGATTCTGATAGGATGGGAGTCAATGTTATGCTTAATTTTGGGATTAGGTTATGACAGGATATGAGAAAAAGTTCAGAGGAGCAGGAGTAGGGACAAAAAAACTGGATGAATGTGGAACCATTTTTCATGTAGATAATTCCTCCTGGGTACATAACAGAAGTGGTAGTCTTTCTGAACAGGAGCAGCGGGATGGGACGGAAGTGAAAGTCCACATTCTAGTCCACAATTGTCTCCCATTGAATGTGTCTACTGTATTATGAATCACAAAATATGACAATGACCTCTCTGCACATCGAGCAACGTAACTTGTGAATCTTGCAAGAATGGAAAATAGTTCAATCCACAAAGCTAAAACAATTACTGCCCCAAACGCTAATTGAGTGTTATTAATAAAAAAGTGGCACAGTGGTAAATTTGCACTTGTCGCAGCTTTTTTTATGTTGCAAACTTCAAATTCAAAATCAGTAAATAATCATAGGTGGCATGGTGGTCGACTAGAACGGCTGCCTCACACAGCAGAGGTTATGGGTTTGATTCCTGTTGTGACTCTAAATTGTCACTAAATTCTGTTTGAGCATTAAATATGTCTTTGTAGTGTAGTCAGTTAAATATACTATAGTTTAAAAAAGGCTTGAAAATCATGATATTCTGTGTTCATTGAAGTTGTACACAACATACCAACTTTAGCGGAACTGGGATTTGTTTCTCAGCTTCATCATTCGGTTCATGACTGGAAGCTGTACTGTCACTGTTGAGTATGCATCCGAGTAATAAGCACGAGCAAGCTTTTTTTACAAAAAGGTGGCAACTCCGTGTTTTTGTATGGAAACAATGGATGGTGGTTTGAAAAGACTTTAACCGATTCCAACCTGTGCTGTTGAGTGTGTTACTCTCTCTCCCCCTCTATCAATCTCACACACACACACAGAAGCATTCAGTGGCCTTTTTACAACTGCTGCAAGAGGGTTATTTATGTTGATCACATTTTATCGATGGTTATTATAACCAACAGACACAGCAGTACATAGCAACTGTGCTCAGTTAATCCAAACAATACAATCCTTCAAGTGTCCTTATAGGTGGGTCGTATCACTTGGTTTGCTTGTACGTATTTGTTCTGTTTGCCTTCTCAATTCTTTTTTCTTTCACATTCTGCAAAATAGTTTCCTACATAAGAAAAGAGAAGCGTGTCTCAGTATTCTGCCTATTCTATATGCGTGTGAATGGAATTGGCCTGTATTATGATGATGACAAATATGTTCCTCTGTTATGTGTCTGCTGAAGAAAAATAATGACAGCCTGTGGGCAGTGCATGTATTGTAAGAACCTGTCAATTAAATCCTGCCTCCTCCTGTCCCATGCCAAGTGTAAAACATGCCCGTTACACATTTCTGTGTTTTAATAGGCTGAGTTGCAAAAGTTCCCGTTGCTAAATATTTATGTGCTTGCACAAACCCTGGCCGACATTCCCTTTTTTGAGTGCCCGTGTTTTGTTTAAGGCATTTCACTAGGAAATACGCAGATTGGGCGAATGGGCCTTGTGGACTAGTAGATCAGTGAAGAGAAGGGATTCTCAATGTATTTGGAGTCTCAGTGTAGAAACGAAACAGTAAAAAAATGCCAATCCAATTTGATACTTTTAATTCAATTTATTGGGAATTGGGCACCCCAGTAGTGTGTGTCACACATTGGAGGGCAAAGCTGAGGACTATAGAAGATAGAAGAGGAAAACCTACACTGTCACAACTAGTAGCAGATTTTAAAGCTATTTTTATATTAAGGGGTCGCTATTTGACTTTATCGTTATTCTAAACTGTGTGAATATATGTGTCGCATTCAAATTGTTTTTAATCCAAGAATGAAACTTGCTGAACTATTAGTGTGGCTGTATATTCATGTGAGTATATATTTTATTTGAAGGCCTTTACTTGATCTCATTTGGCATCTCTGATCCAATGAATTATATAACCCAAACGTTAAGAGCAGAAGTGGGCCCTATTTTATTGGATTTTATTGTTTTGATTTGTTTTCCTTTTTGTTTCTTTCTTTTTTGCTCATTGGCCACATTTGGGTTTTACATTGAACAGATGGGGCAGGTGATCTAAAAATAAATAAAGTAAATATGATTCAATGTGTGTTATTTTAAAAAAGTTTGGATGTTTTTAATTTTTGTTTTTTTGACTTAGTTGTGTGTTGCATAATTTATTCATTGTTTCATTGATTCATTCATCTTCTGAACCGCTGGAGCCTATTCCAGCTGTCTTCAGGCGGGAGGCAGATGACACCCTTAACCAATAGCCAGCCAATATGAGTGGAAGTATATAAGTACATAAATTACATTAGATGATAATCAATCCAACAAAAACAGGACAACAGCAAATTTTACATAGAAATGACTGTTTGTGTTCTGTACATATTTTGAAAAAAATATGCATTTTTTTGCATTGAAAAAACATCACATTAAAGACACTCAGCACCATATTTTCCAGCGTATAAGGCGCTTAAAGTCTCGTTATATCGATATTCTCGGGAGTCCGAAAAAATATCGATATAACCGGGACTATCGATATATCCGACCCTGTGCGCATGTAATTTTCTCCTTGCGTTCATAGAAATAGTATCGTAAGTGTCACGGTTTGCGAGGTGGTGATGGCGGGTTCGGATCCCAAAAAGCAGGCAGGAGGGAGCAGGAGGTTGTTTGACAAATTGTATTAAAATAAAGTCAGCAGGAACAAAATGTAAAACATCAAAATGATCTGAATGGAAAAATTACAAAGTAGCAAAAGAAGACCAAAAGTAAAAGCCCGCCAAGGTTAAACAAACACGTACACGATGCATGCTGCAACCAAGCAGCAAACAAACAATGAATCGGCACCGGATGATCGTGCCAGGTGTCCTTTTAAGTGTCATTGATTACAACGACCAGCACCTGCGAGGCTGCCGGCAGGGCCGACGTCGCCACCCGCTGGTCGCCAATCTGATCGGGACGACCAGCACCTGTGAGGCGCAGGCGGGGGCGACAGCGCCCCCCGTTGGTCGCCAACCAGATCATGACAGTAAGAAGCGGTACTATCGATATAACCGATATCGATATAACGAGACTTTACTGTATTGTACATTTATAAGGCACACTGGACCATAATGTGCACCTTCAATGAATGAAAACATTTTCTAAATATAATGTAAATAAATAGAAATATATACAAGTTTACTAAATCTAAGGCACACCACATAAGGCACTACAGTAGAGGCTAGGG
The DNA here is from genome assembly GCF_051943395.1 of Hippocampus bargibanti. NCBI lineage: Eukaryota > Metazoa > Chordata > Actinopteri > Syngnathiformes > Syngnathidae > Hippocampus > Hippocampus bargibanti. Next base: position 9,824,851 of record NC_142734.1, read on the forward strand.
TTACGCATGGGGGAAATGCAGTCGGTGGCTGCTCACAACCAATTGTGGCATTGTTTGTGAAAATTATACATTGAACATAAAAGTGAAAAGATAAAAAAGCTCAAAGTGAAAATAAAAAATAAAAGTGTCTTATCCCAGCTGTCTTCGGGCAGTGGGCGGGGGACACCCTGGAGTAGTTTCCAGCACAATGCAGAGGTATACGGTTCTATTCCGGCTCTGGCCTTCCTGTGTGGAGTTTGCACATTCTCCCCGTGCCTGCATGGGTTTTCTCCCAAATTCCAGAATAATGCTTAGGTTAATGAAATACAGTACTCTAAAATGTTCCTGGGTGCGACCCTGAGTGTGAATGGCTTTTCATCTAGATGTGCCCTGTAATTGGCTGGCAACCAGTTCAGGGTGCCCGCTGATCGATTGTGAGGATAACCCCCTCGTGAGGATAAACGGAATACACAGTGGATGGACTCAAGCAATGGGATTTATTCGTTTAATCCTGCTTCTTGACAGTAGAGGGCAACACTGAGCTTCCTTGTATTTAATAAATTATTTGTTGCAATGAGAAAGAGTCGACGTTTTAGCAACCACTGTAACTTAATTCTGTTGATGTAATCCTAAAATGCCGATCAATCAAATCATTTTTACATTGTTCGTCATAAATCTAAAAAGGATGTGATTTCTGACGTTGGCCTTGCGTCCGTCGACCTTGTCCAACTTGAGTGACGTGACACAATGACAATTACATTCATTAATTATGATGAATAAGTTCTGCAAGACAAGAAAACACATGCTGCTTCGTGCGCACATGTTGAGCACATGGCTTTTTTTCAGACCAAGCAGACAGCGTGATGGATCAATTAAAACGGAGAGATGGAAGGCTTCAGCTTTGCAGGGTCGTCACAAGGACGGGAGTTCACGTGCATATTCTCCATCGAACATACATGATCTGGCGTGCCCAAGATGAAAGACAAGCGAGCACGCCCTCGTAATTAATTCCCCCTTCCAAGTAAGGAAGATAAATCTTTATGTGAATTGTCAGTATTATGTGTAATTTCCATATAAATTAACTTCATTAAAAGTGGAGTACTTTCTTATTTAACAAAGCTCATTTTACATTCTGTATTTAATAGGACATGTAATCCCAGACTTGCAGACAAATAGCTACCAATTTGTTGTGATGGAAGTGTGTGTGTGTGTGTGTGTGTGTGTGCGTGTGTTTGTGTGTGTGTGTGTGTAATCTCTTGTAAGAGATTGTAGTCCTCTAGCATTGTTTTCACTGATTGTCTGAGATGAGCGAATGGGCAGCAGCTGGTCTTCAGACAGTTTTTTTCCCCCATGAAGTGTTCTGTGAACCGTAGAAGGGATCTGACCTTAGACGTTCATGAGCTTGCGGCTATTTGTGGGCCAGAAGACTAGTCAGTACTGTTTGAGGTGGTCAGGAGAGCAGGTGTACAACGATGAAGGGCAGTAGTGAGGGGGTGGAAACATCTGGAGGCGTGAGAAATCAGGGAATAGAAAGAAGAGGGGAGTTAAGGGGACATGACTCAATGAAGCGAGGCGATGCAAAAACAGGCAAACAAACCGATCAGATGGTATGGTTGAGAATTAAAAGAAATAAAAGTGGAAAATGCATAATTTCTTATCAGTATTTGCCGAAAGAGACAGTGGGTGTTAAATATGGTTGGCCTAGAAGAGAGTAGTACTGTATAAATGTTTATGTTTGCATGCTTGTTTGACTGCAACATTTTGAACCACACTCCCCCCCCCCCCCCCCCCCCCCCCCCCCCAAAAAAAAAAAAAAAAAAAAAAAAACTAAGAAACTAAACAGACACGATCAAGTTTCATTCAAGATGAACTCACTTTTCAGCACTTGTCTGTAGATGTACTGGCAGCTTCGTCGAGCTTCGTCTGGGAAGACTTCCTTTCGAAAATGAGAGACAATATCAGCCGTCACAGATAGCAAAATTTGCTTTCGTTTACCGAGCATGTTTTCAGACCATGTGTTCAGGACCACGCGGTGCCTCTGGAAGTACAACAATGTACAAGTCAATCAATAGCGTTGCTCAGCAACGGGGAACCGCGCACTGTACATTTAATTCATAAGCAAGGTCGCCCTGGGAGTTAGTTTCCCACAGCTCATCCTAACAAAGACCTTTTCACTATTTAGTGGGAAAGGTCTGGTAGTTGTAATGAAGTTTACATTATAAAGGTGTTAGTTGTAAGCAAAATTATTAAATGGAAAATGTATGACGTCAATTACTTGACTTTCATTTATGGATGTTATAGTGGTGGAAATGTAAATGGGATACAGTGAAAAGACGTCTGAATGCATTATCCACTTTTATAACATTGGTTGAAATCACCTAGATTTGTTTGGATAGTTGTTAACTCACCCTTAGTTACAGAGCAGATTAAAAGCAACCATCGCGGTGCACATAGTAAAAATTGGACATACAAAAACAAAGGGCTTTTGTTACCATGACAACTAAGAGCATCACTGGGGACCAGGGAGTGGTTACTCATTTGAGCGCGAACTGCATTCCAATAGGCTATTGTGCTTTTGACGCATGTTTTATGCCATCCATGATGATATTAAGCCGGAAAGAACATAATTGTTCAATATCATTTGATTAAAATCATTTGTATAACTGTAAAGAACCGTCCCCAAAACAATCCATATATTTGGTTGAATCATACCCGAGTTCTATTTTGTACCAGTCCAGCTGCTTTTAAATTTCACCGCACTGTTGGTAACCACATGAGGTGCTGTCAATGTTGAAACTGAAATGTATGTGTGTGTCTGTGTTTTCATGTTCGTCCATTAGCTGTTTCACTATCCTCCTGAAATCTCATCTCTACCTGGTCAGAATTTTAAGCAGCTTCTTCTTCTCACCCTCCCACACCTCAGTCCACTAGTCCCCAAACCCTCACTGGGAGACAATGAATGCCACATTGGTGAACAAAGTAAGATATTCTTTCATCGGTATCATAACCTGAAGCCAGCCTGCTAATATTTAAATGTAGCAGTAATAACTGTTGAATTTTGCAAATTTTAGAAAATTCAATTTGATTTTAAACTCCAGCAAAACAGCTACTGTTCCTTTCATGAAGAGAAATTCTTCCTCAAAATACAATGTGTACATTGTGTATACACACACGCACATGCACAGTGTTGCTTGTGTTGTCACATATGGATGTTGTTCACATACTTGGATGTTCATACAGGACATATACTGTAGCATAGTTGTTTCACTGTTCTCATAAATAAAAGTCTAGACATATTTAATTCGTTTTGATCAGTTGATGTTTGATATGGACTGTCAACATATCTCCTTTTTTTTGGGGGGGTGGGGGGGTGGTTACCGTATCCAAGCCCGCCTGTCAAATTTTGAAAATCAATCTGGTCCCTGAGCCAAAAGGTTTGTCCACCCCTCATCTAGAGTGATCAATTAACCTACCGTGCATCTTCTTGGAATGTGAGAGCGAAACTGGAGTGCCCGGACAAAACCCATGTAGACATGAGCAAAACATGCAAATTCCATTTAACCGGTCGGGTAGATCCCAGAATGTCTCGCTGTCAGATGAGGAAGTGTGGGGGCAACATCTTTTCTATGATGATTTGAGAAAATGAGAAAAAAACAACTGATTTTCACCTATAGGTAAGCAATCTGGCATAGCCATCTGATGTATGACTCAAATGGTGCGCCACGCAGTTAATAACTTCCAAACATGTTTAGATATCCCTTACTAACATAGCACTATGCATTAAAATGTACCAGAGGTTTTTTGGGGGCAAATACAAGACTAGACAAAAAAAAGCTTCCTTTCCTCATCAAGACCTCAAAATACACTTTAAGGCACATTTTCAAACTCTTAGTATTAAACTCTAAAAATCTTTCTTGTGTAAATTTACTTTCCATGAGCAGTCACATTTCTGAATCCCTCAATGAGTTATGCACTAATCTCTTTTTATTCTTCCTGGCAGACCCTTTCATTTTGCCTGATGAATTAAGCCTGACCCACAAGGCTAATTACTTTAAACCTTCACCACAACCCCCATTTGAATATTTCCTTACTTTCTGAGGTCCGATACTTTCTTCGTTGCTAACTTTCTGACATACTTCCGCACAGTTCGACATGTTGCACTACTTTTTTTTACAAAGCCTCTTTTCTTTTCTTTCTTTTCTTTTCCGATTTTGCCCACTTATTGATGTTCCCACCGAGGCCCCTCTCCAGGAAATAGGTGGTATTTATCATTATCTATGATCTGGTCCTTACTCCAAACTAAATGCCACTATCTCATCATATTGTTGCAATTCTCTCTCACCCTTCTCTTCAATTCTCATTCTCTTGCCTTTACACTGTCACTGTCACAACAGGATATATTGACTGTGTGTGCCTGTATGTGCGTCTTCTATCCAGCTATCTGCACTCTCGTCTTTCTGGTATCACCATGGTGACGGTTCCTGCTGCGTTCTGTCCCTTGGTTAGCGTATCTTGGCAGTGTTTGGACCGCTGTGCCGATGGGTTCCAATTCATAGGCCACCTGGCAAAGACGTCAGTGCTCTCCATACTGGACCCGCCAGCTCGCATATGGAGCTTGCATATGGGTCTCATCTTTAAGAGATGGTTGGCCTGGAGGAGCCACAGTCCCTCCGGTCAAACACATCGAGAGCCGAAAACGGCGAAGGGTTTTTGAATAAATGTAGCATTTCTGTGTGAGTTCCCATTAAAACAAATATTTGTGTACCATGCAATAAATCAATAAGAAACATCCCAGACAGGTCAGTCGCGTACATAGTCTGATTGTTTCACATACAGTTTGAAGCTATTTTAATTTGTCAATGTTACATATAATTACAAAACAAGGTTTTATTTACACAAACATATTGAGTTAAAGTTCATTCAAAAGAACAATGTTATCAATCATAATGCTGATCAGTAAGTACCATTGATATCGTGGCATTTTATGATGTGTTCAGTTTGCCACTGTTTCAGAAATATACTGTAGTTTATAACGATATAGGGAATCAGAATTTCACATTCAGAGTGTCACGGGAGATTATCAGGGGTGCCATGAGGTACGATCTGTCTGAAAACGATTATTTCTGAATTACAGCTGTAGCGGTTCATCTCCAGCTATTCATTTATCGATGACAGCTGTGTGTATAGTAAAAAGTAATTTGATAAAGATCAGATGACAGAAGATACAACTAACTTTTACTTCAGCCCTTCCCAAATCGCTGGGTGACTCAATATTAGAGACAAAAGATACTACAGGTTATGGTGAAGACAGTATTTGGCGTTCGAGCGAAATGCTCTTTTCATCCTGCAGGAGTTGGCGGGGTGCAATTGAGAATCACTGCTGTATATAAACCTGTTGACAGTCGTACAACAACCCAAAAAGTCATGTCTCCATGTGCGTGTATGCAAAACAAACAGGTCCAAATTTCAATCTGAGTTTATACATTTGTGAATAAATTGAGATGACACCATGCTTATTTCAGCTTTCCTTTTTGTTTGTGGTATGCCATGAGATTTTGTAATGTAAAATAAATGCCTGTGAGAAACACTGCAGTAAATAAACAAAGGTATAATAATAACACATTTTACAAAGGTATAAACAGCACTCACCTCTTCAATGCAGGCAATCTAAAAAAGGGTGGACAACTGGTGACCCTCACACACACTTCTTGGCGTTTTGATTTCATTGTGATACAAATAAATGTTTTTATCGTATCTTATTGTATCTTGTTTTGGTTTTTTTCTTCTTCTTTTTTTACAAGCCTTCAAGGCAGGGGTAGGGAACCTATGGCTCGTGAGTCATATATGGCTCTTTTGATGATTGCATCTGGCTCGCAGATAATAGAAAATACATATTCTTGTTTTTCGCTGTTCATTTCCTGTTTAGGCTGCAGTTTGCGGAAAGTGCAATTTTTATTCGATGATACTGACCTAAGGTGGCCGGTGATGTTCAATGAGCAATTTTGATTGGATGGTAGCCGTTGATGTCGAAACAGGTAAACGCCCCTTACTAAATAAGCCCGACGAGTAAAAATGGTGATGAGTATCGTTTGAATAATAATAATGTCAATTTGACACTTTGCGTACGGACCTGGCAAGTTGACTTTCATTCCGATCGTTTGGCTGGATTTTTACCATTCGTGAGGAACGGAAAACCATTCATGCTAATGGTGAGTACTATCACAAAGTTATTTTGAATAATACATTATGATATTTTGTGGAAAAGTAGCTGTGTATGCGTGTGTGTGTGTCTGAGTTGTGCTTTCCACTTTCTCTTGTGCTCTCCTCTTTCATCTAGAACCGCTTCATGTCACAAAGAGGGTACAGCAAGTGCTGAAGAAGGAATGACTCTCTGTGTCTTTGTGTTGTCATATTAATTATGTAGTTTTTTTATTTTTTTTTACTTCAAAATGGCGCCGCGAGAGTGGCTGCCTTTCCAGCAGCTCCTGTATTTTGTGTTCTACTTCTTTTTTCCTTTCCTCTTCCTTTCATAACTTTGGTGCTGTGAAATGTACATTTCTCCACTGTGAGACGAATAAAGGTACATCCAATTCAATGGTACGGATCCTGCCCAATATTATGTAAGTCGGCCAAATGGTTGTTTTTGTTTGCTTGCAATTTTTAAATGTTATGCAGGACAAACAGAGTAACAAAATAATGTCTATATTTGGAGTGAGTTGATTTTTCTGAGAAAAAAAGGGTACAAAAACAGTGCACTGAATGCTGTTTTTTAGCTGTTTTGAGTGGTAGTTTATATTACAAGAGAGGCTTTTACACTGGAAAAAAGAACAACGCGTGCTTATTTTGTTCCTTGCTTCAAAGTGGATCAGTTACACAGGCTTTGAAAAATGTCTTAATACGAATTAATTATATTAGAAGATTGTATTTTTTACATTGGCGCAGATTTTGTCGAAATATAAACTGACATTTTTGTTCTACATCTGATTAGGAATGACAAACGTGACAAACTGTGGACGAATGCGGTTGATTAAACACAATTAGTGACAGACACATAGCTCACAGATAGGATGTAAAAAAGGAATAATTTACGATGAAAAATGCATTTTTGCTTAATAGCTATTTTTACAATAATGTAGCAAACAGTAAACAAAGGGAAATATGCAGGTCCTAATAATCTTATGATTCCACCCGATGTATTGTTTTATTCATCGCATTGCTGTCGTTACTCGGTTAAATTTCACATCCAATGCTGTGGCTTTTGTTTAACCCAAATCTTTATATTGTCTATTTGACTAGTTTGTTTTAAAATATTGTTAGATCCAGTATGCATCAGTCTCATACTTATCATTGGCCATCAATAAAAACAAAACTGTTTTTTTCTCATCAGCCAGACATTTTGACAGTTGTCTGGAGGTCAAGTGATGGTTCACACCTTGTCACCTTTGGCCGACCTGCTGAAGTCGCTGACACCCGTCTGCAAGCGGCGAGACAGGCAGAGAACGCCCCCCGTGAGACCCTCACCTCCCCTACTCTCCCCGGCGTGGTGGAGTCGTCTGCCTGAAGTTCATTTCCGGGATAAACAGCAAGGCGAGAGCCGAAATAATTTCTCCGGGCAAACTTCATTACCCACAACCGCCTGCAACGCCTCAATTTACAGAACTGGCTTCGTTTCGCTCCGGGAGTGTTTCCCATTTAAACAAACAGTGCCGAAGATGGCGGAGAGTTAATGGTGTCAAGGCGAAATTATCGATCCGGTAGACATATACGTTTTTAAGGTAAGGCCTTCCACATATGTTTTCTGACAGTCAGACACGAATTTGACGTGACTTTGGCATTTGGTTTACGGTGCGATTGATAGAGGACGGAAACGCATACTCGTGTTCCCTGCGGCAGGCACGCAAATCGGTACGGTGCGGAGGGCATAGTGTACGCTCTTGGAAATGACACTAAACATTTCATTTCTAACGTTGCAAAACGATTAAACGTATATCCTCTTGCATCTTTGTTTCACCAAGCGAACTTCATACGACCTGCCTAGTTTATACACACACACGCCGCTGGTGGCAAGTGTTTCCGCTTAACGTGTCTGGAAGTTTATGTTTAAAAATCAAACACGCACGCGACCTGCGTGTGACGAGAGGTGAATGTTTGGTCGCGGCATTTGACAGCGACGGTCGGCTGGCAGCTTTCGAGTCAGACTGTCTACGGCGCGGTAAGGGAGTGAAAGGTTCGCTGCTCCGCGATTGTGCATATTGTGAACTGCGCGCGTTGCTTTGACAGAGCCCGGGAGCCTGCGTTTTGCTGGTGCAAGCATGCGATTTGTGGAAAGATGCTGTATGTCTGCAAGAGCCGGAATCGCTTCGCCGTACCGAGCAATGAAAAAGTACTTAAAGTACATGTTTGTGCATTGTGCATCGGCATGCTTCGCCAAAAAAAGATCAGAGGTGAAATAGTGTACATGGTCGTTTTTTTTTACTTTATCCTTTTAGTGTCTGCTGTACAGTATGTCATTTTCTCAATCAACCGGAACGCTTCCTCGGTGCAAATCTGCAGGGGGCAGCAGAGCAGCCGTGCATCAACACTTCTGTTGCGCCGCAGGTCTCTTGTTTGATACCTCTGTCATTCAGTCATAATGTTTGGATGTGCACGTAAAGCCTTTTGCCATATGAGCTCTTATGATACTGTCTCATCCCCACGTTCTAAGTCACTCAGAAAGGAGTAAAGCTGATGCATATCAAGTAAGTGTGAGCAGCTAAATTGTGAGAATGAATTATTTTTAATACATTTTGTGTTGTTTTCATTGGTTGACATTCTTGGCTTAATTTCTACTTTGCAGATGAATAGCCACAAGAAGCAGGTTGTAGCAGAAAAGAAGCACACAATACTAAGATGTGTGATGTGCACTGACTTCAGTATGCACAGTATTTATGGATCATTTTCTCAGGGGTAAATATGATTATTTTGTGTGCCTGTGGAGTTGTGTGATGTACTTTGACATTTATGATCAAGAACGTTGAGCTTTCATTCAGAAGGAAATGTTTTTTTTTTCTTCAAATGTAAATTCATCCATCCAGATGTCCAGTTTTCTTGATCTCCCTGTGCCTGTGTGGGTTTTCACCTGGTACTCTGGTTTCATCCGACATTTCAAAAATATGCATGGTAGGTTAATTGGACACTGTAAATTGTCCCGCAATGTGATTTTGAAGGGTTGTTTGACCATATGTACCCGGTGATTGGTTGGCAATCAGTTGAGGATTTCCCCTGCTTAATGCCTGAAGTTAGTTGGGATAGGCTATATATGTCCCTCACCAGTGTCTGAAACTCATGACAAAAAGTTAGTGGACACCCGGGCAGACAACTCTGAAAAGTTGCCAGCCCGATTTTTCACAATTTGAAACACAATAAGACGACTAATAGCAAAACAAAACAAAAACAAAAACACATAGTTACAAAGTATAAAGGATTTTCTCAAATTAAGGAAGAACCGACCACAAATGCCCCCTTGCTTAATTTTTAGTAAATAACCCCTTACTGAAGATTTCACTCCAGTTGTCGTTTATCGTCATGTTCAAAGCTACGTGCACTCCTCTTTCTAACCGGCTTTCAAAACTCTCAAGTACACTTTTCAGTCAGGGTGTAGTCCGAAGCAGGCTTCTGATTGGCTGAGTATGCAAATTGCCAAACGAATGTTCATTTGGTTTCTCCTCCACATCGAGAGGAGCCAGATGAGGTGGCTCGGGCATCTGATTAGGATGCCCCTAGGACGCCTCCCTGGTGAGGTGTTCCGAGCATGCCCCCCTGGCAGGAGACCCCGGGGATGACCCAGGACACGCTGGAGAGACTATGTCTCTCAGCTCCCCTGGGAACGCCTCGGGATCCGCCAGGACGAGCTAGAAGAAGTGGCTGGGGAGAGGGAAGTCTGGGCTTCCCTACTAAAGCTGCTGTCCCCGCGACCCGACCTCGGAGAGGCGGCAGAAGATGGTTACGAAAGTAAAATAAACACCATCCCTTTCCTCTTGTTAATAGAATTAGATTAAATTAGCCTTTATTAGTTTCGCAGTGGAGAAAATTACATTTCACAGCAGCAAAGTGATGAAAGGAAGAAATAGAAAAACAAAATACAGGACCTGCTATAAAGGCAGCCACTCTCGCGGCGCCATCTTGAAGTCAAAATCACAACAAAAAACTCAATTAACAAAAAATGTGACAACAGAAAAGACACAAACAGTTAAGCACGTTCTGCACCTTCTTTGTTTTATGAAGCAGTTCTAGATGAAAGAGGAGAGGATCAAAGTGTCCTTTTCAACAGTGGGTGGATCAGGGTGGTGAAATGTGCACATCTGCTACAAGCTAATAGTTTTCAGGAATACTTTTTTTCATGTTCTTAACACATCCAATTGGTAGTCTTTTTGATTTGGACGCTTTAAATTACAGTAAAGTCTCGTTATATCGATATTCAAGGGAGTCCGAAAAAATATCGATATAACCGGGACTATCGATATATCCGACCCTGTTTGCATGTAATTTTCTCCGTGCGTGCATAGAAAAAGTATCGATATAACCGGGACTATCGATATATCCGATATCGATATAACGAGACTTTACTGTATATTGTGTAATTGACACCCACTCACCTTAGCTTTTTTGTATTTTTAAACCCGGCACTCTAAAAACAAGCATAGCTGCATACAAAAAGCTGCCTGGAAAGTAAAAATCTGACATATAAAAGTAAAGACAGTTTAAACGAAACAATCACACCAATACAGTCAATACAATCTTCTTCTTTTCCTTTCGGCTTTTCCCTGGAAGGGGTCGCCACAGCGAATCAGTGTCCTCCATCTTCAGAGGTTTGATTCGCATGTTTGTTTTGGCCAAGCTTTTACATCGGATGCCCTTCCTGACACAACCCTCTGCATTTATCCGGGCTTGGGACCGGAACAAGAAGACATTGGCTTACATCCCCTTGTGGCTACAGAATAAGCAACTCTTTGAACTTAATAAAGATGAGCAGGGTTTTATAATAATAATAACAATAATTATCATCATCATCATAAAAATATGTCAATGAAAAGACAAAAGTGATACTATTGCATTGTATTGTATTGTATTGTACTCTATTGTATTGTATTGTATAAGCATTCGTGCAATTGGTCACCCGTAAGTGTGCAATAGAAAAATGTCGATTATCGTACAAATAAGATTATGATTGTTTTGGCTTTGTTATTTAGGAATGGGGTTGATGTCTCACCATACAACACTAAAACAATGCCAAGTTGCCTGCTGAGTCGAAAGCTAAACAATAAAAATATCTTTCAAGATGAGCTTTGAAAATGGACAAACTAATTTAATTAGGGACTAATCAATCGTGCAGTGGCCTCAATAATTGGAAACCACGTGAATGCTGTACAGGAGGACTGCACATCATCTGGCATGGTTGCCTGCTTCCCGTATGAAGCAGCATGGTGGCACAGTCCATCACCAACGTCCGCCACAGCGCACCCTTTTTTAACCCATTCACAGTTGTGCTTGTCCTATGTCCCAGGTCTCGGCTGGTCTTGGCTATAAGTGTATGGTGTGATGAGGAGGGGGGTGACAGTGATGCATAATGTTTGCTGAAGTGGGGGGAAAAATGGGGACAGAGGTTAGCGGGGGATGTTAGTGAGTGAGTGAGGCGCTGGGGGCAGGGCTGAGGAGCCTGGACCTCACCCATCACCAGCCTGGGAAGCTTGTGAGAATGAGGAGGATGTGGCTATCCAATGGAGGAGGGGCACATGTGGAGCCTCTTGCTGGAATTCTACCTGGAATTCTTCCACTGCTTTGTTTTCTTTTGTTTTCTCTTGGTCGATTGTGCGCCATTCTCTATTGCGGAATCGCTTTCACTGCATTCTTGCTCATCTTTCCATGATATTTTCAGTGTTATCCTCTGTGCCACCAAGCCGCAATGTGTCAAGTGAACTGTTGTCCTGTTGTTATTGAGGCCCCTTCTCCATGTGTCAGGATGTGGTAAAGAGGAATTAATCTTCACTTATTCACATTGATTCCACTCTGTGGAGGAGGGGTCTTTTTTCCTGAAGCACACTCTTTTTGTTCTAATGCTGTTTGGTGGTCGATGCCTCTTGGCTTCATTTCATGGCATCACATGTAGTTTTACAATGCAATACAATACAACACATATTTATTTATATAGCGCTTTAACAACAGCTGAAGCTGCAACAAAGCTCTTAACATGGACAGCTATCATATACAGGAAATAACACAGTCGCAAAGACAGCAGAAAGCACCAGGGAGTAAAACCACAATCTAGTTGGAGTAATGCTGAGTCAAATGCCAAATAATACAAGTGGTTTTGGATTGGATTGGATTGGATTGGATTGGATTGGATTGGATATGCCTTTATTAGTTTCACAGTGGAGAAATTTACATTTCACAGCAGCAAAGTGATGAAAGGAAGGAAAGTAGAAAAACGAAATACATGAGCTGCTGGAAAGGCAGCCACTCTCTTTTGAGACAGGTTTTAAAGATGGGCAGCGAGGGGGCTTGCCGAATGTTCAGTGGCTGGTCATTCCAGATTGTGGGACCAGCAACAGTTTTTGGCACATATAATGTCTGGTCAGTAGACCTGAGGCGCCAGGAATGTGTATCAGGGTTTTTGAAAATTTGAAGACAAATAATAAGATCGTAAAAAGAACTCTAAAATGTATAGGAAGCCATTGAAAGGATGCCAGAGTAGTATTTATGTGCTCCCTCTTATGAGTACCAGTCAAGAGGCGAACAGCAGCATTGTGTACATACACATCTCCCCATCTTTGGGTTCATTGACAGATTTTGTGAGTGGAATAGCATAAACAATTTACCCACAAAATACCTTGTTGCCGTTTTAAAAAAAGTAAACCAACAAATAAAAAGGGCAACACAGCAAGTGTTGTCAAACTGGAAAAAAAACATTTAAATTGTTTCAAACTCGAAGGATACTTTCCTCAGCCCGTCACGTAAGACAAAATAAGTTTCTGTATGATTTATAAGATTTTCATCCCTGTAGTATTGTGGGATTTTGCATTTGTGTGGACAATGGGACGTTAAAAACGTGAAAATCTCAAAGCCTCTCAAACTTGGAATTTGAGGACAGTAATTTATCCATCACAATAACTGTATGACTTATTTCAAGCGAATAAAGGCGTAATGTTGCACTTTATTACTGTTGTCGCCAGTGACGTGCGATGAGGTTCACGGCTGGTGAGGCACTGACGTCATCACAGTCAGATTTACAAACATATGAACTCTACAGCTTATTCACCATTCCATTGGCAACAGTTAACGTGTTTTGTTTAAAATGTCATGTCAGCATTCTTTATATAAACTGTGGCATAGAATTAAAAAAAAAAAAACGTGATTATCGTGTTACCTTGACTTATAAACGAAGTCCATGCGCCGCTCCCTCTGAAGAACGGCATCAATAACTTTCAGAGACTTTTAAAACTGTTGCATCAATAACTTATTGATGCAACAGTTTTAAAAGTCTCTCTATTTCTTTCAATTTAGATATGTAATCCTCCATTCTGAAAATAAGGCCAAGCAACACAAAAACATGACTGGATGGTTGCACTTAACTTGCTAACTGTTTATTGTAGCTTGCTCTCACTAATTATATTATTCTACAGCCAAGGAGGCGCAAGAAGAATCTGTAATCACCAGCGCCCCTTGTCACGAGGCAGGAGAACTGTGTGCCTCACCTATGCACACAGTTTTTATAAAAATAACATAAAATAAACACTGTAGTACAGTGTTTATACTGTAAAGTGACTCTACATTATATACACCAGCTAAACTGTGGAAATTTAGTTCATATACTAAAAGTGTTTGAACACTTTAATAGCAATATGCAGAAGGACAGCAATGTGGTCTCACTGCAGAGCAAGCCAGCACAGTTAGCATAGTCATTGCGCAATCCATGGTGAGGCTCAGCCGGCTGGTGCCTCACCGCTCGTCTCTACTTAGTATTTGAACGGTAAATGTGAAAATTCAGCGATTTGGAAAAAAAATCCAAAAAGTTAAATTTCCTTTCATTGGCTGGAATAATTCGGCACAGCCCGTCTCTCCCCTCCACTCTTTTCATTTTTGCCTGTGAGAGGAATGTCAAGTGGCCAACTCGATGCTTTTCCTACGTGCGATTTTGTTTGTCGCCTGTGGATCTGGATTCCTGTTGTTTAGTGCTTCTCGTGGCTGCTCTGTCTTTTCACATATACACAAAGAACTTGATTTGATTTCTGAAGTGGCATACTCAAGCTAAGTTGGTGTCATTGTTATTGGGGAAGGAGGCTTTCCTTTGTGTGTGTGATTATGTCGTGTTGTATTTGCATGTAAGCGAGATGACGAATGAGAGACTAAGAGGAGTGAGAGGAGGAGGGGGTAAATGAGAGGGGAAGAGTGGCTGTAATAAAAAGGAGACACCCACAAAAATTCATGCCGTGCTTTAGCATCCAGCTGTTACTGGCTGCGCGAGGCTTGGTTACCACAGCAACGCAACCCCTCCGCGCCTGCTCAAGGTCATTTCATCCAGCGCTGAACTGAGCATCATGCAGCACGCACAATGTCTGATGCTTGCTCCAAGAGAACACGCAGGCTAAGATAAAATTACTCCAAAGTGACCAATGGAAAGGAAGCGCTTCATTGACATGCTGTTCACGAACATACGCGCGCGCGCACGCCGCACACGCACACGCACACACACACCTACACACACGCACACGTATTTTTGCTAATATTGCAACAGGCATCAAAGGACCCCTACACATGTGGCTGTGTAGGCTCTGCTAAAATATTTAGCTAGTCAGTTGAAGAAAGACCCTGGTTTGGCTTTGTTTTTCATTCCCCAACACACATTTCTCTTTTTTTTATTCAAGCCAGATCCATCAGTCTTCTTTTGTGTTTCTCATTTTGAGGTCCGAAAAATCATTTGAGGGAACTCTTCCATGTTTTCTGTCACCATTTCTCTCTCTCTCTCTCTCTCTCTCTCTCTCTCTCTCTCTCTCTCTCTCTCTCTCTCTCTCTCTCTCTCTCTCTCTCTCTCTCTCTCTCTCTCTCTCTCTCTCTCTCTCTCTCTCTCTCTCTCTCTCTCTCTCGCGCTGTGTCTTTCTCTCTCTCTGCCTTTAATCTCTGTCTCTCTCTCTCGTTGTGTTTATTCTCTCTTCCTCTCTGTTGCTCTCTCTCTCTCTCTCTCTCTCTCTCTCTCTCTCTCTCTCTCTCTCTCTCTCTCTCTCTCTCTCTCGCGCTGTGTCTTTCTCTCTCGCTGTGTCTTTCTCTCTCTCTGCCTTTAATTTCTGTCTCTCTCGTTGTGTTTATTCTCTCTTCCTCTCTGTTGCTCTCTCTCTCTCTCTCTCTCTCTCTCTCTCTCTCTCTCTCTCTCTCTCTCTCTCTCTCTCTCTCTTTGGCTCTGCATTTCTCTGTCTTTCTGTCTCTCTCTCTCTCTCTCTCTCTCTCTCTCTCTCTCTCTCTCTCTCTCTCTCTCTCTCTCTCTCTCTCTCTCTCTCTCTCTCTCTCTCTCCCTACCTCTCTCGCTCTACCTCTTGCTCACTTGCTCACTCAGTAAAGTGCCTTTAAGATCCGCCGATGGCCAGCAGTCTTAAACAACACACAATATTCAGCCACGGCTGTCACGCTCATCAGCTCACTTCACACTCGCACTCGATCAGTGAGTCGCAGACAGCAACCTATTCTCAACTACGTTGGCTGGATACGATTCACCACGCACCAGGCGGTCACAGCAATTCTGTCGAAGATACATGTTATCCTGTAAAATTTACAGTGTAAAGTAGGATGGGGACATACTGGGGACAATATGATGTTTGTATGGTGTGAGGACAATTAAAAGAAGTGATTTACAGTTGAGTTCTCTCAAGCGGCAGGTGTCCACGGAGCATCCGTCGGTTCATATGTATGCGTTCAATTCTCCAATATGTGCCATCTTTTCTTTGTGGTGTTTACACTTTTGTCTTTTACAATTCGCCAAACAGCAGATCTTTTTGGGTATTTGTTGTCGGACAAGTGCGTCTGCAGCATCTGTCATTGTACAATTTCGCTCGCGAACTGGGGTGCTGGTCGGGGGGGTGGGGGCTGTAGTTTCATGTCTTTCTTTGCTTTCGGCTAATGCTTGTTAAACTGGTTCCTCACAGGGAGGTGTATGGAAGAAGAAAGGGTGCTCTTTGTTTTTACTTATTTTCCACTGTAAAAAAAAAATCCAGACTTCGTTTTATGCCTTTTAACTGATCTGCACACACACGCACACACACACACGCACATACTATTTACAGAGCAGCAATTGAGGTAAATGTTACCAGATGCAGCCCAGTGAGGCACCAGCTTCAACTTTGCCTGAACCCGCCCGTCTATTACGTGACCACCACCTCAAGTCGTTTTACCTTCATCCAGCCTTCCCCTTCCTACAGCTCCGCCACTATTTCTTTGCTGTCACACACACACACGAACACACGCGCACGCACACGCACATACAAAATCATCTTCCAGCAGCTTCAGTGTCATCACTCATTCCAGCATATCCTGATAGCCCTTCCAAGGTCCGCTACGTCCACCTTATCACCAAGATTTGGAACAGCATATTGGGCCAAGTGAATGGCATCCCATTGCTGACCTCTTTGCATCCCATTCCATATGTCTTTGTGCTGTGATTTCCTCAATGTCTGTTCATTCCTCATCAACCACACCTTGGTAAAAAGAGAAATATAGAATAAAAGTGATCTGACAGGTTGCCTTTAGAAATATCCTGCATAAAAGTACAGCAGACGCCTGCATCCACACGGTTTGACAAGGGTTTGAATATTTATTTTTTTCATTTTAAAAACATTTCAACCTCCCCCAATTTCTCTCCATTCTTCTTCTTTTCCTTTCGGCTTTTCCCTTCAAGGGGTCGCCACAGCAAATCAGTGTCCTCTATCTTTAGAGGTTTGATCTACATTTGAAACTGTTGATTTAATATTCATCAGCATTTGGTTAATAAAACGAAAGTGATCATTTTCCTCCAGTGCATTTCAATGGATGCAGATTTTTACAAATGGCCGGGCACGATGATCTACATCCCGACTGTGAATGCAATGTATTTATGATTAGAATTATCAGCTACCTTTTCTGTATGAGGTTGTGATATGGGACATAGTAAACTGCGAAGAGGTGGAAGAGAATGTAATAATGAGGTGAAAAAAATGAGTATTATTGTAGCAGCTGTAGCTGCATGGTGGCAGACATGCCAGCAAACACAATGCCTTCCAGACACTTTAAATTGTGCTCTTGTCGGGGTGCGACTTCCTGGCAAGTTCTCAGTGATATGCACGTGGTTAAGATTTTCATATGATGTGCATATTAGGCTTCAACTGAAGTGCTGAATGACACAATATTGGATGAAGACACAGCACAGTTCTAGTCTTTACAAAAAGTATGATAGTCTGTGACGGTGGTAATTGGAAAAGTAGCATAGGGAGGAACTTTTTTCGGAACGACCTTTGGTTGCCGACTGTCGACATCACATCCTTATCTTTTTCTCTCGTTCTCACGTGTTAGTCCGGTGGGAGCTGAGACCTAGTAAACAACAGTGACAGTCTATTTGAAGGGAGTGGAAGGGAGACTATAAATATTGTATTGGATTGGATTGGATTTGCCTTTGTCTCACAGTGGAGAAATTTACATTTCACAGCAGCAAACAAAAAGCACTCAGTCTGTCCTCAATAATTATTTTCCCCCTAAAATTATTCTTTGGGTTTCTCTACGTTGGGGGTAGAGAACTCCGGTTACTCGAGAGCCATATCCTGTCCGTGGTGGATCCTTCCCTACACCAACGCTCCTGACTCTTAGATCATCAGCGAGTTCGAAGCTTGAAACAATCATGATCAATTGAATCAGGTGTGTTATAGTACTACAAAATGAGCAAATATGGCTCTTGAGGAACAGGAGTTGTCTACCTCTGTCGAGGTGGTGAATCTAATTTGGGCATACCGTTGTCGGTCTGTCCCATGTAATTGGACAACACTGAACTTGCTTCAGATAATAAACAATAAATAAACCAGATTCTTAAAGCACGATGCTTTAAGTTATCACTTCAGAAATAACACTGTTTATCATGACAAAGTAAAAGTGCTGAAATAAACATCAATCACCTCTAGTACTCTACAGATGTCTTGTCTGTGGGGTGTTCTGGAGTTTAGTTTGCCGAATAGCTTTTGATATGTATGGCTCACTCTCTCTTCTGCTAACACTTTCGGTGGTCACGTTAGTGAGCCGGTGCTTTGCGTTGAAGCGGGAGGCTAAATTAGTGCTGCTTCAGTGGTTAGCAATTTCCTTACAAATTGGGCACAACCTGCACATTTATCAATTGTGTCGTCAGGACATTTTTGGAATGTAATATTTCCCTTCATTGTGCCGAGAACTCACACATCCTCACCGCTGCTCACTAAGACCACCCAACTCCAATGTGGGCCAACCCCCAACATAATGCCAGCCAATCAATGTCTGCTTCAAGATATGACTGACAGGTGTTTCCTCACCCTTAACAACTCAACAGAGAAAGCCAACGCATATAAAGGGCTATTAGAAAAGGCAACTCACTTACAGAAACAATAAAGGGAGACATTAAAATTCTGAAGAACGCGAGAAAGAAAATAATGCACCAACTACTTGTAATTAACAAGTATCACAATTCACACGATAATTGGACACATCTAGTTAAAACTAACATTACAAACTGGGGAAGATAGTTTCAAGCAGCCCATTTCCTGCTATGATTGAAAAGGAACAGTCTAGTATCTAGTTATGTAGCAAAATAATGATAAAAAACTAAGCACTGTTCCACACTGTTAAAAAAAAAACACACATCAGCAACAAATTTAAAAGGAAGAAAAAATGGATCCACCCCATTTGAAAGCCAATGGAGCAATTTAAAAGAGATCTTTGAGGTTGAATGGCCACAGGCCTTGAAATAGCAGCTTTTGGGAGGAAGATCAAGGCTGAAACTGCCCTTGGACTTTGATGTTAAATGAAATGCTTTGTTGTGTTGATGTTCCCTATTAACAAGCAAATAGTTATTTGTTATTTGACTTCTATTTATTTATTTTATTACAATACAATACATATTGATTTAATCAACTTTAAAATTATTCTTTATACTTTTAATGCTATCATAACCTTCAAATCCCATCTCAAAACCCACCTATTTAAAATAGCATTTTCTGTGTAGCTCTCTCTTGTTTCTATTTATAATTTTATTTTATTTATTGTATTGTATTTATAATTGTATTTTATTTATTATTGTATCTATGCTTGTCTGTGACTGTAGTGTCCTTGAGAGCTTTGAAAGGAGCTTGAAATATAATGCATTATTATTATTATTTATTATTATTATTATTATTATTATTATTATTGTTGTTGTTGTTATTATAATATAGGATCTTCTTTTCCTTTCGGCTTTTCCCTTCAAGGGGTCACCACAGCAAATCACTGTCCTCCATTTTCAGAGGTTTGATTCGCATGCTTGTTTTGGCCAAGCTTTTAGTTGGATGCCCTTCCTTACACAACCCTCTGTATTTATCCGGGCTTGGGACCGGCACAATAAGACACTGGCTTTTGTCCCCTTGTGGCAATAGAACAAGCAACTCTATAAACTTAATAAAGATGAAGATGCTCAGGAAAAGGCCCTCAAACTTAGAATTATGATTTATTCATCATTTGGACTCCGTGGTTTATTACTGCCACCTAGCAATGAGGAGAATATAAAGGGGAAGAAGTGAAGATGGTGGAAGAAGGTGTTGGATGGAGAGCAGTGTGAGTAAACAACAATCGGAAGGAGAGACAGTGGAGAGAAGACTGAGCAGCGGGTGCAGGGAGAAAAAATACCAAGTCATTAATTATTTACTTGCAGGTCGACCTTTAGTTGTGGCCTCTGGTGTTCGGCAGAAAATTATGTTGTGTGGAGTATTGTTATGGCAGCACACTGTCACGTGATTTCACTGGTTGAGTGACAATATTGGGAAAAGAAGATCCAATAACATGAAAAAAATTATGTACGGTATTCTGCAATATATATTTATATATATATATATATATATAGTAAAGTCTCGTTATATCGATATCGGTTATATCGATAGTACCGCTTATTACGATACTATTTTCATTTCCCTTGCACATTTCTAGTCTTTTTATGTATAATTAGTACCGTTTAGTACGATACCCGGTTATTACGAGAATCCGGTTATTACGGTGCTCCTTTTCATCCCCCGCCGGCCATTTTTGTTGTTTATATCGATATATCCGTCGCGCCATTGGTCAACTTGGTCACGTGTCTTGTTACGTGAGCCGCCATCGGTCGCGCCATTGGTCGACTTGGTCACATGAGCCGCCATCGGTCGCGCTATTGGTCGACTTGGCCGTGTGACTTTGTCACGTGACACGCCATCGGTCGCGCCATTGGTCAACTTGGTCACGTGTCTTGGTTACGTGTCACGCCATCAGTCGCGCCATTGGTCGACTTGGTCAGGTGACTTGGTTACGTGCCCAGCACCCGTGTAGCATAGCCATTTTCATTTTCAGACGCTAGCTCGTGTGTAGCAGACGAGATTGAAGTGTTTGTGTTAAAAGGTAAAAATGGGAAGCAGAAGAAGATTGATGACTTTTTTAAATTGTATACATAATACAGTAAGATGTAAGCGTTGCAGTTTCCCTGTTGTGTTATGTACATGCCCACTGTACTGTATATGAATGCAATCGTTTTTTGCAACAATGTTTCTTGTTTTGTCTTTTGAAGCGCGATGATTTTGAAAATTATTAACATTCCATACTGTGTATTAAAGGACAGCCGATGTCACTTTTTATTCAAATGCAAATAAAAATGACTTCACGCCAAGACGTCTTGCATTGCTTGTGAATCCAAACAATGGCTTCAGATTCGGATAATATGCTTTCTTGTTACACATCCAGTTATGAATATGTTTCAAATACACTGTAGTTCTGAAGATTAAAGCATACATGTTTACAATCATTAAAGAATTATATGTGCCATTTTGAGGCAACATTGGGTGAACATCTCTCACCCAAAAAAAAGGGAGCTAATGGCCAGCTCCGTTTCTTATATGGCGCTTGGCTGCCCTCTTTTGGCGGCTTTTGTTTAATGCAGTTCGGCGCAGGATCGGATATATCGATAGTCCCGGTTATATCGATATTTTTTCGGACTCCCTTGAATATCGATATAACGAGACTTTACTGTATATACAGTAAAGTCTCGTTATATCGATATCGGATATATCGATAGTCCCGGTTATATCGATACTATTTCTATGCACGCACGGAGAAAATTACATGCAAACAGGGTCGGATATATCGATAGTCCCGGTTATATCGATATTTTTTGGGACTCCCTTGAATATCGATATAACGAGACTTTACTGTATAATATAAAGGGGTTGGAGGCTAATATATATAACTATATATAACTCAAAGCTCTAAAAATAAAAACCTTTATGGCCCAGTGAAGTCCTTTTTGTGATGTTTTTTCTAAATATATTTCTCACAAGTGCATCTTGTGACGCACTTGTGAGAAATATAAGTGTTTGAGTATTGTTTCATCATACACCCTCATCCAGTTGACCCGCCACAATTGATCGGGTCATGTGTTCAGGTTGCATTTGTTTGTTCCCATGGATCTTCTGTCCCGATCCAGAGTCATTCCTAGGCTTTCTCAATTGCTTTGCTGATGTCCTTGATGGGACTGACTGGCCTTTTCTTCTCATGCACTGCCCAGCATGCTGAGGACTCTGTGCATCGACTGAGACCCAATTCCTCCACAACCTACTACGGTGGGCATACACTTCACCTTCCAGCCATGCTCTCAAAAGCCGATCACCAATTGTTCATTTTTAGTCCTCTTCATTTCATGTGCCTCCCCCCAAGCAGTCTTCCCGTGGTACCTTGAACTCCATGATGACGATGTTCTTTGTGGTCCACAATTATATTTAGCCTCAAGGTGGTACAGGTGATATATTTGGGAGAATTTAACCAATTCTCCAGGTCCACAAGGAGCTTTCAGTCCCGGCCTGCAGACATTCGCCCTGTTGCTGAATTTTTGTGCCAGAGGCCTTGATTGCACTCCTGCCATCACAAAAAGACATACAATGGTGGTGTTTCACACTCAGGTGCAGCTGCTCATACCCTTATTTATGGCCTCTGCAATTGGTTTAACACCTGATTTTGGCGCCAGGTGTTATGGCCCTCACCTAGTGGTTCTGGGCAGGGACATCCTGGCAATCGTCTCAAGGTCAGTGACTTGGTATTCCCGCAGGATGGCTTAAGATGCCAGACGGTGATGATGAAACACCGCCAGTGACAATAACTCTGGGAGGATTGGTCAGATTTTTTTTCAATTAGCCTCAGTTTTGCATCCGCTGGTACTGGTGCATATGAAATTGTAAATATGGTAAATAGTAGTCTTGCAACCAGGGTTTTGTCCTGCCGATTCCAATACGATCATTTCTAAATGATGTCGGCCAAAAATGATTTAATTCCTGATATGAAAGCCCGATTTTAAGAGTGTGCATTCCTTTTATTACAGCCACATCTGATGTTCACAATAAACCAATTAGTGTCAAAATCTGGAAAGACTTCAACGAGTTGTGATTAATGCATTGGAGCCAACATAATTATTTAACATTTAGAATGTATTTCCTCAGTAGTGGCATCCTGATTGAAGGAGGAGGAGGAGAGCACACGGGTACACGGTGGTCCTACTCTTCTTTTTTGACTATATCCTTGAAATGTAAGATTAAAGCCAAATCTCATCTGACAGTATAGTTCACAAATGGTAGGGGAGGTGACAAAGTTACACCAAATTGTGGAGACTGCAGTCTACAACAGATTCCGCGGAAAGATTACCCTCAGTATTAAAAAGACCCAAAACGTGCATTCGGAATTGAACTTCAGGGTTGAAATTATTTCCTAGGATTAATCTCGATTTTGACCCCAGAGAGACTTTTTAGGTTTAAAGAAGAAAAGGGAAGACAGGAAAGTGCAGCGATAAAGGTAAGACAACATGATGTTTGATATTTGACCTAAAATTAGATTACACTATGAAACAAAGAATCAAACTTTCAAATGAAAATTGAAATGTGTTTCTTTTTTGAAATGTGTGATGGTTGATTTAAAAAAATAATCCAGCAGCGACTGTCATGTTCACCTGGTCTTTACTTAATTTTCGTACATGTTTCCCACAATAATCTGGTTACCTCACTCTCAAATACGATCACTGATTTGCCAAGCAGATGTACTTTGTAGTCACTTTATTTACATTTGTGATGGTCATTGATTCTTGATGGAATGGCGTTGGAGGTCTGAGGTGAAAGGGAATTGCTGTTTGGAAAGAGAGTCACATTCCAAAAGGACTGTAATTAAAGAAATAAAATGTGCTATAAAATAAAGTCGTTTTATTTACCTTTATGATGGTTATTGATGGCTTGATGGAATGGTGTTGAAGGTCGAAGGTCAGAGGGAATTTCTGTTTGGAAAGAGCGGCACATTACATGAGTACTGTAATTAAAGAAACAAACTGTGCTGTAAAATAAAGTTTTATTTACCTTTTTGATGGTCGTTGATGGCTTATGGAAGGAGAGTCTCCTTCCATAAGGACTGTTGGTAACTTAACCTCTGGTGTGGCTTCTCTTTGCTTCTTTGGAGACTCCTCATCATTTTTGCTGATTAAAAACATCTTAATTGACACCTGTTGCTTTCTGACTTGCAAGGTCTTACGAAACTGAGGCATCACAGTATCGTTCATCATGTTGATGACTCTCATAGCCACAGTCTTTTCTTGATGGAACTGTTCGATAAAAGCCTGCAATTCATTCCACTTTGCCAACATTTCTTTGATGCGCTCACTAGATGCTGCAGTAATCTCCTCCTCCTCAGATCATCTTTTTTTCCAGAAAAGTCCGGTCTCATACGCATTAAATACTTGCTGAGGAATGTAGCCTTCTTCATTCACCAGTTCGAGGAATGACGCCTTGTAGGCTTCAGCGGCTTTATGGTCAGAACTGGCTGCTTCACCGTGACAAGTGACGCAGTGAATTCCAGTGCAGCGCTTAACGTTCTCGAACCATCCGTTGCTGGCTTTAAAATCCTCAATCAGTGCCGAACTTCCAGGTTGCCGCGTGGCGATATCGGCGTGCTTTCTCGCTTAAAATAGCTTTACTCACGCTGTCGCCAGATAGCTGCTTTTCGTTAATCCAAATTAACTGAATTTTTTTCAACTTCTTCGATTGCCCGAGACCGACACTTGAGAGCACGGAGACACCTTTTGCAACAGACGCACCTTTGATGGCTTCTCTGTTCCGGAGAATGGTAGCAATGGTTGACTTAGCATAGCCGTGCTCGGCCACTAAATCACACAAACGCACACCTCGTTCGTGTTTTTCAATTATCTCCTTCTTCTCAGCGACGGTGATTCTATTTTGTGTCTTCTTCGGCTGAACACTAGCCTGATATTTTTTCAATCCCATAATAGTAAAATTATCAGCAAAAAGCTCCAAGGAGGCAATCGACGTGTGCATTCAATGAGAGGGGTTGTGGAAAGGTGGCCCGGCTGGAGCGCTGTTCGGTCATGTGCTTCCGCCGAAGATCCGAAGATCACTCCGCCAGATCCGAAGGTCGTGTGCTTTGGTGTTCTTCTGCCGAAGATTAATCCGCCAGCCGTGGTGGGTGTGTATTGCGAAAAGCAGTACGTATTTCAAGGTTTAATTTTCATAAATTTGACGTTCGTTAGACGAAAAGTTTGTAAGCTGAGGTCTCACTATATATATATATATATATATATATATATATATATATATATATATATATATATATATATATAATGTGTGTGTGTATATATGTGTGTGTATATATATATGTGTGTATATATATATATATATATATATATATATATATATATATATATATATATATATATATATATATATATTAAGATGAATCGATATTTGCTTAAGGGGTTCTATACAGTCCCACCATTAGCAATATCTGTATCGTCACACCGTTCGTCACGTGACCAGCTTTCGTGTCTTGCACACACACGCAGGTGTGTGTGTGTGTGTGTGTGTGTGTGTGTGTGTGTGTGTGTGTGTGTGTGTGTCTGTGTGGATATGTACTGTATATTAGTATATATTTTTGGAGGGCAGGAGGGGTGGTTAAAACATATGATACCGTAGTTGGTTATGCTCCGCTATTTATGAGTGGCCGATCCAAAATCCCTGGGCTGTTTTTTGCCCTGGTAATATTTATTCATCCTCTCCGCATTGCAACTTGTTTCCTCGGCCCCAAGTACTGCCTGAGTGTGTCATCATCATTACCTAAAATGCATGCATGAAAATGGAAAATGTTTGCACATAGCTCAGCTTCACCCAGTAAAGAAATGCATGTTGCTTGCAGAGTGACTGTGTCAAATGCAGAATATACTTTATGTAAATTCCGCAGTCTTGTCCCCAATGAACAATAAGCAGCTCCGTAGTTGAAGGTCAAACATGTCACACCACTGGATTTTTTTTTGGGGGGGCAGCGTAAAAAAAGGAACAGCATATTTGAACTTTAGTACACGACATGGGAACCTATTTTAAGTCGAAACCCGTTTTGTGCTCCCACCCTACTCCTACCTGATGCAGCAGCAGTTGCTTTGTGCGTTATATCTCTGAGATTTTGCACCACAGCATCCAGTCCATCCAGGAATGGATTGGATTGGATTAGTTTTTATTAGTCTCGCAGTGGATACATTTAGATTTCAAAGCAGCAAAGTGATATAAGTAAGGGGAAAAGAAAGGAAGAAGTACAACAGAGGTATCAAAGTCATTTTTAGCCCCGGGCCACATTTTAGTTATGGTTTCCTCTCGAGGGCCATTATGAATTTGGCGAAACCATTACAATGTTTAATCCCCTCCCCATATTACATATAGAGCGCACAACAAATTCACGAATAACTAGTTTTAAAATCTGAAGTCAAGAATAATTGTGTTAATTAATAATTAATATAATATTAATATAATTAATAATTGTGACTGTTATTGTGGTTTACATCCAAAAATATAAAATTTTGGTCAGGAGTTTAGCAAGCATCATGGAATTTCACAAGTTTGATTCGCTTTTGCGGGCCGAAAAAAATGAGTAGAAAAACAAAATACATGACCTGCAGCCACTCTCCAAATGCCCTTGAATGACAGTTCTACACTCGAATTGAGATTTTGTTTGTCAATGCACTTGCTCTAGTGTAGCAATTGAACTTCAAATTAAATAATTCACCCCATACACGATCCACATGGCAATGACAAACACATTGAAATCATTGAAAGCTGTTGTGCTGCCAACATTTTATGTGTATGCTGTTGTGCTGCCAACATATGTGATAAATCATATTTTAAACTTTTTTCAGTGAGACACTCCTTCCGCACAGAGAAGACAAATACAGCCCCTGGGCGATGAAGCGAGGGCAGCTTTTTGCTGTGAAATTGTGGTCCCAGGACAAGCAATCTGCACTGTTTGTTTTTGCTGCAAAGAGTTTCTGTTTACCCACCAAACAAACAGGATAAGGTCCTGGAGAAGGGTTAAGGACAAGTTTTCGGGAAGATTCGGTTTCACTCAGCTTCTAACACACGGTTGATCAGATAGCTTTTCCATTTTAGTGTCCCAAGGGGAATTTAAGTAGTGGAAGAAGGCAGTTGAGATTGTTGCATTTCAAGTGCCACATTTATATTTTGGGACCATGGTGTAACCTAACAATCAGGTCCTTTGCCCCTCTGAAAGCAAAGACTTGACAATAAAAAAAAAGAAACACTCTCATAAGACGCCATTTTCGTTTATTGAGTAGTTTTGTTGTTGCTGACGCGTTCACAAAGAGTAGCCGGGGCATTACACGGAAAACAATACAACATTTGTTGTATTTAGTCCACGAGAATTTTGAGAGTACATTTGAGTTGATTGTGATTTATCGGACCAAATTTGATATCTGGAATTTGTCCCCAATTGTTGTAACTTGAATTGGTCAGAAACTATTCATGTGTGTAAAATTGGAATCATAGACTGTTGTTTTCTTCTGGCTCTTTGAGACGTTTTCTTGGATGGAAGCTTGCAAAACTGCAGCCTCAGATTGTTTTTAAAGAGTAACCTTTACAAAATAAAAAGAAAATTAAATTTAAAAAATGACAAGTATCCATCACATTTTTGGGCTCATCATCAAAGTATTGCACAATTTAGCACAAAACAGGAGGAATTTCATTTGTTGAGCGGTGGATGTTGATTTAATAATAATAACAGTAATAATAATAATACATTTCATTTATAAGCGCCTTTCAAAACTCTCAAGGACACTTTACAGTCACAGGATATTTTTTCTGCGGGTGAGCAGCGGCAGCCACATGCGCCAGCGTTCAGTGTTTGACGAGTTAAGTTTACTGATTTATCATCATGTTATGTGTGTCACCTTTTTTTTCTGGAATACCACTGGAGGGATGATTGCTATTTTAATCCGTTAATTGGTAAATAAGGAGATGTATGCTGGTGGTGATTAATGCAAGAAATGTGATTATTTTTAATACTATCCATCCATCCATTTTCCAGACCGCTTTATCCTCATTGGGGTGACGGGGGGTGATGGAGTCTATCCCTGCCGTCTTCGGGCACTCGGCGGGGGACACCCTGAATTGGTTGCCAGCCAATCGCAGGGCACACAGAGACAAACCACCATTTGCTTTCACACTCACACCTAGGGTCAATTTATAGTGTTTAATCAGCCTGCCACGCATGTTTTTGGAATGTGGGAGGAAACCGGAGGACCAGGAGAAAACCCACACAGAATTGGGGATAACATGCAAACTCCACACAGGGAGACCGGACCGGGTCTTGAACTCACAACCTCTGCACTATGAAGTCGGCGTGCTAACCGGGCCACCTTCAATACTATATGAAATTATTATATATATATGAAATATAAAATCATTAAGATAAAATACTTGAGGTGCATTTTCTGTGACCACCTTGTGCATTTTTAACAACTATGCATGCATATGGGAATCTGTAAATTAATACGTTTGATAATCCAGTAAAAAAAACGAGTTCTTCCCAGCTAATCTCAACCCATGTTAAACATCGATCATATGTCCCGGCGGTTCTTTCTCTGTCTCTCGCTGTCACCCTCCAATTTTCACTCTGTCAGGATGGCAGCCAGTTGTACATATGATGGCTGACTTGAACAACAGGGAGCAGCAGCTTGTCTGTGTGAGCCCGTTGATTAATCAAACACACGCACAAAGAATTTGTGGAGAGGCTATTGAAAATTCAAACAAACACGCGTGCACGCACACGCATACACACTCACGCTCACGCTCACTGAGGCTTAAACCATTTCCACTCAAGTCTTGTTGACTCTCTTGCAGAGCTGCCTTCCCCCTCCCTTCTTTGGTGCCATGATCAAACTGTAGCCTTTCCCCCTCCGGAGGCACACCAGCCCCACTTACATGCCTACACGTACACATACATACTCATGCACCCGCTGCTGAGCAAGCTGGTACAGAGTGGGGCGTGCCTCCGTTGTTGCTCGGTGAGAGTGGACTTGTGTTCAGAAAATAGTAGGGGGAATTATTGCAATTACAGAGTTTAATCCGAGAACAAAATGATAATTGAGTTTGAGGCCAAACATTGTGAGTCGATCTTCTCTGTGTGGGTCAAAGTTCTGTTCGCAGCCACAGCTCCACTCTGATTGGCTGCGGAAAGGTGAAATTAAAACCATCGTAAACTTTTGACCTCACCAAGCTCAAGATGAGGAACGCCCACCGCTCTAGCTCCCTCCCCTTCCTCCCATTTATTTCCTCGTCCTCCTCCTCCTTTGCTCCACCATTCCAGTTATTCCACAATTTGCTCTTCTTTTTACTTCCTTGTAGTGCAAAGCATTTCTCTTTTGACACCCCCTCCTCAACCCATCACTCCCATGCTGCAGCTGTATTTCGCTGTTTCTTTATCCCCAATGAATTCGTGCCTTGCTGCATATCGTCTGCTGAGCGTGAGGGAGGGAGCAGGGAAAGGCTGAGGGGGATGATATAAAGGAGGAGGAGGAAATGGGCAGAGAGGGGGGTTGGGAGTAGAGACTCAGGGAGCAAAGCAGCAGAGGAAGAGATGGACAGAGAAGGGCAGGAATGTTCTTGAACGCATGCCATACTCTCTCTCTCCCCCCCCACTCTCTCCTTCCTCTCTCTCTCTGTAACCCCCTGCCCCCACCTCACAGTAAAGAAAATCCAAAGAGGAGCGAATGTATAAATAGACCCTGCAACCACCTCTTTGACTGCTGAGCAGTGGAGCGGGAAGATCCCATTCTTTCTGCTGATCGTTTGTTTCATTACACATCAAACACCCTTGGTGGGGGTCTGCTTTGTATATGAATGAGACTTCTTAAACAAGTGCACGCTCACATAGTATGTGCACAATGTTTGAAGGGGTTAATGGTCTTTTGAGGAATTATCCATCTTTGTCAAGTTGTTGTCACTATTGTCATGGCATATAGGGGATGCATCTATTTTTTATATTATAATGTGCTGGAGCTAATCGTTTTTTTTGGGGGGGACACACACTACGATGAGCGAAAGTACAGCCGAGCTAGGAAAGGTGTATGTTGAAGAGACGAGTGGGAGTCGACTTGGATGAAGAGGAAGCTGTAGGGGGGCAATGGTTAAGAGATGAGGTAGTGGATGTTATTGAGTTAAGAAGACTGAGCTGGTGAGAGGGGGAAGGCGTGTGGGGGTGGACATTACAGTGGAAGCTGAGACACCTGCTTGAGCGCATGAGAGCTGAGCAGTGTCGCTCCACCGCCCCCTGCCACACATCACAGGCACCATATGGCCTCTTAATGTATGGAGTGCTCCGCAGGTTTGGTGGAACTGTATCTTTGCTTACAAGCTACCACTTCCTCCTCCTTCCTCTGTACTCTGTCTGCCAATTAGTTCAACCACACATGCAATCACACCCATTAGGTAGGTGGGTGCACCCACGTCTTCTTTTAAATAAGAGAAATCTGCAACAAACACGTGAGTCAGAACAGATCAGGAGATACGGTTGACGGGTTACACGACTGCCTCACATTGCAGAGGTCATGGGTTTGATTCCAGGTCCCGGCCTTCTTGCGTGGAGTTTTCATGTTCTTCTCCTGCCCGTGTGGGTTTTCTCTGGGTACTCCAGTTTTCTCCCACATTCCAAAAAACATACACAGTTGGTTAATTGACCACCTTCCATGGGTTTGAAAAACCAATCAACAATGCAGCATGATGGCTGACTGATCCTTGGCATTCTGTAACTGGCATTACTCGATGGAGGTAGCCAAGCAAAATTGTTTTCGCTATTCAGCGGTGGGTTGCCATCGGTCTAACTATGAATATAGGTGGTTTATGTTAAAAAAAAAAGAGAGAAAAAACGGCCTGGAATGGGTCACTCAAAAGCAATCAGGGGCCGTGGGTCACTGTAAGAAAGTCATATTCAGCGACGAATGCCGAATCACCACTGGGCAAGGCGATCATTCCAATTAGAATTTTCACATTAATTGATGATATGCCGTTGCATGCACAGGCTCTGGGGAGGTGGCAGCCTGCTTCAACCTGCAAAGCTGATCTGGCAAAGGCCGCATTGATGAAGAGTACCCGTAGTACCGTTGATCACTCATCAATTCCATACCGCTGAGATTACCAGCTAATGTGATGCCACAAAGTAGCAGCGATATGTTTTGCTTTGCGGTTGGTGGTTTTTTTCCACCTCCATTTTCTCCCTCACAAATGACCTGTTTTTTTTCATATGCTTGGTCTAAACTACAGTAAAGTCTCGTTATATCGATATTCAAGGGAGTCCGAAAAAATATTGATATAACCGGGACTATCGATATATCCGACCCTGTTTGCATGTAATTTTCTCCGCGCGTGCATAGAAATAGTATCGATATAACCGGGATTATCGATTTATCCGATATCGATATAACGAGACTTTACTGTAGTAACTTTTACTCATTATCACATTTCTTTTCTTGAATTCTTTTCAGAGTTTCTTGCTGCTAGAAATATGTAATTTGAAAACACCTCAGTTTTGTGTCCTGTCTGCCCCCCCGCCCCACAAACGTAAACAATTGAATGAACATCTTCTGAGACTGGTGATTCCTTATTTTTTGCCAGGAGTTGTATATTGATCAAGGAGTGGTGACTGACACACGGGTGGGTTTGTGTGGAAGTAGTTGGGGAGGGGGGCAGTGGTGCTTGTTGCCATGCAGTTTCCCTGCCTGGTTGCCATGTGCTTTTTGTCTGGGAGTGTGATGGATTACAGGCAGGCAGGTAATGTGATTTTAGATGTGTGCGCAGCTGTGTCCATCTCCTGATACTTTTATTTCGCTCTCCTCCTCTCTTCTTAAACCACTCCCATTACACATCAGCATTTTTTTCCTTCTCTAAACTGTACACTTAATTGAAAGAAAGCCAAAATAATCCCCCACTTGGCAAAGAAAAGTGTGAAAATGTAAGCAATGAACAAAGTAAATATGAAAGGAAATGTGCTTTCTCACTAAAACCACGCTTACACGGTTTGGTGTACCTATGTCCTATTCCCACTTGAATGTCTCACACATTTTCCACTTACACTCACACACACACAATCACACACTCGCACACACACAATAGTGTACTTTTGTCCACATTCCTTGACTGATAATTTATACGGACTTTTTCCTGAATATTAGTATTAGGCGTTTGTGTGTGTGTGTGTGTGTGCGTGTGTGTGTGTGTGTAGTTGCAGTTGAAACTGATTATGGGAACTTCAACTTGTTTTTTTTGTCTTTGTCTTTTGTGTGTTTGTTATTCTCCACTGGATAGTTGTGTAAATTGTATTGTGGCTTGCTGTTCAGCACAACCGCTGTTCTTTTTGTGCTCAACATGCTGTAACCATACATGTTAAGTTTCCTTGTGACTCAGTCTCATTTAGGCACTTGTGTTGTCGTGACGGGGAAGTGATTGTGTAATTGTGCCATATTGTTGCCATGGATGCAGAGTGACAGTTATTTGAGCTAAAGGCGAGTCGGTTTTTGATTGGCCCGCTATACTAATTATAAACGGAAGGACTCTCATTTTTGCCACTGTCGTCTTGTGCTTTTTCTTCAAATTAGAGCGAGGTCATGTTTTTATTCATTTGAAGTCATCAAAGGTTGTACCTTCAATTTATGAAATATGCTTGTGTTATCTTATGTTGTGGCGGACCTGCCTCTCACCTCAGTGTTAATTAATGTTCATGAACGGTCTCCACGCTGTCATTATATGAAGGGCTTTGCAGAATTGTCTTCCATCTGAGCGGTTTCGTTTAACTCTGTTTGACTGCTCATTCTAAATTTGCATGACCTATGTTTGGGAAAATGAACGAAAATGTAGAGATAGGACATCGAATCCCTTATTGTTTTGATGCTATTTTGTCTCAGACAAAGATTAGGGAAAGAATAAACCAGTGTTGCACTTAATGGCTATTGGTCTGTCGGATTGGACACCAGTCTCACGACAAACTTCTTTTCATTTCGGCTTTTCCCTTCAGGGATCGCCACAGTGAATCAGTTTCCTCAATCTTCAGAGGTTTGATTCATATGTTTGTTTTGGCCAATCTTTTACGTCGGATGGCCTTCCTGACACAATCCTCTGTATTTATCCAGGATTGGGACCGGCACAATAAGACACTGGCTTGTGTCCCCTTGTGGCTCCAGAAAAAGCAACTCAATGAACTTAAAAAAGATGAAGATGCTCGATAGAAGGCATTCAAATAAAGTAAAACTACTCACCATTTGATGACAATGCTCCGACCTTACTGTTTAATGGGCATCTCGTTCCCTACATTTCATCACGAACAGAACTTCAAAGTCCTTTCAGAAAGCCTTGCCATTACGACAACAACAGTCTCACTACAAACTAAATACAATTAAACCTTTGATAAATGGGAACAATTTAACTTTGCACAGGTTTTGCACATTTACAGTACTGTATTTTCCGGTGTATAAGGCACACCCAAAAGCCTTAATTTTCTTCAAATGATTACCCTGCGCCTTATACTATAATAATAATATTGAGCCACAACGGGTCTCGCAACTACTGTCAACAGCCACCGACTCCATTTCTCCCTGTTGTAGAAGTAGTGTGTAACCCCAGCCTCTACTGTAGCGCCTTATAATGTGGTGTGCCTTATACAGTAAAGTCTCGTTATATCGATATCGGTTATATCGATAGTACCGCTTATTACGATACTATTTTCATTTCCCTTGCACATTTCTAGTCTTTTTATGTATAATTAGTACCGTTTAGCACGATACCCGGTTCTTACGATAATCCGGTTATTACGGTGCTCCTTTTCATCCCCCGTCGGCCATTTTTGTTGTTTATATCGATATATCCGTCGCGCCATTGGTCAACTTGGTCACGTGTTTTGTTACGTGATCCGCCATCGGTCGCGCCATTGGTCGACTTGGTCACATGAGCCGCCATCGGTCGCGCTATTGGTCGACTTGGCCGTGTGACTTTGTCACGTGACACGCCATCGGTCGCGCCATTGGTCAACTTGTTCACGTGTCTTGGTTACGTGTCACGCCATCAGTCGCGCCATTGGTCGACTTGGTCAGGTGACTTGGTTACGTGCCCCGCACCCATGTAGCAGAGCCATTTTCATTTTCAGACGCTAGCTCGTGTGTAGCAGACGACATTGAAGTGTTTGTGTTAAAAGGTAAAAATGGGAAGCAGAAGAAGATTGATGACTTTTTTAAATTGTATACATAATACAGTAAGATGTAAGCGTTGCAGTTTCCCTGTTGTGTTATGTACATGCCCACTGTACTGTATATGAATGCAATCGTTTTTTGCAACAATGTTTCTTGTTTTGTCTGCTGAAGCGCGATGATTTTGAAAATTATTAACATTCCATACTGTGTATTAAAGGACAGCCGATGTCACTTTTTATTCAAATGCAAATAAAAATGACTTCACGCCAAGACGTCTTGCATTGCTTGTGAATCCAAACAATGGCTTCAGATTCGGATAATATGCTTTCTTGTTACACATCCAGTTATGAATATGTTTCAAATACACTGTAGTTCTGAAGAGTAAAGCATACATGTTTACAATCATTAAAGAATTATATGTGCCATTTTGAGGCAACATTGGGGGAACATCTCTCACCCAAAAAAAAGGGAGCTAATGGCCAGCTCCGTTTCTTATATGGCGCTTGGCTGCCCTCTTTTGGCGGCTTTTGTTTAATGCAGTTCGGCGCAGGATCGGATATATCGATAGTCCCGGTTATATCGATATTTTTTCGGACTCCCTTGAATATCGATATAACGAGACTTTACTGTACTTGGAAAACTGTTAGATACGTATTTATTATATTGAATCATGTAAAGTATAAACTTTCTATAAGTGTGCCTTATAGTCGTGTGTTGTTTATTTATGGAAAGTGTGAAAATACACAATTTATTCGGGGTGCGCCTTATACTCCGGCGCGCCTTATACACCGGAAAATATTGTAGTTATATTTGGTGTGTACCATCTCTAGATGAAAATAACAGGGATTTTTTTTCTTCCACTTTTTACCTTTTTTTTATCTTGTAATTGAAAAGTTTCCTCACTCCATTGGAATAACTCAATTTCAGTGTCCACACAAAGTTCTCATCTGCTATCATCTTTCGGAATCATGTCGGCACATGCCTATTAAAGGACAACCGACGTCTCCGGACAAGTTGTGTCCATAATTTGTAAAATGGCTTCAAATGACTTCTACTGAGCGTATTTTAAAGATTCCACCGCATATAGCTATATTTTAGGTTTTAAGACTCGCGCTGAATATTCCAGAAGTCTTGTTTTTGAGTTGGTGATGAATCTGTACGTGACGTCACTGAAGGAACGCCCCTGACCGCAAAAAAGGACACATTGTAGCAGTCCTTTGATCACGTCAATGTATTTTGCTGTGCTTGTTTGGTCTGAAAACGTCATGTTGCACCAAAAACAGCCAGAAGAGGGCAACCAAGCTCCATATAAGGAATTTATCAGCCTGTGGAAACGTTCTGATTAATTCCTCACAGGGAGCTTGGTCGCCATTTTGGGATGCTACGTTGCAGTCCAGATGCCTCAAAATGACACGGAAGGACTTCTTTAATCAATTGCAAACATGTATACTTTCCTCTTCAGAACTATTTGAATCATTCATAACTGGATGTGTAGCAAGAAAGCATGTTCTCTGAATCTGAAGCCATTGTTTTGATTCTCCAGCAATGCAAGACGTCTTGGCGTTACGTCACGAACTGGGGGCGGGACTTTCTGACAATGCCCAATTCGCAGCTCAATTTTTTGCAGATTTTGGACACTAAGTCATTTTCATTCGTGTTTTGCATTTGATTAAAAATATCATACTGCGTGTTTTGGGTATTTTAGATGCTATAAAACGTTTTTCTGATGTCAGTTAAGAAACAAAAAAGTGACGTCGGTTGTCCTTTAAGAGAGTACAAAAGTGCATTTATTGCTGAAGCACTTGTTTTTAACCATGTGACTGCAGACTCAAACGTTTCCTTGAAGTCTATGGAAACTTACGAGACCTTTTAGGAGCCCCCGGAAATCGTGAATTCCCGGACAAATGCCTGTGTTTGCTTAATGCACAGGTGTCAAAGTCAAGGCCCGCATCATTTTTTTTCGGACCGCGAAAGCAAATCAAACTTGTTAAATTCCATGATGATTGCTAAAATCTGAGCCAAAATTTCATATTTTTGGATGTCAACCACAATAAAAGTCATTATTCTTGACTTCAGATTTGAAAACGAGTTATTCATTAATTTGCTGTGTGCTCTATATGTAATATTTGAAGGGATTTAAACATTCTAATGGGTTCCCCAAATTCATAACGGCCCTCGAGAGGAAACCATAACTACAATGTGGCCCGCGGTAAAAAATGACTTTGACACCCCTGGCTTAATGGTTATGGAACGTCAGCCCATGGGTACAGTGTTTCTGACATTGTTGATTAATCATATTGTGTGTGTGTGTGTGTGTGTGTGTGTGTGTGTGTGTGTGTGTGTGTGTGTGTGTGTGTGTGTGTGTGTGTGTGTGTGTGTGTGTGCGCGTGTGTGCGCGTGTGTGTGTGTGTGTGTGTGTGTGTGTGTGTGTGTGTGTGTGTGTGTGTGTGTGTGTGTGTGTGTGTGTGTGTGTGTGTGTGTGTGTGTGTGTGTGTGTGTGTGTGTGTGTGTGTGTGTGTGTGTGCGCGTGTGTGTCTAAGAGACTGAGAGACACCCTATAACTTTTCAGGCCACTTCTAATCTTGTCCATTGTCCAACACCTTTTTACATTATCCTGCTCTTAAAGCGTCTTTCAACATGTATTTGATAATTGCTTTGTTATTATGTCGAGCCAACTGAGACGCTCCACACTAACCCGCGGGAGACAATGAACAACTTCAGTAACGGTGTTTGTCCAATTTGAGTCAACTGTGGCCCGGCTGGTGCTTGTAGTTCGGGGTTAGCTGACGGTGAGCATCGAGGACATGAGCCGAACAGTCTTATCTTATCATAGTTGTTTCCTGAGCCCTGTACACTGCCTTTAGAATGTAATGTTTTCTACATTGAGACATCCTTACGTGGAAAAATTAGTCTGTCCAAGAAGAGTTGTTGTTGATGCGAACATGGACTTTGATGGGCTGGCAAGTGTGACTGAAATGTGACCTTAAAGCTCAGAAAAGTTTTTTAATCACTCCTGTCGACCTTCATTTGGTATAAAATTGTGCAGCTTACTTTCTTTAAAGCATCAGCCAGTCAAACTGCCTCGGTTTGTCAGGCACTGGTTGTATGCAAAAACACAATCAGCAACAAGGCCATTTTGAAGAACTTCAAACCTGCCTTTTGGTGTATTTCTTGGGACAACTCAGAATTGTGTTACTCGTCCTTGTTTGTATTTGTGGCTCAGCTTTCCAATATGAATTAGCTGCATGGAAGAATTTATTGAAAAATTGTCAATGTTTTTATTTATTTCACCATTTTGCGAACATGACAGAATCTCTTCAAAAAGGTCAGCATGAGCAGAAATAAAGTGAAAGGACCAAAGACTTCCTTGTCAGATTGTGTTGCGGTAGACTGCAAGAATCCAAACTAGGGCGCGGAAAATCCTACTGGACCCTCCGCACCCTGCCCACCACCTTTTCCAGCTACTCCCCTCAGGCAGGCGCTACCGATCCATGCGCACCAAATCCAGCAGACATTTAAACAGCTTCTTCCCCCAAGCCATTAACTCTTTGAACTCTTTCAACAGTAGCCAAAATGGAACTGTATAGTGCCACTTAGCAGTTTTTTTTTTTGACAACGATACTAGTGCAGCATGTTCTACCGGAAACAAATTCCTTGTGTGTTCTACATACTTGGCAATAAAGATGATTCTGATTCTGATTCTATTGAACATTATCCCCCCCCCCCCCCCCCCCCCCCCCCCCCCCGAGTTTCTTGAACAATATTTGCTTTCAGTTTCGGCCTGTAACGTACTTAACTCATTCACGGCCATTCCCAAAATGTATTCAGGAATTGAAAATATGACATAGAGCGCCATTTCCGAATTTGTTCCGGTTTTTTCTTGCTTGGGTGCCGATAAAGAGCTGACCAGACTTCAGGCAATGTTGTTTCCTTTCCACAAGGAGGAAGCATTTCCTTTTTGCCCATGTTAGCGCTTTGTTTCAGATTCAGCTGTTGTTAAAGCTCTAGATACACCAACATGGATGTATTGCATTGTATTTTGGACAGTCACCCTCATTTCAAGATCATAACTGCAGAGCAATATAATTTCAGAGTTAACTATTTCTTTCTTATGAAAGAAGAGAGTCTAAGGTTTCTTACGCTGCATTGAATGTTAACGTAGTCCTAAAACTCAATATTCGGTGGTTCCTGGAATTCCAGTGACAATGACAAAAACCCTGGCATTGGAGTGGACACATTTTTGCATGTCCGGCAGTGAATAAGTTAAATTGCCATTTGAGGTCATGTAACTAAAGTGCAGGAGATGTGTTGCAAATTATTTTCACATATCAAAAACAGCCGTCCATCACACAGAAAGTGCTCAACTATCTGTACCATGGCGGAATTATCCCAGCAAACATCACAGTACATAGCACCGTACTATAACCTTAGAGCAAAGTCCATGTGCCAAAGTAGACGGGAGGAGGAAGAAGAAGTTGTTATTCGGGATCAACAAGGTTGTCCTCTGAGAGATCGGCACCGTTTTCCATCAGGCAAGAATTGGAAAGAATTCCAACTACTCATCTTCATCAATTTGAGTCCTGCATTCCCAAATGAAAAATGTTATTCAAAGCAAAGGTGATGTAATACAGGGGCAAACTAGCCTATGTCCTGCTTTTTTTAAATGTGCCTCATAAAAAAAAGCGTAACTGTTCATCGGTATGAAATATGCCCTCCACAAAAAAAGTAAGAATGAGTTGATTTCATCACATTTGTTAGTGAAATTTACATTAGCCCATCTGTGTTTGTTGAAGTATAGTGGCCTGGTTTAGGTGTGTAGTAGCTCGGCCCATCGATTCACCATTAATGTCAAACCCTGCAGACGAAGAGGACCGTCATCCAGAAACCTGTGTGGGATTAATATCCTCCTCCCAGTTATTATATTTCAGTCTTCCATAATCCAACTGTCGATTTACTGACCTTCCAAAGCAAGTATGCATTAGCTTCTCAGAATGAGCCTTTTAACTCAGTTTGATGCTGATGAAGGCGGTCGACCCCCCCTCACCCCCTTCACCCCACCATGACCAAACCACCATTTGCTTTTACATAGTATTAATGGTTTTTAACCTCAGTTATGGTCATTGGTGTTCTTTTTGTTATTTATTATAGTTGGAACTGCACACATCCTCTCAGTTTGAGTGCATATCATGTTCACATGTTGGCCTATGAGAGTTGTTTCCCTACCCACGCATGTGTGCTATTTACTGTATTCATGTATTTAAATTTTTGTTGGTATTCAGGGCAATAGGTCGTATCTGTAGTTGTTGGGTGTCCCTTGAAATCTGAAAATCAAAAATATCCTTAAAACATTGTGAAATATTATGCCAGAAAAGCCTTTTATTAGGTAGCCACAGTTTGAAGGTAAATGGTGGCATTGCAACGTTGGTTTCCTTTACCTTTGTGGAACCAATGACTCATGCTAGCACGTTTCCTGTTGTGAAAAGCAAATGTCGGTAACGTCGGCCCACAGCAACCACAATGACTGCCTGGATGGGATTCACAGTTCAACAAGTCTGGCGCTTTCCTTTAAGTCTTTCCCCTCGACCCTCATCTTCCACTCTGACGGATGAGATCTGGCGCAGCAGGTTGTGTGCTGTGACCACAGTAATTGGTCTCTAAAGATGGAAAGTTCCCACTCAACTTGGAAGCACTTTGTTTCTAATGAGTGGTCGTAAGTGTGACAATTTTAAATGCCGCCACAATTTGGCTGTCTCACTCCCCTTTGGTCCCCCTTAGACTAGAGGCAATATTGGATGTGGAGTCTTTTTGTGTGCGTGTTTTTTTTTTCTTTTGGGGGATGGGATGTCAATGTGTTTAAACAGAGGCAAACAGCCCAAATGTGACTGAGTTCCTTTGTTAGTTTGGTGTCATTGCTTGATTGTCTCCCAGATTAGACGCTAATCTTGAAACAAGTACAGCTATGTGGTGGTCATGTGTATCAGTATATAAATAATTCAACACAGGATTTTAGGAAACTTTTATTTGAAGACATTTTGGTTCATGCTCATCACAGAGAATTGAAAAGAAGTGGGTAGAAGGTGGGGACATGGATTGAACTATATTGAACACAACTGCTGAGATCTTTGCCCAAAAAATGCATTAATTAAATTTTGATTGGTTGATTTTAGGATAAAACAATGTCAAATGTATTTGAGTGCCACATGAGCCCAGTTGTATTCACCCACAAAAATAAATCATGTGTAAAGAAAACATTTGAGAGGTTAAAACATCATGCATGCAGACATCTTTTGAGCGTTGGAGGATTAGTGTATTCAGACACTTTCACGATCACCATTATCCCTCTGCGGTGTAAATCCATAATTCCGTTGCATATGCAGACAGTTATGCTGCCTCTCAATGCTTCATTATTCTACCACACCTGGTGGCGGGGAAAAAACGGTACTGCTACCCCTCTCCTTTTAGAATCTTGAGAATTATTGGTTTCGTTCGCTATTCTTTCTTTCTGACATTTGTTGAATGACCACTGAGGGTACCCACAGTTAGTGAGTGCTCTCCTGATATGTTTTGCCTCCTTTTCTCTACCTTCAGTGCTAGTTGGTATTAGTTTAGCCCTATGCTGGAGGGTTCTGATAACTCCTAGTTTATGTTGTAAAGGGTGGTTAGAGTCAAAAAGTAAGTATTGGTCAGTGTGCGTAGCCTTCCTAAAGACTTCTGTTTTTAGCGCTCTGTCCTCTTTTATAATTACTTTACAATCCAAGAAGGCTAGTTGGTTCTCTTGAATGTCCTCACGAGTAAATTTAATGTTGAAGTCTACAGAGTTGAGATGATCTGTGAAGGATTGAATTTCTTGTTTCTTAATTATGACAAAAGTATCGTCCACATATCTAAACCAGTGTCTAGGTTTTGTCCCTGGGAAGGATGTGAGGGCCTGTTTCTGCAATCACCTGGTATGTTTTTGAAGTGCAGATCCAGACAATTTTATTTTGTGCAATTGCTCTGCCAAAATACAATACCATACACTACATATTGATTTATATAGTGCTTTAACAACACCGACGCTGTCAACAAAGCATGGACAACTATCATATACAGGAAATAAAGCAGTCACAAAGATGGTGGGAATCACCAGGGAGTAGAACTAAGATCAAGTCTGAATCATGCTGAATCAAATGCCCAAGCGTACAATGAAATTGATTAGATTCTTAAAGCCATTTTGCATAAGTAAAGGATGTGGGGGCCGGACAGAAGTCCACAAATAATTTTTATTCCCTCATTATTTAGTAGGAAGATTCAAAAAGGTGACATATGTTATTTATCTCTGTCACTTCATTTCAATTATCATTTTATTCCTCCTGTTGCTCAAATAATTTTCAGAGCTTAGCTCAGGGCTGTAAACACTGATTAGGCCACCCCTTAAAAGTACCACCATATCTCCCATCTTAGTCAACAAACAGTGATTGAAGACCTCCAGTGAATCTGGAGTTTCACTTACTTTTAACTTTATTTTGTTGTAGATTGATACAATCGGGTTTCATGAAGGGATTTACATGGATTTGAATATAATAAGAGAATTCAATATAGGATTAAGATTCAATCAAAAGCGAGTGTGTCCTCTTTCTCGCTCGCCGCGTGGGCGGACAGGTTGGCGGTGGTAAATGCAGGCGATGAACTTGATGACTTTGGCAAAGATGAAAGTGAACTAATAACTTTCTCTAAGCTTTTGTCTGTTAATTTACACAAGTTGGGCCACCTTTATTACTTTTGTCACTGACTGTCATGTCCCTTTTATGTCCCATTCTGGCTACACAGCACCCACTTACTCCCATCTTATCCATCCATCCATCCATCCATTTTGCAAATCGCTTCATCCTCGGGGGGTGTAGGTCTGCTGGAGCCAATCACAGGTCTTTTTGGGCAGTGGGTGGAGGACCCCCCCCCCCAAACCAGTTTTCAGCATATCACAAGGCACACATAGACAATCAGTCGCACTAAGACTCGCACCTCGGGACAATTTTGACTATTCCATTAACCTGATATGTATGTTTTGAGAATGTGGGAGGAAGCCGGAATACCTGGAGAAAACTTTCATAGGCACGGGAAGAACATGCTAACTCCACACAGAAAGTCCAGAGCCATGATCAAACCATCCACTTGTGCTCTGTGTGCTCTGTGTGGTCACCATACTAACCTCCTGTAAAAGCATAATGTATGATGTGATAGTGCATCCGTCACATAGGCAACGAGTTAATTAGGCTTTTCCTAATTTTTATGTCATTATGCACTTCTCCATTGAAGTTCATGTACTGATAGGCTTCTCAGAGAACCTCTTCAGTGAACTGCAAATGGGCTGCATCTTGAGTGCATCATTAAACCAGTTTTACAAGCAGAAGATGCTGTTGTGCAAGGTATTTATTGCTCAAGTGTTTGGTGAAATGCAAACATGTAGACATGCATACAATAATGTTTGTTATTGAGAAGCACATGGTAAACAGATACAGCTATGATTAGGTGCATTGTTAACTCATTCACTTCCAGACGTGCAAAAAAGTGTCCACTCCAGTCTCAAGGTTTTTGTCATTTTCACTCAAATTCCAGGACCCACAGGATATTGGGTTTTAGGACTGCATAAACATTCAATGCAGAGTAAGAAACCTTAGACTCTCTTCTTTCATAAGAAAAAAAACCTAATTAATTCCTGAATTATATGGGTCTGGAGTTATATGATCTTGAAATGAAGGCAGCTGTCCAAAATACAATGCAATACATGCATATTGGTTTATGTAGC
The DNA here is from genome assembly GCF_051943395.1 of Hippocampus bargibanti. Lineage (NCBI taxonomy): Eukaryota > Metazoa > Chordata > Actinopteri > Syngnathiformes > Syngnathidae > Hippocampus > Hippocampus bargibanti. The sequence continues at coordinate 9,867,402 of NC_142734.1, forward strand.
GCTTTACCAACAGCTGAAGCTGGAAAAAAGCATTAACATGCAAAAAAAGGAAATGCTGCCCCCTTGTGGAAAAGAAATAAAACATTGCCAAAGGCCATGGTCAGGGCTTTATCGCCACCCAAGCAAGAAAAACCGAAACCCAAACAAATTCGGGAATGGCATTCTACGTCATATTTTCAATTCCCGAAGAAATTCAGAAATGGCAGTGAATGAGTTAAAATATGTTGCAGCCCATTCACGCTCTTCTTTTTACCCCATAGGCCAATATGCGCGGACCCACAGGCCTGTATCTAACACTTGTATTCACTCCACTTTTCATGGCTATTTGAAAGTTAACACAAGGAGCAGAGGTTCCCGCTTGTACATGCTTAAGGTGACGCTCTCCAACTCAATTTGTCTCCACTCTCAATTAAAAGGAAACACATCAACTGAAGGACGGCCTTTGTTGGTGTGTTGGAGCCCATATATCAGTGAAAGTGGAGCAGCCGCCTCCTCACTCTTGCGCACACACACACGCGCACACACAGACCCCCATCTGCTCCTAATCATGAGTGCAGCCAGCGGTCAGGTCGCTGACGGTCAATGGCACACGAAACACATGCACACATGTAAACACACACGGCATGGACCAGTCAGACACATGCTCTTGGGGAGGCCCATTCTGGTGTTCCTGCCTGTTAAACCATTTCTAAAAATGTAACCGCGCACACACACACAAGCACACACGCACAAGCGCACATGCACATGCCCACACACACACAGAGACACACTCACAAGATGAACATGAGACATGCTGGTGGTGTGCTTTACAGATGACAGGGAGTCATGGAAACGCCCAGCGCTCTCCATGGTTACACACTCGATTCCCCCACGGGGTCTCTCTTGTGATAGTTGAGATCGTGCACTTAAGCTGCACCAACAACCCAGAGTGGCTAAAATACACGCGCACGGTACACAGTGTAGGTCTTATCAAGATTTAAATTGACACAAATTAACCTATTAGGTTCCTTTGGGGATAACAATGGTAGTGTTTAGGCCAGGCATGGGCAAACTACGGCCCGCGGGCCACATACGGCCCGTTAGGCTTTTTAATCCGGCCCGCCGAACTTGCCCAAATTATAGTTCAAACAGTGTCTAAAACTCATGACAAAAAGTTAGCGAACAACAGGGCAGATAACTGAAAAGTCGCCTGTCCCATTTTTCACAACTTGAAGCACAAAGCCACAACTAATCACATTAAAAAAACATTGTAACAAAGTATAAAGTTTTTTTTTTAAATCAAGAATGCACCTATTACAAATGCTACCTTGCTTAATTTACGGTAAATGTGCATGTGTGTAGATTTTGCTGCAGTAGTCTATTGTCATTGCGGTGCACAATACAACATTTGCATTGCTTCCTACGAGCCACTAAGCCCCTTTCATAAGTCTCACGTACACTTTACAGTCACGGTTTAATGTAAATTTACGTTTTTTTTTGCGTCACATATGTTGTTAGCTTCTTTTGAATCTTTCTTCTGGTCTGAGGTTCTGTGCATCTATTTTGGAAAATGACATGCAATTGCACGACTTTATAACGCTTGCGAAAGTCCGTAAGAAAGAAGCAGGCTTCTGATTGGCTGCCGTGCCGAGTATGCAAATTTCAACTGCAGGTAGGTCGGCGACGGTACACGTGTTTTGTTTGTGCGTGTAGGCGAGGGCGTCAGTGAGGAGTTTGTTGAGCGCTCGGTCAGGACAAACCATCGATGATTTGGCGGAATTTAACACAACTAGGTATTATTGAGCTTGAAATTTAGTTGTGTAATAATGTGTTTTGAATTTTGAAAGTGATTCCATTTTTCAATAAATGTTGATTTCTTTGACTTTGCCCCTTCGATGGAAACTTATTAAAAACAGACGTAATCTTGAAAAATCACAGTGCATGTTATTTTAATCTATTTCCATTTCCTCCTCCAAGTATCTGCGAAATAGTCTGTAAACGCCATATTCCTTGAGACAAATTTATTAACTGATCAGGGATATTTTTCACATTTGAAAGACAGTTAATAAATTGGGTTGTAGTGTTCTTACTGTGCTATGAGGTTTGTACATACTACATTTAAAGGACAACCGGCACCATTTTTTGTTTTTGTTTCCCACTGACATCAGAAAAACGTTTTATAGCATCTAAAATACCCAAATCAGGCAGGCTGATATTTTTAGTTAAATGAAAAACAAAAATAAAAATGACTTCAAATGAATCCGGAAATGGTCAGTTTCAGAAGGTCCCACCCCCCTGTTCGTGACGTCACGCCAAGACGTCTTGCCTTTGATCGAGAATCAAAACAATGGCTTCAGATTCGGAGAAGATGTTTTCTTGTTACTCATCCAGTTATGAATATGATTCAAATAGTTCTAAAGAGGAAAGCATAAATGTTTGCAATTGATTAAAGGAGTCCTCCCATATCAATTCGAGCCGTCAATGACAGCAATGTAGCACCCAGAAAATGCAGAAGATTGCGCCCAAGCTCCGTTGGAAATGGGCTGATTTGTCAGCTGGGAATTTGTGTCAGCGAATATCAAATAGTTGTCTTGGTGCAACACAACGATTCACCATCGCGTTATTTATGTGTTTTCTTTCTAATTTCACCATCAACACGGATCAACACGAAGTTTTCAGACCAAACAAAGTACCCAAAATGCATTGTATGTCGCTTTCTCGGTCAGGGGCGGTCCAAACGTGACGTCACATGGGGATCGTCATCAACTCGAAAACAAGACTTCATGAATATTCAGCGCAAGTCTTAAAACGTAAACTATAGCTATATGCTGTGGAATCTTTGTAAAATACGCTCAGTCGAAGTCATTTGAAGTGATTTTATAAATTATGGACATAACTTGTTCAGAGTATTTCCAGCCCAAACACTCCCTCCAAATGCTCCTGGCCCGGCCCCTCTGTCAAATTTTAGAACCCAATGCGGCCCGCGAGTCAAAAAGTTTGCCCACCCCTGGTTTAGGCCATTTTTTTAATGATCTTTGCCATTTAATCGAAAGGATATCCGGTGGCTTTCTTCATTGTGTAGTTAAAGCAACAGCAAGTGATAATTGGCTATTTTTGGTCCAGGGGTGTCTTAAGGCATTAATTACACCACATTTGTCTTCTTATCCACACAGTTTTATCTTTTTACAACAATACAATTTCAAAAAGTGCTTAACACGACTGTAATGTTAATACAACTCCTACACTAACGCTACAAGTGTTTAAAAAAAGACTTTTTTTTTGTTGTGTGTAAAGTTTGCTTTACATATTGCTCGGCATCTTCTCATATGGCTATATCAACCACTGGTGCATCTGTCATTGCCGTGGCTCTTGGTTTGTACACGCTTAATTAAAACTCCTTTTACATGTGTTTTTAGCACCGAAATTACTGGAAAATCCTGTGCAAAATGCACATTTCCCTCCTAAATAAAAACCATCTCAAATCAGTGGGAGTGAGTATTATACACAAGCGTTAATAAGTTGCAAACATTTTTCACCTAGTTTAGATGGTTACTAGTGTCTAGACACACGCACGCACCATAGCAACAGTAATTCATGCTTTGAATCAAACCGAGGAGGGCCAATTTCAAAATAAATCTTGCTAACTAACTAATATTCAAACATCAGTGCCTAAATAAGCTTTGGCTTTGAATTTGATCCTGGCATCACAGTGATTTGACTCATTTGCCCAATCCTGATCCATTGCTGTCACAAATTGTTGCTCCTTACTTCCGACTATTAAATCAAACGGCCTCCTGAAATAACGTTCAAATGCTGATTAAGCCACTAAATAATGACTCAATGCTGACACTGTATTCAGTGGCACAAAACTTTCTTTCTATAACCTGTTCTATAAATAATCAAATAACATATTAGCTTAACACAGTTTAATCGTGTGAAACTTATGTACACGTTCAGTCACTGCACACTTCAGAAATATCTCTTCAAAACAAGTGAAGTGCACGCGAATGGAGAAGATTGAGCAAAACTGTGTAATATGAGGGTAACTTGAAACCACCACGATTGGCGAAAACGGTTTGACGTGTGCAACTTTCAACCATCATTTTTAGAACGTCATATTGAGCCTGTAATATGTGAGCAGTGAATGAATGAATGAAAACATGCACTTACACAAAATTGCATAGATGAGAATAATGGATAGGAACAAAACAGGTACATTTTTGTGCAGTATGGAGAAAGTACAGAGAAAAAATGCTATGCTTTTCCGATTATTTTTGGGAGGGTGGCTTATACACAAGATTTAGAGTACTGTATTTTCTGGTGTATAAAGCGCATCAGAGTATAAGGCACATCCCCAGTGAATGGTGTATTTTCAAACATATTCCATATATAAGGCGCACCGGACTATAAGGCATTGAATGAATGAAAGAAACATTTTCCAAATGTAATGTATAAATATATAAAAGTTTTCAAAATCTAAGTCACACCACATTATAACACGCTACAGTCGAGGCTGGGGGCGGGGGGGTTACGCACTACTTTTAATGGGGGAAAAGGATGGTGACCGGTGACAGTAGTTGCGAGAACTGTTGTGGCTCAATATTACTTCACACATAAGGCACACTTGTGTATAAGGCACAGGGTAATCTTTTGAAGAAAATCAAGGCTTTTGGGTGCGCTTTATAGACCGAAAAATACGGTATGTCTTAATTTCATGAAAAATTGTAATAAGTAGTATCGTGAATACATAACATTTTTACTTTCATTTCATTTCCACCCAGATTCTACTGATCAGCCATCCTAAAATGGGGGTGGGGCTGGGGTTGGGGGGGTCTGAGTGACCATCGCTTCAGTCCCGACTTAAGGTGGGTTCTTATCCCACGTGGTTGGCATGGCAACTGTGTACCAGGTTGAGAATTGTGGTTGATGTTGCCACATTCTTTCAACATCCTGACCTAAAACACAGATATGCATGCATGTGTTTCCGGATGCCAATGTTTTATGGAGGTATGTTTGGGGGTTTGAGCCTTTGTCAGGGTTTCCATCAAGAGATGGGGGGGTGGGGGCGGGTTGGCTCTGTGGCGGCTTGAGAATGAGGGAAACAAAAGAAGATGCTTTTCAGGCTGATGAGAAAATGAAGTGAGGGGAGGCAGCATATATACCAAAGGAGAAATCAAATTATTTCTTGTGCCCTGCCTGCCGTTGTGGCTGAAGAAGAGCATTAATCTTTTACCTTCGTCGGCAGGTGACACCACAGGAGTGCGTGTGCAGACTTAACTAAATCACTCTGGCTTTCATTCACACGCTGCTTCTGATGCTCTGTTATTGCACAGATAACAGAATGAATACATTTGAGAGCAGCAAGAGGGTAAATATGGGGCAGGGTATGTCATTGCTCCGGAAAGTATGGCACAAAAAAAAGTGAAGCGACCAGGAATTGAAGCATTTTTCCAATGATGGCCGCGTGAAACAACAATGACATACATCACCTTCTTAACTGAAAAACAAAACAGACATCAGCAGTCATTTATTTTTCAAGGAAAACAGTAAAATGTGTCAGCATCCGAGATTTGACTGTCTTCTTCTTCTTCTTCTTTTCCTTTTGGCTTTTCCCTTCAGGGGTCGCCACAGCGAATCAGTGTCCTCCATCTAACCCGGTTTTGTGCATCCTCTTCTCTCACACCAGCTACCTTCATGTCCTCTTTGACAACAACCATAAACCTCTTCTTCGGTCTTCCTCTTGGTCTCCTGCCTGGCAGTTCAAGATTCAGCATCCTTCTCCCGATATAGTCGCTCTCTCTCCTCTGGACATGTCCAAACCATCTCAGTCTCACCCGACTTGTGTGCAGGCAGCATTTGCCAACTGAGAAAGACATGGTTCGAAGTCAGCTGAGCCATGACTGCTAATGCTAACAGAAATTGATACTTGAGATGAACAGTGTCTTGATCGTTAGAGTGTATACGCTGTGTGCAATCACTGCAAACAAATCTTGGAACAATCAACAGGATTTAATTTCTCATTTTGAAGTCAATGCTACGGAATTGACTTCAAACGCTTCTGTCATTTCACTACCACTCCTGCTACTTCATTGTTGTTTGCAAGGCCAACGGGGCCTTGTACTCTTGCTTTGTCAACCGAGATTACATTGGAATGACTGGCATGATCAAGGGCGACCATAAGATTGTATGCAGTGTGAGTCACATTTCAACTCACTCAAACCCTTTGCTGAACATGTCATCCTATTTTCCCCGCAAAAAAATGACAACAGAACAGTGCCCAGTCAGCCTTTGCTAGTATTTGCCACAAAAATCCAGTTTTACTCTCTAGCTGCATTCAGAATGGAGGCATATCTGGTCCCAATCAAATTCCTCCATCCTTCCATCCATCCATCCATCCATCCATCCATCCTCTGCCGCTTATCCGGGGTCGGGTCGCGGGGACAGCAGCTTCAGTAGGGAAACCCAGACTTCCTCAAATCTGGTTTTTAATGTTGACTCTCCACACTGTTCACAATTGTCCAAGAGGGATTTGGCCCTATTCAGACTGGGCCACATGTACCTGGTCAAATCTCTCAACTGAATGGGTTGTTGATGATGACAGCAATATGAAGGATGGCTTTTTCGACGGGCCCTCAAAAGTGTTGGCACAGGGTACACACTTTACTGCCAATCTGTGATGTCACTTGCATGTCGGCTAAGCTTTTAAGACATCAAACCTTTTCCTCTAAACGAGCCACAAACCAGGCGACTGCTACTCATTTTTGCTGCTTCCCTCGCTCTCATTAATGACTTTTTAAGCCATCCCCAACCACGTGGTGTGGTGCATCCGGCCAAAGTACAGGGTGTGTACATTACAAATGAACATAGTTAGCTATGGTATTTCCTCTGCTGTCTCCTGAAATCGTTTTTTTAGATCTTTGGTTATCATGATACAATTTTGGTCTGCTGTAATTTCCAGAGGTGCGCATTCTGTCAGGACCGATAGAAAGACCATCAATCCTTCACTGATGGACATCCATTTTGATGATGATTGACAAATGACACTAAACATAGAACAAGTAAAATAGCATTTTTTAAAAACTGACCAACTACACATCGACGGAAGCTGTCTTTTTTTCTGTTACTGAAATCGCCACTAACCAGGACAATAGCGACGGACCATCTCCATCCTTCCCTCATGGACTCCCTTTCCATGCTAGCGCCTCCCGCCAGAAATTCCATGAGATAGAAGTCATTGACACGTGACACAACTGCATCGTTTGCATGTCATAATGATTATTCAAACAATGACATACTGACAATGGCGGTTCGGTGAGTCGACCGCTCTCAAATGACTGATAGGCAAAAATAACTGACGCACCCACCTGTTGCAAATAAAAATGTCATGGTTGTGTTATTGGTGGCAAGTGTTCATTATCAGCATCCATAACTTGCATTGAGGCTAATTTAGGCAAGGTTAATTGTGCTAGCCTTCCAGTGTTCGCTTTAGTTACATTGCTTCTTTAAATCACCATCTCACCTCAGCATGACCAACAGCATCTCCTATTTCCCTTGCTCGTCATGTTCTTCCCACTGCCTCCCCGCTGCTGCATTGTGTCCAGCATGGCCAGGCTGCGTCCCTGCCACCAGGTCCCACTGCCTGTGGCGTGTAATTGACTTTATCGCTGCACTGGAAAAAGCGGGCGGCCGACGCCAGGCTGGAGGTGACCCATTTCCCCCGGCCATTCGACGGCCTCCTAATCAACCATTCTCTGGGACCGTTTGATTCACTCTGCAATGAGAGCAACTCCCATTTGGAGAGCTCTAACAAGACGTTGGCAGGCAGGCGGGTAGATGAATCGAGGGGCAGCGGGAAAAGGAGGCTTGTCTCAACTCTGACTTTGTGCCTCTGCTTTTTTATCTGCCCAGCAGCAAATGTACTGCTGATACTCTGGCAAATGGCAGGCAGGTGACGCGTGGAAAGACACGCTGGTAGCGAGCAGACAGAAAACAATGTGGCCGACAGACAGATGGGACAAGATGCTCTTCAAAAAGATTGAAAGGCAAAAATCTCAAATGCCCTCTTGTTGCCTTGTAGCGGAAAATCACAGTTTTAACTGGAGAATTGACACTTAATGCTATATTAACGTATCGAATTTGTTCAGTTTTTTTGTTTCTTGTTTGTTTGTTTTTTGGTGGGGGTGCCGATAAAGCGCTGGCCAGACCTCAGAAAAAGATGATCTTGCCGCATGCCGATGGTTCTATATTATTCTGGGAAATAAAATGAATGTTTTCCAGAGGGCATGATGCATGTCGTCTCCCTGCTGCCATTGCTCTGTGTTGCGATGCAACAGGGGCGCCACTCTGGTCAGAGGATAACCATGTAATCAATGAAATGAAAGAAGCTGCTCTGGCTGTGAAGGTTAAGAGGGTTACCGGTGGCTTTCGGGCCACTCGCTGCACTACACGTGCATGCGTGGCGCCCTCATACCCCACGTCTGCTTCTTCCTCTCTTCTCACCTGTTTGTCTGCTTGACATGACTCTTGACTGACCACCCAGCCCCTCACCTCTTTTCTCCCTGGTATTTCTGTCCTTTACATTTTCCTGGTCTCCTCCGATAGTCGTGTTCACTCTCCCCCCCAACCCCCCTTCCCCAGTGCCTGTCGCTGTCGCTGTGGCAAAGGAAGTGACCAATCAGAGCTCAAGTCACAGCAGTGGCTTCTCCCTCCCTCTCTTGTATCTTCCATTCCTTTCCTCTTCCTCCACCTCCTCTCTTTCCATCTGCTTCGCCTACCAACAACCTTTATCTGCTGACTTCCTGGAGACGAAACGTGATGCATTATGGGAGACAGACGGCTGTCTAACAGGGTTAGTTGTGCAGTCTGGCTTTTCATCAGAGACACTGCTAATCCTGCAAATGCACGTGTGTGTGTGTGTGTGTATGTGTGTGTGTCTGAGAGAGTGAGAGAGAGAAAACCATATGAGCTGATGAACTCCCTCATGCCCAGTCCCACGCACAAATAAACAGACATACAAACTCAAATTTGTTCTCCCAGAGGAAGAGGCTGGGCAGATGTGTTTGTGTTTGTCATCCCCTGCCAGGAGAGGATGAGACGTGCGATTTGTCCTGATGGTTACAATTTGCAACTTGGCCCACATTGTTATTTATGTATCACGATTCAGCTTTGACATCGTCGCATGTCACAAAAAGAGCCGCATAACTCCTTTCCGGTATGATGGATTGGATTGGATATGCCTTTATTAGTCTCACAGTGGAGAAATTTACATTGAATGATGAACGGGTTATTTCTATTTCTACCTTGGTGCAGGTGCTGATATGTGTACATGATGAGCAGTTTGGGGGAGAACTCCATGGAACCTTTGATCTTAGAAAACCGGAAACGCAAACTCTCCACCTGCGACACACCTGGCCTCGGGTGAGTTTGATGGATCAGCAAAGTACTTACTGCCCTCTATGTATTGGCACCATTGGTTAAGATGCTTTTCAATGGGGTTGATGTCTGGGGACTGAGATGACACCAGGAGGAGGTTGATTCTCTGTCTTTTGAACCATTTCTATAGTTTTCAGCCATTAAAATGTTTTAAGGCTTTGATCTCATCTTAACCAGGACTGCCAAAACAGACATCAAATAAATTATAAGTCAAGAATTCCTAAGGAGTATCAGAATCAGACAGCCTTTATTCGTCCCACAATGGGGAAATTTGCAAATATAAATATAACCACAAGATTACAATTGAACCTCAGGACTGCGATGCTCTGTTGCGTGCATCGGTTAAAATCGTATGAACGCAGTCTCAACTTCTCTCGCCTGCATGCTAACTTGGCTGTAGACTGTGGCAGAAAGTGTTGTTTCAAGCCCCCATGGAATTCTCAGTTCATTATTCAATATTAAAATTCATTGTTCATTTGGTCATCTCCCCTGTTTATGATGCAATACAATAAAATACAATACAACACATCCTAATTTATATAGCGCTTTCACATCAGCAGGCCAAAATTAGCATTTTTTTATTTCCATTAACTACTTCACTGCCAGATGATGTGCAAAAACGTGTCCACTCCAGTGCCAGGGTTTTTGTCATTGTTACTCAAATTGCAGGACCCGCAGAATATTTCGTTTTAGGAAAACATAAACATTCAATGCAGCATAAGAAACTTTAAACTCTATACTTTAACAAGTTATTTATGAGTCTGGGGTTATATGAGCTTGAAATGAGGGTGGCTGTCCAAAATACGTACAATGCAATACATAGATATTGGTTTATATAGCGTTTTAACAACAGCTTAAGCTGTAACAAAAAAACGCTAACATGAAAAAAAAGAGAAATGCTGCCCCCTCGTGAACGGGAAAAACATTGACAGAGGTCTGAACAGTGTTTATCAGCACCCCTACAAGAAAAAAAAACAAAACCCGAACAAATTCAGAAATGGGCTCCACGTCACATTTTTCAATTCCCGAATAAATTCGGGAATGGCAGAATGAATTAATCTCGTTTACCATGTATGAGATGAGGAAAAAGCCAGGAAGTGTAAATACTATATAGTATCTTAGCATAATGTTTCTCACATCATTTATTTTAACACATTGCATAATGTGGCCAAAAAGTTAATTTTACAATATGACCTTCAGCCTGAAATCTTTGACTTGATTTTTATCCCATACAATGGAAAAAAGGTTTACCGTGTAGCAGAAATACCCCCAAGTTAACAGTGAAAAGTGAGATTTCAAATGTTGCCGATATGCCACTTTGAGTAAGACATTTTCCACCCTTCATTGAGCGAAAAAACAACTGCATCCAAACCTAAAGTTTGCACACAGGAGAAGCAGCAGTTAAATGGCCCGCGATGGGTGGTTGCTCGCAGCTTTCACTTAACTCATTACCACCTGCAGGAGTGACAGGAAGCGACGGGAGCAGGAAAGCAAGTACATCGAGGAGCTGGCTGAGCTGATCTCGGCCAACCTCAGTGACATTGACAGTTTCAATGTCAAACCGGACAAATGCGCCATCCTCAAAGAGACGGTGCGGCAAATCCGACAGATCAAAGAACAGGGTGAGTTGTCTGACTCGTTGTTTCGTGTGTGTGTGTGTCTGTATGTGTGTGTGCATGTACATGTAAATTGGTTGTCACATTCGCTCCGCCAAAGTGCCAAATCATCAGTTATGTTAAAATTGCATTTCCCTTTTAGGGTTCGATTGGTAAATGTATTTTGACTGTTGGCCAGAAGCAAGTTAAAGGTTAATTAGAGGGGAGAATCAGTAATGGTTGTTTCTGTGGGACTCAGTTGGCGTCTGCCACCTCGACAGGAAGGGGAAGAGGCTACAGCTGGCCCTGACTGGCTGTTGACAGGTTGCCATAGTTACAGGAAGTGGAGAGAGACATGACACAGGCTTTTGGACTCGTCTCGCGCTTCCTACCTGTTCTAATTCACCCGGTCTCACTTTCATGTACTTGTCTTGTGTGCCCTGATGGGTTTGCTCGCCACATCGCGTCTCTGTATTCTTTCTTTACTTTTCATACTCTCTTCACTTCCCTTAACTGCTCAGTGCTCCACTTAGGGAAGTGTCATATATTGTGGGTATTTATGCACCCCTGGGATCCGAACGAGTGGACAATATTGAGACAAACCGACCGCCAAATGCATTTTTCCTCATGTCGTTTATTATTGTAGCCATCTCTTTGTCTGGCTGCTTCTCCCAACATCACCCCACCCTTAATTCAGGTGCCTGGACTCCTGCCCCTGCACCATTATGGCTTGCAGAGCCTCTCTAGCTCTCTCCCACGCTCCCTCTCTCCGCCTACCAGATACTTCCTCTGAGTCTGACACTGAATATAAAGCATGAGGACGACTATTACCTGCTGCACATGCACCAAACCCTCGATTCTTCCTGATGGGCTCCTTAGAGAAACCTGCCCCCTCGTATGCCTCTCTCCTTTACCTGTATATATTAATAAGTAAATACATTATTTTGATGCTTGAGAAACACTGCCCCCTGCTGCCCTTCTGGAGCAGCGTTCGTGGATTATGCCTGTGGGTCCTAGCGTGCGTTTTAATACAATTTCATTGTCCTCCCTTGCAGGAAAAGCTTCCATCAGCGACGATGTTCAAAAATCTGACGTTTCCTCAACGGGTCAGGGTGTCATTGACAAAGACCACCTCGGGCCTCTTCTACTGCAGGTGAGTCCTGTTCTTCTCCTTATTCATTGTCAATTCAACCATCTCGTGGACAAGTCTTGATTCCCACTACCAGGCTCTGGATGGCTTCCTGTTTGTGGTGAACCGAGAAGGCAACATTGTGTTTGTGTCGGACAATGTGACACAATACCTGCAGTACAAGCAGGACGAGCTCATCAATACGAGCGTCTACAACATTCTACACGAAGAAGACAGGGAGGAGTTCCACAAGAACCTGCCCAAGACCAACAGTGAGATTCCAACATGCACACACGCATGCGCATACGCCTCTCAGAAAAGCCCTTATCTTACTCTCATACATGTGACTTGCTCAATATTGACTGACCGCTTGATTGAACCATTGACCCACAGCCTCGTGCTGGTTCAAAACAACAAAATTTACCTTGCCATTGCAATACTTTTGGAGGTGACTGTACTGTATATACAGTATATCCACACTGTCACTGACAGTGCTGTCAGGGGTAAAAGTTGACATCATCCACAGGGCAATTAAGGTAGGTGGCGAAGTTGCCCAAGTGGATCCGCCTACTCTTGTTGACGGGCCCTCAGTGATGGATTATGCTCCATCGTGCTTATCTTCCTTGTCGTAATGAGGAGCTCTTAGGGAGCATCTTTTCAGAGAACTCACAACACACTTGACGAAAACAAGAAAATGGAAGCACCGAACTCACTCGGTACGGAGCAGGCAGTGTGTTCCAGCTGTCTGTCACACGCAATGGTCCAGACAGTGTAAAACAGGCCTGAGCTCTATTCACATGCCATAGCAGCCAGCTGGAAACTACTTAGTACCGAATAATACATCTCTGCACGCTCCTCTTACCTCAATTAATTTGCATGTGCGTACATGTCATTTCCTACATTAAAAATTCACGCTAAAAACCGTATTACCGTATTACCTTTGTATTTGTTTTCATTTATCCCCTGGAGTGGGCACAGAGCACTATTTATAATAATAATACATTTCATTTATAAGCGCCTTTCATAACTCTCAAGGTCATTTTTTATTCACAGGATAAGTTTTTCTGTGGGTGAGCAGCGTCAGCCACATGCGGCAGTTTTCAATCGACCCAGTCTTCTTCTTCTTCACTCGACCCAGAAGTAATTCAAATAGATGGAAAGCTAGCTAGCTAGCTAGCTAATAGCCAATAGATAGCTAATAGATAGACAGCTAGCTAGATAGCAGTGACGTGCGGTGAGGTTAATGGCTGGTGAGGCACTGACGTCATCACAGTCAGATTTACAAACATATGAACTCTACAGAGTAGCTTATTCACCCTTTGATTGGCAACAGTTAACATGTTTTGTTTAAAATGTCTTGTCAGCATTCTTTATATATACAAACTATAAAAATGAAAGTCCATGCGCCGCTCCTTGTGAAGAAAGGCATCGATCTTTGTAGAAGCCTTCCTTATCTGTCTTCAGTTTTAAAAGTCTGCCTGTCTCAATGGAGATCACCGCCAGTGAAGAAAGTCGTCCTTGATCAGTCCTGTTCCGACTGTATGTTTTCAGTCTTTTCAGTGCTGAGAATGACCGCTCCACTGTAATAGCTGGAACAGTGAGCACGAGCTGGAGCAACTTTGTCCCCTCAGGAATAGTTTCAATGAGATCCTTCTGGGCCAAAAAACTGAGAAGATGTCCAGGAGATTTACATCTATCCCTCGCCGTTTGTGAGCTATACAGTCCAACGAGATCCGCCTTTAGCTTCACAAAGTCAAAGAACCTGGCATATTTTGACAGGCTCTATCTGTACTTCTTTCTTATCCAAGAAACTTCGTCAGCAAACGTATAGTGAATGTACATTATATACACCAGCTAAACTATAGAAATTTAGTTCATATACAAAAGTGTTTGAACACTTTAATAGCGATATGCAGAGGGACAGCAATGCGGTCTCACTGCAGAGCAAGCCAGCACAGTTGGCATAGTCATTGCGCGATCCATGGTGAGGCTCAGCCGGATGTTGCCTCACCGCTAGTCTCTAGTATTTGAACGGTAAATGTGAAAATTCATGGTTAAGTTAAATGGAAAAGAACTTTAAAGTACAAATCACTAAATACATATACATGTAGCTGTTTCATTTATTTTTTCATTTGTGTTACATATATTTTCATGATGACAGGTGAGGCATGGCCTCCCCTTACGGCACGTCACTGCTAGATAGATAGCTGGATAGCCAGCCAGGTACCTATCTCAATAGCATTTTATAGCATAGTTATATTTCTATTTTTAGATGACTAATATACTAGTAGAACAGGTCTGATTGTGTTGCGGAATTTGTAGCATTATTTTGTCGCATTTCCTGATGTTTCTTCCTTGCCAAATGTAACCACACCACATTTCGTGGATGAATCTCGGCTGGCAACCAATTCATGGGGTGTCCCCCACCTTGTGCCCGAAGACAGCTGAGATAGGCTCTAGCACCCCCCGCAACCCTTATGAGGAATAAGCGGTACGGAAAATGGATGGATCTCAAGACATCACAGGTGTGATGTAAATAAAGCAATTAAAAAATAAACAAGAAGGACAACAAAAAGAAGCATACTTCCTTCCACATATTCCTCCGCCACCTCACGAATGAGTTCATTTCGCGTTGTTGCAAAGTTGATCATTGATGAATGACATAGCCTGCCACTCACTGAACACTGAAGCATTACTTTTCAACAACAATGGATCTGGCCTTTTGTGCTGCATCTTACTGTATTCCTTCTTCCATTGTCTCATCTCACCTCTCCTCCTAAACCTCTCCCGACTTACTCGCCATGATACACACAGCCAAAGATGGCTGCCAAATACGCTGAATCTTGCGGTTGGCCATTTTACAGCATGCCTGTGTCTGCACTCCCACCCCTCATTGTGTCTCGCTCTGCTGGTCGCTGCCGTCGTTAGGCTTCCGGAGCCGTGAATGAAATGACCTCTCGCTGCACATTCCTGCCAAATGACCACTGACCGCCCCATCTACAGTTAAATACACAAAACCTTTTAAACTGAAGCGCAGGAATGGGTGGTGTGCTTTTGTGTTGTGCTGATTTTTTTAATTTATGGGGCCATCATTTACCACATTGCGGCTGTGCTGGGCGTTCTAGAGCAACAAATACAAGAACACTTACAATTTCCCCCAACAATTCCCCAGCTCCATTTTCAATATCCAACTACCCTCTTGACATACCCCCAGTTCACATCCTCCCCGCACCTGCCAGACAGAAACCACCTGCCAACAATTCAAGGTCTTGAGACTTCACAGAGACCTTGTTAAAACGCGTTGTTTTTTTTCTCTGTGAAGTTTTCCTCCTTCTTTGTCTATTCTTCTGACCCCCGTTCTGCCTTGCTGTGCCACGCGCACGTGTGTCCGTGCGCGCGTTAGATTCTGAGTGTAATGAATAGTCGGGAACCTAATGAGGATAGATGACAGAGTGTGTGCCTGGCCTCAGAGTACACTTAGGAGAGGTATTGGAAATCGACGCCTTAGCTACAATAATCCCATGGACCATTTAACCGGGATCCGAACATCAGGACACCTGATTCTTAATCCGGGTGGGCAAGTGCACATTTCGAATCTGTGTTTTTTTCCTGTGAGTCTATGACATTTTTTGTCGACCATGAGGATACATGTGCATGTAATGTGTTCAGTGCCGGAAGTTTGGAAAAAAATATGTTTTTGTCCTTGTCTAGTAAATGGAGTGTCATGGGGGAACGAGGCAACCCGACAGAAGAGTCACACCTTTAATTGCCGAATGCTTGTCAAATTTGGCCACGCCCATGGCGCCATGGAGGAAGGACCAGGAGGCCCATCCTATGAGACCATGCAGTGTTTTGCCCTTACGCAGCCAAAGGCCATGATTGAGGAGGGAGAAGGTACAGCACAATTTTTTTGACCGCAATTATCTGTTTCAGTAAGTTTAGAACGACACAATAATATTCTTAAACACGATCAATAAATCAACAAATTGAGTTGTATGTATAAAGACTGGAGCCTTCATTTGATGATCGAAATCACAAATCAAGGATTTGCAAACATTACTATTATTATAGAATGGCATCAACAATAACGTGAAATAGTGCCAGGGAAGCAAGGCTACGATAAGAAGTGACAAACAATATTTGTCTTTTTGATTAAAGTCAAAGTCAAACGTCAAAGTCAGCTTTATTGTCAAATATGCTAATATGCAAAAAATGCATTTGTGATCCAAAATTTTATTGAACAGCTTAAAATATCTCAATCGATCTTGAAATTTTGATCATAAAATGATTGATAACATTCAAATCTATTGTATTTATTTCAATGTATATGCTCTATATCTACTGTATAAATTTTAATATATTTATATTTGTGTTTAGATTTGGCAATAACCAAACTCAGATAAGACAAAAATGTAGTTCAATGAAAAAAAAATACAAAATGCGGAGTTTAAAATGAAAATGTCATTTGGTAATAAACGGTGTCAGTTTGTTAAAAAAATAATAATAAAATGAAATGGAATCAAATGGAAGGATGAGTGAATTGTTTCATTGCTAAATCCATCCTTTTCTGGAAATTAGTGTCTGAGCCAGAACATTGAATTCTTTTGGAAGTAGGAACCAGCATCTGCAAAAACACTCCAAGTGTACCCAATTTGTGTGATTATCATGTACTGTTACTTTAGTTTTGCATTTTTTAGTCCCAAATATAGAGAATAACACATGACTGCACTGTGTCTCGCCCTACCAGATCTGCAGTCATGTATGATCTGCGTGGCGCGTCGGGTTACCGCAATGGAGAGAACGGAGAGTTTCAATACAAGGCATGAGCTTTCAGGTGATGACCCACACAGGACAGGTTTTACCCAAGTCCAAGTCTTCACATATGACTAATCCCCTCTCATTTCCCTTTCTTTTATTTGTCCTCCCTCTCTTCCCACAATGGCAGGTAAACTGATCCAAATTGACCAGAACTCTTTGCGAGCATCAGTACGTCCAGGCTGGGAGGATTTATTGAGGCGTTGCATCCAGATGTTCCTCCAGCATAGTGATGGGCAACCTTGGTCCCACAAGCGTCACTATCATGAAGGTGCGTGACACACTTAGTGCCTTCTTCAAACGTATTTTTCATCAATTGGATTGGATTAGCCTTTATTAGTCTTGCAGTGGAGAAATTTACATTTCACAGCAGCAAAATGATGAAAGAGGAAAGGAAAGGAAGAAGTATAAAAACTAAATACAGGACCTGCTGTAAAGGCAGCCACTCTCCCGGTGCCATCCTGAAGTCAAAACAACAACAAAAAAACGAAATAACAAATAATAACACAACACAAAAGACACAGACACAACACTTTCTCCACCATTGTTGTTGTATGAAGCAGTTCTACATGAAAGAGCAGAGTATCAAAGCGTCTTTTTCACCAGTAGAACAGGGACATCATGGTGAAATGTGCATGACTGCGACAAGCTAAATGTTGAAAGCAAACACGAAGCTGTAGCATCCATTGATGAAAGAGATCGTCTCACATCTCCTGTCCCACGTAAATTATTTTACTATTCTTAGAATATCTTGTTTTCTATGCTTTCACCCCCCACCCCATCCCCCTGCAAATTGCTGCTGTGGTCTGCAAATGTCTCCATTGTGGGACGAATAAAGGTTTTCTGATTCTGATTCTGAAATCCGCTTCAATTCCAAGCCTCGACAGTTCCACATACACATCGGCGCTCTCCGCTAATGCTCCTTTCTTCTCATCCTCAAGCCAAATATCCACCAGCCGCAGACCTTTCCGCTGAAGTGGGGCTGTGAAAATGCTGCCCATTAAAGGCGCAAAACAGCACAATCTCCCCCCCCCCCCCCCCCCCCCAGAGCTGTCCAGCGATGACAGTCAAATGGCAGTGACATTCCTCCCAAATCAAAAACAGTGCTGGCATATTTGTGCTGCTGAAAAAGGGTAACCGCTGAGCAGAGTCTCCTCCTTGTTGAATGTTGTGGCCAAAAATGCTGAAAAACAATCCGTATCCGTTTCACACAACGCACAACAACTCAAAGTGACAAAATAAATTACAATAACAAACAAACAAAAAAGCAAGCCTCGTGGGAGCACTTTCTGACGGCTGCCTACTCGGGCGCCATCTTGCATTGGGGCTCAATTCAAACAACTGACAAGAATGCGTCTTTTCTGTGTAGCCTTTTTGCAGGGCCACGCTGAGACACCACTGTATCGTTTCTCCCTGTCCGACGGCACACCGGTCACTGCACAGACAAAGAGCAAACTGTACCGTCACCCAATGAGCAACGAGCCACAAGGCTTCATCTCTACTCATCTCCTTCAGAGGTTAGATGCAGAAAATGCAAAAAGTCATCCCAAATACCATGACCGATATGCCTCAAAATGAACTCGTTATTCTAAGCTCGCCGCCGTTTATCAAAGGTGAAGTAGCTGCTGAAGTTGTTTTTAAACTTTCAATAGTATTTTAGCCACCTCCAATTTAGGAAAGAAAGTTGCTGTGTTGAATTTTTGTTTGCTTCTAATTTCTTTTCTCTCCACATTTAGAGAACCGAATGGCTACCGCTCATCTCATACTGGGAACATGATGCCCAACACGATGAGACAGCAGGCCATGGGAGGCCCCAACCCAAATGCTCATGTGAACATGAACCCCAGTGGTGGGATGGTGATGGGTGGCATGAACAGGGGCTACGGAATGAACGAGCACGGGCACATGGGCCACATGGGTCAGATGGGTCAAATGGGTCAGATGGGCGGATGCTCCGCATATGGAGGGAGTGGTGGCGGTGGGAGTGGTGCCATGGGTCACCGCATGATGCACATGAGTCAGATGGGACATATGAGTCCAATGAATAACCCAAGCCAAGGCATGCAGCACCATCCGCATCAGCCCCCCTTTCAGAGTAGCGGCGGCTTCGGGCTAAGTGGTTTGAACAGCCCTTCCGGAAGCCCACGGATGGGCGCTCCCCAATCGGGGCTCTTGATGTCACCGCGCAATCGAGGAAGTCCAAAAATGGGTGCCAATCAGTTTTCTCCCGCAGGTCAGTCAGTTCTTATCTGGCATTCAAAACAGTTGATCGTGCTCCCACTTGCTTGGTCAAGTATATTGCGGTTTTCTTGCAGGCATGCACTCTCCCATGGGTGGCATTTGCAGTGGTGGAGGAGGCGTTGGGAACACCACAACCTACTCCAGCAGCTCCCTGAACGCCTTACAAGCTATCAGTGACGGAGTTGGGAACTCGATCCCCGCCACACTGATGTCTCCTTCGTCCGTCCATAAGCCAGATAGCTCTCCTAGTGTCCACTCCTCCTCTTCCTCACAGCCAAACCAGATGTCCAAGCCAAGCCTGGATGGATCCAAAAGTCCAGCAGGGGGATTGGGGTCAGGGCCCGGGCCCATTCCTGGGCCCGCCGACCATCTCCACCCATTGCACCATCATCAACATCCACAAGCTGAAAGCTCTGGAGACAGACCCGACAGCCAGGCAGCTGCAACACTGAAAGAATTGGGAGACGGGGGTAGCGAGGTTCCTGCGGCGGTGTCGGAGCCAACTCGAAGGCTACCAGAAAGTAAGGGCCACAGAAAACTGCTGCAGTTGCTCACTTCTCCAACAGAGGAGCTTGTAATGGGTGGAAGTGGACCTCCAGTACCTCCTGCTCCACAGCTGTTAAACAGTAGTACTCCGGCAGCCTCCGAAAGTAAAGACCCCGTTGGCGGGATGACGAGCCCTTCGTCCACTGGGGTGTCTTCTTCTTCCTCTGTTAATGCCAATTCCAACCAGACAAGTGGGCTCGGGGGGTTGTCCACGTCAGCCAACTATACGGGCTCACTCCAAGAAAAGCACAAGATTCTCCACAAACTACTCCAGAATGGCAATACACCTGATGAAGTAGCAAAGATCACAGCCGAGGCTACGGGGAAGGTCGCACTCGGCGGTCAAGAGGGCAGTGAAGTAGGTCCGGGAGTTTCGGGGTCCGGGAGCGGCCCCGGCTTAATCACTGAGCCCAAACAAGAGCAGCTCAGTCCCAAGAAGGAGAAGACTCATGCCCTTCTCCATTATCTCCTCAACAAGGATGATTCCAAAGAGCAAGTGGACGTCAAACCCAAACTGGAGGAGCTTGATGGCAAGGGGCCATTGATGACTCCTTGCGGTCCTTCACGCGGTGCCCCTGAACATCATGAAAGCAAGATCAAGTCAGAACCACCTGATGATGTAAGTTCAGATTTCTTTCTTGGCTGTCTTTGTTTTTGCCTCATCAACTGCACATAGTTCCACCTGAAGTAGCTCCTTGGGTGTTGACGTAAATCTTCAGACAATTTTATTTTTAACAGTTGCACAATCTTGATTCCATCCTGGGAGATCTGAGGGGGACCAGCTCAGATTTTTACTCAGATCAGGCAGGAGGCACCGGGCCAAACGACAGCAACAAAGCCTTGGGCTGCCTTGATGATAGTCTTCAGGGTAAGTTAGCAATGCTATCGGTACTCTGCATTCCTATTTCTTGAATCAAGTAATCAAGCACACTTGTTAAACACTCTACGTGGAAATAAAGTGAGTGAATGACTGTGAATTTGTTGTTTTACTTAGAGAGTCCAGGTTTGGGTCCAGGGTCTCGAGTGCCCTTTCAGAGGGCTTTGTCTGTGAACGGGAAACCTTCCGGTGGCCTTGGAGGACCGGGAAGGCGCCCCATGCTTGTCAAGCAGGAGAATATGATGGGTAGCCCAGATGGGTACCCAGGAAATATCGGTAGACACAGTATTTATTTCTTTGTTGCACATTGTTCATACTGAAGTTCTTCATTGAACTCTGCTTGTTTCTCTAATGTACAATTCAAAAATGAATTTCATGTCAGGCCTCATTGCACCTACCGTGGTTGATTCTCATGCACATACTCATTCCTACCAGGACAAATGAATAGGGCCATGGCAACCCAAAGGTCTCCCATGGAGTCATCTGGAGACTGGGGTATATCCCGCTCCAGTCCCAGTCCGGTGGGTTCATCTGTTCACCCCTCCATGATGCGTCCCAATATGGAGTACAACAGTAGCAAGGGAATGATGACAGGCCCCATGGTGAGCCGCTCAAACAGCAACCCAGGATCCAGGTCAATGTTACAGCAGCAGCTTATGGATATGGGTATGCCGCTCTGTTCATGTTGACCGGCAATTGCGTATTAACCGTCTGTATTTGTGCGAAATGTCAAATTGCCTTGTGGTTCAGGTGGCTCCGCTGACATGGTGATGAATGTGAGCTCCTTCAGCCAGCACGGCCACGCTAACACCGCATGGCCCGACACACTCATGGGGATGGAAGGCAACAGGTGAGCACAGCACACCTTATAGTTTGTATTTGGTTTTAAGAGACAATAAAAACTGAATCCAGATGTGCATATAATGTCCCACAGACGGCAGTTTGCAAACACCATAGATGAACTTCTGGCGCCACCCAATACTAGTGAGGGTCAGAGTGACGAGCGGGCACTCCTCGACCAGCTGGATTCCCTTCTGAACAACACAGACGGCACTGCTCTTGAGGAGATAGACAGGGCTCTGGGTATCCCAGACCTTGTCAGTCAGGTAAATCGCAGGAAGAGGTTGTGAGTATACCTCACCGAGTAGTAATGGCAAAATGAGGCATCATGAAGCAATGAAGCTTTCCACCCAAACGGTTCACATTTTTGCCATTGTATCATGAGGCCTCGTTTGTCCCACTGCGCCATCATGTGGAAAATAAATGTTATGACACAGAGTGATAAAATGTTACCATGGATTTGATGGGGTCAAAATGTATGGAAGAGGATTAGAGCCATCTAAGAAAATAAAATAGAGATGACAGGATTCTCACTTTTATCTCACTCAGATTTTAAAAGTCAGGATTGTGACAATAATACTACTGCTACTAATAATAATAACAATAATACATTTAATTTAAAAGCGGCTTTCAAAATTTGGAGTAAAACTGAAAATTATGCCAATGTAATTTTTCTCTTTGCTAGCCCTAATCTTCCTGCGTAAGAATGGCAGGGACTTGTGATTTGAATGAATGTGCGTGTGTTACTTGAAAGAATAATTGCTTTACTTTAGACATTGACACACAAACAAGGAACAAGACACACCCACCTTCCATTCATTTTTGTTGAAGGGAAGGTGTTCAGTTCTTTGGAACAAAGTTTACACTTCACCTTTTAAAATATCAGCAAATAGAAGACATTAAAATGAGGAATACACCATGTTGTCACAGTAGTTTGCATTATATATTTTCACCAGTTATTGTGATTTGTACCTGTTTTGGAGAGATCTGCTCGAAATGATCCCAGACAGGGGATGTTCTCTTTATTTCGTTGTGAACGGTCCGTCCAATGCAAAACAAATCCGATTCAAGATGTGAGTTGGGTGTGTCAGTGCTACATAAGAGCTCATTGACGCCCCAGTGCACCATTTTATTTCATATTGTCAAGTGGGTGATGATGTAGAAATCCCGTCTCGCGAGGCATCGGCGGAGACACGTGTGTTCCGAGGCTTTGGGCATGGCCACAAGTCAAATCGACCCATGCCTTGAACCGCTCTTCGCAAATGGTTTCAACTATTTACTCGGCACACGCCTCAGAGCCTCGGCACAGTCAGGCACATCACGAGACTGTGAGGTGTAAGGATAGTAAGGACACTGCGGTGATTAATTTCAAATATTTTATCTTGACTTGAAATGTTCTGTCTGTTTTGAACTGAGATTAATGCGCCCAAGGAGATTCACCTCTGCTGTTTTAACGAACAGAAAATAAATCAATGACAGGAAAAGTTTGGTCAGCTCCTTTTCTTTCTGTTCCATCAGACCCAGGGATCTGAACAATCGCTGGAGCCTTTCGCGGGACAAGAACCTTCCATGGTTCTGGACCAGAAACCGCTCTATGGACAAGGGTATCCCGGACCCCCAACTATCGGCATGCAGAGCGGCTATGGAGGCAACCCTATGCAGGGGCAACCTCAGCAAGGTGGATTTGGACCCATGCTGTCGCAAATGGGCCAAAGCAACAGTTTCCCTGTGCCTGGCATGGGCGGCATGGGGAGCATGGGGCACCCTCGCGCCAACATGATGAGGCCCAGGATGATGAGTGCGAACAAACCCATGCGGCTCCAATTGCAACAAAGGTTGCAAGGACAGCAGGTATGGAAGCGCAGTTGTTCATGTTTAGTTTTTATTTATTTATCTATTTTTTTAATCGTTGCTGTCTTACATTCAAATGAAAATTAAATGCCTATGTTGTCATCAGATTCTTACAAGGTCTTATTTTAATAGAATTATCAAAAGATTATTTTTTGCCTCTTTTTATTTATTTCTTTTTTTTAACTCATTCACTGCCAGACAATGTGCAATAGGTGTCCACTCCAGTGCCAGGGTTTTTGTCATTTTCACTCAAATTGCAGGACCCACAGAACATTGAGTTTTAGGACTACATAAACATTCAATGCAGCATAAAAAAACCTTAGACTCTCTTCTTTCATCAGAAAAAAAAGTTTATTTCGAGCTTACTTGGTTGTACAGTTATCTGCATTGAAAGTGGGGGCGACTGTACAAAAGGTAAACGCTGTCCCCTGGTGGGAGGAGAAAAACATTTCCAGAGGTCTGACCGAAGCTTCAAACGCACCCCCAGTCCTGAGCCCTGCAAGAAAAAAAAAAAAAATACGGAACAAACTCGGAAATGGCGCAGTGAATGAGTTAATAATTATTTTCTAATTACACGAGGCACTTTTTTCTTTGATTTAAGCCCAAAACCTTTTTTGATTCTCAAGTTCATGAATCAGACACGGCAGGCCATGGGCATGAAGTTGGAGAATCCTGGAGGCAACCCTGGCATGAGGCCTGCTATGCAGACGGGAATGGCTGGACAGGTAGACATCAGTAGACTTGACTTGTCCATCCATCCATACAATACACTTTTTTTCTTTATTAGGACGGTCACTGAGTGAGGTCTATCCCAGCTGACTCTAATCCAAATGTCATATCCAGCTTGCCAATTACACAAACACACCTTTCACACTCACATTGACATCTCTTAACAATCAATCTTCAAATGTACATTTTCAAATGAGGTAAAATGGGAAAACCATGCCAACTCCACAACGGAGGTCGAAACTCCGATCCAGAACCACTTGAATATGAGGCAGAGATGCTCACCACACACTGTCACTATCTGTTTGTGCGAAATACTTTCCTCAGGTGCACTGAAGATTGTTTTACCTACAGGGGTTCCTGAACGCTCAGATGATGGCTCAGCGCAGCAGGGAGATGGTCACCATGCAGATGAGGAGGCAGCGCATGATGATGCTGATGCAACAGCAGCAACAGGCAGCCGCCGGTGGATTCAGCCCCCCGCCCAACGTCACCGCTCCTGGCGGCATGGACAGCAGTGTGGCAGGACCAAACATGGGTCAGCCTGGTCCTCAGCAGTATGGTTATGGAGGTAATTACGGTGAGTTCACTGGTGCGGCGGAACAACGCTGCTCCCTGGTGGCGAGTGGATCAAATGCTTAGAAATGTTCAAAGAACAGTGAAGTCTGTTTTTCACCGGGAAAGCAATTCGAATAGACCCACAATCAATGAAAGTCTTTTGTACATCAAGACCCTATAATGACGTTTAAGATCAGAGTTTTTTCTGTGACCATGCTTGTAACTCAAAACAGTGAGGTCATCTTTGAAATGAATGGAAATGTAAGTTATCTGTTACAGCAAAAAAAGGATATTATGGAATAGAGTTCCTGCCATGATGAAATAAACATGCAT
The DNA here is from genome assembly GCF_051943395.1 of Hippocampus bargibanti. NCBI lineage: Eukaryota > Metazoa > Chordata > Actinopteri > Syngnathiformes > Syngnathidae > Hippocampus > Hippocampus bargibanti. The sequence goes on from NC_142734.1 coordinate 9,892,324, forward strand.
GAAATGATGTGCATGGCGTTGATCAGCAAGCACCACATGATGAAAATAAAAAATAGACAAAGGAAAGAAGAAGAAGAAAAAAAAACACTTGATTATTTTGGAAGGAGGCTGTTTTTCAATGGAGGAGCTGTATATAATAAAATCCAAAGATAATTTTGGGCTGGAACAAATTAATTAAATTCACATTTGTTTCAATGGGATAACTTACCTCTGGTTACAAACAAGGTCAAGGAATGAGTTATATCTGTAACATGAGGTCACGCAGTACACTGTTAAACTCCATTTTAACTCATTCACTGCCATTCATGAATTTATTTGGGAATTGAAAATATGATGTAGAGCGCCATTCCCGAATTTGTTCGGGTTTTGTTTTTTTCTTGTTTGGGTGGCGATAAAGCGCTGGCCTTGGCCTCTGGCAAAGTTTTTCTTTTCCACAAGGAGGCATCATTTGCCTCTGTTCCGCGTTCACGCTTTGTTCCAGCTTCAGCTGTTGTTAAAGTGCTATATTAACCAATATGTATGTATTGCATTGTATTTTGGATAGCCACCCTCATTTCAAGCTCATATAACTCCAGACCCACATAATTTAGGAAATTATTCTGTTTTTCTGATTAAAAAAAGAGAGTCTAAGGTTTCTAACTCTGTATTTAATGTTTATGTAGTCCTAAAACTCAATATTCTGCTGGTCCTGGAATTTGAGTGACAATGACACATTTTTGCACATCTGGCAGTGTATGAGTTAAAAATGAATGAAAGGACAAAGCAGGGCCATGAATATGGAACCGCAAAAGGGAGACTGGATTTTGCATTTCTTCTTCAATGTATCTCTCAAGGTATGAACCAGCAGGGAGACCCCTCATTTGGGTCATCCGTTGCTAACAGTCCTCCGAACGCCATGATGACGGGCCGCCTGGGCCCTCAAAGTGCCATGATGCAGCAACACCAACAGGGCGGTCCTATGTACCAGGGCACCGAAATGAAGGGCTGGTCACAGGCAGGCATGGGACGCAACAGGTGTGCAAAACGCTTTCTTTCCCAGCTTTCTGATGCCATCTGAGCCAATGTTTATCTTGAGCAACTTGTCTGCCCCCCTACCAGTTCGTACCCTCCGCAGCCGTTTGGCCAACAAGTGCCTCCCGGACAGCAGCAGTTCGGGCAGCAAGGAAATCCTGGCGGCTACGGAGCCATGATGATGAACGGTGGCATGGCGAGTGGTGGAGGAGCAGCTCACATGGGTCCCATGGGAGGACAGATGGGCATGAATCCAATGGTGATGGGGCGTATGATGGGGCAAGATCAGGTTGAGCCTCACATGAAAAGGATTTTCTTGAAATGATTTGAATGCACAACTGATGTGTCTTCTTTTCTTCTTCTGCTCCAACCAGAAATACTGCTGAGGGTCATGGACATCTTGCTGTTGGTCTGTGGGAGGAAACACATACTGGGGTCGCAAACCTTAGGGTTGATGCCTACGGGGCAGATGGCGGGGGAAATTCAGTCCTTGTCGGAATACACATAAACTCACACACACCTTTGCAATACCCCGCTGAATGCTCACTTGTCAGCCGGTGTCAGTGGACTTGAGGTGCTTATGGCGTGGATGTCGAAATGGTTTATTTCAGCGTAGCTCCGAAGTCGCCTATGTCGAATGTACCGTGAGACTTCATTTTTCTCATGATGGCCGTTCTTTCTTACATTTTCTCGCTTCCGACGGCAGTGCCAACATGAAAGATGGTTGATGGTTGGAGAGCTGAAATAAGCCAGCGGATTGTGACGCTCGAATGAATGTCAGTAAAGAAACAGCACATTGTTTCATCCTCCAGGGCTCGACGGCCTAGCGTTCAACTGAATTACTGGTTGGAACTGAATTACTTGTTGGCTGATTGCACTTTATGGAGAGGCCAGCATCAACAGGATTGTGGCAATATAGAGGCCTTTAATCAAGTTTGAACACATCGTGGAAGATATTTTCGGTTTTATTGAACGTTTGGTCAAAGGGGGAGTATCAGAAATGAGCTTGAGGATCTCGTTCTGAAGTGGGAACCAGTAGAGAGGTTGCAAGCACAGATTTTACAACAACACTCTTGTCGCCAGTGAACCAATTTATCCTAAGTGCAAAAATGAAGGAGGTTGGGGGGAGAACATTTTAATAACACCACTGGCATATATTTATACAGATTCAAGAGGAGGTCCTTTTATCAATCCATAGGAATTTTTTTAAATCTGAAAGTTGAAGATATTTTGGTTACTTAAAATGTCAATGTTTAAACGTAAAGAAATCGACAGAAATGGCCAAGTGTGACGGTGAGATGTGTACATAAATTCACACTGTAACATAAGTAGATTTATAGCAATAATCTTTCCTCCTGGTTCTCGTCTGTGTTGAAGCATCAGTCCCTCGGAGTGGCAGTACTGCAGTATTAGACACAATGTCTTGTCGGATTTCCTTTATTGTTCATAGTCATTGTAAATAGACTTCAAATGTACTATAAAGTATAGAATTATATAAATGCTTTTGTAGGTCACATACTTTTTTTGCACAGATTGCAAGGCTTCATATTTAATTGTCTTATTCCATCATAGGTCAGCTTTTATTTTAAAGTCTTGGACACTTGGTTGGAAAGAAGAAAAACTTTGAATTGTTTTGAAAGCAGTAAGTGTGTAATTGCTGTCATACTGTACTTGCATCCTCTTCAAGAGCACTTTTTGTTGTTATTTTCCAATTAGTCTTACATTTTTCAGATTTGTTAAAAATGAAACATAAATCAAATATTTGGAAGGCTATAGCTAAAGTATTTTCAGAAAAAAAATTGTAGGCCAGCATTGAACCCCATTGTTCAATGTAACTCTCACATTAGATAAATGCTGTAATTTGAATATCGCCAATGGGCTCTTTGCGCATCACATCGCGACATCCTAGCCGGTGCCGGCAATGCGGTTTGGCTACCAACTACCAACAGGCCATGTAACCGTTAGTCTCAGAATAAACAACAGCGTATCAGCCATGCAAAGATGATCTCAACGATTGAACTGCCACTGATTATTTTTTTTTTTAATAAATAATTATCGGATCAATCAGTTTGACAAAATGTTCTTTTTCTTTTCTGGGAAATGTCTAACAATGATAAGCCACATTTAAAAGCAGTCATAGCTAAAAGAGCATGTTTTTGTTTGTTTTTTACCCCTGATTTTAAAAAGCACTTACACTTTACTGGAATGTTTTGAATCCTTATTTATATTTTTCGCTGAGACTGTATTACTTCAGAAGAAAAAAAATGCATCTCACAAATGCCAAAGAAAAGGTTAAATAAATACACATGGAGCACAATATTAGCTATTTTATGGATTAAGACTGGAAATATTTAGATAAAACATAAATGCAATACCACACTCACATTTAATTACTTACCAGGATCGCTTATCAGAATATTGCTAATCTAAATCCAATGGAACCGTCCCTTCTTATTATTGGATACAAGAAGTGGCATGCATCTGAAAGCCCTGTTCAAAATTGCTGTGGTGTTTGTCAGAGGAGGATGTACAGTGTGATGCTTAGTTTGGGGAATGAATTTCTCAAAATCTCAAAACCAGGCAAGACACAGCCCTATTTTGGCACTGTGTAAAATTAGTGCAAAGAGCCCATTTGGTCCACATTGGCCTCCAACCTTTTCAACCGTTTTGGTTTTATTGTAAAACCCCTGCACCATCAATCAGTTAAATATCACAATGAGTTTTTCATGTGACTTTTTTCCCCTCCATCTCCCTTAAATATGTTATTTGCGGTGAAGCTTCTGTTTTAGGAATCGACCTAATGAAGATGTGCTCAATCCAAAGAGATTATGTTTGTCGTTTTGCATTGCTTAGAGACAGTTCCTGAGCTAGATCGTATTTGTGGGCTTTTATTGTTGCGCCGATGGTGTTTAATATGATTGCATATGTTATACCCACCTCCCCGCAGACAAATGCTAGACATGAATCTGGCTCTGGTGTATACGTACTTGAATGCCTTCCTTGGGGAGTTCTGTTTTCGTCTGGCCCAAAATGTGGGGTTGTTATTTTGCAAAAATTAAAGTTGAAAAGTTTCGAAAATGGTTTTGCTCACAGCCTCAATTAAGAATAATCAAGCAAGATTTGGATGTCAATGGAAGAAACTCCTAAGAGAGAGAGAGAAGACAACTCCCCATGAGGGATACATGATATTACTGGATGTACATTTCTGTTGTTTTTTTTTTCTTACCTTGTTCTCAATGTTAATATTGTTGTAAATACAAATTTATATTTAAAGTGTATGTCTCTGCTCTCTTTTTCCTATAATAACATTGGTCATTAGCTCTTTCACATTGGTAAATCAAATTTATTATTACTCAATATTGTTTCATATAGAATACATACATGCATAATATATAATATGGACAATATATACTGTACAGCACTTTCTGTGGTATTTTACAGGTTGCAAATCTTTCGCCATTGTCAATCAATGACCTCCTATTCCATTTGACACTGTGTCACAACTTGATGGCTGGGGCTGCTGAGGTCGTTGATTCTCAACCAGGGTGCTGTGGCACCTCAGTGAGCCATTATAGATCTTTACGAAGGTGCCAAAGCAAACTATCCAATTTGACATGAATCTTCTTCTTTTCCTTTCGGCTTTTCCCCTCAGGGGTCACCACAGCGAATCAATGTCCTCCATCTAACCCGGTTTTGTGCATCCTCTTCTCTCACACCAACTACCTTCATGTCCTCTTGGACCACATCCATAAACCTCCTCTTCGGTCTTCCTCTCGGTCTCCTGCCTGGCAGTTCAAGGCTCAGCATCCTTCTCCCGATATAATTACTCTCTCCTCTGGACATGTCCAAACCATCTCAGTCTGCCCTCTCTGACTTTCTCTCCAAAGCCTCTAATATGAGTTGTCCCTCTAATGTACTCATTCCTGATCCTATCCAACCTGGTCACTCCCGAAGAAAACCTCAACATCCAATTTGACATGAATAAAAAAAAATCTAAAATTTTATATAATTATAACATTAGACTAAGAGTTTACACAGAAGTAAACCTCCAGCAAAATCGCTATTAAATCAACACAACAATATATTTGCTTATGCAGCTCGCTACAGATGCAGTGTGCGAGCTGTGGCCAGTATGCACTTATCACCAGCGGCTAGTGATACTTTGATTGGCTAGTGACTATAGGCAATCTCACTTTAGTTCACTGAAGAAGCATCTTGGATAAGAGGCGAAACGTCCGACACCTTCAAAGAAGTACAGATGACGTCAAAAGAAACCTTTTCATCGTTGGAGGTTTACTGTTAAAGCCATTTTCAAGACGGACTTTTCACGAAAAAATGGACATTAGGTCGGTCAGTTATTTCTTGGCTAATGGTACGCTCTAGTGGAGTTGTAGTTAATCACACCACACTTTTTTTTCAGTTTGGATTGATTCAGACATAGCACTACTGAAAGCCTATGATGAAATCCACGACCTGCCACTGATACCTACATATGCCTTGTTGTTAGAAGTGGTAAAAAAAAATGAAAGACAAAAACATTGCCAAATAAATCACAAATGTGATATGCATTCAACTACGGGCAGTAAATACACATATGACGGGTTGATGTCCCAATATTCATTCATAAATAATAATAATAATGCATTACATTTTAAGCGCCTTTCAAAGCTCTCAAGGACACTTTACAGTCAGACAAGAATAGGTACTATAATAAAAAAATACAATCACAAATAGAATGCAATAAATAAAATACATTTATAAATAGAAACGAGAGAGCTACACAGGAAATGCAATTTTAAATAGGTGGGTTTTGAGGGACTTGAAGGGGCAAGAGAATCGATGTTACGAATGTTGGGAGGAAGTGAGTTCCAAAGTTTGGGGGCAGATCAGCTGAAGGCGCTATCACAATGGGTGATAGAGCGCGATGGGTGATTCACCCATCGTGCTGAGACGGGCAGGGGGGGCAGACAGAGGCGGAGGGAGGAAGAGGAATGAGGGAACGAGAGGGAATAGAATAAAATAAAAATAGAACAGAATAAAGTTGTTTTCCCCTGACACTGGATATTTGAGTTTGATTGGATTGATGGGTTTCCTGATCGTTCGTTTTTATTATGTTCTATTCAGAAGACGTGTTACATTTGCTGGTGAAGTGACTGCTGGCATGTTGGGGGACAAACGTGAAAGAGACGCACGGCTTTTCTATTGGACTGCACGTCGCATATGCACGCCTACCCCGCTGGCTCGTGAAACCGAAACGAACGTTTTCTTCTTTTTCCCCCCAGAACAGCATACAACACTCAACTCGAGCACTTTGCACTTGTCATCCTCAATCGGTGTATGTTCGCGTTTTATTCATTCATGGCTCCGTTACTGTAACGTCTTTTAGTAGTCGGCGCTTGTTTTTTATTCCCTCCCAATCTTTTTTTCTTTTTCTTTTTGACCATTTATTCTCCCACGAATGAGTTCCCCGCTCTTCCTCGGGCATCTGGTCGGGATTCCCGTGGAGACGATGGATCCCGGTGCAGGGGCCAAAGACACGACTCGCACGAAGATTTTTATGCTTAGTTTGGGGAATGAATTTCTCAAAATCTCAAAACCAGGCAAGACACAGCCCTATTTTGGCACTGTGTAAAATTAGTGCAAAGAGCCCATTTGGTCCACATTGGCCTCCAACCTTTTCAACCGTTTCGGTTTTATTGTAAAACCCCTGCACCATCAATCAGTTAAATATCACAAGTTTTTCATGTGACTTTTTTCCCCTCCACTCCCTTAAATATGTTATTTGTGGTGAAGCTTCTGTTTTAGGAATCGACCTAATGAAGATGTACTCAATCCAAAGAGATTATGTTTGTCGTTTTGCATTGTTTAGAGACAGTTCCTGAGCTAGATCGTATTTGTGGGCTTTTATTGTTGCGCCGATGGTGTTTAATATGATTGCATATGTTATACCCACCTCCCCGCAGACAAATGGTAGACATGAATCTGGCTCTGGTGTATACGTACTTGAATGCCTTCCTTGGGGAGTTCTGTTTTCGTCTGGCCCAAAATGTGGGGTTGTTATTTTGCAAAAATTAAAGTTGAAAAGTTTCGAAAATGGTTTTGCTCACAGCCTCAATTAAGAATAATCAAGCAAGATTTGGATGTCAATGGAAGAAACTCCTAAGAGAGAGAGAGAAGATAACTCCCCATGAGGGATACATGTTATTACTGGATGTACATTTCTGTTGTTTTTTTTCTTACCTTGTTCTCAATGTTAATATTGTTGTAAATACAAATTTATATTTAAAGTGTATGTCTCTGCTCTCTTTTTCCTATAATAACATTGGTCATTAGCTCTTTCACATTGGTAAATCAAATTTATTATTACTCAATATTGTTTCATATAGAATACATACATGCATAATATATAATATGGACAATATATACTGTACAGCACTTTCTGTGGTATTTTACAGGTTGCAAATCTTTCGCCATTGTCAATCAATGACCTCCTATTCCATTTGACACTGTGTCACAACTTGATGGCTGGGGCTGCTGAGGTCGTTGATTCTCAACCAGGGTGCTGTGGCACCTCAGTGTGCCATTATAGATCTTTACGAAGGTGCCAAAGCAAACTATCCAATTTGACATGAATCTTCTTCTTTTCCTTTCGGTTTTTCCCCTCAGGGGTCACCACAGCGAATCAATGTCCTCCATCTAACCCGGTTTTGTGCATCCTCTTCTCTCACACCAGCTACCTTCATGTCCTCTTGGACCACATCCATAAACCTCCTCTTCGGTCTTCCTCTCGGTCTCCTGCCTGGCAGTTCAAGGCTCAGCATCCTTCTCCCGATATAATTACTCTCTCCTCTGGACATGTCCAAACCATCTCAGTCTGCCCTCTCTGACTTTCTCTCCAAAGCCTCTAATATGAGTTGTCCCTCTAATGTACTCATTCCTGATCCTATCCAACCTGGTCACTCCCGAAGAAAACCTCAACATCCAATTTGACATGAATAAAAAAAAATCTAAAATTTTATATAATTATAACATTAGACTAAGAGTTTACACAGAAGTAAACCTCCAGCAAAATCACTATTAAATCAACACAACAATATATTTGCTTATGCAGCTCGCTACAGATGCAGTGTGCGAGCTGTGGCCAGTATGCACTTATCACCAGCGGCTAGTGATACTTTGATTGGCTAGTGACTACAGGCAATCTCACTTTAGTTCACTGAAGAAGCATCTTGGATAAGAGGCGAAACGTCTGACACCTTCAAAGAAGTACAGATGACGTCAAAAGAAACCTTTTCATCGTTGGAGGTTTACTGTTAAAGCCATTTTCAAGACGGACTTTTCATGAAAAAATGGACATTAGGTCAGTCAGTTATTTCTTGGCTAATGGTACGCTCTAGTGGAGTTGTAGTTAATCACACCACACTTTTTTTTCAGTTTGGATTGATTCAGACATAGCACTACTGAAAGCCTATGATGAAATCCACGACCTGCCACTGATACCTACATATGCCTTGTTGTTAGAAGTGGTAAAAAAAAATGAAAGACAAAAACATTGCCAAATAAATCACAAATGTGATATGCATTCAACTACGGGCAGTAAATACACATATGACGGGTTGATGTCCCAATATTCATTCATAAATAATAATAATAATGCATTACATTTTAAGCGCCTTTCAAAGCTCTCAAGGACACTTTACAGTCAGACAAGAATAGGTACTATAATAAAAAAATACAATCACAAATAGAATGCAATAAATAAAATACATTTATAAATAGAAACGAGAGAGCTACACAGGAAATGCAATTTTAAATAGGTGGGTTTTGAGGGACTTGAAGGGGCAAGAGAATCGATGTTACGAATGTTGGGAGGAAGTGAGTTCCAAAGTTTGGGGGCAGATCAGCTGAAGGCGCTATCAAAATGTGTGATAGAGCGCGATGGGTGATTCACCCATCGTGCTGAGACGGGCAGGGGGGGCAGACAGAGGCGGAGGGAGGAAGAGGATCTGAGGGAACGAGAGGGAATAGAATAAAATAAAAATAGAACAGAATAAAGTTGTTTTCCCCTGACACTGGATATTTGAGTTTGATTGGATTGATGGGTTTCCTGGTCGTTCGTTTTTATTATGTTCTATTCAGAAGAAGTGTTACATTTGCTGGTGAAGTGACTGCTGGCATGTTGGGGGACAAACGTGAAAGAGACGCACGGCTTTTCTATTGGACTGCACGTCGCATATGCACGCCTACCCCGCTGGCTCGTGAAACCGAAACGAACGTTTTCTTCTTTTTCCCCCCAGAACAGCATACAACACTCAACTCGAGCACTTTGCACTTGTCATCCTCAATCGGTGTATGTTCGCGTTTTATTCATTCATGGCTCCGTTACTGTAACGTCTTTTAGTAGTCGGCGCTTGTTTTTTATTCCCTCCCAATCTTTTTTTCCTTTTCTTTTTGACCATTTATTCTCCCACGAATGAGTTCCCCGCTCTTCCTCAGGCATCTGGTCGGGATTCCCGTGGAGACGATGGATCCCGGTGCAGGGGCCAAAGACACGACTCGCACGAAGATTTTTGTCGGCGGATTGCCGTATCACTCGGACGACGCCTCACTTCTAAAATATTTCGAGACTTTCGGCGACGTCGTCGAGGCGGTGGTTATCACCGACAAACACACGGGCAAGTCCAGAGGATATGGCTTCGTAAGTTTGCAATTTCTCTAAATGGTTTATTTTTCAGCCTGGGCGTTTATTTCGACCCTCGTCACATCTAAATTTCCCGGTTACTTGGAGTCACTGTGCCATCCATTTATTTGCTCACTGAAATCCTTAAATGTTTTCGTGCTTACTGAAATGCACTTCGTTATACTTCATTATGCATGAAATTATTCGAGATGTTCTGAAACATAAGTGTGGGGGAAAAAAACCTATGGAGCAAGTCAGTAACCATAATGCCCTTGTTCTTTCACACAAAGCAATTTACTGTATTGAACGTGAAAACACCAACAACGAAAATTAAAACCAAAAAATGAAAGGACTCACAATGAATTTCTGTAAAGACAACCTGACTATAGCCTGACTCCAAGCTCTTGACATCATTGAATGCTCACAGTCAGTGCTTGGATGCTACAGTGCAGTACATACAGTTCTGAAAATTATTTACTTTTTTACGTCCTGTTCTTCTTTTCCTTGCGGCTTTTCCCTTCAAGGGGTCGCCACAGCCAATCAGTGTCCTCCATCTTCAAAGGTCTGATTCGCATGTTTGTTTTGGTCAAGCTTTTACGTCGGATATCCTTCCTGACACAGCCCTCTGTATTTATCCAGACTTGGGACCAGCACAAGAAGGCACTGGCTTATGTCCCCTTGTGTCTACAGAACAAGCAACTTTATGAACTTAATAAAGATGAAGATGTTCAATAAAAGGCTCCCAAACACAAAATGGTCATCGGCACAGCAACATTCAAAACAGCAAAACTATACTCACCATTTGATGACAATGGTCTGATCTTCCTGTGAAATGGGCATCTCTTTCCCATTTGATGACAATTGTTTATTTTTTACGTTATGTTATTGTGTTTTATTACATTTAAAAAAAATAAACTTTTAGTTTTCAGCTTTATAAACACTGAGGGTTTTTTTTGGGGGGTGGCATTTGAAATGTGGAAAATTTGTTTGATGTTGAGATCTAAATTTAATCACAGAACAAATTGAACTTGTCACGGAACTGTTTTAGTTTGCGCCAGTGTGATATTAAGCAACCAAGTAAACTCCCTTATTTCTTAAAATGTGCCCGTGAGCGTGCTGCTATGCACTTTTGTTAAAGAATGTCTGATTAACAATATGTTTTGTGCAAGGGATAGAGAGGGGGGATAGAGAGAGAGTAAGAGAGAGCGAGAGAGAGGAAAGAGAGAGACTTCTGCTAAGTCACAGCATCATCCTCTATGATGCCCAGCAGATCTCAAACCGTCCTCCACCGCTTGTAAAAAAGTTTCACATTGCGCCTCTAATTGCTCTTGTGTAGCTTGACCTTGAGCTCAAAACACTCAAAGCTCCTCTTCCCACGCGAGCTTCCCAATCCTCAAATTCACTCCCTCAAGGTAGATTCCGTTTGCTCATCCCAATCCAAAAAAAAAAAACCTCCCACGTACTGTAGCAGCCTACAAAATGTTAACATGCAGCTGAAGCTCAGCTGGAAACATCTTAATGCAGATTTTTGTGCCTCCGCCTGTACCGTTTTTGTAAATGGTCTTTTTTTAGAAGACAGATAAAGACCTTGACTCCCTGCAGGTCCATAGAAGAGCCTGTCGAAGTACAAAGGGGGTGCATTTACATCAATGTTCTTAGTGTTAACAAAATAGAAAAACAAACTAAAATTGAAAAAAAAATCAATGCTTTGGGATAATGAGCGATCAATGATCATTTTAAATAAATATATGTCCATGTCGAAGAAAGAAAGACAGAAGTTTTCTTTATGACACAATGCAGAAGCCTTTTATTTCTCTATTTATAACCTTGCACCCGTCAATGTTCCATTATATTGAAAAGAAATAAAGCTAAAATATTCTTTTTAAACTACTCTCAAAATAAACATTTCAAACCAAGCTCGCTCTACAAACTGAATGAAAAAAAAGGTGCTCACAATAGTGAGCCATCCGAAACTGTGACAACTCTAGTTTCCACATAACCCAGTTAGGCAGGCGTTTACTGTGGAGTTGACTTGCGGGATATTGTGCCAACAGGTAACCATGGCGGACGGCGCGGCCGCAGAGCAGGCATGCAAGGATGCAAATCCTATCATTGATGGCAGGAAGGCCAACGTCAACCTGGCGTACTTGGGAGCCAAGCCGCGTGGATCACATTCCAGTGAGTGTGTTTTTTGGGACTGTCAAACTTTCTCTGCAATTTGCTCTTCTAACGTTATTTTTAGCAGTGTATTAGTGACAACAACTCTGAAATGGTTCATATCAATCCATCAATGTATTAATATAGCACTTCCCATTCTGTTTAACCGCAGGTTTGCTTGTCTTCATTAGGTTGTATTTTGCTTCATTTTAGTTTTAGTATAAGTTGTATTTTTTTAATATAACACATACATTTTTCAAGTGCAAGATTTTTAAATAAAGTGTCCCAAAGTATTGTGTAACCAAGTAAAGTACAGTCAAATTCTCAAGCAACTGTTTAAACACCCTTCCGTCCTCTGGACAGATATGAAGCAACACCAAAATGCATATCAAATCAATCCCCAAAATGGATGCATGGATGAAAATTAGGCAGTCTGTCGGTGAAATTGGTGTTTGCAAGTTCTCACCAGGCCTACGTGGGTTTTCTCCGGATCCTCCGGTTTCCTCCCGCATTCAAAAAACATGTGTGACGGGTGTCACAACAGTGACTAGCTTCATCTCCACGATACTGCCGTATTAATGAAGACGAGACGCATGGATGTGTCTTTTTATTTCTTTTATTTCTGCAACACTGCAACACAGTATGGCAGAAGGGATGGGTGAAGTCGCATGGGTTTCGTCTTGTGATTAACCTGAATCTCCTCGAGATTGTTCTCAAATGCAAAACATTCTAGATAACAAAACAGAATTAACAACGTGTGATCGTATAGTGGTTATTTACAGGAAAAGAGAATACAATACAACTTCACGGTTATTTACAAGATGTCCCTGAACGCATCATGGGCGGAGACTCGGCAGAACACGCGGTGCGCTTGTAATGGCTGGCGCACAGTTCAACCAGCCACGGACACTCACGGGCAAATGAAACACGACACAAGAAACTAAATATTGTTCAATAAAAACGAAATGAAACAATTATTACCTGCAACACAGTATGGCAGAAGGGATGGGTGAAGTCGCATGGGTTTCGTCTTGTGATTAACTGCGCAATAGAAAAGCACTATGAAGCTAAGTTCCACTCGACAAAACGTGAAGTAAATAATGACACAAAAAGTAATCTGGACTTGAATGAATAAGGGAACTAATTAGATAACACTAGACAGTAAAAAAGGGGAAACAAAATAAGATATTGTCATGAAAATGCGCGTTAATCAAGACCAACAGAAAATTGCGACTCACCCTGAATCTCCTCGAGATTGTTCTGGAAACTATGGGCGGGACATAGTGCCACACTGTGCGCCGTTGCGTCACTTCCTTCATAATTTAATAATCTAAGCGCACAACTCCGTTACATACACCCCCCTTAAATTATGCAGAAGTGAGGCAACATACACACGGAAGACAACAGAAAGACCAACAGGCACAATAGACAAGGTTATCGGGCAAGGATGTACAAAAATGCTGTCTAATTATGTCACTCATCTGACCAACTACGTCAGGTGACTGGAGTAAGGGATCTGTCGCCGGTGTGTCAGGGTCTGTGTGCTCGTCGGAGATGCACTGTACTGGGTCTGGGAAGGAACTCTGTCCCCACTAACATAAGTGGCCTCAGCTCGCACCTGCCCATTCCCCTCTGTACAAACTACATCACCCTGCATAGCACTACATAACTGTGACAGACTGGAGAAAGGTATCTGTTGCTGGTGTATCAGTTGTCTGTGCGCTCGTCGTAGATGCAATGCACTGGGTCTGGGAAGGAACTCTGTCCCCACTAACATAAGTGGCCTCAGCTTGAACCTGCCCATTCCCCTCTGTGCAACCTACACCACTCTGGATTGCACTACACAACTGTTACACGGTTGGGAAGCCTCTACCTCTACCAACACACTCATTCAACGGTGTGCTACTTGTTACTTCTAAGGAGCTCATTCTTAGACTTAACACACAAAAACACGTACATGAAAAAAAGTACACCAATTGCAAAACAGCAGGTAGACAATTAACACTCTACATGTATTTCCAAAACGGGAGTCGACACACCGTCCACCGAGTGATGGGACTGCACAGCGTCTTCATTGTGCAGCATCGCGGTCCCGGTCCGAAGTGGAGAGTCACTTGTGATCCGGGTCACGGCACCAATGTGACGGGTGTCACAACAGTGACTAGCTTCATCTCCACGATGCTGCCGTATTAATGAAGACGAGACGCGTGGATGTGTCTTTTTATTTCTTTTATTTCTGCAACACTGCAACACAGTATGGCAGAAGGGATGGGTGAAGTCGCATGGGTTTCGTCTTGTGATTAACCTGAATCTCCTCGAGATTGTTCTCAAATGCAAAACATTCTAGATAACAAAACAGAATTAACAACGTGTGATCGTATAGTGGTTATTTACAGGAAAAGAGAATACAATACAACTTCACGGTTATTTACAAGATGTCCCTGAACGCATCATGGGCGGAGACTCGGCAGAACACGCGGTGCGCTTGTAATGGCTGGCGCACAGTTCAACCAGCCACGGACACTCACGGGCAAATGAAACACGACACAAGAAACTAAATATTGTTCAATAAAAACGAAATGAAACAATTATTACCTGCAACACAGTATGGCAGAAGGGATGGGTGAAGTCGCATGGGTTTCGTCTTGTGATTAACTGCGCAATAGAAAAGCACTATGAAGCTAAGTTCCACTCGACAAAACGTGAAGTAAATAATGACACAAAAAGTAATCTGGACTTGAATGAATAAGGGAACTAATTAGATAACACTAGACAGTAAAAAAGGGGAAACAAAATAAGATATTGTCATGAAAATGCGCGTTAATCAAGACCAACAGAAAATTGCGACTCACCCTGAATCTCCTCGAGATTGTTCTGGAAACTATGGGCGGGACATAGTGCCACACTGTGCGCCGTTGCGTCACTTCCTTCATAATTTAATAATCTAAGCGCACAACTCCGTTACACATGCATGGCAGGCTGACTGAACACTCCAAATTATCCCTGGGTGTGCATATGAGGGTGGATGGTTGTTCGATTGGCTGGCAATCAGTTCAGGGTGTCCCCCGCCGAATGCCCAAAGACAGCTGGGATTGGCTCCAACACCCCTTTGCGAAACATTGTGAAGGTAAAGGATCGGAAAATGGATATGGATGGATGAAAATTAAAGATATTTTCACTCCAATTATAGTTTTATTGTTTTAAAACGATTTCATTGCGATATTATTTCATTAGCTCATTCATTGCCAGACGTGCAAAAATGTGTCCACTCCAGTGCCAGGGTTTTTGTCATTGTCACTTAAATTCCAGGACCCACAGAATATTGAGTTTTAGGACTACATAAACATTCAATGCAGCGTAAGAAACTTTAGACTCTCTTCTTTCATCAGAAAAAAAGAGTTTATTCCTAAATTATCTGGGTCTGGATTTATATAAACTTGAAATGAGGGTGGCTGTCCAAAATACAATGCAAGACATTGGTTCAGCGCTTTAACAACCGCTGAAGCTCGGACAAAATGCAAATGTGGAAATGCTGCCCCTTGTGGAAGGAAAAAAAATTGCCCGAGGCCATGGCCAGTGCTTTATCAGCACCCAAAGAAGAAAAAAAAAACCCGAGTAAATTCTGGAATGGCAGTAAATGAGTTAATACAATAATCAGACAATAATCAAAGAGATGATTCATCCCATATTAGCATACGATTTTTTATATGGAGTGACAGGTATTGCACCCAATGAATGTTTTTTTTTGTGTTAATTTCTGTTTCCTTTCAGTATTTTTTTTTCCAGTGCCACCATTCATCCAGTCTTTGTTGCCCGTACGTTTTCTACTTGAGCTAATGGACAGCTTGCGTGCCGCCAGGCATTTTCAGCGCAAACCAACAGAGCATATGCTTTGTGTTTTGCAAACAAGGTCCTGCTGCACAAAACTCTGACAAACTCTGACAGCGCCCTTTCGAGCTTTCCAGCAAAATTGCATTTGCGTGTAGCTGCGATTGAAGAACAGCCGACCATCTTCTTGAATGCGTGTGCTCATCAACTGGCCAGCGCTGAGACGCATACGGGCATTCTGCTGATGGGATATGGCAGCGCTCGGTATTATTCATGTGTGAGTGGAGCGAGATGGGACTGAATAAGAGCATGTCCGTTGCCTCTTTGTGTGACCTAAAAGAAAGATTTCGGTATTGTGTACTTTGGACAAAAGAAGGGAATGAGGAGCCATAACAGAGGGACAAATGGCCTGAGAAATGAAGGGGACGATGAATTTCCCTGTCTTACTCAGCCTCTGCTCATTCCCGACAAACCTTGAAGGCAATGAGGTCACAGACGTGGCACGTCAAAAGACTGGCACACTGTCAGCAATCTCCTTGCGTACGCGCTGGCCTTTGAGTAAGCAGAAAGAGAGAGAAGGTCCTGTTCCCACCACTGCCTCTAATTTCTCTAGGTCTGGCTGCCGAGGTTCCGGTCCAGCAAGTCCACCCTGCATGGGCTCAAAGGCACTACGGGTAAGGCTGAGGTCAATCCCCATTTCTATTTGTGATACTGTATTGACTTTCTCTTCCTCTGGTCTATTAAACACACGGGACACTGGCTTCTGGATTTCACTCACGGTTGACTTGGGCTTCAGTGAGGCAGCAAGCCACTTAGTTAAACTTCTGTGCACAAACTCACACACACACACAAATGGACACATGCATGCACGTGCAAACACACACCCGCATACAGCTGTTGTCATCCAAACTCACTTTTGCACTGGGATTTTTTTGATCACTAAAACACATCTAGCACACTTACCGTATTTTCCGGTTTATAAGGCGCACCCAAAAGCCTTGATTGTCTTCAAAAGATAACCCTGCGCCTTATATGCAGGTGCGCTTTATATCTTTTTTCCTTTCGGCTTTTCCCTTCAAGGGGTCGCCACAGCGAATCAGTGTTCTCCATCTTCAGAGGTTTGATTCGCATGTTTGTTTTGGCCAAGCTTTTACGTGGAATGCCCTTCCTGACACAACCTTCTGTATTTATCCGGACTTGGGACCGGCACAAGAAGACTTATGTCACCTTGTGGCTTCAGAACAAGCAACTGGCTCAGTAAAGGGCTCCCGAACACAAAATGGTCATCGGCACAGCAACATTCGGCTAATATGTGAATTAATGTTAAGCCACAAAAGGTCTGGCAACTACTGTCAACGGCCACCGACTTACAGCCACCTTATAACGTGGTGTGCCTTATATTTGGAAAACTTTTATATATTTATAAATTATACTTGGAAAACTTTTTTTTTCATTCATTGAATGCCTTATATTGTACAGTGCGCCATATATATGAAAAAAATAGAAAATACATCAATCATTGAGGCCGCACTTTATACTCCGGTGCGACTGATACACCGGAAAATACAGCAGTCACTCTAGATCTATTTCATTTTTTTTAAATCTATTTGGAATGGGTGTCAGATTATTTTTCATTCGGTGTGGATAGTGCTTTTCCAATTATGGTAATAATATCTATATACAGTAAAGTCTCGTTATATCGATATCGGATATATCGATAGTCCCGGTTATATCGATAATATTTCTATGCACGCACGGAGAAAATTACATGCAAACAGGGTCGGATATATCGATAGTCCCGGTTATATCGATATTTTTTCGGACTCCCTTGAATATCGATATAACGAGACTTTACTGTATTTTTTAATTAGACATTGGCCTCTTTCATCAGACATACAGTATACACGATGTGTCTGCCATATAAAACCTCATCCTCGGATATTCTGACCTACATGTCATAAAAAGGCCACCTTGTACTCTGGGAAAGTGCTTTATAGGGAAACTAGTTTTGGGAGTCACAGGTATTCAAATGGAAATCACTCGTGTACTGGTACACGTCTCTCTCTGACAGCTCCTCGCAGGAGCCCAGTGACGTCGAGAATGTTTGACTACATTTATCTCGAGGTTGGTTTATTTGTTGCTGTAGCTCTGAGAAAAGTGAGTGAACACCTCAATGGATTGAGATGGGGAATGTGACCTAATATGTGCATTTTTTGGGTGTGGGTGTTTTACTCAAAAAGCGCAGTAAAAAATGAGCGTTGGGGTTCTGTCACGTTTCGGATTGCGGCCATGGGTGGCACTGTAGGGCCCCGCCTGCAGCTGCACAGGTGTTGGTTGTTTTATTCAGTGGCAGTTAAAAGGACTCCTCGCACGACAATTCAGTGTCAGGTCATTGTTTTTTCACCCTGTAAGGTTTATTTCATCTTGTCATGTTTTACTCATGGTTTTGTTTGCTATTTTGGACTTTTTTGTTCTGATGATGTTTGAGATTTTCTTTCTGCTTGCTTTTTTTGTGGTCCACCACCACCACCTTGCAAATGGTGACAGGCTCAGTGTTTAATGGCCTTTAGGCTGAACCATGACAGTGTGACAAAAGTTCAACGTCCTCACCCACAAAGAGAGCAGTTATGACTTCCATTGCCAGTGATGCTGCAATACCACTGCATGTGCGTTTTGCTCTCCAAGCTAAAAAAACAGATGAGCCCAACAATACCATCATTTGACTTTGCTTTATGCTGCTTCTGGTGTTGACAGACAGTTTATTGGTGTTATAACTTTCTTTCTATGTAACACTGTTAAATCCTGCTTTTATCGAATGCATGCTTTTATCGAATGTGTGCTGCCCCGCTTCTCGAGGCCAAGCTCTCAAAAAAAAATGCCACTCCATGACAAACCTCAATTGCTCCGAGTGCTATTAATATTGCAGCCCTCGTTTTCTGAATGAGTGATGAGGGAGCTGACACTGACCCAGATGAATCGCTGAATGAGTGATGATGGATTGATTAAAAGTCTACCACAGCAAAGGACATTCACTTCAAAGAGCAGGTCTCCCTTTTTTTAAATCTCAGTTGTAGCTTTGACACCTCATACTGAAACAAAAAGGAAATGATTCAATACAATACAATACAATACAATACATATTAATTTACACTATATAGCGCTTTAATAATAGCTTCTTCTTTCCTTTCGGCTTTTCTCTTCAAGGAGTCGCCACAGCGAATCAGTAACCTCCATCTTCAGAGGTACGATACGCATGTTTGTTTTGGCCCAGCTGTTACGTCGGATGCCCTTCCTGACACAACCCTCTGTATTTATCCGGGCTTGGGACCGGCCCAAGTCAAAGTCAGCTTTATTGTCAAATATGCTAATATGCATGACATACAGCACAGATCAACAAGAACACTTATGGAACAAGAAGACTTATGTCCCTTTGTGGCGACAGAACAAGCAACTCGCTCAGTAAAAGGCTCCCAAACACTAAATAGTCATCAGCACAGCTACAATCAAAAAAGCCAAAACTATACTCACCATCTGATGTACAGTACAGTACGTTTTTATGTTATTTTAAGTTATCGGGGGTAGGGACCACAACAGCAATTTTTTTTCAATCCTAAAACTATTATTTCAACAGGGGTGTGTAGACTTTTGATACCCCATGTATAATAGCTGAACCTGTAAAAAAGCGCTTAACATGGACAACTATCATATACGGGAAATAAAGCATCACAAATACTCAACATGGAGTGCTACAAAAAAATAAAATGTAAAGTACAAAAACATCTCAAAAAAAAGTCAACAAAAATTTTCAATCTCCAATTGTGTACTGTGCTGTATATACAGTAATATGCACACATCCGCCCCTAAACTGCGGCCGGGTCTTTGTTTTTAGTTATGATACCAACAAGTGCAATCTAAAAAAATGCACAACGTGCATCAAAGGACTCAACCTGCGAATTGCTTTTTCCATATTTGAAAGGTACGAGCAGTCGAGTCACACTGGAGGTGACGCCATGAGGGATGCCTAACTGAAAATAATGGCGAAGGACTCCTTTCAACTTTTTGGTTCAACCGCTTGTTAAAAGTAATAATAATAATACATTTTATTTTAAGGGCCTTTCAAAGCTCTCAAGGACACTTTACAGTCACAAACAAGCATAAGTACTATAATAAATAAAATACAATCGCAAATAGAATACAAAAAATAAAATACAATTATAAATAAAAACAAGAGCACGAGCTACACAGAAAATGCAATTTTAATTAGGTGGGTTTTGTGATGGGACTTGGAGGTGGGAAGAGAATCGATGTTACGAATGTTGGGAGGAACTGAGTTCCAGAGTTTGGGGGCAAAGCAGCTAAAAGCTCTGTCCCCCATTGTGCTGAGATGGGCAGGGTGGCACTCAGAGGTGGAGGCAGGAAGAGGATCTGAGGGAACGAGAGGGAATAGAAATTTGAAGAAGGTCAGGTAGGTATGGCGGGGTAAGGTTATGGATATATTTAAATGTAGAAAGAAGAAGTTTAAAGTTGATTCTATATTTGACCGGGAGCCAGTGGAGCTCTTGGAGGACGGGGGTGATGTGGTGAAAGGATGAGGTTCTGGTGATGATCCGGGCTGAAGAATTCTGGACGAGTTGAAGTTTGTGGAGAAGTTTCTGAGGGACACCAAGGAGAAGTGAATTGCAATAGTCTATCCGGGAGGTGACAAGACTATGAACCAGGATAGCAGTGGTGTGAGGGGTGAGAGACGGGCAAAGACGATTGATATTGCGTAGGTGGAAGTATGCAGATCGGGTTAAGTTATTCATATGGGAGTGGAAAGATAGTGTGCTGTCAAGGATAACACCTAGGCTTTTGACCTGATAGGAGGGAGAAAAGTGTAGCTTATTTGCCGCTACAAAAGTGAGGCTGTGTTACAGTTTTAAGGGAATCTATGCACCACGCAACTCACAGCTGCTTCATGTGATTTGAGACCTTTTTGGAATCTGAAGCCCATCGTCAACATGTAAATGCATTTGCATGTTGATATCACGAACGAGTGTCCGAGTGAAACGCTGCTCCTTCTGTCTCATGCCCTCCCCCAAGCTTTTAGTGTGCGTTTGTCCAAGGAAGAAGGGTGTTTGTGTGCCTGTATTCTGTGTTGGCCTCTGCCTGACTCACTCTCCTCACATCTCTCATCTGAACTATTAAAAGTGTGACTGTCTTAAGGCATGAAGGATATATGATGGCTGATCCTTCACCTCTCAATGTCTCCTTCCTCCCCTCCTGCTCATTTCTCACCCGAGGCTCCCCAATGGTCGTTCTCCTCCCCTCTCTCCCGTTTTTTTTTTAATTCACTTCATCCCACGCCTCTCTTCTATCGTGCTTTTTGACAAGGGGGGTGTGAGTACAGAGGAGGCTGACTGCGAGGGAGGAAACCTACAACGAGCCGAGGCTCAGTGCCGTCTGTGGAGGTTATTCTGCTCTCGTGGGTCTGTTAGCGTATGCAGCTGTGCCAATTAGCCTGAACCCCCCACACACACGCATGCACACACACACACAAATACAATCCCAATACAAGTTCAGTGTTGTTCACACAGTCTTCAAAGCTCAGCTCTGCATGTGACTTAGACGCCCTTGTCTTGGGTGTGCATTAAAATAAATAAAATACAAATACTGTGTGTATAAATGTGCGCTTGACAGCCAGAAACGCCGCCCAGGTCAGGGAGGGGCAAGGCGCCGCTCTCTCTCGTACGTTGCGACTGTCACATTGGATCAGTCGGGCGGCTGCACGGGGCCACGAGAATGACACTGCACTTCTGCTCCGGGAGAGTCGTTGCACGAGCAAGGAGATGAGATTCCTGGGGGCTTGTGGTGGGGTTGGTGGTAGGGGCGTCCTTCACTACACTTGTTTGGAATTTCTGTTGACTTTTGTTATGTATCTGCAAATTTGAACATTGTACGTGTACTTTCCATTTAGCTTTATGCTTACATAACCGAAGGTCAGGCGGTGGTGATGATGCTGAAGAAGGTGCAAGCGACCACGCTGTTCAGATGAAGAGCAACCCCAGAAGTCCAATACTCTCTCGTCTTTCTAGCTCAACACCTCCTGACACCAACAGCAGCCTTTAGTCCAAAATGACCTCAAGGTGTTTCTACTCGTGGTGAAACACCAGTTGGCCATTTGTGCCTGGATGGCATTTCGCTATAATTAACAAGCACAGAAAAAAATACAAATGTATGAGGGTCTTTTAAAATATAGAGAAAAATCATCATTTGTGGTAACATCATATATTAAACGACGATAAGATAAAAGAAATAATAATAATACATTTCATTTCAGAAGCGCCTTTCAAAACTCTCAAGGTCACTTTACTGTCACAGGATCATCTTTCCTGTGGGTGAGCAGCGGCAGCCACGTGCGCCAGCATTCACTCAACCCGGAATAACTCAAATAGATAGAAAGTTAGCTAGCTAGCTAATGTTTTGGTCTTTCTGCTGACATGTGAGCGTTTTAGAATACCGTATTTTCCGATGTATAAGGCGCATCCAAAAGCTTTTCTTCAAAAGATCACTGCGCCTTATACGCAGGTGTGCCTTTTATGTGAAGCCATATTGAGCCACAGCAGGCCTGGCAACTACTGTAAGCAGCCACTGACTCCATTTGACCCTGTAGAAGTCGTGCGTCACCCCAGCCTCTACTGTAGTGCCTTATAAATGTGGTGTGCCTTATATTTGGAAAACGTATTTGTCGTTTATATTTGGAAAACCTTTTTCATTCATTGGGGGGTGCGCCATCTAGTCTAGCGCGCCGTATATATGGAAAAAGTTTGAAAATACACCATTCATTGGGGGTACGCCTTATACTCTGGTGCACCTTATGCATCGGGAAATAAGGTATTAATAGAATAAGATGGCAGCAAAAGTGGACACAGCAACCCGCCGCCTTTTGGGTTACAGCTGATTTTGCCATTCTCTTGAGTGGAATTTGCCTTAGTGCGTCTGCAGCACAGCACTAAGCATTGCTTAAAACTAAACATTGGTACATTTGGCGACAGTGACTTCATTGAGATGGATTTTTGCCTATCACCAGACTTTGACTTCATCAACAAACTTAAGCCGCTAACCTCGATACCATATTGCTTCTTGATTTGCTATTGTAATTCTTGTATACTGTCACTGCCAAAATATGTTTGAAAAGTGGAAATGTGAACAGTAGGAATGCCGTGGCAGCCAGGTGTTTGTGCGTGTGTGTGTGCGTGCGCGTGTGCGTGCGTGTGCGTGTGCGTGTGTGTGTGTGTCCTATTCGTTTCCCTATGAGACGTAACAGCTTCAGAGAACATCCAATGCTGTGACAATTTTGTAAAAAGCATATAGATTCTAGCTACTATGCAACTTCATCAACATCACATATCAAATGAAAACATGAAAGAGGCCATATGATACTATTTTAAGCTTTCCACTTTGTGGTAACAATCACAATAGATAATTTGGCACAATGCCGATCTAATTGCTTTTCAAATCTGATTTCCTTTTGGGGGGCTATTTTTAAAACTCGGAAGTGAGTAGCCTGGTTCAGTAAAACTACACCTCCCACATGTGGCTACTGGGATGTGTTCATCCTTCAGCTGGCTGCTATGCGCACCATCCAAAAGAGTCTTGAATAGTTGCTATCACAAGGTAGACTAGTGACTCTTTTGGTCACCACACCTCACAGGATCATCGCTGTTTTTGTTTTGATGTTTGTATTGGATTGGATTAGCCTGCATTAGTGTCGCAGTGGACAAATGTATATTTCACAGCAGCAAAGTCAGGAAAGGAAGAAGTAGAAAAATAAAATACAGGACCTGCTGTCAAGGCAGCCAGTCGCCGCGCCATCTTGGAGTCAAAACAACAACAAACAACAAAATAAACAATGTGACACAACACATAAGACACAGACAGTCATTCACTTTCTGCATCCTCTATGTTGAATGAAGAAGTTCTAGACAAAAGATGAGAGGATCAAAGCCTCCCTTTCACCAGTGGATCAGGGATGTCATGGTGAAACGTGCACATCTGCTACACGCTAAATGTTGAAAGCAAACACGAATCTGTAGCATTCACTGATGAAAAGAGACTGAGGCGCGACAGTTCCCCATACGCATCGGTGCTCTGCCATAACGCTCTTTTCTTTTCATCGCGGGTTCCTCAAGCCATGCATCCATCCAGCCGCAGACTGTCCAACAGCACCAACCGTTTAAAATGAACCATGATCCAACCCGTGTTCCCTTTGTCACACTAGGTTGGCTCATCCTTACATCTACCCTCCTGCATTCCTGCCGCCCAGCCTGCTATTACAGTCCAGCATCGTCCATCCATGCCTTGCTCCATCAGGATTGGAGCAGTCGCCCTACTGCCCGTCACCGCTGCCCTACCTCAGCTGCAGCTTCTCACCTGGAATGCCAGCACACGCTCTGGTCACATCCCAGACTCTGCCCAGTGCCACCCATTCGCCTCTGACCATGGTCACCGCATCGCCAGTCGCACCTCAGGTCACCATTCCGAACCTTGTGCACCAGCACCACCGAGCTCAGTGAGCAGCCACGGCGATCCATCAGTACATTGCGACATTATGATCATCAAAAGGGCTTATGGGAAGCACACCTGACTTTTTACATGTTGGTTGTAATAGTTCAGAAAAATGTTCTTGCTACAGTTTCTTCATGCAGCCTGAATACTCTCGAAGTCAAGTACAGTGATACCTCAGCTTACGAACGCTTGAGCGAACGAAATTTTCACCTTACGAGCGTTAAATTCGCGAGAATATAATCTTGGCATACAAACTATTTTTCGGGAAACACACGGAGCGCCACAATGAGTGATGTGTCATTCGCAAAAAAGCCAGTTCTTGGAGCTCCTGAAATGGCAGCCGGCTATCCATTCCATCAAGCCATCAACGACCATCACAAAGGTAAATAAAATGGCTTTATTGTACTGTACAAGTTATTTCTTTAATTACAATACCATAGCACATTTATTATACATAAAACAAGGTATATTGTGTGTAGTTTTAAGGCTTATTTAGTTGAAGCTTATGTTTTATGGGGACCTGGCAACGGTTTATTCTCGTTTTAATGGTTTCCTATGGGAAATTAATGTTTGGAATACACACTTTTCGCCTTACACACACTTCCTAGGAACTAATCATGTTTGTAAGCCAAGATAACACTGTACTGGAATAAATTAGGCCCGGAGGCTGGCCACCAGATGACTGTTTGGAGAACTTAAAAAGGAGCACAATGAAAACGGTTGGTTTGAAATTGTGCTGCAGCAGTCTTTTTTTAAAACGCTTTGAAGTTAGCTGTACGGGCAGCCACATATAAAATGTCTCAGTCCTCCCACACCCCATGAGAACATTTCATTGTCTTTATCCAAGCTGCATATCTTGATAGATTTCCCAGCCTTCTCGTTTGTTATCTTCAATACGGTTGGGCAAGATAACACCGGACAGGGTCCATCTTTGAGATTGTTTCAATTCGAGCAATAGAGTTGTTGCTTTTGATTCAGTTCCAAATGTGTGTGTGCACATGTGTGCATGTTGCAGGTTGATCATGAAAAACTTACTTTATGAAAGGAGAAAAGAGCAATCCAATACAAATCAGTGTCAGGTCGGAGCTTCTCTTGCAGCTCATTGTCTAAGTTGATTCTTTGTTTGTTCTTGTTGTTGTTTGTTTCTTTTTATCTTATTTTACCAGCTGTAAAACCCATTAGCAAGCTGTGCATATCATTGCTAGGCCTTCAGCAGTGCTACGTCTGAATCAATCCAGACTGAAAAAAGTGTGGTGTGATTTACTACAAGTCCACTGGAGGCTACCATGAGCCAGGAAATTACTGACTGACCTTTCTTAATGAACTCCATTTTTTCTTGAAAAGTCTGTCTTAAAATGGCTTTAACAGTAAATCTCCAATCAAATCCTTTACTTTTTCTTCAACCATTGTGGGTTGACAAAACCGATATTAAATCAACACAATATATTTGCATATGCAGCTCGCTACCGATACAGTGTGCTAGCTCTGGCCAGTATGCTCTTGTCACTAGCAGCTTGTGGTCAGAGCAGTTTTTACTGGCGTCCCGGTAGATTTCTGACCCTGGTAACAAATGATGGCTGAAATGTGATTGATTAAATGCTTAAATACAAAAACACACATCTGGAAGCAGCGCAGCAGGAAAAAAAGTAACGAACAGAACCTTAAAGACAATTTTGATTTTTTTTTTCATAAGAATTCATGGACAAAATATAATGAACACCAGTCTGTGATTCAGATATTTTTAAGCCGGCATAGAAGGCTTTGCAGGCCTTGACGGTCCGCCACTGGTAAAACCAGAGCCATGCTTGAGGAAAGTTGGATCGGCATCCCTTGTTTAAAAAAAAGACATATGTAACTTTTATGAAGAGTATGCAAAATAAAACCAATGTTTACTATTCAGGCTTCGGAGCTGTTGGTTCTTGGTGTAAGTTATTGCGGTCGGTATCAGCGCAAATTGGAGGATGGATGATGTTGAGCCTGGGGAAGTATACATGAGTCACTCAAGAGATTTATTTTAGAGAAATACACTTAAGGCTTGAAGTGCGCAGTGGTAAAGGTCAGATTCTAAAGCAGATGGAACAAATGTTGGGAAAAAAAACATTGAAATAGGAAACATCAGGCGTTCAATAAGCTGGAAGACCATTGTTGCAAATTCGTCAGAGCCGCAGGTAATTTCAAATCTCAAATATGCTCTATGTCGGGGGGGTCAAAATCCGGTCCTCGAAGACAGCCGTCCGACATGTTTTCCAGGTCTCCCTGTTACAACGCAACTGATTCAAGGGAACAGACTCGATGGACACACACGATTCTAATGATCAGATCATCAGCAAGCTCTGTGGAAGTGTGACATGAGCCCGTTCCCTTGAATCAGGTGCGTTGCAATAGGGAGACATGGAAAACATGTAGGACGGCGGCCCTCGAGGACCAGAGTTTGACACCCTGTGCTATACACTTCGATGTGGAATGGCCATCATCTGCCATTTATGTCAAACCATCAAATAGGTAAATGTCCCAATGTAAGGTGATTACATTTTAGCATTAATAATCTCACATTTCTTCACAGAAATGTTAATCATAGATGCGGTGTTGAAATGAATAAACAATGATAATTATACTCCTCTTGATAATTGTGCTCATGTTTAACTCATTCACTGACTGACGTGCAAAAATGCGTCCACTGCGGTGCTATGTCATTTTCAATAAATTCAAGAATAGCAGTGAATGAGGTAAATATATTTTGACACATGATGAGAAATGGGAATGTCGAAAAAATATATATGTGCATTTGTTTTGTATCATGATATCACCTGCTTCGGCCTGAACATTTAAAGGCAAATCCAATCCAATCACCTGCTTCGGCCTGCCTGTGTGGACTTTACATGTTCTTCCCATGCCAGTGAGGATTTTCTCTCAGTACTTCAGTTTCTTCCCACATTCCAAAAACGTGTGTGTGCCAGGTTAGACTTTAAATTGTCCCAAGGTCTGAAAATGAGCGCTAATTGTTTTTTTGTCTATGTGTGCCCTACAATTGTCTGGCAGCCAGTTCAGGTGTCCCCTTGCATATCCTGCCTGGAGACCGCTGGGATAGACTCCAGCACCCTTATGAGGAAAAGCGGGTCTGAAACTGGATGGATGCATATACCATTTTGCCCTCTTGTGGCCAAAATTATGTAATGCACAAATGGATTATTTATTAATTAAAATGGAGTCTAGAGGAGGAGCTGGTGACAAAAAATCAAATCATATGTGCATATTTATTCTAAGTGAACGTTTATTGAAACACATTTGTAATCCCATTTAGGATCAAATAATAACAAAAGACTGTAATGTAAAGCAGGCACTGTTGGTCTGTAGTGAACAGAGACCTCCAATCCTTCCAATTCTCAGATTTTCTTTCGTGCTGGTTGAACTGAGGAAATGCATATGGATGGGTTGATGTAAAAATGGAAATCATCATCACAAATATGACAGTGTGACGAAGCCATGTGTCATGTCTAAACAAGGGCTTACAAAAATGAATAATGATTGGTACAAAATCAGTTGAGCGGCATTGATAATGAGAAAAAAAGAGGTACTGTATCGGCATTCTTCATCTCTCACTCGCTAGCTCACGTGCGCACACTTGCAAAGACACTCGCATGTACAGGCGGGTGCACACGCACACACGCGCGCGCACACACGCACACGCACACACACACACACACACACACACACACACACACACACACACACACACACTCACCCTCACACACATAAATAAAATGGAGTAGCCATTTGTGAAATGTGAAATCCTGTTGAAATGTCATCATACATCACCGTTTTGTGTCTGCGGCGCAGAAAACAAAAGAAAGCGTGCGGAAAAAAAAACGACGCTGGAGATTATGTGAGAAGCATGTAGGAAAGCACGCTCATGTTCAATGGTCTAGATTAGAAAGAAGCACAAACCCAGAGTGTTGCCCACCCACACCCTGTGCCCCTCTGCTGCTGCACCACCACCACCCGTGCTGTGATCTTTCATCCTACATCCGAGCCCCTCTCTCCCCTCCTAAGATAACAACACCCTCGCAGTTCCATCACAGAAGCAGGCCTGACTGACAGTAGACAAGCCGGCCGGCCTGCCTTTGACACAAAGTCTACTTCTGAAAACAGAGAAAGGAGTCAGAGGGGGAGACCTGACTATCGTGTTGTTATTTTTCAGGTTGGTTGATGAGCAGCAGGGGGGGCGCTTCCCCCCCACCCATTTCTCAGCCCCAGGTGGATCAACAGGTGCCGGGGGGAGGGGTCGGGTTTACAAGGCTTGCGTCTTGAGCTCGATGGGCTCCCCGCGGGTGTCCTGCTGGGTCTCCCTCTCCGGGGGTCGACTGCCCTTCAACGTGGCCAGGCGCTCGGACAGACCCCTCATCCGTGGGAACAGAATGAAATCGTACAGGAGGGCGCCCATGGCTCCGCCGATGATGGGTCCCACCCAATAGACCTGCAACAACACGCGTGAGGAACGAATTAGAACCTTCCCGGCGCCGCAGTCAAGGTGGAGACAGGAATGTTACCCAGTGGTTGACAAAGTTTCTGAACAGGACCGCCGGAGCAAAGGACCTGGCGGGGTTCATGCCGGCACCTGTGTAGTACATCTGAACACAAAGCAGCCCGGCTATAACATTTGCACCAGTTCCCTGTCTCCTCGTTTGTAGGCGTCTCACCCCCATGAGATGTCCGATGGTGATAGAGAAGCCGATCGAGAGGGCGGCGGAACCCAGGCGACCGTTTCTTCTCTCATCGGTCACGGCGAAAATGCACACCACCAGCTGCATGGTGAGGAACACCTCCACCGTGGTGGCCATCCCCAGACTGACGCCAGGTTGCAGCTGTGGACAGCACAAATGCAGATTTTTTTCTCTTTCATCTAGCCGCCCTTATAAATGCAATTTGTCTCGCGAACCCTCCTCACCGTGTTCATGGAGAGGTTGCCCCTCATGTTGCCGGGCGTGACCCCGTACAGCACGGCAGCGCCGGCCACGGCTCCCAGGCACTGAGCGATAATGTAGAAGAAAGCACGGAAGAGAGACAGCTGGGCCCCGACCAGGTAGGCAAAGGTCACGGCAGGATTAATGTGACCGCCGCTGATGTGCCCGATGGATTGGATGAGGGTGGCCGCTGCCAAGCCGAAGCACAAGGCCACATGGAGAATGTGATGCGGCCCGGTGGTCCAGCGCAAGGCGGCCCCTAGGCCAAAAAATACAAAGAACATGGTCCCGAAGAACTCCGCAAAGACCGCCCGCCAAAAACTCATGGACCGGAACTCCCACATGGTCCCTCTTTAGCAGAAGAAGACAACTCTTGGGCCACAATCAAATCAAGGTTCAAACTTGACAGTCCTCTGAAAATCAGCTCTGAGCAGAATTGAGAAAATCCAGCGATGGGATCTTCAACAAGTCGGGTGACCTTGCTGTGCTCGTTTGCCACCTGCGTCCACCTGTTTCATTGACATAGGTGTCAGTGGAGTCTCAGGTGAGAACTGAAAAAGGCGGACATCAAACTCGAAAGATGCTTTGAGAGAGAGAAAATGACAGTGACTTTGTCCAGTAAACCTTGAGCCTCTCTGACAGAGCAGACGGGGTCAGACAGGGGCTTTATAATACACCCTGCGGGGGCCCCAAATGACACCATAATCCCTCCTGTAGGGCCGAGGGAGGGAGGGAAGGGAGAAGCATCCATGGACATCCCAAAGCAAACAACGGTAACCTTTCTGATGCCCGCCACCACCTGCACACATTGCGCTCGAAAGAGGTCCGTTGAGAGTGAGCGCAAACACTTTTTTTTTGTAAATTCAGAGGAGAGGCACAACAAAAAAAGTGCTCCTTTCATTCTAAGATGCTGCAAAACACAGTAAGGAACAACCTGAGTGGAAAGCAGCTCCAGCCCAGAGGTAGAAGGTGTCTTCTGAGGGATGGGATGGGGCATATGTCATCTCTTGACAGATCATAACTGTGACAATCCCGCGATACAATCGCTGACACACTCGCATATACACACACCTACCCGTTTTCATGCTTTCTGGGGACCATCAGTTACGGGGACCATCCTTTCCGAATGACTTACAGCTCCAAAAAATCTGGCATACACACGGTGGCTTTGTCAGTTTATACACACTTTTCAATACAAGACTTTAGAAGTGTTTGGACCATGTCATTTGGGGACTTCAGAAATAAAACCATTTTACGCAAGTAATGGGGCCTCAATTTCAATATATGTAAATGTATTTAAATAATTCACACACGATGCTTACCAGGTACACTTGATAAATGGGGACCTCACACACACACACACACACACACACACACACACACTCACGCACGCACACACACACACACACACACACACACACACATACGCGTTTTAAAGTTGTCTGAGGACCACTTTTTGGATAATCACCTACGGGGTCCACCCTTTCCAAATGACTTACAGCTCTAAAAAAATCTGGTATGCACACGGTGGCTTTGTCAGCTTATACATACCTTTCAATCCAAGACTTTATGAAGTCATGTTTGGACCATGTCTTTTGGGGACTTCAGAAAAAAATGAATTTACGTGCATAGTGGGGACTAAATTTCAATATATTTAAAGGACAACCGACGTCACTTTTTTGTTTCCTAACCGACATCAGAAAAACGTTTTATAGCATCTAAAATACCCAAAACATGCAGTATGATATTTTTTGTCAAATGCAAAACACCAATAAAACTGACTTAAAGTGTCTAAAAAGTACTTCAATTTGAACCCGGAAGTGGCCAGTTTCAGTCCCGCCCCCATGTTCGTGGTGTCACGGCAAGACGTCTTGCCTTGCTCGAGAATCAAAACAATGGCTTCAGATTCGGAGAATATGCTTTCTTGTTACTCATCCAGTTATGAATATGATTCAAATAGTTCTGAAGAGGAAAGGAAAGGAAAGGAAATGTCGCACCCACAAAAGGCAGAAAATGGCGACAAACCGTGTCAGGAATTAATCAGCCCGTTTCCACAGGCTGATTAATTCCTTACATGGAACTTTGTCGCCCTCTTCTGCCTCTTTTTGGTCCTACACGACGTTTTCAGACTTAAGTACAGCAAAATGCATTGATGTGATGGAAGAACTGCTACAATGTGTCCTTTTTTTCGGTCAGGGGCGTTCCTTCAGTGAGGTAGGGTGAGGACTCGTCATTAACTCAAAAACAAGACTTCCGGAATATTCAGTGAGAGTCTTAAAACGTAAAATATAGCTATATGCGGTGGAATCTTTGTAAAATGCGCTCAATAGAAGTCATATGAAGCCATTTTACAAATTATGGACACGACTTGTCCGAAGATGTCGGTTGTCCTTTAAATGTATTTAAATAATTCATACACGATCCTTACCAGGTACACTTGATAAATGGGGACCTCACACATACGCACACACACACACACACACACACACACACACACACACACACACACACACACACACACACACACACACACACACACACACACACACACACACACACACACACACACACACACACACACACACACACACGCAGACTCACAGATAATACAGTTGAGGCCCCGGACGGAAGAGCCTAAAGGTAACAGTGGAGAAGTGACGCATAGAATGAAAAGCCTGATCCTGTGAGGGTATTGTGCGGATGCACGCTTGAGGGTTATGGATGCACACGGGCAAGAAACTTATATTTCTCAGGTCCAACACTAAACATTAAAAAAACTAAATGTGTAAATTAACGCTGATAATTTTACGCGCTCTTTTCAGATTGGAAGAAAAAAAGAGACTCTGAAGACGAACGTATTTGGAACTCAAGATGCTTGTTGTAGAACATCAATTACAATTATTGACCAAAGAGCCGTGAAAGTTCTATTTGTGAGTCAGAGGTGCAGCGGGGATGCAGAGGGTGCACGATGGGGTTACTGAGCAGTCCAGAGTCCTCTTTCTGCCGGAGGGAGCTGGGAGGGGAGAGTGAATGCAGATCGCTGAGTTTGCTATTATGTGTTGGAAAGAAGACACACAATGTAAAATGCTGGCAGCGATGCAGCAGTGACGGCTTTTGTGCACATTGTGTGTGGTGGGGGTTGGTTTACTGTAGATCAAATTGTTTTGTGGGCACGACTCATCGGGACACAACCCCGTCTACACAACCTCCAATTAAATCTCAAAATTCAATACTGCTCAAGTTGATTTGTATCAGACCTTTGGCTCGATGTGCTATTTCATCTATTTTTTTGAGGTTGATGTTAATATGAATGTTTTTTTTTTCGAGTGCATCAGATTTTTATTTAACTTTATTTTTTAGTCTTATGTTTGAACTGCAAAAATTGGCACGATAGACTTGACCATGCATTTTATTTTGTGGCCATGATATTTCAGAAAAGGTTCCACCTGTTGCTTAATCTAAACCTTAATTTAAAAATCTTACTAAATATTACAGTATCTTAGATATTATTAAGCCATTTACGCCGAGCGTGTTCATATGAACACAAATAAATTTCAAATGCATTAATGTTGTTTTCTTGCCACATTAATGATTGTTAATTAGATATAATTAGATTATTGTTAATTATATACTACATTTGAACCTATTTGATACTCATTTTGATTTTATTTTGAGTTTTTAAAATGAATTTATGTGTGTTGTTCTGATTAACATTCTTAATATTCTTAATACAATAATAATAATTAATATTATTATTATTGTGCAGTGTGTGTAACAATTGTGTAATAATAATAATAATAATTATTATTATTATTATTATTATTATTATTATTATTATTATTATTGTTGTTGTTGTTATTATTAAGTATTATTAAGTATTGTGATTATTATTATGATCGTCATTGTGATTATGATGATTATGATTGTGATTATTATTATTAGTAGTAGTATTAGTATTAGCATTAGCATTAGTATTAGTATATATATACATCTATATATATATATATATATATATATATATATATATATATATATATATATATATATATATATATATATATATATATATAATACTAATACTAATACTAATACTAATGCTTATGCTAACACTAATATTAACAATAACAATACTAATAATAATAATCATGATCACGATCACAATCACAATCACGATTATGAGCATGATAATAATCATGATCATAATCATAATACTTAATCTTCTTTAATTCGCATATTTGAAGAAGATTAAGTATTATGATTATGATCATGATTATTATCATGCTCGTGATCGTGATCACATAATAATAATCATAATACTTAATAATAATAATAATAACAAACTATATATATATATATATATATATATATATATATATATTAGATAAATGGTCTTTGGCTAACTGCTTTTCTCAAATACACAAAATGTAGTTCTATATTAGTTTGAAAACCTTTTGGTTTAATTTTTCAATATTTGCCAAACTGCTGTTTATTGTGGCGTCACTTTAATTGAATTTTGATTGAATACCGCGGTTGTACTATATTTCAAACTAAAAATAAATAAACCTGCCATTAAAAATAAATATTACATCCATTGTTGTTCATTTATTGTTAGGTGCTGACAATTAACAATATAGACAAGACATACATACTGTCTTGATACGACAATGTATAAACCGCAACACAAATATTAATAAATATACAGAATGGTCAAAATGTGACAATTTCACCAACAATAAATGGGTGTTGCCAAGTCACACTCAAATGAAGTAAAAAATGTAACCAGATGTGGAAAGAGTGAATAGATTTAATTTTCAACTCCAGTTTAAACTGTTACCGTATTTCCCGGTTTTTAAGGCGCACCCAAAAGCCTTGATTGTCTTCAAAAGATGACCGTGCGTCTTATACTCAGGTGCGCCTTATATGTAAAGTTGTATTGAACCACAACAGGTCTTGTAACTCGTCAGCAGCCACCAACTCCATTTCCCCCTGTCGAAGAAGTAGTGCGTAACCCCAGCCTCTACTGTCACACCTTATAATGTGGTGTGCCTTATATTTGGAAAACTTTTATATACTGTATTTATGTCTTGTATTTGGAAAACGTTTATAAATTCATATATTATATTTGTAAATCTTTTTTTATACATTGAAGGTGTGCCGTATAGTCCGGTGTGCCTTATGTATGGAAAACGTTTGAAAATACACCATTCATTGGGGGTGTGCCTTATACACCGGAAAATACGGTACCTTTTTCCTAACAAAGAAGGAAATTTACTAACAAGGAAAACCATTTTGTGCTGAGAATGCTCAAAACAAGAATGTAAAGCATGCATTTCTCATGGAATTTAGCAATTGTTTTTTTTTTTTAAGTGTGAAATGATAATTCATGTGTGTGAAACAATGCACACAATATTCGTTGTTGAAAATGACTGGCTTGAGGTCTTGTAGTACTGTAGGAGTCCATTTTTGTCATGATCGTGTCGGGGTGTGATATTTACAATAACTGTGGCTAAAAAGATGCCTGTGTATGTGTGTTTGTGTGTGTGTGTGTGTGTGTGTCTGTGTGTGCGCGCACGCGTGTGCGTGCGTGTGTGTGCGTGTGTATGCGTGTGTGTGTGTGTGTGTGTGTGTGTGTGTGTGTGTGTGTGTGTGTGTGTGTGTGTGTGTGTGTGTGTGTGTGTGCGTGCGTGCGTGTGTGTGTATGCATGTGCGTGTGTGTGTGTGCGTGTGTGTGTGTTGCAGTACTACAGGGAGGGAAAAAAAACAAAAACAAACTGTTCTTAGTTTCTGATTGTTTGGCCACCCCTGCTGTGGACACATTTTCACAACACTCTTGTTAGCAGACCCAAACCCTCAAAAATATCAATTTTCCACTAACAAAGTAGATTTCCCCAAGCTGTGTTTCAATCCCACCATACAGTAATCAATGTGCAAAGATCTGTTTGATTGTGAACAAATGGCCCGAGTGGGAGAGACACAAACACTCAGAGGCAGGAACTAAGAGCATCATTGAAGCTCTTTAGCATTTCAAAGCTTTCCCGGCCTCAGGATGCAACGCAACAACGACGAGCGTGGGGTTGTTTGGATCAGCCTGCATTGTGTACTTTAATGAGTTGCAAATGCAAACGTGTGACGAGGAAATAGAACAATGTTGTCGCCGTCTTTGCAAATACGACGCATGACATTTAGACGTACTACAGTGTACTAGGCTTATTTTGCGTGTTCCCACTTGGCACCTTCAGTTGTTGTCATGCTTGTGGGCCTGTTTGGCTCTGGCAGCGTTCTGAGTGACGGTGGACAGGGACGAGCCGGTGATGCTGGTGGTCTCCACGATCTCGATGTCTTTGCAAGTCAGGCATGCCACCAGCTTCTGACGCGAGGCGCTTTGTGCAAAGAAGAACTCATGCGACACACCGGCCACGACTGCCCCGATGATCGGACCGAGCCAGTAGACCTGTTGGTGAATGGGAGTGGCTGTCAGACATTTCATTAGACATACCAATAAAAAGGAACTGTTTTTTCAGATGAGTGAATGAAAAGCACCTGCGGTGAAAGCCAAATTGTTGCATTTCTTTTGGGGTATGTAATATGTGACTGGCACTGTATCTGCATCAGATGCCAACCCACCGGTCATTTGCTCTGAACGCAGCAATCCAGCCCTGTGCTGACCTCACCTCGGGACGCTCTGAGTTGGCGGAGAGAATATTTCAAAGACTACTTTGATTCCAACCCGCCTTTTCACGAGGAAGCAGTCTGGGGTTTCTGAGGTGGGCTCTTCTTATCTCAGCATTTGAGGTCCCCGAGGCAGTTAAAAATAAAACTGAATGAATTATTTGTGGAAAATGTGTCAGAGATGTTTGGTCGGACACTGTGAACGTAGGCTCAAACACAGGAAGATTGTCATTTTCATAACTTTCCTGTTGTGAAATGTAAATTTATCCACTGCAAGACTAATAAAGGTAAATCCAATCCAAAATCCAATCCAATTTACTGCCGGCAGGGGACGGAGCTATTCATGACCGACGCCCAACGTCTGCAGCCCTCTGCCGAGCTATTTATTAGGAGTATATGCACATTTAAGTGATACATTAGTAAAAATAGTCTTCTTGATTCGAATACCACGCCCCTGGACGTCCCAAGCACCAAACATGCATAAAACAACAGAACATAGACATTTTCATGGATTGTCCTTTCCATGAACCAATAGATTTGTAACCTGGCTAATGAGCTCTTCCTGTGAAGGAGTTTACCAAGTCCTAAATTCCGTCCAAGGCCAGATCTCCTATATGAAAATGATAGTTTAACAGTCAGTGTCTGTTCACCTCAGATTGAGCCCAGATTTTCTGTACTTCCATTGTGGGCCTTGTGTTTCGACGGCCAACTAAGCATGAAACTTTTAAATATGATAACTTCTATTCTGTCTTTTCTGTATCAAAATGATAATATTATCCCGTCTTTCTGAAGTGACGCTTGATTGGAGGAGTGTAGGCTCTTGTTGATGAGATGCAGGAGTGTGCCATACAACCACAAACAGCAGCGGCTTTTTGTTGTTTTCAGCGAACGCACGTTTTGTGAGATATATGACAATATATCAATACATCAACACATGTTGGAGTGAGCTCACCCAGTGGTTTTCCCAAAATCCTGTGAGGATGGCAGGACCAAGAGAACGAGCAGGGTTCATACTGGCACCAGAGAACCGAGCCTGCCAGAGAAACAATATGTTCGCTGTCACATTGTGATAAGTCATCGGCCATCCTTCCATCCATGTATCAATTTTTTATACAAGTTGACTTTGGACTAGTCACCAATTAGAGGTCACATGGAGGTCACAAATAAGCATTCACGCTCACGGGAGCCTCAAAACTCACTTGTACTCTTTGACATTCGACTCAGCATGATTCCGGCTTGATCTTGGTTTTACTCCCTGGTGCTTTCTACTACTTCAGCTGTTGTTAAAGCGCTATATAAATCAATATGTGTTGTATCTATGGACAATTCAACTAACCTAACGTGTTTTCTGAATGTGGGAGGAAGCCAGAGTAACAGAAAAAAACCATAAGCATGGGGAAAATATGCATATAGTTTCTATTATGTATTGGTTAATACTCAATCATGCTGCTGCAGGAGACATTTCCAAAATGAGAAATCTAATAAGTCTATATAACACCATGTCAGACACTTTTGAGCAGTTCAAAAGTCTCATCATTTTGGACATGTTTCTTCATCTGATGTGCTATAAAAATGCACGGTGACATTATCTTCCATAAGTTAGGTATCACTCCTAGCATCGGGTTTCATATTATTCTTCCAATGAAATAAAATAAAATGAAATAAATAGGAAGACAGATATACAGCGAGATGGCAAGAATATGCAACATATTTAGAACTAGGAAATTGAATGATAACAGAAACAAGGTGCCTCTCACCCCTATCATCACTCCAGCAGTGTGCGCCAGTCCAATAGCGAGATTTCCTGGTTCCGGGCTGTCCCTTCGTCGCTGGGCCTCAACGGAGAAAATTGTGAAAACTAACTGGAAGGTGCACAAAGCCTCAATGCCAAGGGCCTGGGCTGCATTCAACTCAATTTGCACCTGGGTGGACATGGAGAAAGTAGGCAGGAAGGGGGAAATTATTAGGACAGACTGTGACTTTGACATCCCAAATTGAAGCCGTAGTTCTCGAGTATGCCTGTAGCGCCAACAAGGTTGGTGAGAATTCAGCTCAGTGAGCAGCTTGTGGGGTATTTCCACAATTGAATGCAGCTTTTTGTACATTTCTGACATGAGTCAACAAATACAAGGCAAGTGTGACCTCATAGGCAGATTGCATCATTCATACATAGTCCAATTGAAGGGGATTGGAACTAATTGTTGCTCGTTCAATTTTGCAGTGTTTTGTCAGCTTACTTTTTGTATCATGGCATGATGAGTGAAATCAGCCGCCTTTAATGAGCCGACCTCTCGCTCGTCATGAAAGGGTGAATGGTTTCATTTTATTTGACTTTGGTTTTACTTCAAGCTGGATTACAGCTTATTGCTTAGGAAGTGACATTGTTTTTCATGTTGTCTCTGCTTCATGCATTGGAATACTCACTACATTCACGTATTGGGCAGGGTGCTCAACACATCGATCGCGATCAACCAGTCGATTTCCAAGGTACTATTTGTCAATC
This sequence comes from Hippocampus bargibanti, assembly GCF_051943395.1. Taxonomy (NCBI): domain Eukaryota; kingdom Metazoa; phylum Chordata; class Actinopteri; order Syngnathiformes; family Syngnathidae; genus Hippocampus; species Hippocampus bargibanti. Next base: position 9,930,680 of record NC_142734.1, read on the forward strand.
GCATGAGAAGGTGATGTGACATTGTCATGAACTGACGATCTACAAATAAAGTTGAGTTCTTTTGAAAAAAAAATAGATGTCAGCCTAACAGCCATCCCTTCACTTGATTGACAACCAAACAGATTACTCATTACTGGTACACTGTGCATGCTCAAACAACGCCCCTGAACGTGACAAAGTTAATAAGCTAGTTGTTAGTTAAATTCTATTTTTTTGCTCATTTCCCCCCCCCCTCTTAAATGTAAGATAGGGTATAAAAACGAGTTGGGGAGCTGGACCAAGTAAGAAAAAAAAGTATGACTTTCATACGGAAAGGGAGGACTTTTCTTCTCACGATGCTATTTTCAAAGTGTGTTCGTGATGTTCATCTACTCGGGTAATGGCAAAAAAATGTACAGAATTATGTTGTGTTGTGTAACATATGTGGTTGTACATTAACATAAATTGCAAGAATCCTGAATATATTTCTCAATAAATATAATGGTGTCATTTCAAAAGGAGCTCCCATGCTGAAAAAGGTGTGAGCGCCCTGGTATTCGGGAACAAACCCTGGTGACGAAGTTGTCTGCGGTGCTTTCGTGAGGCACAGCCAAGTAGAGGGCCCCAGCCCCCAATAAAGACCCCAAACACTGTGCAGCAATATAAATGACAGCCCTCAGGACATCCAGCCTCCGCGTAGCCAGGAGAGACAAAGTGACCGCGGGGTTGACCTGCGAAGGAGGAACACAAACACTTTCACATTGACGTGTTAAATAAAGGTGAAAAGAAGAGCACAAGAAGCCAAAGGTGATACCTGCGCCCCACTTATTTCCCCAAAACAGTGCCCCAGGACGACCACCGCCGCACCAACTGCTACCGCTGGGTACAAGGATCCCACCTGGGTCTCCCCACGGGCGGGTACGGAAGCACCCAGCGCGGCGCTCACCAGCACCAGCGTGCCGATCAGCTCGGCCATCATGGCTCGCCAGAACTGACGGCTACGAAGCTCCTCGGGGAAATGACACAAAGCAAAGCTTGTGAAAAGCGACCATTGAAAGCTCAAGTATTGAACATGTCTACACCGGCCGAGTTGTACTTGTTGAGTTTTAGCTGGCCATTGGTGGTAGAATATGGAAATATTTCAAAAATTTTGCACATGAGATGCTGGGGCATTGGGGAGAATCGAATGAGATTGGTTCACATTTCAGCATAAAACATTTAGTTTTGTCATAAGGAGAATATGTCGTTATCTCATTCACTGCCAGATATGTGCAAAAATGTGACCACCAAACCAGGGTTTTGTCATTGTCACTCAAATTCTAGGACCCACAGAATATTGAGTTTTAGACTACATAAACATTTGATGCAGCGTAAGAAATCTCCAAATTGTCCCTGGGTGCGCAAATGAGGGTGGATGGTTGTTCGATTGGCTGGCAATCAGTTCAGTGTGCCCCCCGCCTAGTGCCCAAAGACAGCTAGGATTGGCTCCAACAACCCTTTGCGAAACCTTGTGAGGATAAAGGATCGGAAAATTGATATGGATGGATGACAATTAGACATTTTCACTACAATCATAGTTTTATTGTTTAAAAACGTTTTCATGTTTATATTATTTCATTAACTCATTCACTGCCAGACGTGCAAAAATGTGCCCATTCCAGTGCCAGGGTTTTTGTCATTGTCTCTCGAATTCCAGGACCCACAGAATATTGAGTTTTAGGACTACATAAACATTCAAGGCAGCGTAAGAAACTTTACTCTCTTCTTTATTCAGAAAAATTAATTCCTAAATTATATGGGTCTGGAGTTAAATGATCTTGAAATGAGGGCGGCTGTCCAAAATACAATGCAATACATACATATTGGTTTATATAGCGCTTTAACAACAGCTGAAGATGGAACAAAGCGCTAACATGGAAAAAAAGGAAATGCTGCCCCTTTGTGGAAGGGAAAAAAAGCATTGTCACAGGCCATGGCCAGCGCTTTATCAGCACCCAAACAAGAAAAAAAAAAACGAATTTGCGAATGACGCACTGCATCATATTTTCAATTCACAAATAAATTCAGGAATGGCAGTGAATCAGTTACTTGCTCCATCTGTTTTCCACTTCAGTCCGTTGGTGGCTTATGCAAATTGTGGTTGAAATGCGATTGCTTGAGGCAGGAATACATTCATATCCAAAGTTCCCCACTGGGGGCCATGCACAATCCTCACACTCAGAGTAACATACACATCGAATTTGGAACTGTGATAACACCAATTCGGCAACTCTATTTGTTTTTCGTCATCCTCCTCCAAAATCAATGACAAATGAAACACGGATTAGCCACTTATTCCACACACAAAGCATGATTGAATAACACGACAAAAACAGAAGCTGCTCACCTCATGCCACGTCATGTCGGCGTGTCTTTCCAGCTGCGGTCAGAAGGTCGCTTCGTACTCTGACGCCGTCCGTCGATCTGTCCAGTTCAGGGTCGCCGCTCCATCCCTCGTAAGAGTCTGAGAGGTCCTCTGATGAACGCAGCCTCCTCCCACGCTCCCTCCCTAACCCTCACCTCTCTCCTTAGTGTAAATCTCAGTTTGTGTAATGTGCACATGAGTCATGATGGCCCTTAAAGTGTGTGGCTTTGTGAGTTGGTGACCTTGAGCAATTTGTTACATCTTTGTTGTGCTTTTCACCGGTCTGCAAAGTGATTATTGCTACTTGAGAGGTTTGTACATAGTGTGCCTGAACCCAACAGGAGAAACTGCTGTGAGAAACCAAAAAAAAAATGCTAATTTCCCCATTGTGGCTCCATTCAAGGCTTTCTGATTCTGATTCTGAAAAAGAGATTACACGGTTGACTGACATATTCGAAAACCAGGTCTTGTGGGTTAACTTTGGACCCGCAGTTGGATATAAGGGTGAACATGGGAGTGCATGTTTGTTTTGTCTATACCGATGTCACGTTTCAGTTTACGACTAACGGGTGGCACTGTAGGGCCCCGCCTGCAGGTGCCCAGGTGTTGGTTGTTTTAATCAGTGGCAGTTAAAAAGATTCTGATCACCATCATTCAGTGCCGGGTCATTGTTTGTTTCACCCTGTCAGGTTTGTTTCGTCTTGTCATGTTTTACTCATGGTTTTGTTTGCTACTTTGGACTTTTTAGTTCTGATGACTGTTGTTTGAGATTTTGCTCCTCCCAACTTTAGTACAATTTGTCAAATACACCCTGCTCCTCCCTCCTACCTGCTTTTTTGGGGTCCACCACCACCTTGCAAATCGGAACAATCGGGGGTCTGCAACCTGCAGCTCCATGTGCAGTGTAAAAAAAGACATATTACGGGACAAAAACGGTAAAATGATCTTGCAACATTAAAATATGAATTCTTGACAATTATCAGGTAAGTCATCACAACAAGGCAAACAAGTTGTCTGCTCCCAACCCATTTGTAAAGTTCTTTTTTGCTTCTATTTTGAAGTGCGGGACATTACAAAGGACAAATTGTTCTCTAAGATCTTTGCTACTGCAGTGTACTGCATTATGTCCATTTTTGGTTCCTTGCAGGTGAATGATTTACATTCGGCTTTAATTTAATAAATATTTATTACAAAAAAAAATAAGAGGATTCAAACATATTACAGTATTTGAGAGGAAGCTTTGTCCAAACAGGTCGTTTTTTTCCAGAGTTCAAAATAATTTTGTTACGTGTAGGAGGTCCCGATTTCATAAACACAACACATGGTTGTTGTTTTTTTCAACAGAAAAAAAATGTTATGATCAAAAGGATTTTGTTTTATTTTTATATGTGGGAGTTCTTTAAGATTTTAAAGATGCCAAACTGTCCATATCGTGCAGCAGCTATTCATCTAAACTAAATGTCCTATCCATTTTAATTAACACAGATTTCATTAGATTTGTGTTATTTACTAATTGCACAAATAGATCATACGTCTGTGTAAGCTCTCAGTCGTACAGGAGTGGTCCATCGATGAGAAGGTTTCTTCAGCCGTCATCTGTAAAAATAGATGATAACAGAGAGCAGACATTTTCTATAAAGTTATCTTGCTCTTTCCTTGCTTTTTATAGTATATAGTATTTATATGGCATGTGGATATGGACATAATGTTGTGCACAATGATATTAAATATGAGCAATAAATAAATGAATGCCTGTTTTTACCCAAACCTCAAACTGAAGCCCTTTCACAACATCTATCATCATTTTGACAAATTAGCCTCCTTGTTTAGCGTCGCTCTGATCTCCATGGAGATATGGGGACCCTTTCATGATGCTGTTGCCATGGTGCTGATTGTGCTGCGCATCTGGGCATGTTTTTTTGTTTGTTTTTTCCATCATTGATATCAAACATCCACCTTGTTTGAGTTGAAACGGACATGAGCGTTGTGTGTTTCGGCTGCTAACGGAGCCACTTAGAAGTCGTTAATCTCACATCACAACAAGAACGCTCTATTTGGGCCTCCCCATCACACTGTGTCTGGATTTGGACTTTCCGGGAGGCACGGGCCCTCCATTTGGTAGGCAGGGTCCAGAATGAACTGGTTAGAGGTGGGGTGGGGTGGTCTATTATGGGGTGGATTAGCCTCTTCTTATCAGAGCAACTGTTATCCCCTCTTTTGTGGGACTAAGTCCAAATTTGTGGAGCGGGCACAGCGGTGTGGTGGTGGAGGGAGGGGGTGTCACATTGGAACCCGCTGGCGTGGGGACTTTTCCACTCCCTCCGCCCTGAGTGCTGACACTGACACAATTTTGCCAACACAAAAGGTGCCAGCTCGGGGTTTTTGAGGGAGCCATGTGGAAAGGGATATTTCTTTTTGTGTGTTTGTGTTGTTCATTTCAGGGCATTTGTTTATGCGTGGGTGAAGGAAGCGCATGCATCAAAGTGAGAGGTTGTCCCACTTGAACGCAGAGCAGCTGGCAGTGATGGCAACACCTCCCGAGCAACATGTGCCTTAGACAGGACTCTCCGTGGAGGCCCACTAAGCACTTGACCACATCGACATCACTGTTTTTAAGACTGCACAAAGTATATATGAAGAAAAGTAGCCTGTCACATAGTCGTTTCAATTTATCAGTAAGTCATCCTGTGTGTGGCAACATGACTGACACAACATATATATCCACTATTTTCTCCTCCCTGCAAAAATCTGATGCAAGCAACGTCAAATGCTAAACTCCACAGACAAGAAATCTGATCCAAATAATGATAGATTTGAGCAACAAATGTTTTTTGAAGGTTGTGGGGGTTATGAGTAGACACAGCACCATATTGGCCATAATTTTTCCTGGTCATATTGCCGCATTGCTACATTTTGCTTTTCACGCTTTGAGGAGGACAATCATTTGGACACTAAAGAAACTCACTTTACATTTCCCCAGCTCTGTTGACCCAGGTAATGTATTTTAATATCACATTGTTGGGAAAAAGCATTTTTACCCCATAACAGCTCTGTTAGGTCATTGTTCTGTTCAAAACTTCTATTGCTCATAGCAACCAAAACATGCAGAGTGCGTTGAATAAGTGTTTAGCCCTTTGCCGTTTTCTTTTGGAACTATGTGCTGTTTTTTTTTTTTTTGTAACTGAATCTTATCTGATGGATCAACAGTGTGTGACTTCAAAGATATGACAAAGGCATTGTCTCGGCAAACTACAAATATGGCCGAAGCTGTAGTTCAAAGATGAGTGTCTTGGGCAAACTTGCAATCTTGAAATCAGCTTGCAATCTTCCAATTGTCTTTTCAATGAGAAAAGAGACGATTAAGTCCAAAATAAAAGAGGAAAAAGAAAGGAGAAATCTGTCTCATCATTGGAGTCAAAGAGTGAAGTCCCAGTGTAACCCCGGTCAACACAGCCAAAACCCCTTTTCAAGTTAGGGGGAGAACTCAAAAAACCAACATAACTTGACAGTGAAAAACCGTCAAACCTGTTGACTGGAGTTACAGCATTCCTGGGATCTGCTGCATAGATGAGCCATTCCTTTCTGAGAGGTGCTGGGAGTTTCCCCTCAATCAACCTGGTCACGAGTGGGTTTTTGATAGCGCCAGTGTCCCCGAGCTCACTGAGATCTCGAAGTGCTTTCTCCACAGCTTGGATTAACTCCACTACTCTTCGTGGCTGGTTGCTTTTGACGGTTTGTTGGACTTCCTGAAAGGGCAAGAGAGTATTTATGAGCAGCTGGAACAATTGGATGAGGAACCAAATAAGAGGGAATCGAAGCCTGAGCCAAGACATGCCAGGACGAAATCCACCAGGGCATGTGATGACCGCAATGGCTGTGTTGTCTGCGGAGATGGGAAGCACAGGAAGAAACTATACTACTGCATGCAGTTCCGGGCATTGCAGCTTGCAGACAAGAAAGCTGCTGTTAAAAAGCTGGGAGCATGCAACAGATGTCTTGATGTCCATAATGTCAGTTCAGACTGCAAAGATGACTTCCTATGCACCAGCCAAGCCTGCATGGATGAACATGCACCTGAGCATCATTTTTACCTCTGTCCGAACAAGAAAAGCAGCTCAGCACAGAAGAGGAGCAAACCTGGCTCCATGGATGGCAAAAGCAGGAGAACGTACACAGAGGAACAAGAAAACTTTGTCAAGAGGCTTTCCCCAGAGCTGGCAAGGCAGTTTCATGATGCGTTCTCCAATGCTGCAGCCAAGATGTCAAACACAAAGGCCAAATCAGGACTTTTAGAAAGAAGTGGATTGCAGGAACTGCCAGTGTTGATGATGTTATTGGAAATCTGCACAGGGACGTAAGACGGTTGGTTGTTCTACTACCTGCTGAAGAACAGAAATAAGAAAATCTTGGCAAGACCACCATACTTACTTTGTTTGCCTACAGTTGGCAATCTTCCCGATGTATCCATGGAAAGATTGAGTGGGAGGTGTCTCGGCAAACTACAAATATGGCCGAAGCTGTAGTCCAAAGATGAGTCTTGGTAAAAAAAACTACAAATATGGCCGAAGCTGTAGTCCAAAGATGAGTGGCACCATTTTTCCCCCAGAGGAGAGAGCTGAAATGAAGGCAGGTGTGCCAGCAGCTGAAAGCCATTCAGAAATCAGAAAGGCTCTCACCAGAAGCAACCACTCCTTAAAATAGTCAGTTGCAACACTGCTCAGGTTCGGTTCAAGTACTGCTCTAGGAGTTTACCAAGACAGTAGAGTTCAACTGTGTAAAGACCAGGGTGGCTGACGGTGAGAGAACCTGTTATTGTGACCGTTTATTTGATAATTTCATTTGATGGTTTAATGTCAAAACCAGCCTGTTAAGCCTTCAAATGTAAACCTAATTGCTGTTTGTGTTTTACCTTCTTCAAAGGTTTTTCACCTTGCAAACTTGCAATCTTGAAATCCGCTTGCAATCTTCCAATTGTCTTTTCAATGAGAAAAGAGACGATTAAGTCCAAAATAAAAGAGGAAAAAGAAAGGAGAAATCTGTCTCATCATTGGAGTCAAAGAGTGAAGTCCCAGTGTAACCCCGGTCAACACAGCCAAAACCCCTTTTCAAGTTAGGGGGAGAACTCAAAAAACCAACATAACTTGACAGGCATTGTATATAGATATTGAAAATGGTCATGCGTAAACAGCCCATGTATATGCAACACCAGTCATTAAAAGCTGGTATGCCAGAAACGACCAGAATTCATATTCATGACCACCTGTATGCAAAATTGTTACATGATCTTTCAGTCCCCATGCACACCGTTGCCCGGTCCCAGAGGCTGCATCACCAAACTGAGAGGCACCATCAACCAAGCACAACGACACTTGGGGGGGGGCGTAGTGATTGATGACAATACTCCAACAAACCTGCCAAGAGAGAGCTCACCACCAAAACCCAGATTAAGTAAAATAGAGCTTTAATCAAACAGCTCACAGATAAAAAAGGCAGACTGGAAGAGTTGCAAATATCCATAGTGGTGGCCGGAGCATCGCGCCACTGGATCACAGGCTTTGCATCTTATAGAGCTTGACAGTACGGAGGGTAGCAGCAGTTACCTTAAGGCTTAAGCTAAAGATCGATGGGCACATTTTCAGTTTGCAAATACAAAATTGGGCGATTGCGGCTTATTCTTTTAAGTAGTTCTACAAAAATTGACACCCTCCTCCAACCCCAAAAGTCATCCATGTCCATTGTTGCGCCTATAAAGTACTTATACGTACTTGCGTTCTGAAGATGACAAATGAGGAAGGTGATGATGGATAAGACAATGCTGCAAAGATGTTTGTCCACAAATCAAACTGCTACTACTATGTGTATATTCTTTTAATTCAACTCACAGTACATTCTACAGATGCACACATGTTACATCACCTTAATACAACAGAGTCTTGTAATACATACTGTTAAAAATGAATTGGTCCTAAAAATATAAAGGAACAAAATTTCATGTCACCAAAACTGTACATTATTAAAAAGTCACAAAACAACACATTTGGTTTTCCGGTCTCCCCCCGCCCTCTGTCTTTTTAGAATAGGAATAATGGGTATTTTCTTTAAGCTGATCTGAGGTCAGTGTAGGAAACCAGTTTAAATAGAAGATAGCCTGCAGCGCGGTGCCGCCGCAGTCGCATAACGAGCAGTACGCCACCCGACACTGGCCCTTGAACAGCACAAGTGATGGAAATGAAGAATATTACCAGGCGGGAATGTAGCCAGTGCTACGGAGCTTTTCTGTACACGATGACCAAATGTTCACACATTTTCAGACAAATACTCAAGTTCTTTTCCAAGTGCATTTTTTACACACGTCCTCTGTCTTAAGAGGAAGCATTCAGTGTGGGTGTGTCCACAACTGATCTTTTGAACACGGCACAAACTAGTGCAAGTAGTGCGGTTCGAAATAATTTGCTGGCTACAGCCTGCTGTGTCACCCAACAATGGAATCCACCTGGACTGACCGACACCAAAAAGTCCTCCAGTGTCTTTCACACCACAGCAGTGTGAACTATATAAATCATTATGTACTGTACTTGTACTGTATTAAATGTGTGCGCACGGGCGTGTTTGTGGCTAAGTGACACTTACACGAATTGTATGTGTGGTTTCTTTTAGTTGAACTGGCCGTTTTCATATATCGTTGACAATTCTATGAGGTCGCCTGTACACATTTACTACACGCTATTGCTATTAAATAATCCCAGCTATCATCATCTATATATATTTATATATAGAATATATAATCAAAATATATAGAGCCAAAAAAACAAAACAAAAACCTTCTAGGCATAAAACCATGTTACAATTCATCTGAACAGGTAAAAGGTGGCCTAGATTTTTTTTATGGAATACAAAGCAGGTCCAGGATGCAGCCGCCCAGATGGGAAAACGCTATTTAAATGGGAGATCCGTGTGGAAGGGCCACACCCTAGAGTGAAGACTGAACAAAAAGCCTTGACCAGCTTTGGGACTTGTGGAAGGGTGTTGAGCGCGGGGACACACAGGAACTCACGTGAGGGTGCTTGGAAATGAAATTCAAGTCAGATCAGTTGTGGGCCTTGAGAGAAGCCCAGCGAAGATGGGGGGGAAAATTGAGGGGTAGGGGGAATACTACAGAGATACCTACACATGATAGGAACACATATAGCTGGAGAAACCTGACCGTCTTAGTAGTAACACCTCTTGCGTAGTTGGTTGAAAACACCAACAGTCATTCATGTTGCAGTGTTCTATTTCTCCTTGTTGGAGTAGAACTCTGCCCAGCGGCCCTCAAAGAAGCGCCGCATGGAGTGTCCCGCCATCCCCACCTCAGAGGTGTCCTCGTTGAACAGCTCACAGTTACTGAAGACCAGCTGAGCATCTGCAGCAAACTCCTCACAGCTGCAGTACCTGCAATGGGGGCGCCACACAACGACAAAAGTTCCGAAGATTAGAATTGCAGCTTTGGTGTCACGTACAGGGTGACCCAAAAAGATGCATACTCATGAAAATGTCAATTGTGGCTTTGATTAAAAAGGTACTTCTTTCAAATTACAACCACACATTATTCGGTTTATGGAAGACCATTCACCAGAGTTTCAGCTATTTATTTCAATCTTTTGTCAATTCATGGCTTCCCCAAGATGTGTTCCAAATGTCCACCATTTCATTGCAAGCAAACCTGTACTCGTCTGACAAAGTTGTCAATCACTTTTACACACTCCTCTTTCGGGAGAAAACATTGGTGCAGTGAAGAACTCAGTAGGACGCATCTTTTTGGGTCACCCTCCCGAAAGAGAAGTGTGTAAGTGAGTGACAACTTTGTCAGATGAGTACAAGTTTGCTTGCAACGAAATGGATGACTTTTGGAACACATCTTGAGAAAGCCATAAATTGACTATAGATTGACAGAAATAGCTGAAACTCTGGTGAATGGTCTTCCATAAAATGAAGAATGGGTGGTTGTAATTTGAAATAAATACATTTTTAATCAAAGCCACAATTGAACTTTTCACGGGTACGCATCTTTTTGGGTCACCCTGTACATCTACAGGTTACACAACTCCGGACAAAGCTCCTTCTGATCGATCCCAAGTGAGAGAAGTGTGAAAAGAAAATTGGTGAACCTTTTGCCTTCCACTAAATCCTGGTTGAAAATATTTGAAAACAGTTGTATTCTATGGTTAGGTTTCATCCAATGTCCCTAACTTCATTGGAATTTGAATCCATTTGCTCACTATTTCCCAGTTGCATAGCATTTTACACAGCTCAGCGTTAGCCTTACCCTCCCTGCAGCAGCCTCTCTCTCATGGTAAGGAAGTCCATGGGGTTCTTGACGATGCGGCGGTACCCCTGCACCAGGCGAGGGTTAACAGGCTCAAGGAACGGCCAGGCATCTGCGTGAGCTTCCATTTCCATGAGGATAATCCTAAAGTAGAGAGGAGTCAGTGGGATTAATACCAATTCACAAAGGAGTACAGGTAAAGCATTGAAGGAGGGACGCACTCGCAGAAAGTGAGGTCCGGCTGGTTACGCGTTGTCATGCGACGCCGTTTGGCCCCCAATTCTCCTGAATGACGCGAGGATAAAGACGCTGCCGCCACTGTGGCAGTCGCCGCCACTGTGGCAGTCGCCGCCTCCTTGTGCCGTGTGGCCATGCCAGTGTTCCGCCGAGTTGTCGCATCGTCATCCGAGCTGTTTTCTTCATATCGCTTCTTTTTCACCCTGGTGCGCTTTTTGGAATGTGGTGATGTGCTTTCCTCCTGAGGGACAGACCAGAAGGCAAATAAACACGCTGATCACCTAGGAAAGAAAAATCGGTGATGCCAACTGATCTCATGCAGCTCCTTGTTCGGGTTCTGACCTTTGCAACACAAGTTGGACAAAACCAGTCTCCCTCGGGCACCTGCGTGATCTTGGGCCTCAGGCAGTACATGTGACATCCCCGATCGCAGCCGTCACATAACAAGAGACAGTCATCGTTGTCACCTTTCCTACAGATCTGGCATGTCTTTGAGTCGAGAGTCATGATCAAAATAGAAAGTTAGAAAAGCAAGTACAATATACAGTAGCATTGGGCAATATAACTACAAAATAAGGAATGGACAAGTCCATCCTGGCTTATTTCAATGAATTGGGGAGTAGAAGGCAGCTCATGTCACTGATACAAAGGCGCCCTCTTATGCACGTTGTACATGGCTAAAAAGATCATTTTTCTTCAGTGAACTGTATCTACGTCAGTATTCTTATGGGCATTGAGATGCACTTTCTTGTAGTTCCTGCGTGATTATCAGATTTACATTCAAATGTATATGAATGGAAACATGATGCTTTTAGTGACCAGTACTCATGTGTTATGCTGCAGGTTGTGATCAAATCATTACATTTTCAAATAAAAATCTTTGTTTTTTACTTCGCTAGTCAATCCAAAAATTGTGATGTTGTATTGTGATTGTAGCATATTGCATTTTTTCAAGTATGAGTTATGCAGAGAAATGCGATTTCAGTGGGTGGGCATTTTGCTGCTTTTACATCTGTCACACAGAGGTCAGGTAAAAACCAATTCCGGCTCAATGTTGTTTTAAGAAAATATTTTTGAATACAGTCCCCCTTTAAAGAATATAGTAAAACAAATGTTTGTTCGACAATAAACATTTTGTAGTTAAAATTAGAACTGTGCAAAGCAGTGTAGTATTTTGCTCTGTCGAAACCATCAGATTTTAGACAAACTTTTCTCCACAGAAGTTGGTCATTGAGAGAAAGTGAACGTCACTACCACAGTCGCAATTTGGCAAGCTAAAGTAATTTCACTAGCAACGGCAACTATGTCGAGCCATCATGGTGTGCAGTCACTTAAGTCCATGAACTCATTCACTGCCAGACGTGCAAAAATGTGTCCACTCCAATGCCAGGGTTTTTGTCATTGTCACTCAAATTCAAGGACCCACAGAATATTGACTTTTTGGACTACATCAATATTTAATGCAGCGTAAGAAACCTTAGACACTCTGCTTTCATCAGAAAAAAGAGCTAATTCCTAAATTATATGGGTCCAGAGTAATATGAGCTTGAAATGAGGGTGGCTGTCCAAAATACAATGCAATCCATACATATTGGTGTATACAGTATTCCGCTTTAACAAGAGCTGAAACTGTAACAAAGCGCTAACATGGGAAAAAGGGAAACGCTGCCCCTTGTGGAAGTGAAAAAAAAACATTGCCGGAGTTCTGGCCGCCGCTTTATCGGCACCCCAGCAAGAACAAAACAAAACCAGGACAAATTCCGGAATGGTGCTCTAGGTCATGTTTTCAATTCCCGAATAAATTCAGGGAATGGTAGTGAATGAGCTAAAGGGTCTTTAAAAAGTAACACGATGGCTCTTGTCAGCCTATACATGCATTTTGAGCGCTGGCAACTGGCACCATATAGCATCAACATAACTAAGTTGCACTAATAAAGGCAAATCCAATCCAAACAGTTAAAAGAAAAAAAGAAGAAAATCCTCCTTTTTGTCGACCATGCCTGTGAGTCAAGTTTGAACTTTCTTACCACTTTAGTCACAGATCTCTCCCAAGCAATGGCTTTCTCTAGCTGTAGCAAACACAGGCACAGCTGAGGTGCACTCCGGCAGCGATCCAGGGCCTGTCGCCATGTTCTGAGTCGAGAGGTGATCTCACTTTCTAGACTGGAACAGGAGAAAAATAGCAAAACAAAGATTCAGTGCTGCACGCATACTAATAGAAAATGGTTTACATCCTTCTTTCCGACCTGATGACATCCATAGGTTGCTCTTCTCCTGGCGTCGGCGTGAGAGGAGCGAGGCGCATCACCTCGGCTGGATTCCAGAGCGGCTCCTTCAAGTAGCGCCTCTCGATATTGCGCTCAAGATTGGCAAGGCGGAGCACAGCCAAGTCGAGCGGATGTGTGGCAATGCGAGGCAGGCCGGACCACTCCTTCTTGGTTCGGACGATCCAGTCATCACGTGGGTCGGTGTCATGTTCGTAGTATTGGAGGTCGGCCCGGGTGGAGTCCCGCTCTGGGATGGTGTAGGGCTTCAAAGGAAATGAAAGCTTGGAGGTAAACAACATTCTGTGTGTTTCTTTTCAACAGTTGGATTTTTGGATTACCTGAAATTCTCCAGCTGGTGCCTCTGCGCTGGATTCGGTATCGTTGACTACATTCTGTGGAGGAGCCTTAAGACAAAATAAGTTTATTTTATGTTGCTTTAATGCATGGGTAAGTAACTCCACTGCCCTCCCAGTTTTAGATGTCCCCCACCTCGAACAACACACCAGGTATCCAGCTTCTGCAAAGCTGATCATTTGAATAAACCGTGTTGGAGGAGGGATAAATCCAAAACAATCAAGGCAGGTGCCCTCGAGGAAAAGCGTTGCGCACCCCTGACCTTACACCTTTGCATTCATTCTTTCATGGTTGATCCGTCTTGTTGCAGTGATCGCTCACCTTTAGATGGAGGTCAGCAGCAATGACTCGCTGCTCCAGGTCCTCCACCCATCGGAGGGCGCTATTGTCGATCGCCATTGCTTTCTCTTGTACTTGCCAAGGTTGCTGCAAAGCCTCCAGGAGGACGTCTTTCTGCTCCTCTTTTAACTCAAACATATGATCTAGAGGGAGATAGCATTTTAAATACAGTGATACCTTGGCTTAGGAACTAAGTGTGTGTCAGGCGAAAGTATGTATTCCAAACATCAATTTCCCATAGGAAACCATTAAAATGACAATAATCCGTTCCCAGGTCCCATTAAATAATTTTTAACTAAATAAGCCTTAAAACTACACACAATATACTTTATTTTATGTATAATACATTTGCTATGGTATTATAATTAAAGAAATACAGTGTTCTGTATAATAAAGTCGTTTTATTTACCTTTGTGATGGTCTTTGATGGTCTGATGGAATGGATAGCTCTGGGTTGTACATCTTAGAATTTGTGATATTGCAACAGCAACAGATGCATACAGACACACTACAAACTTCATTAATAGCTGGTTCCCTTGCTTGTACAGATTTTTTGTTACAGGTTATTTGTGGAGCGTGATTGATGGGATATTTTAACCTTGCAGTCTACACTGACTTTGAACTATCGATAAAGTTGAAACGAGTCCAAATTTCACTGTTTTCTATCGAGTTTCTGACCGTTTCACTTTTGTTTTTTTGTTTCAAGCTCTGTCGGCTCCCTTTCATGTGTGTGTGTGTTTCTGTAACGCCTCCCCCCGCTCATTGCTGCGCGTGTCCCCTCCCTCCTCTACCACGGATCTTGACCAATAACGTGCGGCTTTAACCGAAGACTGGAGGCGGGGAATATAGGACAAAAAAAGTCGGCTGCCATTTCCAGCTCCAAGAACCGGCTCATTCGCGAACGACACATCACTCATTGTAGCGCTCAGTGTGTTTCCCGAAAAATAGTTTGTACGGCAAAATTATAATCTCACGAATTTAACATTCGTAAGGTGATAAATTTGTTAGCTAAAGCGTTCGGAAGCCAAGGTATCACTGTACATGAAAAAAAAGGAATCAGCTGGTGAAGAGTTTGAAGCTCTCCATTCAAGCTCACCACCAGTGGCTTTGCTGCACATCTCCGTTAAACCCTCCATGTGTTTGGCCAGGTGTTTATGGAGCACCTTTTCTCTGATGCCTCGTGGATGGAGAGCCTGTAGTGTGCTGAACAATTCCTCTGGATCCTTGATCCACCACCAGCCGCGAACCATGGCTGCAAACATTTTTTACAGAGTACATCAGCGCAATGCATATCAATTAGCATCATCACTAAACACTGCACTGACAACAGTGGAAAAACTAAACATTTGATATTCAATGCCTAACATTGTCTATTGAGTGTGTCGCGCTTACATGCTGGTATGGGCTTAACGACCAACTGTATAAAGTACTGCTGCTCAAGCTCTTGGAAAGCAGAAACGGGAGGGCGCCCTCCGCGTTTGGCTGCGGCTCCACGCGGCCCCCTCCGAGCAGGACTACTGCCTCTACTGCCCCTCCGTCGCCTGCGGCCTGCCCTGGCGCGAGTGGTCGGAGTCCGTGCTGCAGGGGGACTTTGAGCTGAATCAAGTGGAGTCCGCAGTGGAGGCGTACAATCAGGAATGGGGGATATTTGTGCTGGAGTGGGGGCTTCCTCTGGCGCCACGATGGCATCTGGGCCAGTAGGAGCTTCGTCAATGGAGCACGTCATGAGCACGTCCGACTGATGCAAAGAGAAATACAAATTATTGCTACTTGAAAGATTAAATGCAAGCTATATTTTGGTCAAAACAACATCCAACCTGTATAGGTGAAGCATCAAGTGTGGGCGGTGTACTTGGCACTTGAGGTTCACTTGGAGCATTTTCCTCACTTGCTTCTTTGAATGGCTGGCCCCGATTCTCTTCTTCATCCTTCATACACCCCTCTGGTTGACTGCCCTCTAGAGGTTCTGCCGTGCTAGAGTCGTTTAGTATTGCATGCCTTGATTGACTGAGCCAATTCAGAAAAGCAGACTGCGAAAGATCTTGAGTAAACGTGGTGACCGGAGACACTGGCCCATCTTCTCTTGCTGACCTGACGCTACTTCGCCGCTGCCGTCGGATCTTTGCCGTGCGGAGGTGGAGCTCCACTTCGGGTTTGATTTTTCGGGGCCGTCCTCGTCCTCTTTGACTGCTCATGAGGGATGCTGTGCCGGGGAGTGGGTTTTCCTCTGGGGATGAAGTCTGGGCTTCGCGGTTATTGGGGGCAGGTGAGGAAGGTGTAGCGTGAGGTTGAGTCGTGGCCACTGGCACCTCCTCTGTTTTGGGCTCCTTTTTGAGAAAGGTGACTGGCACCTCTGCTATTACAACATCCCCTGAGGCTGTGATGCAAGCGTATGGAAAATTAAGCAACAATATCGAGCCAGTGTTTGTTTGTACATTCAATCAAACTCACTCAGAAGCTCTTCAGGACCCTCAACTAGAACTGCTCCAAGATGAGGCAGAGCCAAGTACCTCCGCCTATAACGATCTTGGCCCAACATTACAGCTCGCATGGCATGAGACGACTGAAGAAGCTTTTTGCGGAAGAATGCTTGCCGCTGGAGATGACCAGTCAGTCAAAGATGAAGTCTCATGTCATAATAGACCTAATGTTCCTGAAAAGAATTTGCCTTACCTTGCTCAGCTTATCTATTTGCCGTTCCAATTCGTGGACACTAGCATTAGCAGGGCTTTCACTCTGTAGAAAAATCGAGTGTCAAATTCTCACTTGGCGCATTTGTAGTTTTAAACGCATACATACATCACTTAATTTGGGCTCCTCTTTGCGACCACGGCGGTTGTTTCTCTCTGCATTCTCCTCCAGGCCAAGGTTCTCCTCTTCAGCCACGCGGGCACTGCGTCGTCTTTCATCTAAACAGAGTTGTTCTTCTGAGCGGCCAGTGCGATGCGAAAGTGCAGCCTTCAGCCTGGAAGATGGAAAACATTCAACACGTGAGTCACGTACGCAGCATCATTAAATTAATCTGGGATGTAAGATTGCATGATTTACTTGCGAAGTTTTCCCTCAATAATCCACTTGTTCTTCCTGTAGACGGCCATGTTCTCGAGCGTGTTGTCAATGTCACTATGCGGATGTGAGAGCCTTTTTAGTCAGGAATAGCCTAGATATAACCCCAAATGATGAGACTCTGTACAAACCTCGTCACAATGTCGCTCCCATTGATCTCCTCCACCACAAAACTGAGCACGGCTGCCTTGGTTTCGGGAGGCAAGGTATGAAAGGATTTGGTCCTCAATGTGTTGCATACATCTGTCTCATAGCCATGAGATTCCAGAAAGATGCGCAGCACTTCGGAAACTGTGCTGCGGGTCAGCTGGAGTTCAATCAGCTTGTCCCCGAGGATCTTGACTGACTGATGGCAGATGTTATAATATTTTAAATGTGTGTGCATATATCTTTAGCTAAGGTTCATGGCACTTTTAGTTGAACTGCATCATCCAAACAAAAACAAAAGTCAAGCAGCATTACACACTTGATAATATGACGGCAGGCCGGGATCACGGAGCGCAGCTTCCATTAATTTGATGAGCAGATCTAGGACCTCTCCCTGGCTTTCACCCATGCCGAGCAGACCTTCTTGCAGAGTAGCTAGGCTGGGTATGTCCTTGGGTACATTTAGGCCAATCAACTTTCCATAACCATGAAGGAACTCGACCACTGCCAGGCAGTGGGAAAAGGCTGTCCCTGAGAGAATCACACCAGGGACACGGGACAGCTCTGGCAGGGGCTACAAAATAAAAGGCCATTACTGTTGCTCATGTCTGCAATCGTGGTAAAGAAAGTGATGAGAGCAATTGAAACTCACGCTGTGGTCAGTGAGACACATGTCTTCAGTGGGCTTCCTTAGCTCTTCTAAAATGAGCTGTTGCCTCTTTCGTTCCTCCATCCGTCTCTGCATCTGCACTCTCCTTTCTGCAGTTCTCTTGGCTGCCAGGGCAGCTCGAGCCGCTGCCTCCGCCTCTGCCTGAGCTTTGGCCAGAGCCTTGGCTTTACTGCGAGCACTCAGTACCCTCTTGCCCAGGGCTATTCTCTCCTCATCTGTCTGCTGGACGGGAGGATCGACCTCAACCTTGACGGACCTTCGTCTACCGGGCTTCCTGGGCTCATCCGAAGACTGTGACGCAACCTCACTTGTCGGTGGGGCTGCCAGATCTTGGGGTTCCTCCTTCACTTCCAAACTGTTGTTTTCTTGCTGTAAAAATGGATCAGGACACACAAGGAAGGGTCAAGGTGGTGAGCAAACAATGATGCAAGGTCAATTGTAAGTATTTTGAGCATATGTACCTTTGCTCTTTTTTTATCCTCTCTCGTCTTCCTAATCTTGGCATCCTCTCTTCTCTTTATTCTGGCCTGAGTGAGCCATAAAAAAAAAAAATCAGAGCTGGACATCACTGCGATTTCACAATTACACGTACACTTTTAATACAAACCTTCTTCTTCATCTTTTTCTTGATTTTGGTCATTTTCTCCTTTTCTTCCTCCGTGAGTGATTCTGTAATCAGAGAATATCAGATTAGTTGATGACAGACATTGGGATGTCACATCCCTGCCATCAAACCGGTATCACCACAACTGCAAGCCATAACAAACACATCCTTTAAACCTCCTCTGAGCTATGATCACTGTCACTTACCCTTATTTTCAAGTCTCTCCAATAGCTTGGCATCAACTTTACTAAGGAAGTCAATCATCTTGGGTTTGGGCGGTCTACCTGGCCGGCGGGCCTGCCCTGCCTTCAGGCCTCGAACCCTGCTTAGTTTCTCTTTATCAGGATTTGGCGGTCGACCACGCCTGCCAGTGATGGCCATGATCGTCGAAGGAATCTCCTCATTAGCCAAGAGAACCCATTTCATACCCTGCCACACGTCATAGATAAAGAAAGAAAATCAATAAATATTCACATTTTAATTGATGATATGGATGACATGCAATGCAATTAACCTCAGGACTTTCCCTTTCTTCATAAAAGTCTCCCACAGGCATCCGTGGGCTGAAACTGAAGTGTTCTCTGGTGACAACACCGCCCTGATGTTTCTTCAAATACTGACAGACATCAATGAGAGGACATGATCAATACATTGCCATCTACAATTACAAATGCCTGTGCTTTTTTAGAGGGTGCAAAAATTACCTTGATGACTTCGGGGAACTGCTTCATTCTTCTTCCACAAGGTGTGTAATACCAGGTTTCACCCTTCATGCGATCATTGATCTTCCTCACACGAATCTCTCTCTTCCACCTATTTTTATGAGCTTTATTACATCACTGTGAAATGATTTGAACTATTCTTTAAAGAATATATCTACCATACCACTTAAAGGACAACCGACATCATTTTTTTGTTTCCTAACTGACATCAGAAAAATGTTTTATAGCATCTTAAATACCCAAAACACTCAGGCTGATATTTTTCATCAAATGAAAAAAAAAACAATAAAAATGACTTAAAAGGACAACCGACGCCTCCGGACAAGTAGTGTCTATAATTTGTAAAATCACTTGAAATGACTTCTACAAAGACTCCACGTCATATAGCTATATTTTAGGTTTAAAGACTCGCGCTGAATATTCAGTAAGTCTTGTTTTCGAGTTGATGACGATGCCTGACGTGACGTCACGTCTGGAACGCCCCTGACCGAGAAAGCGACACACAATGCATTTTGGGTACTTTGTTTGGTCTGAAAACTTTGTGTTGATGGCGAAATTAGAAGAAAAACCCATAAATACAAACGATAGCTGTTATGAATATAATTCAAATAGTTCTGAGGAGGAAAGCATAAATGTTTGCAATCGATTAAAGAAGTCCTCCCGTATCAATTCGAGCCGTCAGGACTCTAATGTAGCGTCCAGAAAATGCACAAGATGGCGCACAAGCTCCGTTGAAATGGGCTGATTTGTCCGCTGGGAATTTGTGTAAGCTTACATCTTCTTTATGCGTGTTACCGCAATTGGCTGCGACACACAATGATTCACCATTGCATTATTTATGTAGTTTTCCTTCTAATTTTGCGAACTACAGGGTGTTTTCAGACAAAAAAAAGTACCCAAACTGCATTGTGTGTCGCTTTCTCAGTCAGGGGCGTTCACTCCGTGACGTCACGTAGGGCATTGTCATGAACTCGAAAACAAGACTTCCTGACTATTCAGCGAGAGTCTTAAAACATAAAATATAGCTATATGCGGGGGAATCTTTGTAAAATGCGCTCAGTAGAAGTCATTTGAAGTGATTTTACAAATTGTGGACGCAACTTGTCCAGAGGTGTCGGTTGTCCTTTAAATATGTAGGAAACAACTATTTTGAATTCAATTAATTTCATACAATCCAAATCTGCATTTTTCTAATCTATAAACTTGAAAACAGTGATAAGGATGTTACCCATGCAGCAGAGGGAACTGGACCTGATGTTCTGTTGCAACCCTCCTCTTAGGAGCTGCACCTGCAAAACACACGCGGCAAATACAATTAAAGGACTGTTACACTGAATGAAGTAAACATTGTCTTACCTTTCCGTGCTGTGGTGCTTTCATCTTGATTTTCCTCACCACCAGTGGCAACCTCTCCGGCATCATCTTTAACCGTTGTCATGTCCTTTCCATCGTGTGCATGTTTCCTCATTCTTTTAATCTTCTTGGGTTTTGCAAAAGGCGAGCTGATGGCTGAAGTGTTGGCAATAACCGCGTCAATCGCGGCTGTGATTGAATCAATTTCCTCAGATGGGGGCTGAATTTGGCCAAATTCGTTAAATTTTGCTTTGACCTGTTCAGGTCTAAGAAACGCCTTTCTCTTCCTGCCCTTGAGTCCCTCCTCTTTGTTATCAACTTTGGCAGCCTTGATCTTCTCCACCTTGGGTACTCGACCACGGGGTTTTCTCTTGGCCTCTTCGGGAGCTAGAAAATTAAAGAAATACAAGTTATACATGGATTGTACAAATAGCAATTTATGAACAGTGAGACCAGCAAATACCTGATTTACTAATCCACAAAGCCTTGGGAGACTGAGGTTTGCAAGCTTTCCTTGTGTTTTTCAGACATCCTCCAGTCGCTGACAAAACCTGATCTGCGACTGGCTGCAGTGGGTGTGCAGCAGGATTTCGTGCTGGGCTACTGATGACAGTTGAGTTCTCATCTCTCACCTTGAGACTCGGGATAGTCATGATCTTGAGTGACGCTGGTGTTTTGCAAACCACATCAGAGTTTGTTGTATGATGAGCTACGGCAGTCCATCCTGCTTCCGTCCCTGAACAAAGATATTGCGCAATTCCATTGTTGTCAATGTTTTGTGTTTTGCTGTATTAAGGTTAGTTATTTCATGTTAAATATTCTGTAAAGTGCAGTCATAGATGCAGCTGTGGTAGCGTTAAATAAATGTATTGAATTATTTTCTAGGCACTATGGGTTCACTAATTTCTAAATAAATAAACAAGCACATTTTTTTCCAACTTTATAATAAGAAAAAGACATCTATATACCTTGGATAGATGGATGTGTTCCCCCAAAGGAAGTATTGTTGAGTGAAGACTCCAGCATGGACTCTCCTGCCTCAGAGAATTCCCTCCGGGTGGAATTCAAACTTGAATAATTCACAGATGACCCACCATCTCGAGTGGTCTCATAAACTGACGATGGTTGCTCTTCTGTATGAGATGTGCCATTTCCAAGGTGAAAGCTGTTGCCAAAGCTACTGGAGTCGTGAATGCATGATGTGCTATTATCAGAGGACTTATCTAAGAGGGAACCGGGGTGGAATCTTGATGGTGTGCTGTAAGCTGAACTGTCACCATATGGAGAACTGGTGATTGAAGAGTGGTCAAAACTTGTTTCAACAGAGAGTGAGGACTGTCTGGCATTGGGGCAGTAAAGAGCCATTGAAATTCTGGTTGAAGGCTTCTCGACATTTTCTCCATCGCCAATGCTGTCAATGGCTTTTGACTCCTTTTGTATACTGCTGGGCTGTCGCTCAGTGGGTAAAGGCTGTCCCGGAAGATCAGTTGACTTCTGAGGGTCAGAAGCTTTGTGCGTTTTTACTTTGCTTGACTGAAGATGAGGGTGCCATTTTTCTGCCATTGTGCTCGTTCCGAGTGCAAATCCTTTCGCAATGTGACTGAGATCAGGGTGTTCTGGCACCTGATTTAGCACATTGACAGGTTTAGAACTGGAAAGATGCTGTCGGAAGACAGAACTCTGAATCATTTCGGGGGCTGTTGACGGAGGCACAGATGTCGAGGCAAGTGTGATAGAACCTGCTGTGGTCCTGGGGGCTAGGATGGTTCGCAGAGGAAAAGTCGTGAGAGATCTGGTTGAGGGACTGTCATGGACTAATTGAGAGGGTGAATTGAGACCCCCTAGGGGTTCATGCCGGGTCACGTCTGCAGGTTTACTGCCAGCAGAGGGCATTGCATGTGCCGATAGCAACACGCCAGGAGATGAGCCTCCCAACGGTGAAACTATCGAAGCACTTGATGCATCACATATTGATAGGTTTGAGTTTCTACCTGGGACCGTGGAGCCTTGAACCATTTGTTGGAGAGATGAGATGGCTGTTGAACCAGAGTAAGAAGATGTGGATACTATGGTGGGTGCCAAGACAGCTGCTAATGGTCCAGAAACTGAATGATGAACACGGGACTCAGAGGAAGGAGAGGAAGTAACCCAAGGAGGTCCACAGACACCATCAGTCACGCCGGCAGGAGGAAATGAAGGTGAAGAATGCCTGGGAGAATGAACTGATGATGACTGGGGAGGAGTACATTTGACATCAGGGAAAGAACCATTACTGGATACAGGGGACCCTGTGAGAGATTCAACAGCAGGAGCACCAGACACTTTATTCAGAGACGTTGTGGAAGATAATGAAGCAGTGCGTGCCGTTTGAGGAGGTGTCTTTGCTCCAGAACCTCTGATGTCCTCTGGTGGTTGGACAGTTGGCTTTTCAGAATCATCATGATGATCAACTGCATGTCTGACAGAAGCTGAGGAAGAGTCAGGAGGCCCGAGAGCAACAACTGTCTCCTCTGTGCAATTACTGTCTGAGTTTGCTTCCTTGTCTTCCTCCCTTGTGTGCACTAGGAAAAAGACCATCGAAAATAAAAATATGGGCATTTATATTTATAGACATGTCTAATTATCTATCTATACTTCTCGCTATAGACACACGACACAATACACAAACCCTTACCACAACCTTCAATCAAAACCTTTCATCAATTTAACATTGATTTGAATGCATTTCGCCACATCTCATTAATGCAACCCCATTTTACTAGTATTATTTCATTTCTCTAAAGGTTTACATTTTCCCAGTTGAGATGTAAACGTTAATAGGTCACACAATTGGTAGAAATGTGTTGAAACAATTTGTCTTGTCATATACTTATTGCACAAAACGGTGACATTTTACCAAGGGTGTGCAGACTTTTTACATCTACTTCTAACTGCGTCGAGAGCTCACCTTGCATGGAAGTAGAGATGCTGCTAACCTTTGGGGGCTTTTCTCTACTCATGGGAGATCCCCCATCCGGCACCGCCGATGACGACGTTAGTGCCCTCGTGGGTGCCCCCTCTGTGTCATGTGCAAAATTCTGCATCCTTTGACCAGTAGACAGTTTTGGGTGCTGGGCAGATGGCAGAGATGTGTGTAGCTGCTGGTAGTATGGCATCCCATTTGACATTACACCATAATGCTGCGGGAGGTGAAGGGGTGGCCGCAGGTGGGAATGGAGTTGCTGTGGCGATGATGAAGGGGACTGACTCCCATATGTCCCATACATGCTACGGGAAGTGTAAGCAGCAGCTTGTGGGGTAGGGTTACTTCTGTTCCAGAACTGACTGCTCGTTGGAGGCATGTTTGATGGGCCTTCCACCGGTGACTGCTGGGAGCTCTCCATATCCCCATTGAGCTGGTACGATCCTTGAGCCTGCAAGTGATGTTGTGACTGAGGCTGCTTCTGGTGCAAGCTGTGCCCAGGAGATGTGGCTATGGTTGGGCTGTACTGAGGATGCCCTCCCCACAGATAGCCCATGCTGCTCTGGTGGTGGTTGCTGATATGTGGGTAAGGACTGGAAGGTAGTTGAGGAGTAGGTGCACTGGAGCCAAGTACAGTAGTGATGCCATTCACATTCGTTTCGCCATTCATATCTGTCACATTTAGGAAACACATGCAGTCAGATCTACTTCCATGGTCAACTTGATGGATGATTAAATCTTGAAGGATACTCACTCTTTCCTTGCTGAGAAAAACTCATTGAGGAACCATTGGTATAATGAGAATCCCCTGAGGGGAGTTTGAGTCCTGAGTTTGCTGAGGAATGAGTGCCATAGTTGAAATGATTATTTGCCTCCATCTGTTTAAAGAAACGAACAATCAAACACATTAATACTCGGGTTGGAAACGTACACATTCGCATTTTAATTTATAAAACATTGTCAGCACACGTGCATCACCAGTTTCCTTTTTGTACTTATATTTAATTTTATTCCACACACCGAAGTATAATGTTTGGAGGTGTCGCCTTTTCTCAGCACCATTTTGCTCCCAACTGCAAGCGTCAAAATGTCGCAGCGAGCAGTTGCCACCGAGGCCGAAGCATACGCAACGCAAAAAGCTTTACTAAACCCCACAAGAGGCTCGTTATTTTGACTGATGAGACGCCGTTAAACCAGTACATAACCTCCGCGATAAACACTAATGTAATACACCACTTTGTCCAATTGATAGTGATCAGTTCGAGTGATCATTTTATGAAAAGGCCCGGTTTATGTCCCTCGCACAACACCAAGCCATTCTCTAAATACTTGATTTCCTAAGTCAAAGAGGCCATGACGAACGCCGTGTTAGCACTGGGGCGCTAGCTTCATTCTCACAACAATTTACGCCAGAGCGACCATCGTCTGCTTTCAGACGTCGTACATGATGAGTTAAGCCACAAGACAGCAGATATTGTAGCTCAATTCACACTCGAGATAAACACTACCCTCACAGTTCCAAGGTTGATGACAGCGATCATAACAATGGAAACTAGCGAGTGAATACTAGCCAAGGAAGCTAACATATAGCATCCTTTGGTTAGTCACCGGGGATTTCTTCGCTGTTAGCCAACCGTCCGGCTGCGGGTCCGGCGTATCCACGACCACGGTGTTTTGTATCCACGATGACTGCCACTAATATACGTTTACCTATTTTTAAGCATGTTGCAATAGTTGTTAGAGGCAAACAGTACAGACCCTCGCCTCTTAACAGCCGGTTCCGCGATGCCGCTTTTGTTCCGCAGCTAACATTAGCTAGCAGCCTGATGAAGTTACATTGTTTACGCCGAACGCACACGGCCAATTTTCACAGCGCATCATCCTCCCACACTGCGCTTTCTAAACTTGCATTGTGATCGTAAGCGGAACTAGCAAACCTTTCATTCCGCGGAACTCGCAGGCACGGGTGTCTCTACCCCCGTCGCAGCGAGTACTGAAGAGGTTGAAACCGCGATGTATAATAAACAATTCTTCCCTAACCTTTGTAATTTAAATTAGCAAACACGACTGGTACTATCATGTGCAGCCATGATTAGGGGAATGGGGCACTAGCCTCGTAAGGTTTTCCCGTTTTCCCGAATGATCGCACACATCCGGTAAAATTACGCGTTCACTTCAAAGTAAAATGCCATATGACGCTTTAAGAGTAGTGATGTCGTTTCTCCCCTTTGCTTCGCTTCTTAAAGCAGTAACGGCAAATTATCATCAATTCGTTGAAACACACGTATAATTTATGGCGTACGTGTGATACTCGACCAAATAACACTATCGTCAATTGAGGAAATCAAGCCCAAAGAAAAAGCGTGTTGTTGACGGAGGTTTCGATTGGCAATGCGTTAAAAATTTTAAATCTAATTATCAACTACACGTGATGATTTAAGATTGAAATGCTATAAATGACGTTGATAAACCCTGACGTCAGCTTCGGCCTTTTCGATGTGGTTTCGAAATCTTTTCGCAGGACGTTATCGTGGCGAATTTGCACTTGTTGCTTTCGTTTGGTTGTCATTATCCCGCAACGCAAGGTGAAGCTGTATCATTTTAGCTTTCGCACATATGCACACGTTTTAGTAAACAATCCACGATTTTAAGTTACCCGACCGACCTAGTCAGTAAGAAAAACGTTTTTTAGTTATGACCAAAGGCGCATCCAAAATTTCTTTAACAGTTTATTAGAAAGATGTAGACAAAAAAATGAATGTCCACTGTAATGCAACATCATGTCTCCCCTAACATTTTGTTGACAGTGCAAATAGAATTTGGTCATTACACATCACTGCCTCTCCCCAACAAGGTAATGTTCTAGATTTTATGTGTGTGTAACCCAGATGTGATGCTGAAGAACAACCAAGCTTCAAGCCTGCCACTGCAAATAATTTCCACTTGATCCTGCAGGCTGAGTGCATGTTGGAGAGAGAGGAACAGTTAAGATATTCAGAATGAATTCCATTTACAATACCCGATTAAGATGGTCATTGGACAGATGAACCATGTTTGCCATGACTTCATATAAACAAGGAGTAAAGGGAAACATGTAAGCAGGAAATTAAAGTAACAGGAACAACAGACCGGCTTCCAGGTCATCTAATTCACAGCACATGGAAGGCAGTTCAGAGGGACCCCGACAAATTGTTTTTATTTTATTATTAGTTTTAACAGAGGAAACTACACTATTTACCCAACTTAAACCACAACATTTGACAAAGATTGTACTAATCATAAACCATGATTCTGTTGTAGTCAATTTGATCAACACATATTGCTCAATTGAGGACAAGCTTTTCCATCCATTAAGGTGTGCTTCGTTGGTCATATAACAGTAAAGCAAAATACCTGACGTGCAGTAGAGCAAATGGAAGTGGAGATAGCTGCTCTGTACATTACCATGCATGTCAACCTTCACAGAAGCATCGAGCAAAGGCTATGTTTTTAATTATGGCTGCCGACTCAGTACTTTAGTTTATTTCCCCCCGTGCCTTTAAAAAAAGTGTAAAAGTTTCAATTTAAGTTGTTTCCTTTGTCAGCGGATCTTTTCCTTTCCTTCCAGAGTATCAAGCGCTCTATTCCAAGTCTGGCATTTCTGAAAGTAGGGAGAAATACAATTAAGACTTTCCATGTCAGTAACTGACTCAGAAATTAATGGTGCAAAATGACTAACTTTCATCATCACTGTCTGCAGACTCATCCTGAAAAAAGAAAATGTGGTTTAAAAAAACAATCAACAAAAACATGGAATGATAAACAGACTTCAATCTCATGGCTAAAGCTGGTTTAAACAAAAATTATTTACATCGTCGCCATCGAGATCAGGTTGGAAATCACCGCCTCCCATGTTATTCATCATCTGCAACATTAAAGTGGAAAAAGTCACAAAACTGATCTTAATAAGAATAAGAACATCCTTATTTGTCCCACTCCTACTCTAATAATTGTACACAGTTGCCTCTGTCGTATAGGTAGCGCTCAACCCCAGCACACTTTTCTGCATGGCATCACTTTTGTCCCTCATTGGTGGCATCACAAAAATGTCATTTAATTTCTGCACAAACTACAACCACTATGCATTTTTGTTTCAAAAAAAAGACCAGGAATCATCACTGCTACACATGACTGACATGCTGTGAGTGACCCTGTTTAATGTGACTTGAGTGTCCCTGGTACAACCCCAAACACCCCTCATGCAAATGATGGTCATTGCTCCCATTGATTCTAGTAGGGATAAACGATTAATTTGACTTGCCAATCACAGAGGCCGTTGCTTGCCTGGTCATTGAAAGAGAATGTGAAGAGAGGAGGCACAAACATCAGTGCAGTCATTAAGCCTAAATTATTTTTAAATATCTACAATTAAAGTAAAATTCTGAATCGAAACATATACTCATGTGTGAGTTGTGCATCTATACATATTGAAATTGGAGCTACGACTGGCGCTTGTAATGCCAGAACGTTGAGTTTCATAACAATCATGAGTGAAGAAGGGTATCTTTCCAAACGCACCCACAATTTATGTTTCAAGTTTGAGAGCATGACTGTTCTTGGTCTGTCTTTTATTGAATAAAGTCCCCCAAAATGCGACAAATACACTTAAAGGACAACCGACGTCTCCAGACAAGTTGTGTCCATAATTTGTAAAATGGCTTCAAATGACTTCTACTGAGCGTATTTTACAAAGATTCCACCGCATATAGCTATATTTTATGTTTTAAGACTCGCGCTGAATATTCAGGAAGTATTGTTTTTGAGTTGGTGACGAGTCCGTACGTGACGTCACTAAAGGACCGCCCTTTACCGTAAAAAAAAAAAAAACGCTTTGTAGCGGTCCTTCCATCACCTCAATGTATTTTGCTGTACCTGTTTGGTCTGGGGACCTCGTGTTGCACCCAAAAGCCACCAGGAGGCCAGAAGAGGGCGTCCAAGCTCCATATAAGGAATTTATCAGCCTGTGGAAACGGAGGTGGCCACAGGAGGTCGCCATTTTGTGCCTTTTTTTGGGTGAGAGATTTTCCCCCAATGTTGCCTCAAAATGGCAAAAATAAATTCTTTAATCGATTGCAAACATGTATGCTTTCCTCTTCAGAACTATCTGAATCATATTCATAACTGGATGTGTAACAAGAAAGCATATTCTCCGAATCTGAAGCCATTGTTTTGATTCACTAGCATTGCAAGACGTCTGTAGCGTGACGTCACAAACTGGGGGCGGGACTTTCTGAAAATGCCCAATTCGCAGCTCAATTTTTTGCAGATTTTGGACACTTAAAGTCATTTTTATTGGTGTTTTGCATTTGAATAAAAATATACTGCATGTTTTCGGTGTTTTAGATGCTATAAAACATTTTTCTGATGTCAGTTAAGAAACAAAAGTGACGTCGGTTGTCCTTTAAAGGACAACCGACATCACTTTTTTGTTTTTTAACTGACACGGAAGGACTTTCTTTAAATGGTGTTTCGACTGTGCAGATCAGACTGAAAGCAAAAACAATTGCCACCGAAAAGAAAATTCCGGATTTCAAAGGAGGACCGTCGTGGTGTCTTAGATTTATGAAACGAAAAAGTCTGTCCGTCAGGAGACGGACAACTCTGTGTCAGCAACTCCCGACTACGAGGAACACTTACATCCCACATTTTCATTTGGGATGAAAGTTATATTATTATTATTAAAACTTTGAAAACTCTCTAGGTGTACCGTCTTTGTAAATATGTGTAACCCATGTATAATATGTATTTGCAACTGCATATTTTTGTAATGTATTTATTTGTATTTATTTTAGACACTTATTCTGATATGTTTTGCACGGGTGAATGGAAAAAGGAGGGGCGGAACAAACGCAGGGTGACGGGTTTAAGTGGGGACTGGTAAAGGTGAGGGACAGACAAAAAAAAGGTGAAGAGGGGGTAAAAAGTTGGTGAAAGAAAAACCCGCGTCGGTGTGTGTGAGAGAACACAGAGGCTCGACCAGACCCTGTGGATTTTTTTTTTGCACGTAGCACGGAGGAGTTTGACCTGAATTCGCTGCGAAACATTAAAGTTATCGCTGACTCTGCGATAGATGAGGCGAGGCAGTGACCAGCCACCTATTTGTGGACGCGGCGGACAATAGTGATATATATTTTTCCCTCCCTTACCTTTTGAAATACACTTTTTTTCCCTTGGATTACTTTCAACGGGACCCGGACTCTGCAGGCCTGCATCAAACCTTAAGTATCATTTTCACGTTCATTTTGCCGGCTGTGATTTTTGGACTGTGGACTTGAATGAATTTAGTTTCATTCGCGGGACTTGAAGTCAGGTTTGGGTTAAATGTTTTAATGTGGGCACATGCATCTTATATACAGGTGCGGCTTATATACAGGTGCAGCTTATATACAGGTGCAGCTTGTGTATGTACAAAATCGGTTTTCCTCTTAAAATGTGGTGGGTGCGGCTTATAATCAGGTGCGCTCTATGGTCCGGAAATTACGGTAATTTCGCCATCAACACGGATCAACACGAAGTTTTCAGACCAAACAAAGTACCCAAAATGCATTGTGTGTCGCTTTCTCGGTCAGGGGTGTTCCAGACGTGACGTCACGTCAGGTATCGTCATCAACTCAAAAACAAGACTTCCTGAATATTCAGCGCAAGTCTTAAAACAAAAAATATAGCTATATGCCATGGAATATTTGTAAAATACGCTCAATAGAAGTCATTTGAAGTGATTTTACAAATTATGTACACAACTTGTCCGGAGGCGTCGGTTGTCCTTTAAGTATGTTGTACAAATACAATATTATATCTCTACACATCGTAATTAGTTAATTGTTTTTTTTTAATTCACTAAAAATAATACGTTTGAGGTTAGGGTTTTGGCTTGGGTCCGCTCCAAATGCTAGGTCTGCTTTGCAAAATGAATTGCCCAATACAGCTATAGTGTATAATAAAGCGGATATCTAATAAAAACACAAGAAAATGAGCCTGAAAAAGTACTGCAATAATAATACATGAGTGATTTAGAGTGTAAGATTGCTTACGTCTGAAAATTGATCAAAGTTGCCCATCTCCTCCTCTGAATCGTTGTCCCACTCTTTCCAGTTGTTAAAGTCAACTTTGAGCCATCTCTGTTGTGGAAACGCGTGCCATAAGTCTTCTAACCCGATTGGTGCGTTTTAAATGGATGGCATCTTGAAGGCAACTAACCTGAGGCTTCTCTTTGGTCAACCTTGGCCATGACTTGGTTGGTTCTGCTTTCCGCAAAAAGCACAACACAGATCTGTCTGTGCGTTTGTGTTTGGATGCCTGCGTTGAAAGATGGTGATGGTGTCGTGTTAAAAAAAATAAATAAACGTGAATATTGGTCAATGCATTTGAAAATACTTACATTTTGATCAATGGCATCAAAGAGTTCTATTTCATTTTCATGTTTGACGTTGTCAGTTCCCCCAACACAACTGGGAAACACGCACAAGTACACGTTCAATAACAGAAACCGGCCTCACATGTCCTATTTGTTTGTCTTTCAATCTGATGTCATTCATGCTGCTAGTTTCAAGCATCCAAACAATGGAAACATGTTCATCAGACCTGATATTACATATACAGTACAGAATTATTGGATATTAAAATTAATCAATGCTTTGGGCTAGCATTATTCCTGACAAGTGCACACTGAAACGTGGATAGACGACAGTTAAGACCCGAGCCAATGTGTGTGGAATAGAACCAAAACATTCAAAAACAGTTTCAAAGCAAAACCTTCAAAGGCAGTTTAACTGACACAGTCAGATTGTGCCTAGTGCTTTTGATCAATACATACCTGAAAGCAAATTTAGTTTTATCAAAAGTGACCTTTACATCTTTGCTGTCCACTACGCAGAACTCTATAATAAGAGTGTCCCTCTTCTCGTACCACTTGGCACTTGCTGGATACCTGTGAAGAAACGGCAATGAGACCAGCAATTATTTTAACACACTCAATATGTGCATGGCACATTTTAGGAATACTAGAGGACTCAAACGTACAAATGGTTCAGCATCAGAGCTCTGTTACGTATTTTACATGATATAAATGTCAAATTAATTTCAAATGAAATGCAAACATCCGCCATGATAGGCAATTGAAGGGCACAGTTCAGGTGGAACACGCAATTAAAAAGGCAGTATCATGTGACGACAGTATCAAGTTACGGTGGACCGTCACATGAAGACATCCTATTTATTACAGTAAAAACACAAATTTGGGGTAGAGTGTGACATTCGCGACGAAAAAACAGCTCCTTTTGTGTGATAGTCTGAAAGAGCGGCTATTCGCTACTTTACGATGTAATCATCTCGTGGCCCTGTGAGCCCAATCATTAATCTCTAATAAACTCCGTATTTTCAAAATAAGGCTATGCCATTAATAAGCGTAAAGATCAACAGTACCGTAGTCCTAACTTCGATACAGGTATTATCCTCATGAGAACAGACTAGAATGGGGCTAAATGAATTCGGGGTCGCTAGCCGAGCTAACAGTCGAGTTAGTTGAGCCATGCGGTGCACCTGACATACGCCAGAACGTCATACAAAAGTCCTCGCGGGGCCGATTAATCCGCACGCACATTAGTAAAATATAGTGGCCGAAATATTTGAAAGACTGGTCTGAAAATATCAGACAGTGAGCCAGTTAATTGTAGCTCACAGTTCACAGAGGGAAAGGCCAGCCTCCCGCCATTACCGCGGCATGTTGTCGGGTGGCTAACGTTATCCAGCTACATAAGCACAATTTCCACTTTTAGCCTAAGCTCTGGGAGTGTGTTTCACACACACTTACGTGTCTGGGCGTGATGTCATTGTCTTTTTCGGAGACAGAACAGCCGTGTGTGAGAAAAGTGGTTTATCGCCTTGCGGAGTGAATAATCGTTTACAACACACGGACAGGCAACGCAATACGCCACCGCCAGCCAGCCAGCGAAATGAGTGGATGAAGTTACGTAGTGTGGTTTTGAGAATAGCAAAGGAGGCAGCCCGTCGGCCCCAATCGACCTTTCTAGAGCTTTCAGCTGCAGCTGCGGAGGTGATGGGGACTGTCATTTTAATCGGGCACATTACTTAATAAATAATTCTACGTTACAAAATGCTACAGATATTTCGTTAAAAAAAGAGGACTGACAACATTACCAAAATGCCAAGATGGAATACAGTCCAGTATTACATTGTTTTACGTGTGCCTGACGATCTTTGTCATTTTTGCGGGGAAGAAACTACTTGATCAAGCCCTCGTTTAATTGATTTACCTATACATTGTATTTATAATACAGATTTCTTTCTTGTGTAACCCCTAAAGTGCCTTTACAATCTCACAGCGGTACCCGGGTACACGTATCCTCATTCGAGACCAACTGTTAGGAGATAGCTTTGAATATCCACCTATAGAACGCATATTTTAAGCTATCGATTGAACATAAGAGAAAATGGTAACGATTAGTTTGCTGAGTAACTAATTATTTTGACAAGGTCTTGAACTGTACTGTATAGTATTCATTTACTGTACTGCTAAATCCGCAGTTTTTACGATGATTCGGGGTAAAACTCGGTGACCAGTCCGCAAAAATTCTGGGCTTGTATGAGCAAGTAACATTGCCAGTAAAAATGGAAATACTGTACTTAGAGCACTGCATAATAACTACGAAAATTTTATGAATGATTAAAGTCTGGAACAAAAGTTTTTCACGTGTTCTCTGCTTCAATAATTGTTGCACTGCCTCTTCTAGATTTGTTCTAACGCCTTCGATCTTCCTCTTTTTCTGTCCAAGGAGGTAGACGTCTTGACAACTGCTGTTTTGTTTAATTTACAAGTCTAGGCATTCTATGTTGTGTCATATAATTTGTTTAGGAACACGTTATGTCACTAAAATTGACGTGAGGATGTTTTCTGGCGTTTTTACATGTTGTCCCTGTGCGTTCGTGAGTTTCTCCGGGTCGTCCGGTCTCCTCCCACAATCCAAAAACATGCATTTCAGACTGATTGTACACTGCCAATCGTCCCGAGAGGTGAGTGCAAATGCGATCGGTTGTTAATTTCAGTGTACTCTTGGATTGGCTGGAAACCAGTTTAGGCTGTCTACTGCCCGATGACAGCCCACTCTACGACCCACGTCGTAGAGTGGGCAAATTAAATGGTCGCAAATTAAATCACACAGGCTGGGATCAAACCAGGTACCTCTGCACCAGTGACGTGCAGACAGGGGAGGCAGGTGAGGCCGTGCCTCACCTGTCATGAAAAAATAGTTATATTTATTTAGTGATTTGTACTTTAAATTTCTTTTCCATTTAACTTCACCATTTTTTGATTTTTTTTTTTTCAAAATCGCAGAATTTTCACATTTACCGTTCAAATACTAAGTAGAGACAAGCGGTGAGGCACCATCCGGCTGAGCCTCACTATGGATTGCACAATGACTATGCTGTGCTGGCTTGCTCTGCAGTGAGACCACATTGCTGTCCCTCTGCATATCGCTATTAAAGTGTTCAAACACTTTTAGTATATGAAATAAATGTCAACAGTTTAGCTGCTGTCTATAATGTAGTCACTTATTACAAACACTGTACTCGAGTGTTTATTTTATTTTAATCAAAACTGTGTGCATAGGTGAGGCACAGTTCCCCTGCCTCAAGACAGAGGGCGCTGGTGATTAGATTCTTCTTGCGCCTCCTCAGCTGCAGGATAATAGAATTTGTGAGAGCAACCTACAGTAAACAGTCAGCAAGTTACGTGCAACCATCCAGTCATTTTTTGTGTTTCTTGGCCTTATTTTCAGAATGGATGATTACATATTTAAATTGAAAGAAATAGACTTTTAAAACTGAACAAAGGAAGGCTTCTACAAAGAAGGTATCAATGCCTTTCTTCAGGAGCGGCGCGTGGACTTCATTTATAAGTGGCGGTAACACAATAACATTTTTTTATTCTTTTTTTCTATGCTGCTGTTTATATACAGAATGCTGACATGACATTTTAAACAAAACACATCAACTGTTGCCAATCAAATAAGCTACTCTGTTCATGTTTGTAAATCTGACTGTACTGCCGTCAGTGCCTCACCAGCCATGAACCTCACTGCTCTTCACGGCGGTCTTCGGGCACACCATAACTACCATAAATCATTAATATCAGTATTCAGAAAATTTGCCCTTGTCCAAAAATGATCTTGTATTTAAAAAAAAGGATTTATGGCATTTGAAAATGTCAAATTCATGCATAGAGAATAGCTTGTTTTCTTCAGTCTATTTTTAACTTTTATTGTCCTGTGTAGGTGGTCAGGGGAGAAACCCCCCCCCCCCCCCCAATGTATGGATGTGTCAAAACATTCAGTAGTTGAATGTAAAAAAATAATTGATCACATTCCAAAGCAGTGCCATTTTGGGACCAAGTAAAAACTCAATATTGAATTTGTGGAATATTTGTGCAGCAAATGTCTGATGTCTTTATCCATCTCAGGCATATTCCACTCAGTGCAGACTGAAAAGGACATTAGAGGGCTTAGGGCTCAGCTTCCAAAAATACTACATACATTACCAAACCCAGAAAACGTGAGCCATGATGATCGTTAACTGAGCCTTTTGGCCCCTTTCCACACAGTGACCAAAATTGCAGCTGTCTGAGATGGATAAAATGGCTGAACTTGGCTGCCTTTATTGATATCCCATAAACCATCTTAATAGGAAAGCCGCATGTAGACTATTTGGAGTGCATAGATTATATAGTATAGAAAATCTACATTTTTAACAAAGGTAGTGAACAACAAATTATAGCGACTGTATTTTTCTCCCAGAAGTACAAACAACATTTTTGTATTATGTCACATTTTAATTTCCATCTTGGGTATAAATTCTACAAATGAGCCAATATCCAATCAGCAACTTTCTTCAAGCGCTTCTTGTCAGTGTCCGTTTCACATTGTCAACTCCTGCAATGAAAATAAAGTTTGTCAGCAACTGTAGTTATTTCTTGTCTCACTGGACAATCAGGAGTATCTCTTCTCAGGACAGAAATATTGGCTTCAGTTCAACTCAGAAGAACGAAAGTCACTGTTTCAATCATCACTGCAGAATTGTTGTAAAACAACTGCACAGGAGGTCTGGAGAACTTACCATTATAGCATTGACAATGTCATTGTTGTTGTTTTTGAGGGCACGTACAGCTTTGGCCCGTGATACGTTTGCTTGCGACATGACAAGTTCAATGTCCTTGACCTCAACTCCGGTTTCATCAACCTAAAACAGCAGGATGAGTGAAATCTTGAGATGGGCGAAAATCAGCTTTTGCCTATTTGTCATATGCTAAATTTATATTGACCTCTTCCTCTTCGCTCTCCTCCTGTACTGTTGGCGTCTGTGTATTTTCCTGGATGTTCGATACAGCTTCTCCCTGCACCTTGAATTTTTCTGCAGCAGCCAGCTGGGCTTGTTGAGAGAGGTCTTCAATCTAGGTTAGAAAAGGGTGGGTCACAAAAAAGTGATAATAGTTTGATTACTAACACCAGAAACAGGAAGACAAAAACCAGTAAAAATGTGCAATCACATAGCCACATACCTTAGCTTCACCGAAAACAATGTATGTGTCTGACGCGGGGCTCTTGTAGACATCTGGCTTCGTTATAACAAACAAGATGTTCTTGGATTTGCGAATTGTGACTCTGGTGACACCTGTTACTTGCCTGAGACCGAGTTTTGACATTGCCTAGATGAAAAAAACAACAACATTGATGTTCATGTCTTGGTATTGCCAGGTTAGATCTAAGCAAACAATTGCAGCAATTTAATATTACCTTTCGCGCCTTCTTTTCACTGCGGCTTTGTTTGGCTTTACTGACTGGTTCTTCATCGAGTTCAGCAGCAGCTGCAACCTACGGTGAGCAATGTTCATCCATATTAACATCAACTCTGAAATTTACTAACTTACTTCAAACAAAAACAACTTATTTCAGAACAGAAAGGTTGGCTTCAATAGGCTCAGAAGAACGAAAGTCACTGTGTAAATCATCATCATCCAAGTCTTCATGTTTGGCAAATCGCAGCAAAGGGGCTTCAGGCTCACCTGTGCTTGCTGAGTCTGTGTCTGTGCAGAGTCCTGTTCCTCCAGTTCAGGGACTGAGTCGTCACTCTCCGATTCTGTGCCAGAACCTACAATTTCAACCAAAACAAAGTCATTTCACCTGGCGAGGGTTTCAGAAGTGCATTGGTGTTCCACAGGGGGGAACACATAACAGTATTCCCTTACTTTTCACAAGTGATATGTTCCACGATAAAGATACCTTTCCACAAAGTAGCAATAGAGGTATTTTTCATCTTCTATTAAGCCATTGCGCCCCACCCACCGCAATAATATGGCTATTAAAAAAAAAAAAAAAAAAAAAATAAAATACCAATGCTGTAAATCCGAGTACTGCCCACCTAAGTCGTCTTACATTTAGAAGACTTATAAAAAGAACGGTAGGCATGGATTTACAACAAGGATATACTGTGCCAATAGGCACATTTAACGTTAATTGTGATTTTGGAGAGATTTCATTGGTGTGTACTGGGGAGGAACAGCAAGAACTGTTCACAATTTCTTATTGGCAGTTCTTGCTTAAAGGACAACCAACGTCTCCGGACAAGTTGTGTCCATAATTTATAAAATGGCTTCAAATGACTTCAACTGGGCGTATTTTACAAAGATTCCACCGCATATAGCTATATTTTACATTTTAAGACTCGCGCTGAATATTCAGGAAGTCTTGTTTTTGAGTTGGTGACGAGTCCGGACGTGACGTCATGAAAGGACCCCCCCTGACTGACAAAAAGACACATTGTAGCAGTCCTTCATCACGTCAATGTATTTTGCTGCACTGTTTGTCTGAAAACCTTGATGTTGCACCCAAAAGCCGCCAGGAGAGGGCATCCAAGCTCCATGGAAGGAATTTATCAGCCTGTGGAAACGGGCTGATTAATTCCTGACACGGTTTGTCGCCATTTTCTGCCTTTTGTGGGTGCGACATTTCCTTTCCTTCATTCCTCACGGGAGCTGGTCGCCATTTTTGGTGCGACATTCCCCCCCGCCCGTTTGCCTCAAAATGACACGGAAAAAAACATTTAATTGGTTGCAAACTTGTATGCGTTCCTCTTCAGAACTATTTGAATCATATTCATAACTGGATGTGTAACAAGAAAGCCTATTCTCCGAATCTGAAGCCATTGTTTTGAGTTTTCAGCAATGCAAGACGTCTTGGCGTGACGTCACGAACTAGGGGCGGGACTTTCTGAAAATGCCCAATTCGCAGCTCAATTTTTTGCAGATTTTGGACACTTTAGGTCATTTTTATTGGTGTTTTCCATTTGAATAAAAATATCATACTGCGTGTTTTGGGTATTTTAGATGCTATAAAATGTTTTTCTGATGTCAGTTAAGAAACAAAAAAGTGATGTTGGTTGTCCTTTAAACAAATGATTCAATGGCCTTTTTTTGGGGACACTGAAAAACCAAAGAGCACATTTGAACACTGCTCTGAATTTCCAACCAGTTTGAGTGAAGCAGTGGGTTAAGGGCATACTTCTTAATACACCCACTAAGAGGGAACGGTGATTTTAGGTGGTCAGAAAATATAGAACAATTGAATCACCAAACTTAGAAGAAAAATAAGAAGAAAACTTGAAAAGGAGCAAATTAAACCCACACGCAGTAGATGAAATTGCATTCACAAATGAAAAGTGTGCGGTAAGTGTGGAGCCCAAATAGCTGAATGTAATTGTAATCATGACATGATGACAATAGATTACATTTTCTGATTGTTCTTTCACTCCATAAACATGTTCTACTGTACCTCACAAGTCGCAAATAAAATTAATGCATTTACAGTCAGAAAGAAACAGACGAAAAATATATTTCAAGTGAAAAATAAGGAAAACAGCAAGACCTAGCTACAGTAAAACCCTTTATCAAAATCACATCAAGGCGTCTGAAGTTTCCTGAAGAACGTCATTTAAAAAACATGTTGGATGGAGAAACCACCCATTCACAGTACAGAGGTCGGAAATAAAGCAACAAGACAGAAAAAGACAGGCAAAAAGAATACCCGCATCATTCTTGATCACAGTATCCACCTGGGCTGGGGTTTTATCAGATGTGGGGGCAGTTTTGAGTGATGCCAAAGAATTTAATAACTCAACATCAGACTGGACAGAGGGGGGGTTTGCAAGGACCTCATCTGATTTCAGCTTGTGAGAGGGTGGGCCAGGGACTGGAGATTCAGCCACCACTTTTGTCGCACTACCTTGTTTTGTTTCTACAACAGGCTTGAGTTCAGCCTTCTGAGCAAGTTTCTCTGTCTTGACCACCTCTACCACAGCAGGCTTTTCCTGCAAGTTTGTTCTTGCAGCATTCATGATAGTAGATTTGTCTTGAGGAACTGGATTTCCAGCCTCCACATGGACATGTTTTTTCTGCAAGGCTGGCTTGTTTGTCTCTACAGGAGAATGTTTAGCAGACTTGTCACGTGGGGCAGCCTTTGCAGGCTGCACGGGAGTGGACCTGTCCTGTGTGGCAGGCCTGGCAGCTTCCATAGGTACATGTTTCTTCTGCAAGGCTGGCTTGTTGGGCTCTACAAGAGCAGGCTTTGCTGCCTTGTCACGAGGGGCTTGCTCGGGAGCCTGCACAGAAGCAGACTTGGCAGCCTCCGCAGGCACATGTTTATCCTGAAAGGCGGGCTGGGTGGGCTCTCCAGAAGCAGGCTTTGCAGCTTGCACGGGAACAGGCTTGTCCTGCAATTCTGGCTTGGTGGGCTCTACGGAAGCAGGCTTGGCAGCTTTGTCTCGTGTTGCTTGCTTGGCAGCCTGCACAGAAGTGGATATGTCCTGAGTGCCAAGCTTGGCAGCCTCCACAGGCACGCGTTTTTCCTGCAAGGCTGGCTTGGTGGGCTTTACAGGAGCAGGCTTTGTAGCCTGCACGGGAACATGCTTGTCCTGCAATGCTGACTTGGTGGTCTCGACAGGAGCAGGCTTGGCTGCTTTGTCTTGTGGGGCTTGCTCGGCAGCCAGCACAGAAGTGTACTTGTCCTGACTGGCAAACTTGGCAGCCTCCACAGCTACATGTTTATCCTGCAAGGCTGGTTTGGTGGGCTCTACAGAACCATGCTTGGTGGACTCTCCAGAAGCAGCTTTGGCAGCCCTCTCAGCGGCATATTTATCCTGCAAGACGGGCTTAGTGGGCTCTACAGGAGTGGACTTGGTATTGGCCTTTTCCTGAGTGGCAGGCTTGGCAGACTCTATGGAAGCAGACATGGCTGCCACCACAGGTACATGTTTATCATGCAAGATTGGCTTTGTGGGTTGTGCAGGAGCAGTGTTGGCAGCCTTGACGTTTGGGTTCGGCTTAGCAGCCTGTACAGGAGTGGATTTGGCAATGGACTTTTCCTGGGTGACAGGCTTTGCAGCCGCCCCAGGGGCATGTTTATCATCTAATGGTGGAGTCCTGGGTTCTACAGAAGCAGGTTTGGCACCCTTGACTTGTGGGTCTGGCTTGGCAGCCTCCACAGGAGTGGACTT
Source organism: Hippocampus bargibanti (assembly GCF_051943395.1). NCBI lineage: Eukaryota > Metazoa > Chordata > Actinopteri > Syngnathiformes > Syngnathidae > Hippocampus > Hippocampus bargibanti. The sequence goes on from NC_142734.1 coordinate 9,970,688, forward strand.
GGTGGTGCACTTGGCCTGTGTGGCAGGGTTGGCACCCTGTACAAGGACAGGTTTATCCTGCAAGACTGGCCTGGTGGGCTCTATGGGAGTAGGCACATCAGCCTGCACGGTAGTGGACTTGGCATGGGTGGCATACATGGCAGCCTCACGTGAAGCATGTTTATCCTGTGAGACTAGCTTGGTGGGCTCTACAGTCGAAGGCTTTGCCTGTACATGGATGTGTTTGTCCTGCGCCGCTGGCTTGGTGACCTCGAAAGGAGCAGGCTTGGCTGCCTGGACAGTAGTGGACTTGTTTGTGACAGGTTTGACAGCAAATGATGGGACTTGATTTGTGGCTTCAACGGGAGCAGGCTTGGTAGCCTTGCATTGTGGGGCTGACTTGGCAACCTGTATGGGTTTAGGCTTATCCCGTGTGGTTGGCTTGGTATCCAACTTAGGGGCAGGCTCTTCCTGCAAGTGTGGCCTATCAGCCTCAATTGAAGCAGGTTTGATATCCTTGTCTTGTGGAACTGTCTTGGCACCATCAACAAGAACAGGTTGCACAGTAGCAGGTTTGATCTGATGAGCTGACTTAGCAGCCTGTCCAGCTGGTTTCCCCACCGCCACAGGAGCAGGTTTTCCCTGGGTGGGTGGCCTTGTATCCAAATTGCTGGTGTTGGTTTGACATGGTGCTATAGTCTCAGTGACAATGGCAGCTGGAAGTTTTTTAACATTTTTTTCAGCAGGCATGGTCTTTGGCTCTAAATCAGTCTTGGTTCTCTCCACAGGTATATGCTTAGATTTCAATTCCATTTTAGATCCATCTAAAGGGCCAGTTGAACTACTTTGATTCAACATTTTGCTTGGCTTTGCAGGTGGGATGAGTGGTGGGAGATCATCATCCTCAGGAACAGAAGCGGATGTCACAAAAGTTACCGGAGAAGATTTGGAAGGGCGAGAAGCACCAACATCTGAAACTGCCCCAGCACACTTTGGGAGAACTTTAACTGTGGTTCCAACAGGTTTTGCAGCAGATGTAGATTTTTGTTTTGGCTCACTTGGGGCAGGTCTCACATCAACAATTTGTTTGGTAACAACTGATTTTTTACTTTGTTCAACGACTTTAACACCCTGGGTCACAGTTTGAGGCACAAAGGCCTCAACTTTCTTGGGTTTATCTTGTTTAACAACCTTTACGACTTTGGGAGCCAAACGAGCACTGCGATTAGCTGAAGGCGAGGAAGCTAAGGGGGATAGAACAGGTGACATGGGGGTTGAAGAGGGGGTGGATTTTGGTGAAGTGGGAGATGAGGATGAGGCAGACATAGAGGAGCGTTTCCTCCTGCCAGGAACAGCCTTTGGGGCAGAAGGACCCGGAGTACTTTTAGCATCTTTGACTTTGGGCTTTGCCGGGCCAGAAGCTGTCTGAGCTTGCTGGGCGGAAGCTGGGGCAGGAGGTGGTGCTGAACAAAAACAGATTCTTTAATTTCTTCAACATGGACATGGAACTCCTTCCCATGCATGTTAGATGGTCAAAGCAAGGTGCAATCATATTTTAAGGTTAAATTAGTGACACTTGTTTGACACAAACCACAACTCAAAATGCAGACCCTATTGAAATTCCAAACAGAAAACTCAGTCAAAGTGTGCTATTACCACGAGTGGGTCCAATTTAATGTTTGCAACTTATGATATTCCAAGCCCAGCTGCTGGATTTGAGAGAAAACAGGCAAAGAAAAAAAGATCACACCTGAAGCAGACAAAAAGTGCATCTTAATTGTATGCATATGTGTCAATTAACAGGGATGAGAATGACAAATGAGAAGTCTGGAAAAAAAGTATACGCACACATATACATACACACACGCGCACACTTGGTAATTTCGCACGGTTTGCCCAGTGCATGCACCACTGTTTGGCACAGAGAACTGAAAATAGCAATATTTTGATTCACATGGGTGAACAACTGGGCACAGGTGGTCAGAGGGGACAAAGAATAAAACGGCCTATGTCCAAAAACAGATGAGGCTTTCAGTCAAGTCAAGTGAAGGAAATGTTTCCTTTAGCTGTGTTTTCATTTTAATCCGAGTTAATTTAGTTCTCGTGTGATTCATAGCAGATTAATGCTAGGTGGCGAGCTGTCTGCAAAATCACTGTTGCCTATCATGCAAAAAAGGATTAGCTTAAAAAAAAATCAAAAACTGTGGATAAAATGCATTATTGGTTCTCTTTTAGTTATTAAAAGGTTTGAGTAAGCAAACAGCACGCACAACATGCCATCTGAAACAAATAAAGTTGTCACAGCAGAAAACCCCATGCACCTGGAATAAATAGATGGGTTCGACCTTTGAGACATTGAAAGATAAGCCCCACTCAGAATACGTTATTCGCCATTTGTTATGACTTGTCGTTGTGTCACTGTTGGTTGAAAACAGTCGAGTTTCTTTAGACTCCCGATAATTATTTCAAGGCTTTGACACCCCCCAAAAGAAAAGTGATCGATTACCAGGAGCTAAGCAGTTGCTAAGGGCAGTGGCTACAGGGAATACTTGACATACAGACATGGTGTGGTTTCCCATATCTTCATAAACAGTTATCATACAATATACAGGACTGCTCTATTTGTCAGAAAGTTCAACTTAAAATGACATCATACTATAACAGTGCTAATTTTGATTAGCCTGTCTTTCACTGCATGATATCATGTCATGTAGCCAACAGACATGAAGTTGTTTTATCAATTGTCTTACATGCCATTTTAGCATGGAACTATAGCCAGGAGTGACGGACGAACAACAGCAAAGTATACTTTGCCGCTTCTTGTCAAAGTGGTTGTCAAGTGCCCTGCCATTAAATAGAATCATGAAGTATATTAGAGGAGAACACAAAGTTCATTTTCCTCCTACCGAGCAGGAATGCTCTAAAAATACTTTGAATGACTACTACAGTACTTCTGTGTAAGCTCTCAGTCGTACAGGAGTGGTCCATCAATTTTGAAGGTTTCGGACGTCCGAAACCTTCAAAATTGTACAGATGACTGCTGAAGAAACCTTCTCATCGATACTACAGTACTTCTATTGTCCACAGACTTGTGTCCCTATATAACAAATAGCAAGGTAAGTCATGCCTGGCCGTCACAACTTGATAATAATAATACAGTAAAGTCTCGTTATATCGATATTCTCGGGAGTCGGAAAAAAATATCGATATAACCGGACTATCGATATATCCGATCCTGCGGCATGTAAATTTTCTCCTTGCGTTCATAGAAATAGTATCGTAATAAGTAGTGCTATCGATATAACAGATATCGATATAACGAGACTTTACTGTATGTAATACATTTCATTTCTAAGCTTGAGTCACCAATCAATTATTTCTTGAGTTTAGAAGGACTCAAACCTCCAATTAAACACACACATTGCACCCTTGCTCGCCTCCCAAACGTCTGCTCTTCTGTACCACTTCAGACTATAAAAATCCAGATAAAACTGAGTCAACTACAGCCTACCCTTATGGTTGAACACGTGATCGTGAATGTTTTGGCTATTTTTAGCACAAAGGTCGAATCCCTCTATATGAGGGGTTCCTGGGTTACTCAGTGGTGCTAAGCCCGCAACAAATGTGCAACATATAGCAGCTGACAGCCAAAACGACCATCACCAGCTACACATGCTACTACTCATCTTCGATCACATCAGCCCCTCGAATGAAACACCCAAATTTAGGTCATTCACGGGCACCAACGAGTACGGTACCAGACCCCTGGGTTGGTATTTTTAAATAACTGCATTTCTGAAGACATGCTGCTTAAACACAAGTTAATATAGACGAACCAGTCTCCACTTGTGGCTGCTGCATCTCCTGCTCCGTCACTGGGACTGTTTCTGTTGCTTCGCCTGGCATGGTTGCTAACAGAATGAAAAATAAACAACGGTTACTTCATAGCTACACCTGCGATACACACAATCCTGTGATTACAATAAGAAAATAGTTTTGAATGTTCTACGAGTGGACTAGCTGTTAGGAGTACTTGTCAGATCGGTGTGGCAAGCCATGCTTCAACTAGGTTAGCATCCACACATAATGAATTAATTTAATAAGACTTTGAATGCTGGTGACGAGCCCAACATTTCCTTTCGGCCTGAAAACAACAGTCGACCACGAGCAACTAGTAGTCAACCCCTGACAGCCTTGAACAGTTCTGAAAGTACCTATGCGTGCCTGGAATGCTGCCCGTAAACTTCAGGGGCAATGTGATCCCCTTTTGACGAGCAACTAGTTGTCAACACATGAAAGCCTTTAACAGTTCTGTAACTACTCATGCGGCTCTGGAAGGCTGCACGTGAACTTCATGGCCAGCATGTTCCCCCATTTTGAGCGGTTGAAGGCAGCAATACAGAGGCGGACAAATTACCGAGAAGCGTGAGAGAAGATAGGGAAATTGCCTTACTGACTAAAAACACTACTTTCAGTCAACGTTTGAGATAGTTGATGGAAATTGTTATAGTTGAAAAACGGGTTGGATGGCATTAGATTGAAACCAGAGATACTCACAAACTGGATGTTTTTTCCAAGATGGCTGGGAGAGAGATTCAGTGACCTCACTTATAGACGGATATCCGGTTTGGAAACAACATTTCCCTTTCCGGGTTAGTGTCGCCCAAAAAGCGGACCAATTATATTCCCATACCTTCTTTAAAAACGCGCGCGCGCACACACGTACACAAATACACGCACACACAGGCGCGCGCAGGATATATATATATATATATATATATATATATATATATATATATATATATATATATATATATATATATATATATATATATATATGTAACGGAGTTGTGCACTTAGATTATTAAATTATGAAGGAAGTGACGCAACGGCGCACAGTGTGGCACTATGTCCCGCCCATAGTTTCCAGAACAATCTCGAGGAGATTCAGGTTAATCACAAGACGAAACCCATGCGACTTCACCCATCCCTTCTGCCATACTGTGTTGCAGAAATAAAAGAAATAAAAAGACACATCCACGCGTCTCGTCTTCATTAATACGGCAGCATCGTGGAGATGAAGACAGTCACTGTTGTGACACCCGTCACATTGGTGCCGTGACCCGGACCACAAGTGACTCTCCACTTCGGACCGGGACCGCGATGCTGCACAATGAAGACGCTGTGCAGTCCCATCACTCGGTGGACGGTGTGTCGACCCCCGTTTTGAAAATACATGTAGTGTGTTAATTGTCTGACCTGCTGTTTTGCAATTAGTGTGTTTTTTTTTCATGTACGTGTTTTCGTGTGTTAAGTCTAAGAATGAGCTCCTTACATGTAACAAGTAGCACACCTTTGAGTGTGTTGGTAGAGGCTTCCCAACCGTGTAACAGTTGTATAGTGCAATCCAGAGTGGTGTAGGTTGTACAGAGGGGAATGGGCAGGTTCAAGCTGAGGCCACTTATGTTAGTGGGGACAGAGTTCCTTCCCAGACCCAGTGCAGTGCATCTACGACGAGCGCACAGACAACTGATACACCAGCAACAGATACCTTTCTCCAGTCTGTCACAGTTATGTAGTGCTATGCAGGGTGATGTAGTTTGTACAGAGGGGAATGGGCAGGTGCGAGCTGAGGCCACTTATGTTAGTGGGGACAGAGTTCCTTCCCAGACCCAGTACAGTGCATCTCCGACGAGCGCACAGACCCTGACACACCGGCGACAGATCCCTTACTCCAGTCACCTGACGTAGTTGGTCAGATGAGTGACATAATTAGACAGCTTCCTTGTACATCCTTGCCCGATAACCTTGTCTATTTTGCCTGTTGGTCTTTCTGTTGTCTTCCGTGTGTATGTTGCCTCACTTCTGCATAATTTAAGGGGGGTGTATGTAACGGAGTTGTGCACTTAGATTATTAAATTATGAAGGAAGTGACGCAACGGCGCACAGTGTGGCACTATGTCCCGCCCATAGTTTCCAGAACAATCTCGAGGAGATTCAGGTTAATCACAAGACGAAACCCATGCGACTTCACCCATCCCTTCTGCCATACTGTGTTGCAGAAATAAAAGAAATAAAAAGACACATCCACGCGTCTCGTCTTCATTAATACGGCAGCATCGTGGAGATGAAGACAGTCACTGTTGTGACACCCGTCACATATATATATATATATATATATATATATATATATATATATATATATATATATATATATAAAGGACATTTTAAAGGACATTTAAACTCTTGAAGATGTTGCAATGATATTTTACTCAGAATGCAGGAAAGTGGTCATTTCAATTTAAAGGTACAGATACAGATTCATTCAGTCACTGTATAAAATATTAGTGAAAGATGTACCGGTGGATATTGTAAAACAAGTGACTTTAACCACTTAATAGGCAATCTTAGTAAATTAAATTAAATAAACAGGTGTCACCGTTTTAAGAAAGCATGCATACAAATGCACTCAAATTATTTCAGTTGCTTAATTTCATTTCCCTTCTCAAAAAGATATTTTTTGTTTAGAGATTGCACAGGTTATTACACGGTGAGAAGGCTTTTTAAAGCTTTCCATGCCATTTGAACTGAGGCGTGTACAAGCTTAGATCCACTGTCCATATTGTTGGTAAATAACCCCCTGCACATGATTTTTATGATTCATAACATGACCAATTGTGACTGTCTCTATACTTAGCAGCTACATCCTAATTATAATGACAACGTAAGCTTTCATGTTCAAAAACATCAGGTTTCAAATGTTCTTTATTTTTTGTCATGCATCTAAATGGTTTTAACATTATAGAAATTACTGTACAAGAGAAATATTGAATTTAACCAGTAAAGGGGTAAGACAAAATATATTTGAACATTTAATTGTGAATGTGTTGCTGGCTGCACAGTTCCGGATATCAACAGGGAATAATTACATCATGGTTTATCAGAAAAATTGCAACATTACAGAAGTTCCAAACGAATATGGAATCAATTGTCAGATCAAAATTCCTTTAGAAGATCTGAAAGGAAAAACAATAGCAAATTCATGATTTTAATACAATATTAAACATTGCCGGTTGGAGCAAACAATACATACCACTCTTTCTGAGAAGTTCGCCTTTCCATGACTGAGAGACTCCATCCAAAAACGCATCAAAATACTTGATGTATTTTGCCAGACTGGTTCTTTTGTAATCTGTGAAAAGATCCACATTGAGTAAAGCCATTGTTTGTGTTACTTTTTGGATAACTAAGAGACACTAGAAAATACAAATAAGGAAAAATAGTTTTCCTCCATATTTCAAATGTATTTTCTATTTGTAACATAAGGGGGGAAAAATATCACACAAACAGGATTCTTTCAGAACAATCACCTGTTTGACCCAAACACCACCCTTTTTTCTCTGCAATTTTTTCTACACATTAATCTGTTATTAAATCTTTGAATAAATATTGGCAAAAAATATTTCACATTAGTAATGATCTGCATCAAATATCCGATTCTACGTCAATATTGATTTGAGAAATGAGTGAGAGAAGGAGCAAACTCAACTCACATCTGATCTTCCTCTTCTCTGGAGCTTCTCCCTCAATTTCCTTGACCTTTACATTTTCATCCTTCTCACCCACCTTCTCATGAATCAACTCATCGCATATCAAACTACAAAAAGATTTCAACATTTTCTCAATTGGATATTTTATCAATAGTGGACACACAACATGAGATATGAAATTGTTGCTGACCTAATTGTAGGTACGTTGAACGGATCAAACGTATGAAGTTCTTTTAGGTCAATTGGAACCGAGATGCGCCCTGATTAAAAAAGAAAACAAAACAAGAAGAATGAAAATAAAAAGAATGAGAAGTAGTCATATCGGGATAATTCATCATCATCATGAGCGGTAACTTCTTCATATTTACCTGTTTTAGGATGCACACTGAAGGGGCTTTTTAATAAATGATTCACACCTTTACTGACACTGACATCGAGACGTGGGTAACAATACTGCAACATAATTTCTTTTTCAAAGTGCTGACCCTTTTTGGCAGCCGCCTAGGTAGAAGAAAAATGTCAGTAACTTTCTTCTCAAGAAAAGCACCATTATTTAAAACAAAGAGAAGCACCAACCTGTTTCCTGCTGGCTTGTTCCACAATGAGTTTCCACCTATTCCCCGGGTTCCTTTCATTTTTAAAGTCCTGTTCTAACTCTTTTCGAACAAGTAGACCCAAGTTAAGTCATTTTCACAGGCAAATATGAAGAAAACCTACAGACTAGACACAGTCAGCGAGAAGGATATCTTCAGGCAGAAGGGCCAGCACTTGCTCTACAGACTCCTTGCGGCCCAGTATGTCTTGTTGCTGCAACGCATACGTAGAAAAGTATCTCTCCACGATTTTCAAAGATTCTCTGTTGAAAGTATGAATAGAAACTCAGCAAACAAGTGTTTAGCAAAGGAAAACATCAAAAGAGCATATCCATACTGAATAAAGGGATGAATTGGCTCCGTCAACACCACTTTCTTCACAGTTTCCTCACCACCCTGTCAAGTGAACAAGTGAATGTAAAAAATGACTTTAGAATTTTAGATGTACTCTTACATTATCAGAAAACCTTTATTCATCTCCCACAACGGGGAAATTTGCAGTCCACAGCAGCAATTTGAAAAGGGATGGGGTGGCTCGGGCATCTGATTAGGATGCCCCCGGGACGTCTCCCTCGTGAGGTGTTCCGGGCATGCCCCACTGGCAGGAGACCCCGGGGACGACCCAGAACAAGCTGGAGAGACTATGTCTCCCAGCTGGCATGGGAACGCCTCGGGATCCGCCAGGACGAGCTGGAAGAAGTGGCTGGGGAGAGGGAAGTCTGGGCTTCCCTACTGAAGCTGCTGCCCCCGCGACCCGACCCCGGATAAGCGGCAGAAGATGGATGGATGGATGGATGGATGGATGGATGGATGGATGGGGTGGGGTGGAGGTGAAAGGATAGAAAAACAAGATTTTCTCAGCACAGTAAAAGATTCTTTCTGGGAATCACAGTCTCCCAGGACATGAAGTGGGAGGTCAACACCAACTCTATTCTGAAAAAGGCCCAACAGAGAATGTACTTCCTGAGGCTGCTAAAGAAGCATGGCCTGCCACAGGAGGTGCTGCAACATTTCTACACGGCTGTCATCGAATCCATCCTGTGTTCTTCCATCACCGTTTGGTTCGGGGCCGCCACAAAAATGGACAAAATCCGACTTCAACAGACAGTTAGGACGGCGGAAAAAATCATTGGCACCGCCCTACCCACTCTCGAGTACTTGCACACTGCAAGAATCCGAACAAGGGCGCGGAAAATCCTACTGGACCCTCCGCACCCTGCCCACCACCTTTTCCAGCTACTCCCCTCAGGCAGGCGCTACCGATCCATGCGCACCAAATCCAGCAGACATTTGAACAGCTTCTTCCCCCAAGCCATTAACTCTTTGAACTCTTCAACAGTAGCCAAAATGGAACTGTATAGTGCCACTTAGCAGTTTTTTTGACGACGATACTAGTGCAGCGTGTTCTACCGGAAACAAATTCCTTGTGTGTCCTACATACTTGGCAATAAAGATGATTCTGATTCTGATTCTGATAAAAGGTCAATTGTATACTGTAAATGCAAAAAAAAAAACAAAACAAGCAAATCTGAGGCTACTGAATTCTTATTTGGAAACATCAATTGCAGGTTAGTTCCCAAATATACTTGTAGTGGAATGCCTATTACTACTCACCAGGCATTTGAAAGTAAAACGTTTCTTTCCAATATTGTCGTCTGTGAAGAGCAAACTTGCTTGACTGATTGATTGGTTTTATCCTGCTTGCAAAAGTTACATTAAAAGTGGCCCGTGGATCTGTATATGGCTCTTGGAGGGAGGAGCTTGGAAACCTTTGATCTAGAGTAGTAGGTTACGCATTACTGCAAAGTTATATTTTAGTTATCAGTTAATTATAATTCCTCATACAGTGGTGGGGACACCATTACAATCTCTTGATGTCTAATTTGCTTCTACAGGCAGTGGTGACCATGAATAGCTGAATTGAAATTGGATTTTTCCACTGAAAAAAACAACAGGTTTAGGTTTGACTGAACTGTTAAATGTTGATTTCCCATAGAATTAGAATTAAAAGTGATCCGGCTTCACTGGTGACCGCTGGAACTGAAATGCACAATTGAACCGAGTAACTGGAATCATACAAAAATACAGAGTGCAAAGTATGTTATTTCTCTGGTACCGCCTAAACGTAATATAGCAATGTAACGCATTCGCCCCCAACACTGTTAAGGAAGGGTTGAAGCGCGGTTACCTTGACCAAACTGAGGTATTCTGCCACTGCAGATCGTGCAGTTCCCGAAAGGGTCCTGGCAGCTTCATCACATACCCAACAATGAACCCCTCTTCGGCCAGAATAAACCCACAGTAGATACTGGAAACCAAAGTCATCTGGAAAAATTCATAAACAAAATATTACATCTAAGTCAACAGGAGAACCACCTTAACAAACAGTGACATACCCCGAAGAGCTCTGTCCAGGATTTGTATTGCGATGGTCATTAGAGTCCAGCACTTGGAACAAATGTCTGCAGCACTGTAATAAAAAAAAATGAGGTTGAATTGAAAATCAGTATGAGTCCCTAACCAATGGGCACAAAATACATGTATGCTTGAATGACCTGCAACAGCTTCTGACGTCATCATAATCGGTCATGTCTATATCAAAGACGAGCTCCTTTTCCAGTGCTTGAAATGATCCCGACCTTACCGTATTATGTTGATTGGGCTATGAGCAAAAACCAACAGACAATCGTTACAACAATGTGACAGAAGAATCTCCTTGGTTGTGCCACCATACTCTGTGACTATAGACCGCTCCAATGTCAATTTTGTGAGGGTTCATCTTCTGAATTTCCTTCTCCAACTCGTTCTGTGTGGTAAAAGACTGGTAGCGGAGGTAGATGTCGTCTTTGATAGTGAAGGAGAACTCTCGGTTCTGGAAGTAGTTTTTCTGCACTGATTTGGCAAATGAAAAAACACACGTGTCACTTCATTCCCACTTTCTTAAACGGAAACGTAGATGAAAAGTATATCAACAGGCAACAAGAACGACAACAAAGGCTGCTGAGGCGCTTACCTCCTCCATAGCTGAGCCAACGGTAGTACTGTGAGAAAGGAAACAGTTGTCGGTAGTAAAGCGGTAACAAATTAGGTAGACTCGTTGGGTCATAAACTGAAGGCGTTGACGACGCTGACGGCATTTCACAATATATTCAGGGAACAGTAACACGATAAATCTGGGATGAAAATATCGAAGTAACTCGCATCACCAGAAACCGAAAGATTCGAAGGGCAGTTTTTGGTTGAAGACAGCGCGGGAAAAATCCTGCAGTCGTCGTTCAGAGCCAATGAGGAAAGAGCCAGTTGATGACGTGAGCGAGAGCGACCTCATAGAACGGATACAAATTATGACAGAATGTAATTATAAGACGTGATTTAAATGTACTGTGTACTAGAACAGAAGTATATACAATATATATCTGCTGCTAGTACTCTGTTTTGCTATCGAAGATCTTCATGATATAATCATCGGTAGCCGAAGTGCATTGTGGGTAAGGAAATATTTACCCTATGGGAATTGTAGTCACAAATGTAATGTAATGGAATACGTATGTTTGACGGATGCTTGAGCGAGACACTTCGGCATGCTGATGTGTCGGCCATGTTACCAGGGGCGTCTTTTTTATTAACATTGAAGAACGTCCACATTACTCAACGTCTGTCATGGACCCGACTCAACATGTTATTTAGTTATGACGCACCCGCAATATATATGTCTTGAAATTGTATTTACATTTTCCCGTGTTTTTTTAAAATATATTTATTTAATTTCTTGAATTTGTTTTTAAAAAAAAACTCACGTTTTTCACTGATGTTCGGTGAATATGCATTTATTATAAATGGTTGGGTCCACTGATTTAGTGTTCAATCACCCTGCCAGGTATGTTATGGAATGTGTGAGAAAATGGGATAATGTGAGTGCCAGGAGAAAATCCAGACAGTCTTGGGGAGAACAGGCAAACTTCACACAGGAAGGCTGCAGCGAATGCACGATGCGCTATAAACCCACGTGTGTACATGTTATGGTAATAACTGCAATCACGCGACCTTTTAAAACAGAAATCACATTTTAGGATAACAGTTGCTGTACGCAATACATATTTTAACTTATCATAAAACAAGTTTGACGCATTTTTTTAAGGTTGAAGAGGTCCATACGGGGTCGTCCATGTGTTGAAAGTAAAGAAAATCTACCTGCAGGTGGCAGAATAATCACATATATTACAGTTAAAAATATTGAGTTGAAACGCACTAAACATTCCTGTGTAAAGTAAACTTATTGCGTCAACGCAATAAGGAGCACAGAAATAAAAATTAGATATTGAAGTGTTAAAAAGGAAGAAGAAAACAATTCTCACCAGTTAAAAATACATATTTATAGCCTTTGATTCAGGATGCAGATGAACGCAAAAGTCTTCTCAAGTTCCATCCATCCATCCATTTTACTTCCGCTTATTCCTCATTAGGGTCGCGGGGGCTGCTGGACCCTATCACTCGGCTCGAGGCGGGGGATACCCTGAATTGGGTGCCAGCCAACACAGGCCACACAAAGACGTACTGTACAGGTACAACAGTCACTATCACACTCACACCAAGGTACATATTGGAGTGGTCAATCTGCCTGCCATGCATGTTTTTGGAGTGAGGAAGGAAACCAGAGGAGCCGGAGAAAACCCACGCGGGCCCAGGGAGAACATGCAAACTCCACACAGGGAGGCCGGATCGGGACGCGAACCGGCAACCTCTGCACAGTGAACCACTCGACTCCCGGGCCGCCTGTCTTCTCAGATTATTATATGTATCTTTTCTGTAATAATGAATGCTTACTATTGGTGTCACTACTGTACGGCTGAATGAAGGACGTGGTGACGGCTGTGGTTAGAATTTTTTCTGAAATTGGCTTTAAGTCTTTTCGACTGACACAACTGTTTTTCATCATGTGTCACTTTTGTCATTATTGTTTGCACATATCCACACATACACATTCACGAGCACATACACGTATCCACACACAGTACAGGAAACATGTTTATTTTAATTTACTGTTTCACAAGAAACATGGTTGAAAGCTTCAACATTATGCTTACATTCATTCCATTCTGGCTTCTTAGAAAGCAGAGTAAGCGGACTCAAATAGACTTCTCAAAAAAAGTTTAATTCATTTTCAATTTCTTGGTTGTTCATAATCATCGTGAGTTCACTGAAGTGAAGAGACAAAAAAGCCCTTCATGTGCCTTGAGTGTCTCTATACTGAAGTTGTTACTACAGTATAGAGACAATAAATAAAGATTTACTCTTACTACAGTGTAGTAAGAGTAATTCTTTCTTTATTTTTTTTAATTCTCAGCATGAGTAAATGTCAGCATGTTATAAAGCACGTAATGCAAGGCAAAGTACCACTCAATTGTGTTTGATAACTGTAGGTCACATTGGCATCAACAATGGAGCAAGTCAACCAGCACCATTGGTCGAACTAACTACACACATGTTTTAGGAGCTATTATAAAGTCTTTGGCAGACCCCTGTTGTGGCCCTGAACTAGCGGGAGATTGTCGACTTGCAGGTTGCATTAGAATGAACTGTACAGTATGACATGACCCATTTTCTCACAGCCCCAAGCCATTTACTGGGGAGAGAGACCCGGCTGGCGCATGAATAGTGAAAATCTACATATATTTGATGGCCATTGAAGTGCTTTAGGGAGGAAAAGGTATTTTGTCACAGTTTGCAAGGTGGTGATGGCAGGTGCGGATCTCAAAAAGCAGGCAGGAGGGAGCAGGAGGTTGTGTTTGATAAATTGTATTAAAAGAAAGTCAACAGGACCAAAATCTATAACATTAAAATCTTCTGAACGAAAAAAAAAATACAAAGTATCAAAAGAAAACCAAGATTAAAAGTCTGTCAAGATTAAACAAACACATGCACCGCACACAATGCATACAATTGCATACAACAGCATACACTGCGTTCAACAATTACCCGACACCGAATGGTCGTGCCGGGAGTCCTTTTAAGTGTCACTGATTGTAATGGCCAGCACCTGTGCAGGTGCAGGCGGGGCCGACAGCGACACCCGTTGGTCGCCAACCAGATCATGACATATTTTGGAGGATTAATCATCCATTTCATTTCTAAGCGCCTTTCAAAACTCTCAAGGTCACTTTACAGTCACATGATCAGTTATTCTGTGGGTGAGCAGCGGCAGCCACACGCGCCAGCATTCACTCAACCCAGAATAACTCAAATAGATGACGCAAATAAAAAGTGCTGAAAAACCTGCAATATACCCTTCTCATGAAAAAAATGAGTGTTGCTCCCCTGATTTCTCCTAACAACCAAAACAAAGGAAGAATACAAACCAAATCATTCTTTTTGTACATTGAAAGTGTATGTTGGAAAAAAAATACAAATACTGTACGGTAAATGAATCATGGGCGTCATTGTGTGAGTATCCAGTGGTTTGATGCAGTAATAATAATAATAATAATAATAATAATAATAATAATAATAATAATAATAATAATAATAATAATAATAATACATCACATTTTAAGCACCTTTCAAAGCTCTCAAGGACACTTACAGTCACAGACAAGCATAGGTACTATAAAAAATAAAATAGAATCACAAATAGAATACAATAAATAAAATATAATTATAAATGGAAACAAGAGAGAGAGCTACACAGAAAATGCAATTTCAAATAGGTGGGTTTTTGAGATGGGACTTGAAGGTGGGAAGAGAATCAATGTTACGAATGTTGGGAGGAAGTGAGTTTCAGAGTTTGGGGACAGAGCAGCTGAAGGCCCTGTCACCCATCCAGCTGAAGTAGTAGTAGTAGAGGAAACAATGCTTTTTATTTTGGGAGGGTAATCAAGCAGGCATTCAGGGTGGTTTCGGGCCCCCAGTTGCCCTTCCCTGATTTATGGCATCAGAAAGCCAAGGACCTTTGTGACAACTGAACATTCGTTGGAAATTATGTTGTGCTCAAGTCATCATGCTCTACTTCCCCTGGAAATGTTGGACATTTTGATATTGCCGGTTAGTGTATATTTCAGATTGATGGAGCCATCTGTCATAGCTTTCAGAGTGGCAAGGCAGCACTGGGCCGCTGTCGTGTTGATGGAGCATCAGGTCACCCATATGACGATTTGGAAATATCCGACATCCATTTCCATGTGACATCTTGCGCAAAGAAGGCAGTGCAAATTTGTGTCCGAATCACGTCGGAGCCTCTGATCTTCAATTGCTATTCAATAAAGTGGCTTCTAAAACTATGAAAATTCAATATTATCCGGCCTATTTGCAGTCAACATCAATACATTAAAACAGCTATGATTCTCTGCATTTTGCCCCACAAAGCATTTTAAATGAAAAATGCAGGGGTCTGGTGAAGTCAAAAGATTGCAGGCACTTACTGCAAGTAAGCCACGAAGAATGAAGTGTATTTCACTTCAAGTTCCTTTAAATAACATATGGTCCAATACTGGGCGGCCCGGTAGTCGAGTGGTTAGCACTCCAACTTCACAGTGCAGAGGTTGCCGGTTCGCGTCCTGGTCCGGCCTCCCTGTGTGGAGTTTGCATGTTCTCCCTGGGCCCGCGTGGGTTTTCTCCGGGTCCTCTGGTTTCCTCCCTCACTCCAAAAACATGCACGGCAGGCAGATTGACCACTCCAATATGTACCTAGGTGTGAGTGTGAGAGTGACTGTTGTATGTCTTTGTGTGCTCTGCGATTGGCTGGCAACCAATTCAGGGTGTTCCCCGCCTCGTGCCCGAAGACAGCTGAGATAGGCTCCAGCACACCCCCCCCCCCACCGCGACCCTAATGAGGAATAAGCGGTCCAGAAAATGGATGGTCCATTACTTTTGCTCACTTGAAAGGTGGATGGCTCTGTACAAAAGCTGCTCCCTTTCATCACCCGTAGATGTAATCGCCATGAAATGAAAGTTGGAATTCTGAATATGTGTCTCACATTCATATTGTGATCTGAAAGTCAAAGGTCATCAGTATATGACAAAAATAAAGGAAGTGAACTTGCCGTTCCAATGATTATGGAGGCTACTCTTATCCGCTTCTTAATTCGACCTCAATTTGGATTTGCCTTTAGTGCAGTGTGCAAAAATTCTTTGCTGAATCTTAAGCAAAAGATAAATGTGGAAATTCTCACCCTGAACCATCGAAGAGTCGATAAGTCTTTTTTTTTTTTGCACAAGAGCCCTCGCGCAAGCATGTCTGTATTACGCTGAGCGCCCATTGGTTGGCGTCACGATATAAAAATCTTTGCCACCGATCAGCGTCAGCACGAGACGCCGAAGCCACACCTGCGCGTATTGAGAACGCGTTGAGTCTTATTTCGACGCTGCTGATTAACTATCCCATCATCGATCCCCAGCATGAAGGAGAGACGCCTCCCGCAGCCTTTTGTAGCGCGCTGCAAATTAGTGCTGGTTGGGGATGTCCAATGCGGTAAAACGGCCATGCTTCAAGTCTTGGCTAAGGACTGCTACCCAGAGGTAAGAGATTTATTTCTGCACCACGGCATCATCAGCATCAGCGACATCAGTAGCCATCACCGTTGTCACCCGTTTTTGAGGTAAATTGTGGTGGGAGCAGAAATATGTTTTTTTTTAATCACTCACATACACCGTTTGTCTCCATAATCAAACATGTTAAGTCTTAACTCAAAACTTGGTAATACGTATTTGCAAATGGTAAATTGAGGTTGAGTTGTTCATCTTATCGCATCTAAAGAGAAAAAAACATTTCCTTTAGAAATGTATTTATGCTCCCTTTTGGTTGAAAAGACTGGAAAATTACCAGTATTTCCAGTCGAAATACATTTAATCACAAAGAACATCGTATTGTGATTTTGGGCTAGGGATGGCGCAGTATCGTCATGTGTCAAAGGTGCTTCTTTGATTTTGACACCTGCAGGTTGAACATACATTTCTAGAAAAACACGGGCTGCCCAAAAAGTCTGTCTGTAAAATTATCGATATGGTCTATTTTCAAGCAAGAGGCAATTGTGAATAAAGACCAATACAATAAACCGCATGCAGGTCTTACTGCAATCAAATGAGAACATGTGATTTTAAGGAGAGTTACATAAAGGCATCCTCCTCTTCTCCAGACGTACGTCCCAACGGTGTTTGAGAACTATACCGCCTCCATGGAGCTTGATGGCCAGCGTGTTGAGCTCAGTCTTTGGGACACATCGGGTAAGAATATGTAAAATGTTCTTTCTTCTTTCTTAATTTTGTCGCCATTTTTGTGACCGCTGATATTTCAGCACAAGCATTCACTACTTGACTAATCTTGGTTGGTATCCATTGTTGATTTTGGGGTTGTACTCACAGAGACAGTCTGCCTGGAGACAAGTAAGGGTTTCAAATAAAGCTCTGCGTTACCCAGTGTTAAACCAATAACGTTGCTTGCACTGGTAAATATGGCAGTCATTTTTTATTGTTCATTAAATAATGTGTGCATGTCCATTTAAGATCTCTAGTTGTGCAGGGTGTTCACTCAAATCATTCCCATATTATTCAGTCAGGCGGGGTGAAGAGGTGGTGGTTCTGATATCCAGACTGTATTCCAGGGATGGGTAACTGACAGGGGCACACTCATAGTCTCTTGATTAATTAAAACCATAATAATGTCCGTATATGTATATCGTAATATAATTCCATCTATCCATTTTTTTAATTACTTCATCCACACAAGGGTGCTGGAGCCTATCTCAGCTGTTTTAGTAGGCGGGGAACACCCTGAAACGGTTGCCAGGCAATCCACAGGGCACACAAAGATGTACAAACATCCGCAGCCACACTCTTACCTAAGGAAAATTTAGAGTGTTCAATTAGAACATGCAAATCCAATGCTGGGAGGCCGGACATGGAATTGAACCTCTGCACTGTGAGGTCGATGCGATAACGACTCGATCACCGTGCCACTATGTATATAATTTAAAATGATAAATATTTATATCTAAATATTATGTGTGATATAGGTTTTCAGTATACATTTTCCACAAAAACTGAAAACAAATCTGTAAAATCCATGAAGACTGTGAGACTAATAAAGGCATATCCAATCCAATCCAATCCAATCCAATCCAATCCAAGACAGCAATGTATGAAAAACAAATATATATTTTTTTACTAATTATAAATATACGGTATTTTAAAAAATACAGATATGACAACACATGGTTGCTGATCTGTGAATATGCAGCGGTGTACTGTAGTTTTACATTTTAAAATCCCCAATTCCTTCTCGATGGCAGACATGTTTTTATTGTGCATATATATACTTGAGCTGTATGGATCCACTGAGTTTATGTGCTGTCCTTGAATTATATATATATATATATATATATATATATATATATATATATATATATATATATATATATATATATATATATATATGACTCTAAATTGACGTTTTCATTTTGATGAGCATCCCTTGGGTCAAAGATATTCAGAGCAAAAAAAATACAGCATCCTCATATAATTATCACAATGATTGGTATTGTTATTATTATTATTATTATTATTTTAGAGGTTTTGCCGCTTTGTGTTAGATGGTGCTTTCGTTTGTAGCCCCTCCTCATGCTGAAATGTAAATTCAGAAGTGGGTGAAGCGCATTGCATGGCATACTAACAAATGAAAAGTGTTATATAAATACTGTAAGATCAATAGGGTCAAATGCATCCACTCCCGGATGAATTTCTTTCATAACAGCATCGACTGCGGCATTCTGCTCGGAGTAGTTTGACCCGCGGCAGTTGGCATACGGAAGCCTTGATTTACTGCGGGGAGAGGGATGGCCGGGCTAATCAGGGGGCGGAAGTGTGTGTCTATGTCTGTGTGTGTGTTGTCTCCTGTTATGAGAACAGAAGGCACAAGTGAGGGAGACTGCAAAAACATATTCATGAACTCCTCACACCTTATGCTCTCTGCAGCTAAATAACGGTATTGTATTTTTGTCTTCAATTGAGCCAAAGCTTTCTAGTCAGTCAACGTCAAATAAAAGCTATTTACCATGGCAGCAAAGTTCCACCCATTAATTGCTTTCCTTTCCAAATATCATTATTACTGACAATAGAGATAGTACATGCTTGTGCTTTTGTTCGCAGTCTGTGTACATTATGGCCTGTGATCACTTGCTTGCTGCAACCATAAGGCCCAGAGGCCATAATGTTACATTTTTTTTATGCTCCACATGGACAACCACTCATTCACTGCGTTTGTGCCACGGTTCAGTGAATTCGCTCATGTTTGCCCAACCAACGCGTGTGTGTGTGCTTGTTTTTTTCAAGGCAGGCAGGGGCCCTTTTATGTGTAGCTGGGTCATGGTGGGTGTAAGACATCGTCCTCCTCTGTGTTGAGCTCAGTCTTTGGGACACATCGGGTAAGAATATGTAAAATGTTCTTTCTTCTTTCTTAATTTTGTCGCCATTTTTGTGACCGCTGATATTTCAGCACAAGCATTCACTACTTGACTAATCTTGGTTGGTATCCATTGTTGATTTTGGGGTTGTACTCACAGAGACAGTCTGCCTGGAGACAAGTAAGGGTTTCAAATAAAGCTCTGCGTTACCCAGTGTTAAACCAATAACGTTGCTTGCACTGGTAAATATGGCAGTCATTTTTTATTGTTCATTAAATAATGTGTGCATGTCCATTTAAGATCTCTAGTTGTGCAGGGTGTTCACTCAAATCATTCCCATATTATTCAGTCAGGCGGGGTGAAGAGGTGGTGGTTCTGATATCCAGACTGTATTCCAGGGATGGGTAACTGACAGGGGCACACTCATAGTCTCTTGATTAATTAAAACCATAATAATGTCCGTATATGTATATCGTAATATAATTCCATCTATCCATTTTTTTAATTACTTCATCCACACAAGGGTGCTGGAGCCTATCTCAGCTGTTTTAGTAGGCGGGGAACACCCTGAAACAGTTGCCAGGCAATCCACAGGGCACACAAAGATGTACAAACATCCGCAGCCACACTCTTACCTAAGGAAAATTTAGAGTGTTCAATTAGAACATGCAAATCCAATGCTGGGAGGCCGGACATGGAATTGAACCTCTGCACTGTGAGGTCGATGCGATAACGACTCGATCACCGTGCCACTATGTATATAATTTAAAATGATAAATATTTATATCTAAATATTATGTGTGATATAGGTTTTCAGTATACATTTTCCACAAAAATTGAAATGTTTTTATTGTATTTTAAAAAATACAGATATGACAACACATGGTTGCTGATCTGTGAATATGCAGCGGTGTACTGTAGTTTTACATTTTAAAATCCCCAATTCCTTCTCGATGGCAGACATGTTTTTATTGTGCATATATAGTACTTGAGCTGTATGGACCTCCACTGAGTTTATGTGCTGTCCTTGAATTATATATATATATATATATATATATATATATATATATATATATATATATATATATATATATATATATATATATATATATATATATATATATATATATATATATATATATATATATATATATATATATATATGACTCTAAATTGACGTTTTCATTTTGATGAGCATCCCTAGGGTCAAAGATATTCAGAGCAAAAAAAATACAGCATCCTCATATAATTATCACAATGATTGGTATTGTTATTATTATTATTATTATTATTTTAGAGGTTTTGCCGCTTTGTGTTAGATGGTGCTTTCGTTTGTAGCCCCTCCTCATGCTGAAATGTAAATTCAGAAGTGGGTGAAGCGCATTGCATGGCATACTAACAAATGAAAAGTGTTATATAAATACTGTAAGATCAATAGGGTCAAATGCATCCACTCCCGGATGAATTTCTTTCATAACAGCATCGACTGCGGCATTCTGCTCGGAGTAGTTTGACCCGCGGCAGTTGGCATACGGAAGCCTTGATTTACTGCGGGGAGAGGGATGGCCGGGCTAATCAGGGGGCGGAAGTGTGTGTCTATGTCTGTGTGTGTGTTGTCTCCTGTTATGAGAACAGAAGGCACAAGTGAGGGAGACTGCAAAAACATATTCATGAACTCCTCACACCTTATGCTCTCTGCAGCTAAATAACGGTATTGTATTTTTGTCTTCAATTGAGCCAAAGCTTTCTAGTCAGTCAACGTCAAATAAAAGCTATTTACCATGGCAGCAAAGTTCCACCCATTAATTGCTTTCCTTTCCAAATATCATTATTACTGACAATAGAGATAGTACATGCTTGTGCTTTTGTTCGCAGTCTGTGTACATTATGGCCTGTGATCACTTGCTTGCTGCAACCATAAGGCCCAGAGGCCATAATGTTACATTTTTTTATGCTCCACATGGACAACCACTCATTCACTGCGTTTGTGCCACGGTTCAGTGAATTCGCTCATGTTTGCCCAACCAACGCGTGTGTGTGTGCTTGTTTTTTTCAAGGCAGGCAGGGGCCCTTTTATGTGTAGCTGGGTCATGGTGGGTGTAAGACATCGTCCTCCTCTCCGATTTCTCTGCTTCCTCTTGCTCAGGCCTTACATCATTCCTCGGGTGTTACATGAAGCTGAAGATACTGACAGAGTTGTATGAATCGTGTTTATGTTGCAGAGGCCGAGAATTTACCAAACACGTCCTCGGCTGATACAATTCTCAATATATATATATATATATATATATATATTTATATATATATATATATATATATATATATATATATATATATATATATATATATATATATATATATATATATATATATGAAAATATATATAGGAAAAGAAGAAGATTAGAGTGTGGGTCAAAGCCAAGACAATAGAGAGCATTTCTGAGGCTCAAAATAACCTCTTGATAGCTATCAACCTGTCCACCAGTCTGACGATTTATCTTGTTTCAATATTTAGTGGTACTGAATCTTTGGGTATGATCGACACAATTCATGTGAAGAATAAAATCGACTACGTAGCAAAACCTTACCACAACATACCGAAAGCTGTTTATATGTGCATAACATCATTTAGGAGGCATCTGAATCCGAATTAATTTGAGAGCAAGCATTGGACATTTATTTTGTTGTTTAGCATCGCCATGGAGGCCACGATTCTACTACTGTTGTTAGACAATCTAAAATAGTTCATATAAAAGAGCTGAATGATGGTTCATGTCATTTAGCTATTTAATAAAATATTTAAGATTTTATGGACAGGAATGTTCCATAGGTGCTAACCACTTTAGGATGGACTCCGCTCCTCAGAATTGCACTTAATATGACTATGACGAGACTCAATCGCCGGTACAGTGTTGAGACTGGATTTCCTGGCTAATCTCAGGCTCTTTTAAATGAACATTAAGTGTACTGTCCCCTGTTATGTCCTTGCACTCTGTATTACTCGGGATGAAACGAGAACCAGCCAAACATGCCATTGTGAACTGCATAGACCTTCTGTGTCAAACCTAAGGCCCGGGGGCCAGATCTAGCCTAGCACGTCATTTAAGGTGACCTGCGAAACAAAATCATGTTTCAATTTACATGATCCTTGGTAAAATCTGTCCCAAAATGTCAAATTGTCATATGTAATGAATAACATTGTGAGTTTGCAATAACTATGTTACCCTCTTTACACTCATTTGAACAGCAATTGATTATAGTTGACTGATTTCAAAATTAGTCGCCCATTCATTTCTTGTGGAGAAGTAATAATACAACATCTTGATGATTAATATTTTGTAAGGTTTATATCATGAGAATGGGTTATTGTTTGGAGATTGTTACATCCGATGATATAACATCCTGTCCTGTCCTTTAAGGTTCCCCATACTACAACAATGTTAGACCCCTCTGTTACAGCGACTCAGATGCAGTGCTTTTGTGCTTTGACATCAGCAGACCAGACACGGTCGACAGTGCGCTGAAAAAGGTAACACTTTGTGAATCTAAGTTTAGACGATGACATGTGCCAAATCTATATATATATATATATATATATATATATATATATATATATATATATTACTATATATATATATAGTCTCGTTATATCGATATTATATATCGATATAACCGGGACTATCGATATATCCGACCCTGTTTGCATGTAAATACACACATACATACATATATATATATATATATATATATATCCATCCTTGTTTTGTAGTGGAAAGCAGAAATCCAGGACTTTTGCCCCTGCACTCGGATCCTCCTAATAGGTTGCAAGACAGACCTGCGCACAGATGTGTGCACACGTATGGAGCTGTCCAATCAGAAACAGACGCCAATCTCCCATGAGCAGGTGTGTTTGAGTTCCCCTCTTTTCTTTGTCTTCTTTACTTCAATTGTGAGTAGGTGGGGTTCAACAATCAAGGGTAATTCTGCATCACAACAGGGATGTTCGTGGGCTAAACAGCTTGGAGCTGAGGCATACCTGGAGTGCTCTGCCTTCACATCAGAGAAAAGCATCCACAGTGTTTTCCGTGCGGCGGCCTTGGCGTGCATGAACAAACTCCAGCCGACCGAAAAGCCCAGTCCGGTTCGCCGTCTCTCCAAGAGACTCCTACACCTGCCCAGTAAGACAGAGATCATCTCCTCCACCTTCAACAAGGAGAAGTCAAAGAGCTGCACCATAATGTGAACACAGAGTGGATGCACATGAGGCCAAGGGACCTGCTGATGGTTCGGCACAGTGATGTGGATTTCGAATAGACTACATACTTCACCCCAAAACCCCTGTCACTTGTTTCTCTATACACTGATCATTTGCTGCTGAGACAGATCACCGAGCCCAAATTCCTTGCAAGGTTGCCGTAAGAGAGGTCTTCCAAGATCTAAGTGGATCGCCCGAATGCTCCATTTAAACACATTACCTGAATTATCACCCATTTGGAATTTTAATAGCAGCACTCGAGCTATCCATCTGTCTGGATGGCAGTGAGATCAGTTCATCAGACACTTTATTCTGTACACTTGCACCATCTCGTGAGTATGTAGCAAAAAATGTGAGTTATTAATTCAGATTGGTAGCTCTCTCCTTGCATTCCTGAACGTGTGATTTTGTTGTGTTGCAGAGGATAAATTGAATTTCCTCTTGCAGGACTCTGAATTGCTTTCATGGAGTCTATCCCAGTTGTCATTGGAGAGCAAGTCGTGGACACCCTGAACTGGTTGCCAGCCAATTTCAGGGCACACAGAAACCATTTGTGCTCACACACACACAACTAGGGACAATTTTGAGTGTATAATCAGCCTGACAAGCTTATTTTTGGTATGTAGGACGCTGCGGGCTGTAGATTTTATTGCTAGGCCTTCAGTAGTGCAACTTATGAATCAATCCAGACTGAAAAAAGTATGGTGTGATTTACTACAAATGCAATAGAGGGTACCATTAGCCAGGAAATAACTTAGCGACTATTCTTAATGATGTCCATTTCTTTTCTTTTTTTTTTTTTGAAAAGTACATCTTGAAAATGGCGTTGTCAAAACTTCTATTAAATCAACACAATATATTTGCTTATGCAGCTCACCACCGGTACAGTGTGCTATCTCTGGCCAGTATGCTCTTGTGACTAGTGGCTTGTGATCAGGGCAGTTTTTGCAAACTATGATTGGCTAGTGACTAGCCAGTCATAGTTTGCAAAAAGTCTGACGAAGGCGTTGGTACCGCTTTTGGGTTGCCAACTCGAAATCTGATTAGTTAGAGCAACAGTTTGATCGATACATTTCATGCGACAAGGCCCCACAGAATTGATTATGAAGGCGTCCAGGTGGATTTCTTACCCTGGTAAGAAATGATAGCTTAAATGTCATTGGTTAAATACTTAAATACGAAAACACACATCTGGAAGCAGTTCAACAGGGGAAAAGTAATGAAAGGAAGTTGAAAGACAATTTGTAATTATTTCACAAGAATTCATGGACAAAATATAATTGACATTAGTCCGTGATTCTGATATTTTTAGGCCAGCAGAGAAGGCCTTGCACGCATTGACGATCCGCCACTGGTGGGAAGAAACTCGAGGACCTGGAGAAAACCCATATGGGCTCGGGGAGCACATGCAAACTCCACACAGGAAGGCTGCAGCTGGAATTTAACCCAGTACCTCTGCACTGTGAAGTCGATGTGCGAATCATTTAACCATCAGGCCGCATCGAGTAACTTTTGTGCAAGTAAACTTTTTCAAGAATGGCATTGAATCTTTTATATGTTAAAAACATTAAAAGTAGAACAGACTTATGCTCTGTTGCAAATATTGTACTTAGGCAAATACGAAACATATTTAGCACAGAGGTTTTCTCACAAATATCAGTCGTTAGTTCAAGACCTGGTTGAATGTTCTCCCGAGGCCCGTGTGGGTTTACTCCAGGTCCTCCGGTTTCCTCCCACATTCCAAAAAGAGGCATGGGAGGCTGATTGAACACTTCAAATTGTCCAGAGGTGTGAGTGTGAGAGTGACTGGTTGTGTGTCTCTGTGTGCCCTGCGATTGGCTAATAACCAATTCAGGGTTTTCCCCGCCTAATGCCGAAGACGTCTGGGATAGGCTCCAGCACCCACCGCAAGGTGGGTGGATGGAGGGTATACTCACAAATACCTCCATCATGCCACGGAAGGCGGGCTGCATTGTTTCAACCTCTCATTTTTTGGGGGGAAGAATTTGCTTTCCTTGGCGCATAAATTTGTCTTGGACTTGAGCCCTGATGGGACAATCTATAGAATATTTCTGCATATAATTCGGACAATCAACATTATCTTATGGGGGTCAGCAGTGTTTTTAGTTGGAGGTCATGTTGTGCAGGTGTACCTAATACTGTATGTTACTGGCAAAGGTTAAATGCGCATTACGACTGCTTTGCCTCTGGAAGCAATCTCATGATCCCATCAAATCCCAGTCCTTGACCGGTTGATTCCCTCACTGTCCTTTTGCTGTTTTTCATTTGAATTAAAGCAGAAAGTAGCAACAAGAGTAGCAGTTTGACAAGAAGAGCCTCCTTTGCAAAGACAGTGGGAGGATGAACTCAAGGGATGAGATGTGATTCAGCACTCACGTGAGCCTTCCGGCGTCATGGCGACATTAATGAGAAGAATTGATTCGAGAGCTTAGCGTGATCACGTCATCTTGAGATGCCAGAAACATTCATGAAACATTGCTTTTTATACAATTGTTTCCTTTCCTTTGTTGTTCAGGATTCTTTAAGAAAAAACCTGGCCTGTAGTCGGTTAGGCTGTTTTCTGTTGTGTCTTGTTCGCATGAACACAGACGTCCTGAGGTGATGCACTATTAACAGAGCAGAATCATCAAAATGGGCTGGTCCTGTTTGCAGAAAGACTTTTTTCCAACTCGCCCTTGCTTGTCAACTTCCCCCAAAACACATTTGCGACAAAAATAGATCATTACATTTCTCCTGAATCCTTTCTGCCTTGTCTTCCCTTGCCGTCGCTGTTCTTGCATTCACCTGAGTTTTCTGGCATCAGTGTCTGCTGACAGCTAAAGCTAATGGAGGACCAGATGATTTGTAGGTCTGCACCAACAAAACCGGAGTTGTCTGGTGATAGAGAACATTGGAATTTAACATGTTGCCTAGCAACAGTGCGCTGGGTTCCTGTCTTAGACAACGATGGAGGGATGATTTTGCAAAAGGGTGTATCACCTTTCATTTGTAGCATTAAATGTGCCAAGGTGACGTGGTTTGGGCTGGAACACCCCATTTTTAACTATATCAATCGATAGCACGCAAGAGAATGTTGGAACAACGAAGGAAACACATCAATAACTCGGACATTATTTTATTCCACAATTGTTTTTTGTTTTCTTAATAAAAAATATTTTTGCTTTCTTGATCTTTTTTTGCCCTGTACAAATCTTTCCTTGCCTGTTAAACGAATGTTTCAGTGAAGTTGAAAATGTCTTAAATTATTGACTTAATTGTGTATTTGTTATTGCCATACTCTATTTTTCATCTTAAAATCTTTATTTAAATAAAGACAATAAAGAATTAAAAATATTTTGGGTCTATGTGGAATACTGTGTAGAGAACACCTTTCATGCCTGGATTTTTTAACATCTGCCTTATTTTATTCTTGAAATATTTTTTTAGAGGCCTTATCAAATTCTCGCACATATTTGTGTCACCTCATTTGAGCACCAGATTACAGCATTATGTCTATCTTGGCTCAAATAAAAGTGATAAAATATCCTTTCCTAGTCAAGGCTGTAGCATTTCCAAGAATAAGAAGGGCAAAATATGTATGTTAAGACTAACTTGGAGTGAAAGGAAAGACCTTGAGGTGGAACCACTGACTCACCCTCTATGTGGAACACAGTGGGTGGTTTGTGAAGTCTGGGGATAGCGGGTTTGTTATCAGCCCTGGCAAAGACCCTGGAATGGTGGGACAGTGTGAATATGAGTATAAGGCTGGTTGCACATTCTCTTCTTCGGGAAGATAAATGTAAATCAATGTTGTTTTGTGTTGTATTGCATTTTATTATATTAGCAAATGTCCATTCCAATAATTTTGCTTAGGTCAAAATTGGTTACCTTCAAATAAAAGGTACACTGTCTAACTAGCATAGCGAACATGATAAAGGCGACGACGACGTTTCGGCCATGAATCAGAATCAGAATCAGAATCAGAATACCTTTATTCGTCCCACAATAGGGAAATTTGCATGAAGAAACAAGCCGTCAACTTGATGCTGGAATACGATTGACTGCTGGATGAACACAGTCAACTCTTGGTGGGGGTGCTGCTTTTTTTGTGGCGGCCATTTTGTTGCACTGTTCAAATGTGCCCTTTTTTTGCTCTTTGAGGAACACACGCGCGCGCGTACACACACACACATACGCACACACACACACACGCACACAGACACGCATACACACACAGAGTGTCCTATTTACAGTAATGCAATGTAAGATTTCAGCGGACAAAATGCATAAAAACTCATGAGTTTTAATCACTCACAATGAAACTCTTCCGCAAGCAGTTCATGGTACTTTTTCTTTGTGTGATGCCTCCACTGAGGAAGATGATGAAGAGGAAGAGTGTGATAAAGACAGTGGCGGACCATCAAGGCCTGCAAAGCCCTCTCTGCTGGCCTAAAAAATATCTGAATCATGGACTGATGTTAATTATATTTTGTCCATGAATTCGAGTAAAATAATTCAAAATTGTCTTTCAGCTTCCTTTCATTGCCTTTTCCCTTTTGCCCTACTTCCAGGCATGTGTTTTCGTATTTAAACATTTAACCAATCACATTTCAGCCATCATTTGTTACCAGAGTCAGAAATCTACCTGGACACCTTCACAATCAGTTCTGCGGGGCTTGTCGCATCAAATGTGTCAATCAAACTGTTGCTCTAAACAACCAGATTTCAAGTTGGCAACCCAAAAAGGAGTACCAACGCCTTCTTGAAGGAGCTGGTCAATGTCAAAGTTTTCACAAACTATGATTGGCTAGTCACTAGCCAATCATTTGGTTGGAGATTTACTGGTAAAGCCATTTTCAAGAAAAACTTTTGAAGAAAAAATGGACATCGCTAAGAAAGGTTGGTCAGTTTTCCTGGCTAATGGTAACCTCTAGTGGACCTCTAGTAAATCACACCACATTTTTTTCAGTCTGGATTGATTCAGACATCGCACTATTGAAGGCAGAGTTATTAAATCCACGGCCCGCCACTGGACAAAGATGGCATCGAACCGTTGATGAAAAACAAAGTAAGTCTTCTTATTTACTAAATGTCACCATAATCTACCCATCCATCCATTTTCCTATCCCGCTTTTTCCTCATTAGGGTTGCGGGGGTGCTGGAGGCTATCCCAGCCGTCTTCGGGCACCAGGCAGGGGACACCCTGAATTGGTTGCCAGCCAATCACAGGGCATACAGACACAAACAACCATCTGCACTCACACTCACACCTAGGGACAATTTGGAGTGTTCAATCAGCCTAACATGCATGTTTTTGGAATGTGGGCGCAAACCAGAGGACCTGGAGTGAACCCACACGGGCCTGGGGAGAACATGCAAATTCCACAAAGGAAGGTCGGACCGGGTCTTGAACTCACGACCTCTGCACTGTGAAACCGGCGTGCTAACCACTCAACTACCGTGCCGCCCTACCATAATCTATACCACCATAAAATGTTGTTTTTTCAGAAAGAAACTTAGTATGACAACATTGCTAAATCCAAACTACCAAAAAGCTAAGAACTTGATATTTCTGTATTTTGTTGCACATGTGTCTTTTTTTAAAAACTAGATTGCGTTAGTATAAACACTCATGTAAAGAAACTCACTTCTGCGGCACAAGCCATAATGTCATGCAGGCATGAGAGGTGTCCCAGCTCATACGATATAGTCAGTGACTCGGGTTTGCCATGGCAATGACGGAGTTGCATCTTTCCTTGTGCAGCTTGATGTACCTTCAAAATGTACTGTACAAATAACTTGAAGAAGGTGATGTTCAATTAAACTGCTGCATATTGTTTCGAATGTTTTTTAGAGACCATAATCCACTGACAGTAACTTTTCACTGCTTTATGGCACAGGAGTTTCTCTGTTAGTTCTGGTTGTCAAGGTGCCCTTGGATTGGATTGGATTGGATTGGATATGCCTTTATTAGTCTCACAGTGGAGAAATTTACATTTCACAGCAGCAAAGTGATGAAAGGAATGAAGTAGAAAAATGAAATACATGAGCTGCTGGAAAGGCAGCCACTCTCGCGGCGCCGTCTTGAAGTCAAAAGAACAAAAAAAAACTCAATAACAAATAATATGACAGCATATAGACAATATGACAAAACAAAGACACAGAGAGACATTCATTCTTCAGGACTTGCTGTACCCTCTTTGTGATGACATGAAGCAGTTCTAGATGAAAGAGGAGAGGATCAAAGCGTCTTTCCACCAGTGGATCAGGGACATCATGGTGGAATGTGCATGTCAACTACAAGCTAAATGTTGAAAGCAAACACGCAGCTGTAGCATCCATTGACGAAAAGAGATTGTCTCACATCTCCTGTTCCACATAAATCTGCTTCAATTCCAAGCCGCAACAGTTCCACATACGTATCGGCGCTCTGCGCTGACGCTCCTTTCTTCTTATTGCGGGTTCCTCCAGCCATGCATCCATCCAGCCGCAGACCGTCCAACGGCACTGACCTTTCCGCTAAACAAAGCGGGCCTGTGAAGATGCTGCCCATTACAGGCGCAAAAAAAGCACAATGGCCCCTTTGGTGTCCAGCGATGGCAGTCGAATGGCTCCGACATTCCTCCCATTCAAAAACAGTACTGGCATATTCATGCTGCCGAAAAGGCGCAACCGCTCAGCACAGTCTCCTCCTTGATGAATGTCGTGGTCAAAAATGCTGAAAAACAATCTGTATCCGTTCCACACGATGCACAACAACACAAAGTGACAAAAGAAATCACAAAACAAGAGAAAAACAACCAAAAAAAGCAAGGCTCATGAGAGCACTTGCTGAGGCTGCCTACTCGGGCGCCATCTTGGACTTCTTATTCTTCTTATTCTTGGAGGTGATATTCAACTTTTTTTTGCCTTGCTGCTTTGTCACCGTTGTGAATTCCTCACTGTGTGATGAAAAGGTCATTTTTAAACTGGTTCTTCTTTCTTCTGTTATAGCAATGGCGAATGCTGTGAGTTTGAGTAAGTTAGTGTTTAGGTCGATAACGACTACTGCTGCAGTGCACCAGCTAAATATCTGCCCGCCTCCTTTTATTGATTGCATTTGCTTTGTCTTCCTTTGAGTTGCATCTTATCAGGACCTCTGCCACAGTCTGCTCTCGGAACGACGGTCAGGGCTGTAGTGGCTATAAAAACGTTTGACATTCCTCAGCTATCACATACAGGATACGGTGGTGACTCGTGGCCTTCTTATCCGTGAACACAACTGGGAGATATCAATTGAGAGGATATGCACAGACACACATAATACATGTTATAAATGTCATTTTCATCGGCACAAACATTCAATTTCTCCTCGTCTGTCTCCCTGCAACTCCTTGATGATACATGCAGTTCTAAGCTTAAAATCACATCCCCATTAATATCATCGTGCAGTACTCTCATGAAGACTAATTCTCACTCAACTATTAAAGACAGTGATGAGGAATTTCAAGAATTCAACCACGAACTTGAGGAGTCTGACTCAGCTTTTCAAATAAGTCAGAAGTGAGAAATTGTTTTCACCAAGGCCAAGTCACTGTGACATTTCGGACGATAGCCTGGCCCTGATCCAAAGGTCATTACCTACCACTGATCTTTGTATTTCCTTTCAAATTTTTATGTTTTTGTCATGTGAATAAAAATATACAGTATTACCGAAATTACGAATGGGTACTTGACGTACCTAACACGGCACCGTTGCATGAGGTTATGTTGTGTTTGTTCAAATTTTTGTTTCTGCAACAAATGGTTGCTATCCTATTTTTGGTTTTATTTATGTATGTATGTATGTATGTATGTATGTATGTATGTATGTATGTATGTATGTATGTATGTATGTATGTATGTATGTATTCCACATCAGGTGCCTCCAACGAATCCTTGGCATCACCTGGCAGGATCGTGTTCCACACACCGACATCCTTCAACGCACTGCCTCCACCAGTATCGAGGCCATACTGGCAAAGAGGCAACTTCGGTGGGTTGGACATGTCATCCGGATGCCTAGCTGCCGCTTGCCTCGACAGGTGCTTTATGGACAACTCTTGTCAGCGAAGAGGAAGCCTGGTGGTCCTAAGCTGCGATACAAAGACCAGCTTAAACAGACTCTAAAGAACTGCAACATCAAGCCCAGCGATCTGGAGTCTGCTGCAGCGAACAGGCCACTGTGGCGCTCCTTATGCCACGAAGGGGTGACACAACTTGAAGACAAGCGCACCCAGAGGAGGATCGTGCGGGACGAGCAAAGACACCTTTGTGCTGCTTCAGTACCATCTCGCCAGCCCGGTCCTGGCCTCACATGTCCTGAATGTGGCAGGATTTGTGGCTCCAGAATCGGGCTTCATAGTCACCTACAGTGGCATCGCCGCCAGCGCCAATAACCACTGTCCAATACCCCACAAAGCAATGGAAGCGACGTCATCCTCGACTTCGATGGACTGCCAAGAGAGATGTATGTATGTATGTATGTATGTATGTATGTATGTATGTATGTATGTATGTATGTATGTATGTATGTATGTATGTATGTATTTATTTATTTATTTATTTATTATTTGTGTAAGTATGTATTTATTTTTTTACCCACATCTGCATGGAGGAAATTAACATTTTATGATCACACTGCTGACTTTTAGGGAATATTTCCACCATACCAGGGAAATAATTTCTGAATATTTATCAATGCATAGAAGTAGGTTTGTGTAGGTCAACAATGACATGTCTCGAACTGACATGTACTCTTTGAAAAAAAAGTCATGAACCAGCCTAAAAAAAGGGATCTGTGCAGGCTTGACATTTGGCTTTTCAGAATCAGAATCAGAATCAGAATACCTTTATTCGTCCCGCAATGGGGAAATTTGCATCCTGGATGGATGAAACCCTACAGCAGAGACTGTGCTGGCCATGGTTCAAAAACCTGGCGTAGGGATGACCTTGTGCGTTTTTGTCTCCAACCCTCTGAAAGCAAAGGGGGAAATGGACGCCAAGCTGTGTATCTCATTACCACACAAGAGCATCATCTATCAGACGTGGCAGTGCCGACAAATAAAAATACTCGGATGAAGCTGTCTCTTGTAGGAGAGATACAACAGCAGAAAAAGCAAGCACATGGTCTAGTGGGGGGTTGCGTTGCAACACTATGCTGCCTGCTTACTGATTAGCTATCTGCACTGACAGATAGATCACATTCACTCACATCCCCTGCCAGCGCGCACACATACAAAATAGTGAGCAGTGCCACAGCTGCAGTGACACCATCATAATTCTTATCTGTGTTGGGAAATGGGAGTGTAATGTTGGGCTCAGCTGGGTGGAAAGAAACAATCTCCAGAGATTCATTATGTGGTTCAGTCTCAGAAGCCAATATTATATCTGTACAGAAGTATTATATCTGTATATATGTACAGTATGTTATGTGTGCTGACATTCATTTAGGATGCTTATTTGTCAAAAAAAACACATTTGCTTTGATTCAGTCCATTAATTCCAACCACCAAAGTGAAAGATTATGCAGCAGAGCAACTCTAAGCTTGTGAATTTTTGTTATTTTAATGTCCCAGTGAGAAACAGACATCAACCTCAGTGATCCTTAAACATGAACCATGCATAAAAAGATGGGCTCAGCTGAGATTGTGTCACATCTCGTCGCCGTCCTGGGCGTGCCCCGCCCCTCCTGTCACCTCCTCCGCTGCTCCCTGGAAACGGCCCCTCCCATCATCACGCACCTGGGTTCCCACAGCTGTTTGTCATTCCCTTGATTGTGCCTTCTGACTATATTAGCCGATCACACATTACCATCTCCGTCAGAGTATTCAGAAAGCTACCCTCGCGACTACCCTCCGTCAGGTCTGCATTATTCTTTTGTCCTCATTCATCTTCCGTTGTGTTGTTTTGGCATTTGTGTCTCAGTAAAGACTTCTCTTGGCTCACGAGTATCTGTCTCGCCGTGTACTTTGGATCCGAACTCCCCGCTTTCCCTCGTCACTTGAGTCCTGTCCCCCAAGCCTCAAGAGACGTAACATAAAACTCCGACCACCTATGGATCCCGCTGGCGAAGACAGATTCCTCGCCGCCCTCGCCATGCAAGTGGAGCGTTCGAGCCAGATGACGCAAGCCATCGCGGAACTCCGCCAAGTCACTACTTAGCTGGCTCAACGCTTCGAGACGGTCGAGACACAACTGGCAGCCCTCACAACCCAGATCTCCCCGCCCGTGGGTGGGCGCACGCTTCAGCTACCTAACCCCTTGCGCTACGCAGGCGAAACCGAGCGCTGCGCGCAATTCTTAATGCAATGCAAGCTCGTGTTTGATCAACAGCCGCACGCCTACGTCAGCGACGAGGCTAAGGTAACCTTCATCACTAGCCTGCTCACGGGAGACGCCGAGACATGGGTGCTGGCCGTCCGGGAGTCCCGACCGCAGCTTTGCACCTCATACCAGGACTTCGTGGCAGAGATGCGCCGGGTCTTCCATCATCCGGTCACGGAGGTCGAGGTGGAGGGAAGACTTCTCGACTGTGTCCAAGGGCCCCGCTCAGCCGCGGAGTACTCTGTCGCCTTCCGGATTCTGGCCGCTGGCAGCGGCTACGGCGACCGAGCGTTGAGGGGGGTGTTTCGTCGCGGCCTGAACACCGAGCTCAAAGACGAACTAGCAACCCGCGACTCTGGCACCACCTTCGACGACTTGGTCGACATCGTCATCGGGCTGGATCACCGGCTCCGGGAGCGACAGAGGGAACTGAGCGGCCAGCGGTCCGGCGAGCCACGTAGCCGGTCGAGGACAACTAACCCCGGCAGCGAGCGCGTGCGACGTCTGGAGGGTTCTGGCGTGGCACCTGCAAAAACGGCTCTACGTGAAGGCACAGAAGTGCGAGTTCCATGTCCGCTCTCTGTCCTTTCTAGGGTTCATTGTGGAGCAGGGGCAGCTCAGGGCCGACCCCGCGAAGACCAAAGCGGTGGTAGAATGATCGACCCCGAAGACGTGAAAACAGCTCCAGCGGTTTCTGGGGTTTGCCAACTTCTACCGCCGCTTCATTCGGGGGTATAGTCAGAAGGCACTCCTCCTCACATCCACCAAGATTCCTTTTAGGTGGACGCCCGTCCTGGGCGCGCCCCGTCCCTCCTGTCACCTCCTCCGCTGCTCCCTGGAGACGGCCCTTCCCATCATCACGCACCTGGGTTCCCACAGCCGTTTGTCATTCCCTTGATTGTGCCTTCTGACTATTAGCCGATCACACACTACCGTCTCCGTCGGAGTATTCAGAAAGCTACCCTCGCGACTACCCTCCGTCAGGTCTGCATTATTCTTTTGTCCTCATTCATCTTCCGTTGTGTTGTTTTGGCATTTGTGTCTCAGTAAAGACTTCTCTTGGCTCACGAGTATCTGTCTCGCCGTGTACTTTGGATCCGAACTCCCCGCTTTCCCTCGTCACTTGAGTCCTGTCCCCCAAGCCTCAAGAGACGTAACAGATTGTGTCTACCTATTCTTTCTCTCTTCATTAGTTTAGGGTCTGCCGAGACACTATTTGCTGTACGGGGCATTCATGCACACATGTGAAGTGTAGGAAGGTGCGTTAAATGTTCTGTGCACACTCAGCAGTTTAAGCCATCTGCTCTGCATATTTCTGTCCTCTCCAGCGCAGTAGGATAAGTGATGCATGTTTGGGAACACGCTGCCCTTCAGCTCACGAAAACTGCAAAACGATGACCCTTTCGTGTGTGTCTGTAAGTGGCTCATAGTTTTCTTGGGTGCATAACGGATTGCCCCTCCCACCTGCATTTGTTATCTCCTCTTGTTCACCTTAACCAAATCGAAGCCTTCTCATATGCACTCACTTTGATGTCCCTGTGCCCAATTTGGAACACCCGCAGGGCACGTCAAGAGTGAGTGCTCTTCCAGCGCTTTAATTAGACAGTCGTTCCTGGCATTGGGTAGGTCTCAGGGGAGGAGGAGCTAAAGCTGGGGCACAAGCTGTGCCTGAATTGAGGGTGTATTTTTGTGAGGTGTTGTGCCATTCTGTCATTTACCATCAGCTAAATCCTACTACATGTTTGTTGATCCCTGACATGTTTTCCATATTACAACAGTCTTGAAATGACTTCAGTTGAAATGTTTTGTCACCCATCCAAAATGTTACAGTCCAAAATGTGGATTTTGAATTGAACCAGTTGTCAACATTATAAGCAGCATGATTAACAAAATGCACCCAAAAATGGTTAAGTGACAATGTTAGAAACGAAATGTGTCATGATTTGCGAGGTGGTGGGTGGTGGTGGACCCCAAAAATGCAGATAGGAGGGAGAAGCAGGGTGTATTTGACAAATTGTATTAAATAAAGTCAGCAGGAACAACATCTCAAACACCAAAGTCATCAGAACAAAAAGGTCCAAAGTAGCAAACAAAACCATGAATAGAACATGACAAGACAAAAGAACCCTGACAGGGTGTAACAAACAATAACCCAACACTGAATGGTAGTGCTGGGAATCCTTTTACCTGCCACTGAATAAAACAACCAACACCTGTGCAGCTGCAGGTGGGGTCTTACAGTGCCACCCGTTGGTCACAAACCGAAACGTTACAAAATGTAAACAACCATGAATGTGGATTTCAAGAGTGTTCAGAAAAAGAAAAAAAACTATAGTTAAACAAAAAAAAACGCTTGCAAAGGCAGGGTACAAGCGAACACATTGAATACACCAATGATATATCAGACCGCTCATCAGCTTCCGACTCCTCAAGACCTGCTCCGACCAGCTGTGTGTGTCATTGTCCAGCAGCATGTTCAACCTGAGCTTGAAGCTGGGCAGAGTTCCACGGGTGTGGAAAACGTCATTGTTAGGGCAATCCTTAACCCATCAGTTATGCCTGGTCCCAGTGCCCAAGATCGCCAACCCAAAGGAGCTCAACAGCTACAGACGGTGGCGCTGACGTCTCATCTGATGAAGACACTGGAGAGACTCGTCCCCGCCCACCTGCGACCGCTGGCGAGCTCATCACTGGACCCGCTACAGTTTGTCTACCAGCCCAACATTGGTGTGGAGGTCGCCATCATCTACCTCCTCCACTCGGCCCTGATGCACCTGGAGAATGCTGGGAGCACGTGTTCTCTGACGACTCAGCTATTGTCGGCCTCATTAATGAGGGAGACGATCTGGAGTATAGGGGATTGACAATGACAAAGGACTTTGTGGACTGGTGCCAGCAGAATCACCTCCCGATCGACAACGGGACAACCAAGGAGCTGGTTGTGGATTTCTGCAGGAAACAATACTCCCCTGCACCGTTGAACATCCAGGGTACGGACATTGAGAGGGTGACCTCCTACAAGTACCTGGGTGTTACTCTCAACAATAATCTGGACTGGACTGCAAACACGGATGCCCTAATCAAAAAGGGACAGAGTCGCCTCTTCCTACTTAAATGTTGACTGATGACAAAACTGAGTCCGCATACTGCCTCTGTCTCTTCTTTCATGCCACAAAGCTATTTTGCATTTTTGTCTATTAAAAGATATGTTAATATTGCCAATTATTGATGCTATAAAGAAGTTGATTGGGTCACTCCACTCCCCAACAGAGATGCAACTAATCTAAAAAAAGAATTGAAACTCTCGATAAGGTACCTGACAGATATCTGCCAATGAACCCTGAACCACGTGTACGTTATTTTCTTCCATGCCCATTTGAGATATTTTTTTATGTTTCTTGATCTGAATTGAAATTCCTTCAGTGTTTTCACGACTTGTGCTTGATCTTCTGCTCACCTTCATTTCGAACAAAAAGGCATGCTTTTTCTTACTTCCCGGACACTGATATTTTGCTTCCCGGACACTGATATTACAGTTACCCTTCACAATTTACACCGTTAGTCACATCTGAAATCTGAGTCACTTCACGTGCCAGTTATTTGAGAGGATATTGCAATAACAGCTGGTTACCTGTCATTTTCAACAGTAGCCAAAATGGAACTGTATAGTGCCACTTAGCAGTTTTTTTGACGACGATACTAGTACAGCGTGTTCTACCGGAAACAAATTCCTTGTGTGTTCTACATACTTGGCAATAAAGATGATTCTGATTCTGATCTTTATTTATTTTAGGAAAATCCAAAAGGATTAACTGACCATACAAAATTCTTATGTTATGGTTTTTATATAGTAACATATACAATAACAAAAATATGTAATTAATGTCTGTACTTAAAGTAATCATATGCCAAACAGTATAATTTTCATCATCGATCATGTTTATTTTATCTTCTAAAACATCAACTTAACTGTCATCGTTTCCCCTCCAGAAGGGCAACGTTTTGTTCTCTCGATTTTCTGGCAGAGGAAAAGACAAGTCCAGAATATAAATTAGCATCACTCAATCTGCACTTGAACATTTTCTTTTCAAGGTCTTTTTTTTGGTCAGCATTGATTAAAGGACAACCGACGTCTCCGGACAAGTTGTGTCCATAATTTGTAAAATGGCTTCAAATGACTTCTACTGGGCGTATTTTAATAAGATTCCACCGCATATAGCTATATTTTACGTTTTAAGACTCGCGCTGAACATTCAGCATTCAAGTCTTGTTTTTGAGTTGGTGACGAGTCCTCACGTGATGTCAGAAAAGGAACGCCTCCTGACCGTAAAAAAGACACATTGTAGCATCTTTCCATCACGTCAATGTATTTTGCTGTACTGTTTTTTTTTAAACCGTGTGTTACATCCAAAAGCCGCCAGCAGAGGGAGTCCAAGCTCCATGGAAGGAATTAATCAGCCTGTGGAAATGGGCTGATTCATTCCTCACAGCTCGGTGGCCATTTCCTTGCCTCTTTTTGGGTGAGACATTGCCCCCCGCCCGTTTGCCTCAAAATGACACTGAATAAATTCTTTAATCGATTGCAAACATGCATGCTTTCCTCTTCAGAACTATTTGAATCATAACTGGATGTGTAACAAGAAAGCATATTATCCGAATCTGAAGCCATTGTTTTGATTCTCCAGCAATGCAAGACGTCTTGGCGTGACGTCACGAACTGGGGGCGGGACTTTCTGAAAATGCCCAATTCGCAGCTCAATTTTTTGCAGATTTTGGACACTTTAAATCATTTTTATTGGTGTTTTGCATTTGAATAAAAATATCATACTGCGTGTTTTGGGTATTTTAGATGCTATAAAACGTTTTTCTGATGTCAGTTAAAAAACAAAAAAGCGGATTGTATTTGTATTCACTGATATCATTCTAATCCTAAAAAATTGCAGTTCTGACTTGTGATTAATTTTCAAGGCTCATACACTTAATGGAAGACGAAGTGCTATTTTCCTTTATTTACTAACACTGAGAATTATTGTTCATTCCTGCTCTCAAAGCACCACTTTCATTGAGCCCCCCAAAAATTATTTAGCGTAACCTTGCCCTGGCAGACCACCACACCCGCTTTGTCTGAGCAGCCAGTGGGATGACTGAGAATGTCTCTCCCGAGGAAAGAAATTTTATCTGTGCTGTATGTTGCACATGTTACACATTCGACAGTAAAGTTGACATAAAAATGAACATGAACAAGCGTACATGGGAAAGAGAAGCGATGAACCGGTCTCCTGTAAAAGGTGCAGGCCCCCTTGCTGGAGGCCTGGTGCTTGGAATTTTTTCAAATTTCACCGCAAATCTGAGTTCGAGAAAGGTGCACTCCTCACCGACAGACTGTCCAGTTTGTCGATGGTTCAAATTTCTCATAGGACTCTTAAGATTTTACTTACCTTCACTGTCTGTCTTTTGTGTTGTGTCACATTTTTTTTATTTAGTTTTTTTGTGTGTTTTACTTCAAGATGGCACAGCGAGAGTGGCTGTGTGGCATGAGCTCCTGTATTTTGTTTTTCTATTTCTTATTTTCCTTTCCTCTTCATTTCATAATTTTGCTGCTGTGAAATGTAAATTTCTCCACTGTGAAACGAAAGGCTAATCGAATAACTGTATGTTTTTATATGTTAAATAAACAATAAAAACCGAACAAACAAATTGCCTGGTGAAACATACAGAAATGCAAAAATATAATACAGAAAGCGATAGTGTGGATGGCGTCACGATGCTGAGTTTTCTGAGGTCTCTACTTCCCGGTGCCAATGTGTGTAAGCGTGTAAATAGTTAACTGTCGAAAGCTTAAAATAGCATTATAAAACCCGTTTGTCACACGCGTCTTGAAACTGCCTGTCTGTTAATGCTGGTTTCGTGTAAATCTATTAATCCTTTAAATTTTACACCGATACCTAATCTATACTCCAGAAATTGTGCAGAATTTCCCAATGGGTAAAAAGTGGGTTTGAGTTTTAAAAAATGTACGTCACTTACAGTGAACACACATTTTACGAAACACGCAGTCGCCACCTTGTGCTTGAGATGAGAGGAAGATTTTTGAAGGGGCATGGGTGCTCGACAATATGATCCTGGGGCAGCGTCTTCTCCCAGGGAAATGTAGTTTATTATTGAGGTTATAAATTACACAGTACAGCTTCAGCACTCCATTTCCCACAATTCCTCGTTGCCTTGCCGAGGGTCCGTCAAAATGGCGTCTTATGCAAGCGTACATTAATTGGAAGTGTTTTGTTTCCAAGGCATCACGGTAAGATTACAATAATGTGTTTAAACGCTTGGTATAAATATAAAAGACGTGGTTCGCATTTGTTTTGTTTGTGTTACATGCCTCGCCCGTTGCTACATTGCTCTCTCTCAAGTACGACTTCGGGTACTTTACACGGTACGCATGCAAGGATTCACCATCAAGTGCATTTTCACAATGTAGAAATGAAGCAGAAGTGTGAGAGGAACTGCTGCGTTTATTTGTTTTGTATCTTAATGACAAGGACATCACCATTGAGATACATAAATGAAGTCCCTTATCAAAAAGACATGAATTCATAATGCCCGATCGTTTGTTGTTTGAATGTTCACACTTCAGCTTTTTTAAATATCAAAAATGATACATGCGATGTGACTGGAAATGTTTATAGTGCAGACCTTTAGGATGAGTTAAGAGCTAAAATGATTTCTGACCTACTGAAATCGAGGCTCATGACAATGATTTGGCGAAATGGCTTATCCATGATGATTACAAGCGAATCATCTGACAACATGCCTGAGGACACAAGCTCGAGATGATACAGAGCTGACCATTTGAAGTAGGCAAAAACAAACTGACTGGAAGATTAGCAATGTTTTGAATACTCAATATTTGATTACAGGTCCATAAGTAAGAGCCCATTATGCCATTCTTCAAAAAAACCGCTGTCAGCCAATGAACGATATTGCACTGCTCCAGTTATGCACATTTTTCGCATAGGTGTCACACTAGTCCAAGGGTTGCATTTCTTTTACTTATTCCAAATTACAGAGATCTCTATAGAACCTTGAAGTATTTATAGGGCATTTGAGCCATCCCTCAATATGTTTACTATTAATAGATAAATTGGGATGATAATCGGATGATTACGGAATAACATTGGCATGTACTCCTGCTCGGTTCTACGTCTAACAGGCCTCTCATACCTGTACGGACGCACAGAGTCACATTGAACATTACTGGACTTGTAGCCAGTTAGACGAAAACGTTGAATAACAGAGGAATTGAGCTACTCTCATGTTGCAATTACAACGTTTGAGTTCAGATACTCAAACTTCCAACGCATACAATTCATAGCATTGGATATTAGAAGTTTATAATGCTATTCATTTTCTCGTTACCTTTAAACTGAAAGCTTTAGTTCAGCATAAATAAATTTTGCAGCGCAATCAGGTGTGTAGATTGCCCATGTTGACTCATACTCCCATTGTACTGCTATAGGTTGACTCGCACTTTACTCAATCACTGTTTAGAAAGCTTTCTAGCACTATGAGTGTTGTAGGATAAACCATAAGTTATGCCATTATTCACTCTGTATTAAGACCTGTATAAATCCATTGATGCACATGGTCGATGACTGGCTCATGTATCAAGTCTGAAATTCTGCAAATTCAGAGAACTAACGAAGAACACTGCGAAAATAAAGAAGAACAATTGAATATTACTTCTAGAATTTGAAAATTAAATTAGTCGAATACATGATTCGATTATAGACAAAATGCATGATCCTGATTGCCTAACTCACTTCAGGAGGTACCTTATGTTATGGCTTAATAGACTTGTTCTGCAACATATTTTACAGCATTCGGTGCCCCATCTGTCATTGTAATATCGCTCATTATTCATGTGGTGATACACTGTATTAGTTGATGAGCTAGATGTTGTATGTACATATGCTTGAGACTGGTGTACTCCTTTAAGCAAACACTTGGGCCAAACGATGGTGCAAGGAGTCTTGAACGCACTTGTGATTATAGCTAGAAGTACCAAACCTGTTCTTGATCAGTGTGTTAACAGAAGGCATGAAGCTGCAGTGTTGCATTGGAACTGCTTCAGAATTCATCTAAGCTGCCATGAAATGATATGCTAGTTTGAACAATGATTCCGCCACACTATGTCAACGTATTAGTAACTAAAAGTTTGACAGCCAGACAAAGTGTGCAGGCAGTATGTTTCACTAGCTCTTTGTCAATTCTCTGATATAAGAAGCTCAGTGACAGGCTACATTTACTGAGCTCATTGTTAAGCACATCATTTACTTTTCAGTTTGGAATGAGAACAGTGTCAAGCTTGCATTGTTCGCTGATTCAAATATCGAAATGACTAATAAAACAGGACATGTATTCTATTAGACATGATTCATTGAAAGTCACTGCTTTCGTAGCTATCAGATCTAGTCAGTAACACTTGCGTAGGGCATTGGGATTGTTTGTTGTTGTATTCATTTACTGTTTTCGTCTGTTACATGATTAATCCTCACTCAGATGTTTACATTATTGATGTATTCTGATGAAATGAGTCATGTTTAGTATGCATCGAAGTACAAGCTGATGTCCTGAAGGAAACTTGCTAATCTACAGTCAGTTGCCATTAACGCAGCAAACTTAAATCATCTCATCATGTTGACTTGAAACAATCAGCAAAGAGTTCTAGCTGGATAACATTGCTGTCGACACTGTAGAACTAATGAGTCATCAAACTGAGTACACTCATATAAAATAGCTTCGCTGCTGTCTACTGCTGTGAATCAAAGAGTATGCAAGCATCGTTGTATGAAGTTTAGTTATTAGAGAGATGTGATAGGGTTTGGATTGAAGCAATGTGTCTGATGATTACAAGTGTGCTGCCACGCTTCACTCTAACCTAGTGCTGCAGAGTATCTAGCTGATTAGAATGTTGATCATTAAGCATGCATGCCTGTGTCATCGTATGAAGACCTAGATTTTGTCTGTGTGTATGTTGCATGGATCTTGTTGGTATGATTGGATCGTCTGACGATTTGAATTAGTAGTCCAGTCATGTCGAGGAACTCTGTCACATAAGGGACTATATGTAATGACACTGTACAGTACAGTATCTGAATCAGCACCTGTTAAACGGATTTAGCAAGAGACTCTGGTTCGAGCTAGGAACGCTTTCGGATCTCTGGAAATTGATAATTGTGTCTGAACATGCAAGACTTGCACGACTGAGATGCACATTTGAATCTCAAGGTTGTTAGTTGCTTGGTCAAGGTGGGTAGCAGAGTGTAAAGTAATGGGTCTGTTACATTGGGAATATGGATTAATCATGCACTTTACATGACAATATTGACAGCATTTAAATCACTTGGCTAAGCTTTGAACATTGGCCTCATCACTTCTGCTCCAAATGCGTACTATACATACATCGTTCCTTACACCATAATCACTCTATGATCGTAATTGCGTTGTAATCTTTTATGTTGTGGTTTTAATCCATATTCGTAAGTTGATTTTTTGCGATTGCAGCCTAAAAAACAAATGCCGTTCTCTGAACAATACTGCAAAGATCTGCATCTTAATGCTAATCAGTATATCACACCTTGGTCTGTCACTGAATCTCATTCGCACTATTCAGTATCTGCTAGA
Source organism: Hippocampus bargibanti (assembly GCF_051943395.1). Classification (NCBI taxonomy): domain Eukaryota; kingdom Metazoa; phylum Chordata; class Actinopteri; order Syngnathiformes; family Syngnathidae; genus Hippocampus; species Hippocampus bargibanti. Next base: position 10,014,483 of record NC_142734.1, read on the forward strand.
AATCGAACCTTAGTTAATGATAGAATTGTACCAGTAAACTATGCAGTTAATACAGATTCCATACTGTTTTCGGACACGTTGAGAATATTAAGCAATGAATGTTCATTTGAAGGTGAGTAGATCATCAATTGTCATAGCCTCTGGACACAGCAAATGATTAATCAAAAAAGTCAAGATTGCCTAAATGACAATCGAATTGTCACTGTAAAGAATCTCATAACAGCTGAATGACACTTGAAGAAACGCATGCCAGATCTTACCACAGAATCAATTGACAAACTTGCTAATACAGATGAACATTTAATTTGACAATGTTATTATCAGCAATTGAGACATATCATGTATACTAAATACTTATGATTTATTTAAAGTCAGATGAAACGTAAATGAACTCTAGAAATTAATAGACTTAAATAAATAAAATTCATTTGATATTTATGCATGTCATGTACATCAGAATTCATATTAACTGGAGAATCGATATCAAAGCATCAACATATGTCAATGTCTTTCCAGCAAGTCAAGGGTTTCTGGATGCAAATCCAAGTGAAAGAGATGCCAGAACGAGTAAACACGAATACTATCCACAAAGGCATAAATGTAAAAAATGGAACAGAAATCAATGATTAGACTATTGTTATTGCTTATTTATTAAAATTCATGATTTAGAATTTCTATGGATTTGTAATGTACTGACTTTGCGTGTTTGAAGTTATTTATGTATGTATGTTGAAATAATATTGTTTATTATGTATTAATAGATAGTATGATTCCTAGGAATTAGAGTACAGAAGCTGGCAGGTGAACAGATGAAGACCAACGACGTGCAGTGACCAGGGCATGAACAGGGCCGAAGCGAGAGTGCCATTATTCTGGGAGTTAAAGGACATTCTCGGAAAATTCGGTTGGCTCTTGTTGACCCTGTAGGCCTGTATTTGCATAGGGCTAGCAATGTTATATTTAGTTGAACTTGGACTGTATTTTTTATATGTTTTAAAATTTTCAGAGAGAAAACATTCTGCACGCCTCACTTGGCTCATGCTCACTCAGTTCCATTATCGGCAGTAAGAATCGAGACAAAGAGCAACGATTGCATCTGTCGAGATAGCCCAGACTTTGTGCTTGGTGAGCTTTGTGTTGGGGCGAGATGCATGGCCGTACTGCTCTGCCTACTAGATCAACTTCGTTAACTCGCACAATCAGCTAGCAATAAAGGAGCAGCGAGCAAAATGCAGTATATATGCAGTCCATGACCATGAGCCTGACAGGCACCTACCAGCTAGCATCCCCAGCCTCAGCAAACTCGCGTTCCAATTTGCTCCATGTTCCAAATTAGCAGTAAGAAGCCACCCACAGAAGACCAGCTATACTGGCAATGTTCGCAGCTCCTCAGAACTTCACCACACTCGAATTTTTCAGCGTGCCCTCCATGGAGACTGTCATGTTCACCGCAACCATGCCTCCCGCTGTGGAGAGACTGGCAAGGAGCTACCTGAGACGTGCAGCCGTGGTGTACATCGGGTCCGCGGGCAAACCTCATGAAAGAGTCGAACAGAAAGTGCTGCTCATGTCCGAGGGAGAGAAAAGGTGAGACACGTGACGTAAATGTGTAGCATCCAATTTCCTGTTCAAAGGGCTTTTCAACAACACTTTTGGGGTCATGTGATTTGTGTGGTGCAGGAAGAAACTCTTGGAGGTGTTGGCGCATGGTTTCGAGCCTCCCATCATTATCTTTGTCAACCAGAAGAAGGGCTGTGACGTGCTGGCAAAGTCCTTGGAGAAAATGGGCGTAAGTCACTTAGATTTTTTAAATTTATTTTCCACCACAGATCGTGTATTTAAAAAAATCATTTAGCTTGAGTTCGCAAGCTAGCTAAAAGGAGGCATGGTCACATGAAGCAAGCCGACACTCACCGCCAGCAAAATTTATTGATAGGCTTTCTTTGACCGCCTCGCCGCTCCAAAATCCTCAAACTTCCACTGTACATTGTCTGGTGATTCATTATTTTTTTGGTCTGTTTTTGTTCATATTTTAACTCATTCATTGCCATTCACGAATTTATTAAAATATGACATAGAGCGCCATTTCTGAATTTGGGTTTTGTTTTTTTTCTTGCTGGGGGTGCCGATAAAGCGCTGGCCAGACTTCCGGGGATGTTTTTTCCCTTCCATGAGGGCGCAGCATTTCCCAGACCCATAAATTAGGAATTAAGTCTTTTTTTCTGATGAATGAAGAAAGTCTTAGGTTTCTTATGCTGCAATGAATGTTGATGTAGTCCTAAAACTCAATATTCTGTGGGTCCTGGAATTTGAGTGAAAATGACAAAAATCCTGGCACTGGAGTGAACAACTTTTTGACCTTGCCTGGCAGTGAATGAGTGAATAATCATGTTTATACTGTATTCCTTCCTATGTATAACTACAGTATGTTAAAAATTTGTAGTAACTAAAACATAATTTCTTTTCACAGTACAATGCTTGCACACTGCATGGTGGCAAAGGTCAGGAGCAGAGAGAGTTTGCACTTTCCAACCTCAAGGCTGGCGCCAAAGACATTCTGGTGGCCACAGATGTGGCTGGTCGAGGTATTGACATCCAGGATGTGTCCATGGTCATCAACTATGACATGGCCAAGAACATTGAAGGTGAGCACTTGTCCATCGGTGTGCCTTTTTGCTGAAGTCAAATTATGTAATTGTCTTCTAACAAACAAACGGAAGCAGAAACAGAACTACACTATTTTGACTAGACTGCGCCATGTTGAGTGCTATTGTGGTTGGCTTTTATTGGAATTTTGGGCTGCATAGTTTGCCCACTCGAGTAACGTTCCATTGATAATTCCTCCCAGATTACATCCATCGTATTGGCCGTACGGGTCGTGCCGGTAAGAGCGGCGTGGCCATGACCTTCCTCACCAAGGAAGACTCGGCTGTGTTCTACGACTTGAAGCAGGCCATCCTCGAGAGTCCTGTCTCCACGTGCCCGCCAGAGTTGGCCAACCACCCGGATGCACAACACAAACCTGGAACCATCTTGACCAAGAAGAGACGAGAAGAGACAATCTTTGCTTGAATCACACCTACAAAGAACTTAACTTGAGGTCTTTTTTTATTTTAATTGGTTTAAAATGTTGTATCTTAGAAATTGTCATGAAAATTCAGGACATGTCAGCAAAACAGATCCTCCTCTTGAAGATCTATGATGTAAGGGGTTAGGAAGATCCGCATTGATAATGTTGGAAGTAAGTCAAGATAAATACAGAAAATGAGTTGACTTGTTTTTTTTCCCCCTCCCCTCATTCCCCTTGTTTTTTCCTGCTTTTCCTTTTTAAAACTACCATATACAATTTCAATTATTGCATTTATAATAAAAAAAAACAGTCTTGTGAATACGTTTTTTTTGTGTCCAGAAACATGCTGAATATTTGAAAACGTAAGAATATTGTAAAGTCGGGTAGTCAATATTGATATGATATAATGAGCTTTGATCACATTAAGCCTGCTGCATATCAAGCAATCGGCCAACAATACTAAATGTACATTTGAAAGAAAGAATGGTTCTGAACAGCTCAAATTTTGTTGAAATTATGTAAACTCATCCTCTATAATCCTGATTTTTATGACAACAGCAGGAAAATGTTCACTTTATCATTTGGCCAGAACTAATAGGCCTAGTAGGAAACACAATTTAGGACAAAAACAGTTGAAATACTTAAAATGTGTTTATTTTGTTGGTCATCATTTTCTTCGCATTGTAAATCTATTTTAAATAGAAAGCATTCTTTACAGCATCAGGCAGGAAATGTCTTACTTTGTACACTTTTAGATCAAGAGCCAGAAGAGTCGTGTTGTGTCACGCTTGCACACTCTGGTAGTGTGCTGGATATACAGGGTTAGATTTAGTGCAGTTATTGCATTACAAAGCAACCATCCCCAAAAAGAAGTAGTGCAATTTTTTCTCTCTTTTTTAATCTCCCCCCATACTCTCACTAAAGAGGAAGTCCAGATGGTGTAAGGCGTTTCCCATTTCAACGCTAGGCTTAGTATTGCATACAGAATAAGACGGAGGAAATTAAATAATAACCTTGCAAAAATTGTGCTTCATAAATTGGAAATAAACCTCAACCGCTTCATCAGTTATTCATTCATTGGTCCTCTCTGATTAGATAGAATGAAAATAAGCTAACTGGACAACTGAAACATGCAGGACATCATCAATCCGATCTGGAGACGGTTTTCAGTGAAGGACTTTCAAAGTGCGACAACCGTGTGAGTGCCCTGTTCATCTCGAACTCGTAGGAGTGAGTGAGAGTGCTTTTGGGGAGAAGGAAACCGCCCCAAAGACGACAATCACTGCAAGACAACGGGCACAACCAGAAACGATGCATTACTAAAATACTTAACAATAAAAATAATCTGAATTCATGCATCAGTTGCATAGTTGTCTCAATCATGCGGTTTTTTTCCCCTTTCAAAATAAACGAACAACACGAGATACCCGTGCGACACAGCCGCGACGTCGTGTGGCAGTGTGGCATATACGACACATAGAAGCAGTAACCAAGAGTAATTCCTCAAGTCAGCTGGTATGGAAACTATAAAATGCTCGCAAACTGATGGCGGAAGAGAACAGAATATTTTCTATTCATATCATGGGCAGGTGCTACAGCTGCGAGTCCATCGCCGCACGTTTGTCACATGGAGCTGAGGGACACCTGAGGGTCGGCTGCTGTCAAATTGCAGTTTACAAAACGGATGCGGAGAGAATAGCGTGGAATCCGGGATGCTACAATCAAAGTACGGTATGTGCTACAATCAGATGATGTGGTGCTTCAGAGAAGCAGTGAGGCATGCAAACATACATTCTTGAAAGCTGAAGAGTTATTCATGTGGAAGGACAGGCCAGCGTAAACAAGCATTTAGGGCACTTAAATCCCCCTTTTTTGTTTTTGTTTTAAAATAACGGGTGTTTACATTGTCTGTCCCTGTCAACATTTTTCAGGTGTTAGCGAGTGACAGTGCAGTAGTAGTGCGGGAGAGAGGAAACGTACCAGTGGCAAGACAGACATGAATTGCAACTTCACATTTGCAATGCACCATTTCCCAAATTTGAAGAAAGACATAAGGTAGGATGGCAGCATGTGTCACAAACATGAACTCAAATCAAGAAGCAATGTAAACAAATTAGGCATCCCATTCATATTTACATCCCGTGTGGTTTTTTTTCAACAGTAAACATTTCTACATTAGTTTCGCCGTTCATCATTCAGCTCCTGTTCTGGCATCAATGTGCAAATACTTTCAAAGGTGATGATACTCTAGTCACACATGCAACAGTAAAGGTGCCTGAACATGTTTTCTTTAAGGCCAGTTTACTGTGTATGGAGACATCCTACGATAGAGAAACACGGGCAAAGCAGCGCAAGTTTGCCTGAAGACATTTCATTGCGAAGGAGCCCTGTTCACAATCTTCCCGGAGATGCCAAAATGTCTCATTGGCGGAGAAAAAGTGGTGCTCTAAAAATAGACCTGGAGTTGTGGAATTATCAGTAGGTGTCTCGCGGCCAAGGGCGGCTGCGCTGGCGGTTGTTCCTCTGGTTGTGACCCTGCTGGGCTTCGCTTTGAAGCAGGCTGTCCTGTGACTCGTGGCTGTTGGCGTTGCGGCCCCCGGCGTGCCCCCGGCGGGCAGGGTACGCGCCCCTGTACGTGCGGCCGTGGCAGGGAGAGGCGTATTCATCCTCGTCCTCTTCCTCTTCTCCCACCTGATGACACGGGCTTCCCCTCCGGCCGTGAGACAGCGAGTCACTGGCCTCGTCGGATGGCATGAGACTGTCCTGCTCCAAGGGTGAGACGGCCTCCTCGCCTGCCTCTTCTTCCGCCTCGCCTTCCTCCTCTTCCTCATCTCGCTCCTCGGCCTCCATTTCAACGGTCTCGCTAGGTTGCGTCTGGTTCTTATTCTGGAAGAGCAAAAGGAGCGTGACTGATGTAGCACAACTTGACAACAAATGGCTTCATGGTAGTGTGGCCACTGATATGATAACTTCCCGTTGGTGACGGCTGTTCTGTCACGTCAGAATTTTGGTGGATGCAAACGGAGAAGGCTGACAAAAGAATGCAAACACCATGTCAAGAAGGACTTATTAAAGGCCACCTCTGATGCCTGAAGCGAAGGACATATTAAAAACAACTCGGCGTGAAACTTTGATTGAGGGTTACTCACGTTGTCTCTTAATACATAAATGATTGTTGTCTTTGTCTTTGGCATTTAACTCAGCATGATTCAGACTTGATCTTAGTTTTACTCCCTGGTGCTTTCGACTCTCTTTGTGACTGCATTATAGCCTGTATTTAATATTTGTCCATGTTAAGCGCTTTGTTATAGCTTCTGCTATTGTTAAAGTGCTCTATAAAACAATATGTATTGTATTGTATTGTCATTGAAGCAAATTAAAACAAATGTGATTGACAATACGGTAAAAATAAAAGAACAGAAAAAAAGACCAAGACACGATTGTAGCCATGACAGGCTGTGACCTATGTTCAGAGCATGAAAATCAACTGTAGACATGGAGTGGTGGTGGGTGGTTTATATTTGTGTTTGACGATGTTAATGCAGGGCTCTCGACTGAAACCAATTTGGGTCCACATGCACTCTAATTACTCAACAGTACACCAAAAAAAGGAAGCGGTTGCACCAGTGCCACCAACCTTTTAATGGGTGAGCCTGGAAAATAACATTTTATTCATTGTTCAGTATTGTTGAGAGTAAAAAGTTTCCGTATTTTCAGGTGTATAAGGCGCATCCAAAAGCCTTAATTTTCTTCAGAAGATGTCCCTGCGCCTTATACGCAGGTGCGCCTTATATGTGAAATAATATTGTCAAGTCCTGCAATGACTGTCAACAGCCACCAATTCGCATTTCTCATCATAGAAGAAGGCGTGCGTAACCTCAGCCTCTACTGTAGCGCCTTATAATGTGGTGTGCCTTATATTCGGAAAACTTCGATAAATTTATATACTGTATTATATTTGGAAAACTTTTTTCATTCATTGAAGGTGCATCTTATAGTCCGGTGCACCTTATACACGTACATGGAAAAAGTTTGAAAATACACTTTTATTTGGGGGCGCAGTTTATAATCCGGTGTGCCATATACACCGGAAAAGACAGTAGTTTGGTTGGATGCCTGGGGTGGCCTAGTGTGCCTGAAAGCTGGTGTGGTTACAATTTAAAGGACAACCGACGTCTCCGGACAAGTTGTGTCCATAATTTGTAAAATGGCTTCAAATGACTTCTACTGAGCGTATTTTAAAAAGATTCCACCGCATATAGCTATAGTTTACGTTTTAAGACTCGCGCTGAATTCAGGAAGTCTTGTTTTTGAGTTGGTGACGAGTCCGTACGTGACGTCACTAAAGGAACGCCCCCTGACCCAAAAAAAAAAGACCCATTGTAGCAGTCCTTCCATCACGTCAATGTATTTTGCTGTATTGTTTGGTCTGAAAACCTTGTGTTGCACCCAAAAGCCGCCAGAAGAGGGTGTCCAAGCGCCATATAAGGAATTTATCAGCCTGTGGAAAAGGAGGTGGCCACAGGAGGTCGCCATTTTGTGCCTCTTTTCTGGTGATCGTTTCTCCCCAATGTTGCCTCAAAATGGCATGGAATAAATTCTTTAATCGATTGCATGTATGCGTTCCTCTTCAGAACTATTTGAATCATATTCATAACTGGAGGTGTAACAAGAAAGCATATTCTCCGAATCTGAAGCCATTGTTTTGATTCACTAGCATTGCAAGACGTCTGTAGCGTGACGTCACAAACTGGGGGCGGGACTTTCTGAAAATGCCCAATTCGCAGCTCAATTTTTTGCAGATTTTGGACACTTCAAGTCATTTTTATTGGTGTTTTGCATTTGAATAAAAAATAGTGCGTGTTTTGGGTATTTTAGATGCTATAAAACATTTTTCTGATGTCAGTTAAGAAACAAAAAAGTGACGTCGGTTGTTCTTTAACGAAAAATCTTTTTTTAAATTATTAATTGTTCAATATTGTTGAGAGTAAAAAGTTTCCGTATTTTCCGGTGAAAAAGGAGCACTAAAAACTAGACGACTCTGCGCCTTATACGCCTCATGCACAGGTGTGCCTTATGTGTGAAGTAATATTGAGCAAATCAGGTCTTCCAACGACTGTCAGCGGACACGACTCCATTTCCCCCCGTAGAAGAAGTGGGGCGCAGTCCATGCTGGGATATGTAAAACGTAACCCAAGCCTCTACTGTAGCGCATGATAATGTGTTGAGCCTTATCTTTGGAACATTTTTATGTATTTATATATTATACTTGGAAAGCTTTTTTCATTCATTGTAGTCTGGTGCGCATTATATATGAAAAAAAGTTAGAAAATACACCATTCATTGGGGGTATGCCTTATACCTCGGCACACCTTATACACAGGAATTGTTTTCTATCCTTTCACCCCACCCCAACTCCATCCCTTTTCAATTGCTGCTGTCGACTGCAAATTTCCCCATTGTGGGATGAATAAAGGTATTCAGATTCTGATTCATAAATACAGTATTTGATTAAAAAAAATATAATGTGGCCTAGGTGAGTGACTGACATCCATCAGATTTGGAGGGGATATATGCTGTGAATGACAACGAGTCACAACTTGTTGAAAATTAAAGTTATGGCCCAATATGATCAACAATTCTCAACAAGACTCTGTCGCAGGGTCTTTCGAATTTACTCGCAAATACGCTTGAACACACTTGTTGGCGGCATGGTCCGATTGCAGTATTTTCCTATAATGCCACGGGATATCATGCCTCCATGATACCAGTGCGTTCAAAAATTAAACAAATGCAGTTGATAATTTCCATTCGACATGTTGTTCCATCATGCAGTGTTGTGCATTCCGGTGTTTGCTCGAGGATAGTAAATCCTTTTCAACAAAGTGTTTGCAAAGTTTTGTCTGTGTGCACACATTGTTACATCAAAGTAAGAAAATGCCCGTCAAACGGTCAAGATGGAGAGAATGGGGGAGGCTACATGGGAAGGCGTTAGTGTACTGTACGCAGACTGCATTGTGGTCTTATTATGATTATTGTGTAACAGAAAGTACACACATTCCCGAAAGCGTCATGTGCCGTTGCAAGGGCTGGCACATATACGTGGCATGCGTGGAAACGGATCAACACACAAGAAGGAGTCATGAGGAAAGTCTGCCAAATGACACGCACGTTTAGTCATTTTTAGGAATCCGTGTGTCATTCATTATGGTGAATTCAACGTGTTGATTCACTTCAGACCGTCAACTCATCGAAAGAAGGAAGAATGCGGCGTATGAATTGTCATCGCTATGGTTGGCACAGGTGGGAAGAGCAGAGTGCGTGTGTGTGTGTCCGTGTCGTATATACCCTACTACTCACCCCAGCTGGTAAAGCCATCATTCAATTAATTCCTGTATTTTGGAAAATGTTAAACATGGATGAGTGAGAAGACACACAAGTGAAGACAATTATAATAAAGGCACAAGAGTGACAATTGGGAGACATTGAAAACAGAGACAAGATCATAGCAGAGCACAGAATTCGAGACCGGTGAGAAGGAAGCTCACCTGGAGACTGGAAATGACGGACGGTGGAGTCAGCAGGGTCTGCTCTAAAAGAGGATTGAGAGGGGTGGTGCCTGGGAGATGAGTTGCCCGCCAATATATCTCCAGGTATTCGGCCAAATGCTCACAAGCATCCTCCAGCTGGTTTTCATCCAAAATGACATCAAACAAATCCTGCGGGCCAAAGTGCAACTTGGAAAAGGCTGCTCATGATTTACACAGAAGTGACAGTCACTTTGGTGGCGCTCAAAAGCAAAGTACATCGATCGTGTCATCCACTGTGGATCAATATGTAGGCGCTTCATTTAAACATGATTTTTTTATGTGTGTGCGCGTCATCTTTTCTCTCTTTTGAATTTGACTTCTATTTGGTCTCTCATAGGCGAAACTTGTATTTTTTTAATTTAACAAGGCAAACACTGTGAGGCAATCACAAACTGCTCGTAACAATCAAATTACCATAAGTGCACCATATTCACAAGTGTCAACCACATACCTGTGAACTTATATATTTGCCCAGTATTTTATATGTTTTTTTTAAATCATTTCAAATAATGTACGACATATTACAACTTTTATACCGAAAAGAAAAATGTGACCCGATCTTACTAAGACCATTTTGGCTCAAATCCAGTTTGCATCAACCGCTGGTAGCCAATGACAATGCTGCCACCAATCGCCACTATTGTCACGGCAAACCATCAAAAGTAATCCTCCATCGTATATATTTTTTTAATAACTGCATACCTTCGGAATGGTAAAAGCATAATGTGCGCATGCGCGGTCAGCTGTCTACATTTCTGCTTGTGTTAGCGTTTTTTTTTATCATTTCAAATAATGTACGGCGTACTACAACTTTTATAGGGCAATTGTAATCATTTATAAGGGCAGCTATTAGCCAAGGTTGACAGGTATGTAACCATACAAATAATGAATGTTTTACCACCCTGGAAATCAGAGCTCATTTAAATATTCTGACAGGAAATGATAGTACACTCACAGGGGGGCACTGAGAAAGTTTATCTGCAGCCATCATCTGAACATTCAGGTGCTTGCTCTGAGACTTCCCCCTGGACTTGATCAGCCTCTGGAGCACCTGAAGGGAGCAGAAAAAGCAGCGTTGATCCACAGGGTGTTAGACAATGATGCGTTTGTGTACGGTACCTTTGACGAGGAGACTTTGACGTAGACAACGATGGGTGCGAGGGAGGTTTTGGAGAGCTGTGCCGGATGGTTGATGGTGTCGGCATCCAAAACCACCAACTGCAGCGTTTTGGCAAGTTCAAATATCCTCTCGATTTCACTCTGAACCTCGGCTGCATGAACAACATTTTCCATTATTGCATTGCTGTCCATCAATAAGTAGCAAGCTTTTTATTTTATATTTTATTTATTTTTTATTTTATCGTTTTTTACCCAAACTGGAGCGAGTATTGGACCTCTCCATTATGGGCCTTTTATTGAGGACGGATCTTTTAGCTAGGGACAAGTCGGCAGTCACACGGGTGATTGAGATTCTGCAGTTTCAGTGAGTGTCAACAACATAATGCAATAAGTGGCCGGCATTGATGAAACCAGAGATGTATTAAATGGTGAACTCTTTGACGTCTACTGACCTTCCTTCAAATCTGTGTTTTAAGAAGTCAAAGAGGGCTTTCTGCATCATATCTGTAACCTGGCGGCAAGAGAGAACAAACTAACATTTGACGTAACGCTCTTGTGGTTCCTCTGTTAGCCAGAGGTCAAACACGGCTCCCTGACCTCATAACCCTTGAGTGACGGACCCACGAGCACCATCGGCCTCATGGATGGCACCACATCGTACGGAGGGACGTGTTCCTGCCACACACAAGTCAAGGCAGAGGGTGAAAGACGGAAATTGGGGAAAAGGCATGCAGAAAAGATGTTAAAGAAAACAAATGAGCTAACCTACCTGTTTTTGCCTCAGTTTGGCTTTTGAAAGTAAAAAAGCGATTTAAATTGATTCAGATTAAAAAAAAAACTGCAGGCGGCAGTCGAATAAACAAAGTGCATGTGTCATATTTACATTCGCCTGCAGATGGCGGTGTGGTCCTCCAGTTTCCAGTCACCATGTCTCCTAAACTGGAGGAGTTGCCACCTGTTTTTCTGCAATGCCCAACCACAATTTTACAGAAATTCAAAAGACCCTTAAAACGTGTTTGTACATTGAAAGCCCAAATTCACCTGCACATTTTATTTCAACTCAGTTTGTTTGTTTATCACACTTGTAGTAAATCAGATTTCGAAATGACACGGCAAAGCAGTGGTGGGGCGTGCATGTCACTCCTAGGCCTTCAGTAGTGCTACGTCTGAATCACTCCACAGCTGCGAGTGTGGTGTGATTTACTACACGTTCACTAGAGGATGTCGATGGCCAGGAAACAACTTGTGACTTGAAGACGCTTAAGAAATATTGCCATTAAACTGTTCACATTTTTACGATGAACGAGTGGATTCATGATAACCTCATAAAATTGCAATATTATTTGCTATTTTTGCTAGCTTCAGAACTCTCCAAACTTTCTTAATGATATCCATCTATTCTTGAAAATGGCTTTATTATCAGTATACTGTATCTGCAACCAATTCCATTTCTTCTTCTCCTACAGCCATTGTGGGTTGACAAACCCGCTATTAAGTCAACATAAAAATGTATTTTGTTATGCAGCTCGCTACAGATACAGTGTGCGAGCTCCGGCCAGTATGCACTTATCACTAGCGGCTTGTGATGCTATGATTGGCTAGTGACTAGCCAATTATAACTTACGAAAACTCTGATGTTGACCAGCGCCTTTCAGCAGGCCTTAGGTTGCCAACTCGAACTCTGATTGGTTAAAGCAACAGTTTAATCGCCATTTATTTTCATGCTCCGGGAGCCCGCAGAACCGTTTGTGAAGACGTCCAGGTAGATTTCTGACCCTGGTAACAAATGATGGCTGCAATGTGATTGGTTAAATGCTTAAATACGAAAACACACATCTGGAAGCGGCACAACAGGGTAAAAGCAATAAAAGGAAGCTGAAAGACAATTTGGAATTATTGAATAAGAATTCACGGACAAAATATAATTCACATTAGTCTGTGATTCAGATATTTTTAGTCAGGCAAAGAAGGCCTCGCAGGCCCTGACGGCCCAGCACTGCCGCAAAGGGCAAGGTACCTCTGTTTCTGCTCTTGCTTGAATCTCATTGCCTCCAGTCGCAGCGGGCTGGGGATGAAGGCGATGTCAGCCCCCTCTTTGACGAGACGGCCGATCCACCAGTCATTACTGTACTTCTGTGAAATGAACAACTGTTTCAGCATCCCGCCAACTGGTGCTGCTTAAATGACAAGCTTGTTGGAAGGAGTCGCGGTCGCTCACTTCTTTGATATGAAGGAAGTCTTTGGCATCAAAGTTGACTGCAGCGCCTTGTACGGGACAGTCTTCATCCAGAGCTCCACAGTAACTCACATTTGTCTTTACTGCGAACGCCACAGGTTTGGACTGGTTAAACAAAAAGAAGAAGACAATGTGTTTTTGCATTTTTTATGACTTGAATGACAAGAATTAATCAGTTAACTGACAACCAATAAAATTTCATAGCTAATTATTTTGGATTATGATTTTGATTTAAAATGTGTCCCAATGCTCAACACGTCTGCTTCTCAAAAGTCAAATAGACTTTGTGTTGAAACTAAACCAAATAGTTGCTTGCTGCAATCATTTTTTTGGCACTGATTCCAAATCACATTTTTCTGCCAGCACATTACTTTTGATAATAACCTCCAATACAGTCATGCATTTTGTAACATTTCTGACTCAAGGGTTTGTTTCAGCAAGAGGTGGAAGTTTTTCTTTTTCATTGCAATAAGTAAAGTACAACGCATGATGAACTTTGTAATGTGGAAGCTTTTCTAGATCAAACTTCAGACAATGAAAACCCCCCCCCAAATAAAACAAGACATTTTAATATTTCTCTCTCAATGAATTACATTGAGAGAGAAATACATCCACCTGCGATTATGATTTGCTGCTGACCAGTGTGCTAGTCCTACTTTGATGAAAAAGAGTGAATAAAATTGATATTGGATAAGTACAACTTTGTTCAATCAGATATTTTATGTCTGTCTGTCTGTCTGTCTGTCTGTCTGTCTGTCTGACTATCTGTCTGTATGTATGTATGTATGTATGTATGTATGTATGTATGTATGTATGTATGTATGTATGTATGCATGCATGCATGCATGTATGTATGTATGTATGTATGTATGTATGTATGTATGTATGTATGTATGTATGTATGTATGTATGTATGTATGTATGTATGTATGTATGTATGTATGTATTGTGATGTCACGAGGGGCTGTGTCCTGGAAGGCAAATACATCCCCCTAAGATGGCTCCACCCAGAGAGAGTCTTGGCCCCACCTGGTGGAAGGCAGCAATTAAACCCACACACCTGCAGCTGATCAGGGCTTGATTGGAAAGCAGGGCTCTTAAGGCAGAGAGCCTCTGAGTGTGCAGCTTGGGGAAAGACAAGCTCGATTGCTGTGCTCTGTGGAGAAGTTGATTGCTGCGTGGAACTCATTGCCAGTTGGGACCACATGACTGGACACTGGATTTGAACCTAGCTAAGGTGGCTAGGCTACATGACGAGAACGTCAAGAGGGGTGAGGCCTAGAGACTCTTGTAAAGAACTCCGTCTTCAGTTTTACCTCAGAAGAGACTTTATTTGGATTTAAGTATCAGAAGAGACTTTATTTTGACAAGTATTGGAAGAGACACTATTCGAACCTTTGTTGCTCGTGAATTCCCCCTGGAACCCTTGATTAAAACCTTTTGTTTGTATCCAAACCTGTCGTCCATTGCACTTCTTGTCCCGTCCCGCTGAGAGCTAGCCTCTCATGATATCACTGTGTGTGTGTGTGTGTGTGTGTGTGTGTGTGTGTGTGTGTGTGTGTGTGTGTGTGTGTGTGTGTGTGTGTGTGTGTTTTTTCAGGGTCCTTGTTCTAACATTCTGAATTAATCCCCTCCCACTCATGCAGGATTACATGCATGCCACATCATGAGCAAAAAAGGAGCGATTTATAAATAATGACACCTCGTACAATGTACAGTATTTGATGGCCTGAAATCATTGGCTATCCTACCTTAGCTCTGTCGAGCTGAAGTTGTGCCTGGCGTTCGGCTTCACGCCAATACGCCTCGCGGTCTTCCTCTGCTGACAGATCGGAATCCGACGGTCTACTGGTATAGGACTCAGCCGACCCCTGGAAGAATCGTTATGCAGTCATTTGCATATCTGCATCTCGCGTATGCTATGTTTTGCGCTGCTTTACACGTATCTGTTAACCCCAACACTCGTGAGGGAGTTTTTGTGTGTGTGTGTGTGTGTGTGTGTGTGTATACAACACAATATGCTGCCCCACCCATCCTCTGGAAGAGCAAATATAGCGCAAAAGAGCTTGCTTGGCCCCATTCCATCCTATCATCCCCCAAAGTGCACGTATATACATCATTTTTTTTGTCCTGTTTATTCTCCAATGGCACCTCCTCATTTACAAAATATATGCTCACGATAATTTTTCACTCCTTGTGGTTTAAGTCGATAGTTGTTTGTCATGTCCTTGTTATGACGATACTAGTGCAGCCTGTGCTACCAGAGACAAATTCCTTGTTTCTTCTACATACTTGGCCAATATCGATGATTCTGATTCTAATTTTGAACAAGGGTGCATCCCAGTTATCAAATTGGTTCAGTATGCATTTGTGTAACATCTTTATATTTGATATAGTTCTTGCAAAAGAAGAGTGAAGAAAATGCCAAAAAAGTAAAACAGACCAATAAATATAACACAGTAACTATGACTTAAATATAGAAACCTCTTACATATCTACTACATTATGACACGTTTGCAGAGAATTTGAAGCAACCTGCCACATGGTCCATTTTTGGTCTGAGAGAAATAATTGATTCATAAACGCATTACAATAGCAATGTAATCCCTTTGAAATCAATTAATAAATTTCAATTCTTAATGATTCTATCAGACAATGCTTCTAGAAGAGACAAAGTCGCACGTGTCAGCGCAGCAGCTGCCTGACAGAACAACTGAAAAACGCCGACCTATCTATCCCAACACCGAAATCAGTAAAACAAAACTATCGTAATAATATTAACATCTTGAGGAAATTGATTATTCTGCAAAAAATAATTTCATAAAATACTCTGATTTAATGTTAATTTCCTTTATTGGGGAAGGGGTTGGGGTAGGAATTCTATTAACTGCACAGTCGTAATTCAATGTCAAAAAATGACATCTGTATAGCTCTCTGGTACACAAAGCCATAAATCACACTGTGGTTATATCAATATCAAAGTCAAGATATGTCAATTGATCAATCCGAGAAGGGGGAGAAAGGAGAAGGGCAGGCTGGAGGGGAAACAAGGGAAAGGAATCAAAACAGAAACGCAGGTAGAGCGAGGAATGACGTTAACCACAGTGTCATGGACAGCTCGAAAACAATGGAGACTAGCACAACAATGTTCACTATGCTTTGGATCGTTTTTACGAATTAAAAATCTCCTATGAACCCCTCAGAAAAACTGATTCTGTGACTGTAAAGTGACCCTGAGAGTTTTGAAAGGCGCTTAGAAATGAAATGTATTATTATTATTATGACTGATAATAATGGTATTTTGATATGGAATTTTATATGTAAAGATAGAGAGAGAGAGAGAGACAGACAGACAGACAGACAGACGTTTCGGTTTGCGACCGACCAACGGGTGACACTGTTGGGCCCCGCCTGCAGCTGCAGGTGTTGCTCATTTTATTCGTGGGCAGTTAAAGGGAATCCCGGCACAACCATTCAGTGTTGGCTCGTTGTTTGTTTCACCCTGTCAGGTTTGTTTCATCTTGTCATATTTTACTCATGGTTTTGTTTGCTACTTTGGACCTTTTTGTTGTGATGACTTTGTTGTTTGAGATTTTTTCCTGCTGACTGTATTTAATATACTTTGTCAAATGCAGCCGGCTCCTCCCTCCTGCCTGCAATCTTAGGGTACAACATCTCCACCAGCTTGCAAATCGAGACAGAGAGAGAGAGAAACAGAGAGAGAAAGCGAGAGAGATAATATGCAATCATTGATCAGATGATATGGGGCCACGACTGACCCAAGTGAGCCTGTACCTGGGAAGCACGCAGCAGCCACCCCACCTAATGCCAATAGCCGTTAACCGACAGTATTTTCAACTCTTGTTCCAAAAACTTTGCAGTAAGAGAAAAGCCACCCGAGGCCTAGCAACACTCAGTCCTACTTATGGCAGCATGCTGCTGCAGAAATGAGTCATACGCCACAGCTCCACCATGGACTCCCCACCCCACCTCAGACGAGAAACTCTCTCCGCTGTTGGGGAAAGTGGCCTCCCACTGCATTCAACACATTTTGTCAGATCACCTATGGGTGCCAGCACCAATGCGGAGACGAGGTGAAGACTGAGCGAGCTCGAGCGAGAATCAAACCCACGCATCATGTCACCCGAGGCCCCTCCAGGGAACATTATGAATATTTCATGCCGTTGCAATATTTTCAGGTGATCTGGAGGTTGTCATTAGCTACCACCTCCCCACCCAGAACCCCCTGATCTGGATAACTAATGTTGCCTCCTGAAGAACGTGTCTGCTCAGCAACCCTATTTCTTTCAGCTGCCCCACTTCCTTGTGTAAACGCTTCTTGCCTCAGAACACGAGACATAGATACACGTGTTTGAGCAACAAAGGGAATATCAACAACCAAAAACATGCAAAGTACTGTCACGTTTTGCATGGTGATGATGGCGGGTGCAGATCCCAAGAAGCAGGCAGGAGGGAGCAGGAGGTTGTGTTTAACAAATTGTATTAAAATAAAGTCAGCAAGAACGAAATGTAAAACATCAAAATCATCTGAACAGAAAAAATACAAAGTATCAACAGAAAACCAATATTAAAGGTCCGCCAAGATTAAACAAACACACTGCACACAATGCGTTCAACAATTACCCGACACCGAATGGTCGTGCCGGGGGTCCTTTTGAGTGTCACTGATTGGAAACGACCAGCACCTGTGCAGGTGCAGGCGGGGCCGACAGCGCCACCCGTTGGTCGCCAACCAGATCATGACAAGTACAAATGCAATATATGCAGTGCAAAGACATTCTACACTCAAGTTGAACACTGACTTTGATAGATGATAGATATGTTTCTAAACTGCAAATCAAATACTGGATGTTGGTAAGATTTTGAACTTAAGCTCAGTCAAACCTCTCAACGATTGGAGGTATCACTCAACTTAAAATACATCTCAAAAACTACAATAGGCCAATAAAAACTGCCCCGACATATCACCATCAAATCAACTCATATGCTTCACAACAAACGGCACACACGCTTTGCCAAATCTTAATTTAGGTCTCTTTCGTGAGCTTGACCCAAAAACTTTAATTACAATTTGAGCCTCTGCTTGGATTTTTCATATCACGGTGGCATATTTAAGCAACTTGTTGCCCTCTTCTGATCTAAGTAAAAACTACAACTCGACAAACCATCAATGATGTACAATATTACTTTGCTGTTTCAATGTTTATTCATTGCTTATGACAAAAATAACACCACAATTTGCTGCTTTCATTTTTTTCCCCCCCAACAAGCGTAAACACAGAAAGGCCGGCCGGTGTCCTGACTTCTTTCATGTCCGAATCAGATCTTTAGGTGGCACAAAACGGCCTACGTTATCAAACCAAATCGACCAAATGACTGCATTCTCATTCACTGTCATCCAGTGCCAGGGTTTTTGTCATTGTCACTCGAATTCCAGGACCCACAGAATATTGAGTTGTATGACTACATAAATACCATGCCATGTCCATACCTACTGGTTTGTATAGCGCTTTAACAACAGCTGAAGCTATAACAAAGCGCTAACATGGAAAAAGGTAAATGCTGCCCCCTTGTGGAAAGGAAAACAGCATTGCCAGAGGCCATGGCCAGCGCTTTATCTGCACCCAAACAAGAAAAAAACTAAACCCGAACAAATTCGGGAATGTCGTAGTATGTCATATTTTCAATTCACGAATACATTCGTAAATGGCAGTGAATGAGTTAATCTCGATCACTCCATGAGCTGGACATCAAAGTAGTCAAAAATACAAACAGAAATGAGTAAGAATATTATTTTATTGTAATGGACCTTCGTGTGCTGCTGCCTCTTAGCCAGGTCATTCCTATGAAAGAAGTTGTAATGGCCAGTTTTTAAAAATCTGATTAAATAAAGGTGAAAAGGAAAATGAGAATGTTTTTTTTTTACCTGCCGTTTGATAAAACTAGATGTTGTGTCCGAGGACGTGCTTCCATCCGAGCGTTTGAAGCGACTCTTGCGTTTCGGCAACTTCCTGGGCAGCTGTGGACAAACATAACGGAACAGCAACATTTCGAACAGATCAATATTCCAATACTCTTCTACCAACATCAGACATGCTGTATACCATATAATGTGCTTAGTTTGCTTCTTAAATTGATGCGTATTTCCCATCGTTTTTGTCAAGTTGGATCAAAATATTGTGGTCTGTGATATTGGTGGGCCAACCGGGAACATTTTTTAAAAATATTGTTTATTATTATGTGTTATGTATTATGTATAATTATTTACATTTTACACAATTTATTAACTTCAATGGAATTAGGGGTTTGTACAATAAAAAGAAGGTAGAAGGGCAGTGGACTGGCTAGCACCTCTGCTGCACATGTCTGGGCTTCAAAGTTTGAAACTCAGTGTGTGTCACGGTTTGCAAGGTGGTGATGGCGGGTGCGGATCCCAAGAAGCAGGCAGGAGGGAGCAGGAGGTTGTTTGACAAATTGTATTAAAATAAAGGTCAGCAGGAACAAAATGTAAAACATCAAAATCATCTGAATGGAAAAAATACAAAGTAGCAAAAGAAGACCAAAAGTAAAAGTCCGCCAAGGTTAAACAAACACATACACAATGCATGCAGCAAACAAGCAGCAAACAAACAATGAACCGGCACCGGATGGTCGCGCCGGGTGTCCCTTTAAGTGTCAATGATTAAACGACCAGCACCTGCGAGGCTGCAGGCAGGGCTGACGTCGCTACCCGCTGGTCGCCAATCTGATCGGGACGACCAGCACCTGTGCAGGTGTAGGCGGGGCCAACAGCGCCCCCCGTTGGTCACCAACCAGATCATGACAGTGTGGAGTTTGCATTTTGTCTCCATTCTTGTTTGGGGTTTCTCTGCTATCCACATTTCAAAAATGCAATATGAGTTAAGTGGAAACGATATACACTACTGTTTTGTGCTTAGGTATCAACGTTTGTATGCCCCGCGTCTGTCTGTTGACCAGTCCAAACTGCAACCACCTCTTGCCCAATTTCAGGTGCGTTTTGCGCCTGCTAAAATGGATGGATTTTGATTACTATCCAAAACACCTTAAATAATTGAACGGACAAAGGTACAAGTTGCTGCTTTAGTCCGAAGTTAATACTTATCAAATAAATTGCTAATTTATAAAAAGGAACTAACTTTGCATCGATTTTGATATGTTCAGAATGAATGTATTACACATATTGATCATCTACAAAGACAACTTTAACCCATCAAAATCTCTAAGATTGCACGCAGATTTATGTTAACATTAGCATTAAACCACCAGTGTCATTTTCACAATCAGTATCTATTCCAAACGCGAAACCTCGATCTCATCTTGAACCATATGTTATAGTAGCCCCTCAAAGGAGCGACCGAGTGGAAAAGAGAACCTGTTTTCTTGAACTGCAGCTTTCCTCAAATCACAAACGGACACTGCAGGAGGATGCTCTTAACACTTGTCTTAAATGAATACATCCGTCATGTAAAATGATAAAGGCCCTCCACATTGAGACGACATGTGAGGGGGATAATCACAGTAGCGTTTCTGATTGGGACAAAAAGAGTAAAAAAAATACAAGCAGCACCTGCATCGATACTGTCATAGTGTGTGGAAAGATGGCTATGACTATGATAACGCCATTTAATTCCTTTTTTTTGGGGGGGTTGTCGATCGAGAAGTAACTGCAGAAAAAAGAGGAGAGTATCGCCGATAAACCAAAACGCGACGCGTTCACGTTCACCCACAAGATAACGACCCAACCCATGGTCATCTTAAATCATTCGAACCTACCTGGAAATAGTGCGACTGGGGGGCGCTTTCCACACTCGAGAGCGGGTCTGCGGGCGGAGTGGACATGGTGACGGCTGGCACCGCGGAGTGTGAGCGGGGGCGAGATGCACGAGATGCACGCAGACATGGGTTACTGGAGGTGGACTGAGGCAGGAGGCGACAGCAAACACATCGAATCAGGGATTCTAAGAGCGCGTCGAAGCCAAAACACAAGCGCAATGCGATCGGTCAAAAATAAATAAATAAAAATGTACAGTATAACCCAAAAACGGTCGCAGCAGAAGAGGAGATCAGTAATGATGACGCGCCTTGGAGACCGAAGCAGAGACTGCCTGCCTGCAAAGGTCCGTACTAAGTGCCTCCTTGCCGGGGGTGTCCAAACTGGTTTAGATGGATGCAAAATGCCTCCACGCGGCCATAAAGACCGACACTTGTCACCATGACACCATGAAACTTAAAATGAAAATCGAACTTGAATACATTTATTCGGGTACTTGACCGAGTGTCTGTGAAAATGTGTGGGGTTGGCGAGGGGTCTCAGATATGATTTGATAGAATCTTTCAATGTCAGATAACAACATGGCCACCATGCCTACATTGTCCTTCGTAATTAATGGCACTGTTGGTTAAGCATTTAATAAATTTTGGTTTTGTCGAAATAACAAAGCACCAACGTGAAAGAAAGAAAGAAAGAAAGAAAGAAAGAAAGAAAGAAAGAAAGAAAGAAAGAAAGAAAGAAAGAAAGAAAGAAAGAAAGAAAGAAAGAAAGAAAGAAAGAAAGAAAGAATCCAAAGTAAATGTCAAATGTTAATTTAAGTGGATTTAAAAAAAATCTTATGTTAAATTTCAATCAAGGTTTGGTGACAAGAACAGCCAATTAAAAAACGAGATGTTTGCTTCATGTTTGTTTTCAACATTAACTTGTTCCAGACGTGCACATTTCATGACTTTGCTGCTGTGAAATGTAAATTTCTCCACTGCTAGACGAATAAAAGTACATCCAATCCAATCCTATCCAATCCAATGACGTCCCTGGTCCACTGGTGAAAAGGACGCTTTGATCCTCTACTCTTTCATCTAGAACTACTTCATACAACAAAGAGGGTGCAGAAAGTGCTTAAGATTGAATTATGTTATGTGCCTTTTGTGTTGTGTCACATATTTATTATTTAGTTTTAGTTGTTTTTTTTACTTCAAGAGGGCACGGCGAGAGTGCATGGCTGCCTTTACAGCAGGTCCTGTATTTTGTTTGTCTACTTCTTTCATCTGGAAATGCTTTATGTAACAAAGAGGGTACAGAAAGTGCTTAAGAATGAATGTCTCTCTGTGTCTTTGTGTTGTCATGTTATTTAGTTTTTTTGTCCTTTTGACTTCAAGACGGCGCCGCGAGAGTGGCTGCCTTTCCAGCAGCTCCTGTGTTTTGCTTTTCTACTTTCATTTCTTTCATAACTTTGCTGCTGTGAAATGTAAATTTCTCCACTGTGAGACTAATAAAGGCAAATCCAATCCAATCCAATCCAATCCAATCCTTCCATAACTTTGCTGCTATGAAATGTTGATGAAAGAGGAAAGGATCAAAGCGTCTTTTTCACAGTGGATCAGTGACATCATGGTAAAATATGCACGGCTGCTACAAGCTAAAGGTTGAAAGCAAACATTAAGCAGTAGCATCCATTGACGAAAAGCGATTCTCTCACATCTGTTGTTCCACGTAAATCCGCTTCAATTCCAAGCCACGACAGTTTCATGTACGCATCGGCAGTGTGCACTTACGCTCCTTTCTTCTCATTGCGGGCTCCTCAAGACATTCATCCATCCAACCGCAGATTGTCCAACAACACTATAACCTTTCCGCTGAACATAGCAGGGCTGTGAAAATGTTCCATATTACAGGCGCAAAAAAGCACAAATGCCCCAGAGCTGTCCAGCGATGACAGTCAAATGACACTGGCATTCCTCCCAATCAAAATGCATTCATTCATTCATTCATTCATTCATTCATTCATTCATTCATTCGTGCGTTCATTCATTTGTTCATTCATTATTTCATTTCAAAAACCCAGCAGACTAATTTCAAGTACAGATGTTGCAGTAGGCCAGTAAGGCATGTACAGTTTTTAAGACTTTGGCGTAACTGAAAGTCATACAGTGAAGCACTGTTTTGACATCATGTGTCTTTTGTTTTTGAAAGTAAAGTCTGCTTAAGATTTGTACGAACCAAGCAATGAATTAAATTTGCTGGTGACTTTACTTGCTTGATATTCATTCAGAGGAGCGTGTGATTTTTTTTGCATATGAGAACAGGGTGAGTACGAGTACGAATACCTGATGCTGGATATCAAGGATTTCTATCCATCCATTTTCCGTACCGCTTATTCCTCATTAGGGTCGCGGGGGGTGCTGGAGCCTATCCCAGCTGTCTTCGGGCACGAGGCAGGGGACACCCTGAATTGGTTGCCAGCCAATCCCAGGGCACACAAAGATGTGCAACAGTCACACTCACAGTCAAACCTAGGGACAATTTGGAGTGTTCAATCTGCCTGCCAGGCATGTTTTTGGAATGTGGGAGGAAACCGGAAGACCCGGAGAAAACCTACGCGGGCCCGGGGAGAACATGCAAACTCCACACGGGGAGGCCGGAGCCGGACTCGAAGCCGGCGTGCGAACCACTTGACTACCAGGCCGCCTCAAGGATATATAATGAACACTCAAACAAATGGTATTTACCGAGGCTCATCCCATGTCCATGTGGTGATGGGTCCCTGCAGACCCTTTTCTCACCACTAGAGAGAGTACCGCCACCCTAAATTGGACCACGCTAGGCAAAGACTTGCATGGCTGAGGACGGCTGCGCCAACCAACCAAAGTTTGATCTACTTACACAGGATGTTGGAGAAATTAGTTGTCAAAATAAGAGGCTTCATTTGCTCAAATGCAATAAATCATTGCAAACTTCAAGGAAATTTTATATTTTCTTGAATCATTCAATATTATTAAAAATAAAGTTTAGATCATACTTTCTAATTAGTAAAATCATGTACATAATTTTGTCCAACATTTACCACATCTTAACATGACAGTGCCACTGACAATAAAATATGTTGGTCTAATGTTTCTGAAACATACCCAGGATATAAATAGTTTACGGTTGTTCAATATAGTTCTTATTTTGCTTTAACTTTTGTACATTAAATCGAGTTAGCTCCTAGGTGTGATCGTGACTGCGAATGATTGTTTGTCTATGTGTACTGTGATTGGCTGGCAACCAGTTCAGGGTTTACCCAGTATACAGTATTGCCCAAATACAGCTTCAACAGGTAAGACCTCCAGCCCGCACCCCACCGTGACCCATGTGGGGATAAAGCGGATCAGAAATGCATGGATGCACAGTTTTAGGGCTAAGGTTTGCAATTATTTTTTCGCATTAGAACCCTTAGTCATATTTTGAAAAAACATTTTTTTTTTGTTTTGCATGAAACATCTTCTTAGGGCAGGGGTCGGGAACCTATGACTATTGAGCCACACATGGTTCTTTGATGATTGCATCTGGCTTGCAGAGAAAAGAAAATATTCTAGCCTTTTTTGCTGCTTGTTTACTGTTTGGACTGCAGTTGGCAATTTCGATGAGATGATACTCACCTATTTGACCATTGCTGTCGAAACAGGAAACTCCCTCTTTTGAAAAAAGAGAAAAGAAAAAAAGATGACGAATATTGTACACTTCAGGTTGAATGGCCAAAGGATTCCCCTTTGAGGAGAGAACAGGTTGTGTTGTGATTTTAATTTGCAATGAAACAAATCATCGATGAAACAGTCGAATGTCAGGGGCACTTTGACATGCCCCATGCTACGTTCGAATCAATATACTCTGCGAGAGACAGCAGAAAGCAAGCGTGCAAGCTAATGTGCAGCGTGCAGGCTAGCTAGCAGTAACTTCGTGTATGGACTGATTTTCATTCTGATTCATTTTGATAGTTAGGCTGGATTTTTTTTTTTACCAATCACGAGGAATGGAAAACCATTCACATTAATAATGAGTATTATCACAAAATTATTATTAATAATACATTATGACATTTTGTTAAAATATTTCGATTTTATGGCTCACTTAGTCAAAACCGTTCCCAACCCCTGCCTTAGGGTGATGGCCACCTGACTGAAATTGATTACACCCTTATTATTAATAAATGGAATGCCATCAGTAAAAATGCTCTTGCTGTCCAAGGATAGAGCACTTAAAAATCACGCCAGTTGTATTTTAAAAACAACCACCGGAAGTGAGATATGGCCTTCCTCGCCTTACCTCCCTCGTCTTGACAGTCGTACCCGGAGCTTGAGAGGGTCAGGGGGGAGGAGATGCAAGGGAGTGGAGCGAGACGATTCCGAGAGGCGCACCACAGGGTGACCACTTCAGCGGCACCATCCGTGGGCAGCTAGCCCCACCAATGGTATTCCACCCGGGACGTTCCCTGCCACTCCTTGCCGGATCGACTTGTTCGCTGCGGTCACGGAGATGATCACGGTGAGTCCGCGTCTTGCTCTCAAATGAGCCGCCACCGCTCTGCACACACCACGACAGACCTACGTGTGTAATACAGTGTCCAACACGCACGCACGCGTCCCCGAGGCTGTTGTACCAAGCCGCCTGGCGACCCTCCGTCAAAGTGGAGTGAATGACAGAGCTGGAGGCCGCCATTCTTCTGCTAATTGTTGGCAGAGGAGACGCGGCCGGTGCATGTTTTTTACTCAGACGCTAAGAACAACATCAACGCCATCTGCCTGGACGTTCGGGCTGTTGTATTGTTGTTGTCATTCACCGATGTTGCGCGCTTGCAGATTTATTTGAATAACACCAGTCAAAAACACCACACTGGACATTGATTCCAATGCAGTTTGAAGACGATCAATTGCAACCAATCGATGCTGAGGAATGTGCAGCAGCTATTGAATGTGTCGCTGTCAATAATATGAAGAAGAGTATTGATGAATAATACTGAATCAAAGAGGCTAAATGGCTGCGCGCGGCGTGTCTGTGGCGGCCCACTGGTCCGCTGAACCAGCGGTCCCCGCTATGGTTGTCACATAGGCCACGCTCTTATGTAACAAGAAGCCTACGCTGTCTGAATGCGGTCCCGCACAACACTGCCCGCGCGTGGCCCTCTCTCTCTCTCTCTCTCTCTCTCTCTCTCTCTCTCTCTCTCTCTCTCTCTCTCTCTCTCTCTCTCTCTCTCTCTCTCTCTCTCTCTCTCTCTCTCTCTCTCTCTCTCTCTCTCTCTCTCTCTCTCTCTCTCTCTCTCTCTCTCTCTCTCTCTCTCTCTCTCTCTCTCTCTCTCTCTCTCTCTCTCTCTCTCTCTCTCTCTCTCTCGCCCTCTGTCTCTCTCTCTCTCGCTCTCTCTCTTGCATTGATCACATCATTCGTGTGTGAGACTTAAACGCGCCCGGACAAAATAAGACATTAATTTCCCCGCAGATCGCTTGATTATTTGGAACATCTGGACGCCAGCAAAAGATGCGCAGCTTGGCTTGGGCATCACGTCGAAAATGGATGAATGACTTGTACACACGCGCGGACGTTCGTGTGTGTGCGTGCGCGCGTGCGTGTGCTCTCCCAAGCGAGCTCCACGGTCACAGCGGCCACCGCGACGCGAGTTAGTCCACGCTGTTCGACCTTGTGCTGGGGAGAGGAGGGACGAAGCCAGGGAAGGTGGAAGGGAGTCGGGGGTGTCTCCTTGAATCTGGTCGATGGGGAAGAGGAGGAGGAGGAGGCATTGGACGTGCCAGAGAAGGCGCAGGCAGGCGAGATAGAGCGAGGAAATGCTATTTTTGCTTCACCAACGCAGCATGCTCCTTCCGGTTCAAAACGCAGGTCTTCAGGCCTGATAACATTAGCCATCTGCGTGCTAAGACCGACAGATGTTTTCGACGGCAGCATATAGTGAACTCGCTATACATCCTGCTTAAATAGCACGACAAAGAACCACGCACATTTCAAATGACAGATTACAGAAACACTGTTCACGTAATATTTGTTTCAAGAAGTAGCTCCATGTGTGTAATTTGAATTTCCTGTTATACTTAAATTGGACCTGAGATATTGAGCTGAGCTGTTACGCTGCAGCGGAAAAGCAATATGAGTGAGCTAGAATAAACTCCTGTAGCAGACGTGCACAGTTCACCCTGATCCACTGGTGAAAAGGACACTTTGATCCTCTCATCTTTGATTGAATGACTGTCTGCCTTATGTGTTGTGTCACATTATTTGATGGCGCCGCGAGAGTGGCTGCCTTTACAGCAGGTCCTGTATTTCGGTTTTTGTACTTCTTCCTTTCCTTCCCACTTACTTTCATCACTTTGCTGCTGTGAAATGTAAATTTATACACTGTGAGACTAATAAAGGCGAATCCAATCCAAGCCGATGCTTAACATCATTGCTACTTATCAATGTGTATGATAAATGCCCCAATCATTGCAGCTTAAAGTTAGGTTCCAGTGGTGACATGGCTGACATGGCATCCCTCTCCTGATCAGATCAGTGATCAGTTATTTTATTTTTTTCAGTGGCTGACTGGTGATTGGTTCTAAAATTTGGATTCTGTAAAAATGTCTTCTTCGGTCTCAGTCTCCTGCCATCGGGCTCCACCAGTAACTTGAACCAGAACAAAGATCCCCGAGCTGTTTAATCCAATGTTGAAGATGATTTCGCATAAACCCCATCATTCAACAACAACAAAAACAAAAACAATGCAGCTTGTAAGAATGCAGAATTGATAGTGACTCTAGGAAAACATGAGCGACAGAAGCTGGCCAACAAACAAGTTGTGTAAAGTTGTGGGTGAGTTGGAGCCTAACTGTGCTAACCGGCTAACGAGAGCCAAAGCACACAGCAGACGAATCGCTATTCCACCACTGTGATCATAATGATAAACATCAATTCTCAATCATGTTCACACCTACCGAGTATCTTTGATTGACTTAACATGAATGTTTTAGGGATGGGCAAGAAGGCTAGAGACGTGATTAACTCTCCAGTACCTGAAGAATAACCCACGTTAGCACAGAGAGAACACATAAACTGCCCGCAGGCGAGCGTGAGCTGAGATTGAAACTTAGTTCCTGAGGCAGAAGTGATAACCACGAGGCCGTTGGGTTGCCCAAATTTGAACTCCTCAGCTCTGATTTGTTGCGCATGTGTAATCATATATATATATTACATGCTTGAGTAACTGTCACTCTCTGTCTATCTGTATTTCAATTTCTCCTTTCTACCCAGAGAAAGTCGTGAAGAATGGTCTTCTCGCAAAGTTTTGTGGTTTAATCAGCATCTCGGGCACACTCGGAGACCTGGAGCGTTGTGGCGCACATTTTGGCTCCATCAAGTCGCTCCCCGTGTGCCGCCCTCCAGTGCGACTTCGTATAAATGAGTGAGCCGGCTGTGAGGGAAAGGGCGGGGACATGTACCAGAACCCCAACAGGTAAGATGCCAACGCAATCGGGAATTGTACTTATTTGGCTTTTATCTTTTTGTATCGCTGTCTTCACGCAGAATGTCCTGGTTCAGTGGTTTCCTAGTCGCCAGGGTGGATGACCGTAAGACCGCGTGGGGGGAGCGCAATGGCAAGAAATCCAAACGGAGGGGAGGCTCATCGCTCTGCAACCCACGTTACATGAGCTGTCTTCGGGATCCAGATGCGATGGAACCTCCCACCGGCGCCCCCCTCCACCAACACCATCGTGGAGGGATGGCGGGGGCCATGGGAGGCGGGGGCAACTTTGGAGCCCGTTGTGGATGGCAGGAAGACCACTACGGAAAAAGGGCCGGGTCCCATAGGGAAGGGGTGGGGCTTAAATCGGTGGACTTGGACTTTGAGGACGGCCACTTAAAGGGCAGGAAAGGCGGGTGCAATGGCGGCGGCGTCGACATGGGAGACGACAGCGGCAACGGCGCAGCTGGCGTGGTGACAGCCGCCGATTGTTGGCTCAGGGTGGTGCGAGTATTCCAATCGAAAAAGTTCCAGTCCCGCAAACTGGAACGCCTTTACCAGCGATACTTCTTCAGGCTCAACCAGAGCTCTTTGACCATGCTGATGGGGGTCCTGGTGATCGTGTGTGGCATCATGCTGACCTTCCACTGTGTCCACGCAGCCCCCCACGTGGCCTACTCGTCTGCCTTGTCGGTGGCAATGGCGCTCTTCATGGCGCTGATGGTGGTGTGCAACCGCAACGGCTTCCATCAGGACTACATGTGGATGGTCAGTTACCTGGTCATCGGCGTCTTAATGTCGGTCCAAGTCTTTGGGGTGCTCATGGTGGCACCCCGCAGCGCTTCAGAGGGCATCTGGTGGTCTGTGTTCTTCATCTACATCATCTACACCCTCTTGCCTGTAAGGATGAGGGCGGCGGTTTTTAGCGGAGCTGTACTGTCCATCATACACTTGGTGACCACCTGGCAGATCAACCAGGAGGACCGGTTCCTTTGGAAACAGGTAAGAGAGCTTGATGCCTGACTTGTTACACAGCTCGGTTTTCTTATCACGGTTGGCGTGACCAAGGCAGAAAAATAACTTGACAGTTGTGGAGTTGACAAACTTTTCGGATCCAGCATTGTTCTCAATGCTTTTACCTGAGAAACTATGAGGCAATTCTGATGTTTTAGAGCTTCCAAAATATTCAGTTTTCTGACAAAGTAAACAGGGCGGTTTGTTAGTCGAGTGGTTCGCAGGTCGACTTCATAATGCAGAGGTACCAGGTTCAATTCCAGCTCAGAAATCCCAGTGTGGACTTTGCACGTTGTCCCTGCGTGGGTTTTATCCTCCGGTTTCCTCTCACATTGAGGAGGTCTGATTTAACACTCCAAATTCAGCGTGAGCACGAATTGTTGTTCGTTTCTGTGTGACCTGCGATTGGCTGGCAACCGTGTCAGGGTGTTCTCCTCCCTATTGCCTGAAGGCAGCTGGGATAGGCTCCAGCACCCTCCGCGTCCCTAGTGAGGAAAAAACGAATTCTGAAGATGAAGGAATGACAACATCACAACATCAAAATGAAAAAAAAAGAAGCGTAATACTTGGCTGTAACAGCAAAGGTGCTATTGATTGAGTTGTGTTGATTGATAACAACATAACGTCAATAGAAGTTTCTCATTTAAGAAGAAATGTTTGTCTCAGCACAACTCTGGCATCGCACTAGGATGTGCAGAACATTCAGAATGAGACTGAATCAATCAAGCGATTCCTTGATCATAAATGTAACATTTTTTACCTGTAAAGGATTGTACTGTTTGATTTTGGGAGGGTGGAGCACAATGGGTCTCTGTGAGTATGCACTGTTGGATGAAATTCTTCCCAAAAATATGACCAACAGCATTTTGGGATGAACAAGAAATGTACACTCAAAGAATGTTTAACGGGAACAAGGTGCTGTTTTTAGAAATTTAATACAGATAGTTGAAGCTGTTGCACATGGAATGATGGAATGATGGAATGACATTTTGTCAGAAAGTCTCTGTTACTGTAGTAGTTCAAGTATGAATAAGTGTTGCATCATACTGTAATGTGACTATCTGTAGCCAGGGAAGTATGGATGAATCTGAAATTGGTTTTTGTAAGTATTCAGTTCTGGAAACCTATGAAAAATCAGAAATTATTGTCGAAAAAAAGAATGAATATTACAAAAAAAAACAACTTCTATTTGGTGTACAGTGAACAATAATCAATCATCAAATAAATTAATAATTATTTGTGACAATTGTTTAATTGCTTTTGAGAGGTTTTCACGCTTAAAAGTGTTCAAATCCTTCGATTTTCATATTCTCCTCAGTAAATATTGTCCGACTTATCTAGTCATTTATTCAAGCAGATGGATTACGTTTGTGCTATTTTTCAAAATGAGACATTTGCAATCATCTGCAACATCTGATTTTACTTCGGAACAGCA
This sequence comes from Hippocampus bargibanti, assembly GCF_051943395.1. Taxonomy (NCBI): domain Eukaryota; kingdom Metazoa; phylum Chordata; class Actinopteri; order Syngnathiformes; family Syngnathidae; genus Hippocampus; species Hippocampus bargibanti. Next base: position 10,045,243 of record NC_142734.1, read on the forward strand.
ACAATTAAAACTTTTGCATATTTTCTGACAGATGTGACAGAAAAAACCCGCAACTGAATGCTAATGAATTCACATTATTTCAATTTCAGCCCTGCCAATTTGAAATACAAATGGAATATCCTTTTTCTGATAATGTCCGTTAGTTGCGATCAATGTTTTATTCATTTATTTTTATATAGATTTATATATGCACAGAACATAAAATGGTATAACTATCCTACTATTTTTCCATTGCTTATTGCATTTCCTTTTTTCCCTCTTAAACCAATTCAAAATGTCCCTTCAATATTTCGTCAGGGCTGTTTGATTGTGTGAGCAGACGCTGTGGTGAAATGTCTGCCATGTTTGTCACCACGACACATCCACGAACTGACATGTACTGGGTGTCTCTGTTCAGACAGTGTGTTGTTTGTGCGTCATTGCCAAGGGCCTGAGGGCTCGCTGAAGGTCAGCAGGCCGAGTCAAGCTGCCTCGGCTGGACGACTCTGTGCTTGCCAGTGGGAGAGTACTATGATATTAAGCAGGGTCACTTGGGTCTCTGTGTCGACACACAAGAGATGCTTTGTACACATCCCCAAGGGGAAGGTCTGTGGTGGTGAGAATAACAAGAGTGGGATTGGGGGGATTTCATTGTCATCGCCACTCGGACTCTGATCTTTGTATATTATATCAGGATGTTCAATATCACTTTTTAATTTTTTTAATGCGTGTATGCTTAACGGGTCGATCATGATAGAAAAGTGCATCGTCCATCAAAAAAATGTCGGGCTCCCTGCCGTACTCCGCAAGGAAAAAAATAGTCCTTTGATAGTTGGCTAATGCAAATTTCCCCAATGTGGGACTATTAACTCATTCACTGCCATTCACAAATTTATTCGGGAGTTGAAAATATTACGGAGAGCGCCATTCCCGAATTTGTTTGGATTTGGTTTTTTCATGCTTGGGTGCTGATAAAGCGCTGGCCATGGCCGCTAGCAATGCCTTTTGTTTTCCACAAGGCGGCTGCATTTCCCTTTATTTCCATGTTAGTGCTTTGTTCCAGCTTCAGCTGTTGTTCAAGCGCTATATAATATGTATGTCTTGAATTGTATTTTGGACAGCCGCCCTCATTTCAAGCTCATAGAATTCCAGACCCATAAAACTTGGGAATTTATTTCTGATGAAATAAGAGAGTCTAAAGTTTTTTACGCTGCATTCAATGTTTATGTAGTCCTAAAACTCAATATTCTGTGGGTCCTGGAAAATTGGCGACACTGACAAAAACCCTGGAGTGGACACTACTTTTGCACGTCTGGAAGTGAATGTGTTAAAGGCTTTCTGATTCTTTCTCATTGATAGATACAGCATATGTTGCCTTCATTATAAGGTTTTGCTGACGGTTTTAATATTTTTTTATGGCCCCAGACATTTTATTTTTGGTCCAATATGGCTGTTTCAACATTTTGGGTTGCCGACCCTTGGGTCCCTTAACATGGATGCAGTTCACGTCTTTAAGCGTGCATGCCATTTAGCTTCTGACAGTAAAATGGCCAAAACTGCGCACCTTGGTATCGATGACTGGTATCGGACATTGTTGTGAGTAGCCGATATGTTGAATAAGGACGATATCACCTCGATTAGCATTCTTCCCTACTTTGATAAATTAAAAAAAACACAAGACTAAACTGTGCCGTTTTGCAGCCATTAAATGAAGGAAAGCCCCATAGATCATGTTCATGGGAACTCTGCAATTAGAGCTTATGCATCCGACACACAGTATACGGTAGTGTAATCCATCACCTGCCTCAACAACATTTGCCTTCATCACGAGAATGAATGCTGTGAGATAACGGCAGCTCAACGATATTTTGTGTATTCCGAACGTCATCTGTGTACTATGAGGCTATGAGGTTTTACGGTGTCATTAATCACGACTTCTCACTTGTGTGTATTTCCTCTTTCTCCGCTCACTCATTAACCCCACTGGATTTGTGTCAGTGGTGAAAGTTCCTGATACAGGAAATGTGGCTCCTCATGTTTTATTTTTTGCTTTCTGCAGATTAATACAAAAGGAGATCTGCAAAGGCGAGCCTTGTTAGTGTTGCTTGTGGTTTACAGAGTCTGCTAAGCAAATGCACATTTGCATCTACATGGGAGGCCCGGGAAGCCACAGATCAATGAATCAATCATCTGACAAGATAATAGTTTTGTCCTTTAGTCGTGCTTGAAACTCAATAATTTCATCCACACGTATCAGACTTGTATTATAAATTAGACCCAAGGCATAACTGTGTCCAGTTAAAATAGCTGCCAATCAAAAAGTCTGGAATAATCACAGTGACAGTGTGTCCTGGAATGTTCATCTGTGATACAAGTGTGAATTGGCTGTTGGAGATAATGTGACAAGATTTTTAAATTTATGACTGGCGTTTCATGGTCTGCCCTTGAAATGCAACTTCCTACATTCCTGTAAACAATCTATTCTAACCCATCGGCTGTTCAGATCTATTAATCTGCTTCGATTACTTTGTGTGTCTCACTGTCTCGTGCACGTTCCACTTGTGGAGTATTGAATCAATTTATTAAATGTGGAACACATCTATTTAATTGCCAAAACGTGCAACAGCTTGTAACAGCGATGTATCAGGTTCATCATTCTGTTGTTTTTTTTTTGGATCCTTAGACCTCACATCTGAAACAAATTAGCAAGAGCTGTGCAGTCATTACACACCCAATCAGCCACACACACATATACACAGACTCTTGAAGAACAACATCGTTATTTATTTGTGTAGAGATGTCATTTAGGATTACAATTTTTGTTGAGAACTTGCTAATTTGGTTGAATCGGTTGTTAGAGTGTACATGTGGTTGGGAAATGATTGGAAAATTAGTAGACACAAAAATATTTAAATAGACACTAATGAGGACATGACTCAAATAGAATCCTTGAGGTTCACCATTTGCAACCAAAATCAATGCTGTATCTCATTCTTGGCCAAATGTTGCACAAGTACAAGTATAGCAAGAACGGCATCAGCACTACATGTCACCAAATAACGCACCAGTTTTTGCTATACTCTTGAGGAAATTCAAATGTGATAGGCTTAAATAAAACTGAACATTTAATGCATTGGCAGCAAAATTTAATTGATTTAAAATAAAGTTGTTCTTGGTTGAAATGTGCAAATATAAAACACTGTTGCATAAAAGTCCATATGGTTGTTTGCTGAGTTTTATCATTGTCACGGTTTGCAAGGTGGTGATGGCGGGTGCGGATCCCAAAAAGCAGGCAGGAGGGAGCAGGAGGTTGTTTGACAAATTGTATTAAAATAAAGGTCAGCAGGAACAAAATGTAAAACTTCAAAATCATCTGAATGGAAAAAATACAAAGTAGCAAAAGAAGACCAAAAGTATAAGTCCGCCAAGGTTAAACAAACAGATACACAATGCATGCAGCAAACAAGCAGCAATTTTTTTTTTTAATTTAAACTGCATCAATCCCATCAGATGTTCACATTCTCACAGATGCTAGTTCTTTTAAATTATTTACTTGCAATTATAGTCACATTGGATCTAGAATTGCTGGTGCACGGGGAAGGCATGTGATTTAAATATGTGTGTACATTAGTTGTTTTAACATTGTCATTATAACTCAAGAAAGGTTACAGTAAAAAGAGGAGAAGGCAGTGCATTAGAAACCGCAAGTCGGTTCAAAATTGCAAATCAGCTGAGGACAATCAATGGAGGGGCAGGTCCAGAAGATTAAGAGCAGCAATACAGGTGATGTTATGACAAGTTAGGTCAAACAAAGTGGAACATAAACACGTGCATTAGGCAAACGTGCAAAACCAATGTACAGGTGCAAGGTTCAAATCACGGGATGAGCAACGCGCAAAATGACCGGACGGATGGTCCAGGCCAGTGTCCAAAATTGGACAGATGATCAGAGGGTGCTGCTACACATGTCCAATCTGTCGGGACGACACACTTGGTGTAGCGGGCCAACACGCTCGCCCGTTGTCACAACCAATCAGATTGGAGTTTGATTTTCTCCACAATTATTTGTTCTATCATCACAATTCATAGATAAAGGTAAACATTCTAATCGATTGTGTTATAATAACTTGTATCCGGACTTTTGACCATCAAATGATACACCTATATCCCAATTTCATTTTCGCCTAACTAAATGAGATGATATTTCAAACTACATTAAACCCTTTTTAAACAGACTACAAAGAAACATTCTTAATAGTTATAGCTTATCAATGGAATTGTAAAAAAGGACCTTTGCAGACTTTTCATAATGACAAATTGATTACAAATATCTAACAAATGCTTAAATATCATCTCATGTAAAATAGCCCAATATAACCATAGGGATATTCACATCATTCTTTCACAAAGATACAAATACAGAACCCCGATATCATACTTCAAGTGTCAGACTAGATAACGCATCTAACTTTTGGGTTACGAATAACAACAAAGAGGAGCTACCTAACAAAACGCGACCGTCAGTTACACGTAAGCCCATACATGCCATGTTGTAAGTCATGAATCGACATGGAGGGGATTCCAACTGAAGGGGTCTGGCAGAGTAAATGGAGCATGGCCTGATCGTAGTCTGATGGGTGGACGAGCAGATACTGAACGAACAAGCGATACATCGTAAAGGGTCAAGACCCAAAAAAGCGCAAACAGCGTCATCAAAATAAGAAAAGTCGCTTACTGACAAAACATGGAGGGCGCTTTCCACAATCGAGACGGTCGCGGGCAGGACATGTCCTGCACGCGGTACTGGTGCCGAGTCAAGGTCACGCATGAGCAGGACGCAGACACAGAACATGAACTAAGAATAAGAAGATAAACAGCGAATTCTGTGAAGGTGGAAAATAGATAATGTGAATCCAATAGTCGCATCAAAGAGGTCAATGTACAGCCTTAAAGAGCTTGTAATGGCAAAGGTTTTAAAAAGTGAAAATAAGGCCGGAAAGAAGGAAAAGAAGGAGAAATGAGAAAAACGCAGAAAAAGACAGAATGATCCCAGAACATGAAATTATAAGATTAAAAACTAGCTTTAATCAGGTTTTGACGAGGCATTAAAAAGTGTTGTGTTTCAAATTAATTTAGACGTGATTTCAGACTTGTTGAAATGTAAATTTCCACAGACATAAGCACATCCATCCAACTCCTAATGCCTCAACTGTTTGGTTACATTAAAATTTGTTTTCTAATACAAAAGACCAAGGAAAGAAATAGTTAGGAATAGTTAAATTAGTAAAGAAAGAATATGTAGAAGAGGAAGAAGGAAGGTCAAGAAGTCATATTGTAAATTTAATGAATCTTAGTGTGATTAATAAGTTTGATTTGAAACTTCAATGTATGGACAGATTTTAGTTTTTTTGTTCAGCTTCTTTCCATTTGGTACATGTATACTTCTGCTGTGAATGTAATTTCACTGCTACAATAAATCAATCCAATCCTCCAATCATAACTCCATCGATCATCCAAGAAGGATCCAATGCTCAAATTACAGTGATCTGCTTATGAAATTACTTGTACAAATAAAGGTAAAAGTGCTTATTACAAAGTAGCTATTTTGCACGTTAAGTCAGTATGTTTTATTCAAACAACAGAGCTGATGCGCCTTCACGTCCTTTTGTTGCACTACCAATCAACGAATTCATGAGCAAGCAATGTCCTAAGCATATCTTCGTCATGGGCTGTAATTTACCTTTTTCCGACTAAGACGCGCTGTGAGGTGACTTCCAGCACCCTGCAATGCTTTCACTTCCATATCTTCGTACTCTCATGTGATATATTCATCCATTATCATTCATAACTGCATTATAAGTTCATGCAGAGCATCAAGTCTTTAAGTACCAACTATTCATGAAATGTGAGAGTGACACAGTTAAGTTTTTAAGGGTAGTAATCTGTACAAAGCAGTTATTGCAATGGTTTTGTTATAATTCGAAGATTACACTACATTTGAAAGGGTGTCACTACTGTTTTCCCTGATCGCTTGATTCATCCACGATTTCGCATACCATTGCCATTCCAGCTGTACATTGCGTCCATTCCTCCGCGATCAGCGGGACCGCTGATGGCCAACACTGCATTCTCAAGCAATGGAAATTACATTTATGTCCACAACCCAATCATGTCAGTCATAATTCAATGAATGAGTCTCAAAACCTCAGCATCATTTTATGTGCAACATCGGAAGATAGGCGGACATATTCGAGCAACGACTCTAACCGACTAAATATACATGTTAGATTAAAGTAATCAGTTACGATTCATGCCATGGTAACTGAAATCTACGTGAACTTTTCACACAGGTTATTGCATAGAATAGGCTACGCTAGAACCGAACGTATAGACCTTCAAATCCAAAGTTTGACTACTTCTTGTGAATATAGCAACGTTGATTTGATAGAGATCACTTGTCATCAATCAAAGAAATAGATTCAATCATCAATCATTACTAACATTAGTTTAATATCTCGAGTCTGAATAAAACCATCCACATACGGAACTGGGGCACAATCCAGGGGATAAGGACTAACAGTTCTACTTGATACCAAGAGTAGGATAATAAATCAATGCTACCGTTGGTAATTCATACCTGTGACGTGGAAAATCTAGCCAGTGGATACGTGCAAATTATCCATGTTTGGCAAGCTCAGGTTTGCGAAGCTCAAAGTCTGAACACTTAACAGGTCGAGGTATCATAATGACCACAAAAGGTGATGATCATTCCAAATTAAGGTTTGCACTTTTCTTTACTGATCCATTCATAATTCTATAAATTTGACCATCTGCTGTTGCAGAAACTTGAGTGATGACAGCTGACCACACAAAGTGATCATCATGTCAATATTGCAAGGAATACCAGTTAGTTAAGTGAATCATTGACTTTTTATTTGAATTATCATCAGTAACCATCGAATTCAGAGGATTTGATGAAAGTTGCAAATATTGAATTACAGTCAAAAGACTCAAATAATGTCCAGTAGACATAACATGGGCATGTAATTGTATGATAAATGCGATAAACATTGAAGTACGGCTGTGTGCAATATTCCATTACTAATTTTAACAATTATGTGCATAAATCTGCGTGTTAGTGTGATATGCACGCAACCGATTCGATTCCATCTCTTAAGATATTAGCCCCATGAATTGATAATTGAATGCAATATTGGAATAATAATGAATATCCATTTGAAATTGCATTTGAAAAATTCGTTTAGTATTTAAAAACGAATACTATATGGCACGTTCCTTGACCTATGACTGCTTGCTATTAATAGAATCATCTGAAGTCGTGTAGGGCATTAATATGAGTTTGGAAATATCCGACGAGGCACAGATGACTCACGTGTCAGACGGAGACTAGCCAACTTGAAAAAGAGAGATGCAAGATGGATGAGATTCCGGATCCAATCACGTGAAGTCAAACGGTTCCAATTTGGGAGTATTCAAAACATGTATTATACGGGTATCATGCATCAGCAATTCAATCTAGAGCAAGTATTGCTGTGCTTTGTGGACATGCGTCTCACGAGGAGCTCTGAAAAGTTTAGAAAGAGCAACTGCTGAGCTTGAGACATTGAGGCCCTCCACCAAAACTAAAATAAGTTTGGAACATCCATCCAAGCATCCACTATCCGAGTCAAGTATCCTTCCAAATTTGTTCTTAGCTAGATGCTACCATAGAGGTTCCCTCGAGCTCTGACTACCTGAAATCGGTGACGTGAGCCCAGTGAAAAAATGTTTTTTGGACTGCCTTAGTGATTCTTCTTTTTCTTGTTCTTTTACTTTCTTTTGGTGGTTGTTTCAGCAATTGTCTCTCAGTTTTGCTCTTCAAGTGATTTTGATTGGCACAACATGCTAAATTTGCCCCATAAAATACAATGTTAAACCACTTATTTTGAATAGTTACTGTTTAATTCCAAGGTTTACTATAGTTAGGGTTGCAACTGCCTGATTTGCTTCTTTGATGCTTGTGACCAGCTTACGCGGCGATGATACCTCTCACATCCACACATTCACTGAAAGGACAACCGGCGTCACTTTTTTGTTTTTTAACTGACACCAGAAAAACGTTTTATAGCGTCTAAAATACCCAAAACATGCAGTATGATATTTTTAGTCAAATGCAAAACACCAATGACTTAAAGTGTCCAAAATCTGCAAAAAATTGAGCTGTGAATTGGGTATTTTCAGAAAGTCACGCCACAGACATCTTGCATTGCTTGAGAATCAAAACAATGGCTTCAGATTCGGAGAATATGCTTTCTTGTTACACCTCCAGTTATGAATGTGATTCAAATTGTTCTGAAGAGGAAAGCATACATGTTTGCAATTGATTAAAGAATTTATTTGTGCCATTTTGAGGCAACACTGGGGGAAAATCTCTCACCCAAAAAAAGAGGCACAAAGTGGCGACCTCCCGTGGCCACCTCCGTTTCCACAGGCTGATAAATTCCTTATATGGCGCTTGGACGCCCTCTTCTGGCCTTCTGGCGGCTTTTGGGTGCAACACGAGGTCCCCAGACCAAACATGTACAGCAAAATACATTGATGTGATGGAAGGACCGCTACAATGCATCATTTGTTACGATCAAGGGTGGTCCTTTAGTGACGTCACGTACGGACTCGTCACCAACCACCTGAAAACATAAAATATACCTATATGCGGTGGAATCTTTGTAAAATATGATCAGTAGAAGTCATTTGAAGCCATTTTACAAATTATGGACACAACTTGTCCGGAGACATCGGTTCTCCTTTAAAGGACAACCGACACCATTTTTTTGTTTCCTAACTTACATCAGAAAAACGTACACAAAACACCAATAAAAATGAGTTAAAGTGTCCCAAAACTATTTCAAAATGACCTCGGAGATTCCGAGTTTGAGAACGTCCCGCCACCTTGTTCGTGACGTCACGCCAGGACGTCTTGCATGGCTTCAGATTCAGAGAAGATGCTTTCTTGTTACTCATCCAGTTATGAATATGATTCAACTACTTCTGAAGAGGAAAGCATAAATGTTTGCAATAGATGAAAGAAGTCCTCCCGTATCAATTTGAGCCATCAGGACTCCAATGTAGCATCCCAGAAAATGCACAAGATGGCGCCCAAGCTCCATTGGAAATGGGCTGATTTGTCTGCTGGGAGTTTGCGTCAACTCGTATCAAATAGTAGTCTTGGTGAAACACACGATTCACCATCGCGTTATTTATGTGTTTTCCTTCTAATTTCACCATCAACACGAATCAACACGAAGTTGTCAGACCAAACAAAGTACCCAAAATGCATTGTGTGTCACTTTCTCGGTCAGGGGCGTTTCAGACGTGACGTCACGTCAGGCATCGTCATCAACTCGAAAACAAGACTTCCTGAATATTCAGTGCGAGTCTTAAAACGTAAAATATTGCTAGATGCCGTAGAATCTTTGTAAAATACGCTCAGTAGAAGTCATTGGAAGCCATTTTACTAATTATGGACACAACTTGTCCGGAGACGTCGGTTGTCCTTTAAATGCTTGGAACTTTGGTGATAGCAAAATAAGTTTTAGTCATATTTTAGTTTACTCGGTGGGCTGAGTCTCACAACATTTTACTGATATAAAGCCACAGAGAGATTTGAACAAATAAGGACAAAGCAAAAAAAAATGGTAGGAAGGAGCAGAAAGGCACTTGGGGCATCAAAGGAAAAGAGGCTCATGTGCAGGTATCTCTACACCCCCCTGCTCCCTAACATGTTACTGCAATTAAAGAAACCTGTTAGAATACAAATTAGTCTATATTACAGTATTCAGAGTACCCCCAACACCCACCCTTACCCTTCCTTTTGAGTTGTTCATTTATTGATGAAGCCTGAACCTCTTGCATGAGCTAAAGGTGGCTTTTTATGGCACAGAATGCATTTTAATCTATATTTCTTCAATGCTGCCTGCCCCATCGAGATGAGAACAGCTCTTACATAATGCCATTTTGATATGCAGCGATTACGATGCAGTCCTCTCCAAACTGGCCATCCGGCTGGCCTGCTGGCCCCTGTGGAAATGTCTGCTTTTGCGACAGGGAATGATGTCATGTGTCCTATTATTTCTGGTTGATTTTTGCCTTGTGAAATAAATATAACCCGTGTGCACAGAGCTAAAGTAGTTTTTGTGAACCATACGCATGAAGATGATGGTGGGTCAGGTGGCGTGATGAAAATGGCATTGGCTCAAAATGACGTGTGGCTACAAATGGGTTTGGGAGACACGAGCAGGTGCACAGGTCCTGCACCGGCAGTAGAGACAAGTAGCAGGTAAACGCTGCTAAGATCCTGGAGAGGTGGAGTGCTGTTGCGTAAACACCGGAGCTTCCTGTGTACTCTGCAAAGCGACAAGCCCTTACCCTCTTGAGAAAAGCAAGCAATTAGTAGCAGCTTGTGTGCTCACCCACATGGGGGATGATAAACATGTGGCATGAATCTCATTGCATCAAATAGAGCTTCGCCTAAGGAAAATATTTTTTTCCCTTTAAAAAAATATATTTTAAAACTCTTTACCTGTGCACTTTTTGACCACCTTACACTCGGCGACAAATGCTGTGCAAGACTTTTGGTCTCTGGCTGGTGAGTGAAATGTAAACAGAGGTGAGCGCCCGGGGCCATCTGCCTCATGTCACCCCGGCCTAAATCTGTCCACTGCTGATATCACTCACTCACACACTTCTTTTTCCTTCCTTGTCCTGTTTATTACCACTTGATATCTGTTTTCAGCCACATAATTTAGGTTATTTTTTTTATTCCCCTTGTCCTTCTCCGCTCACCTGTAATCTTGAGTCGCCGTTTTTCAATTAGTTCCCCCTTTTTTCCCATTTTTTGTGATTGCTTTTCTTCAGTAGTTATGTAGTTATGAAGGTGTCGTTCTCTTCTGCTACAGTACAGGTGTCAAAGTCAAGGCCCGTGGGCCAAATCCGGCCGCCACATCATTTTTTTCGGCCCACGAAAGCAAATCAAACTTGTGAAATTCCATGATGCTTGCTAAAATCCGAACCAAAATTTCATATTTTTGGATGTAAACCACAATAACAGTCATTATTCTTGACTTCAGATTTGAAAACTAGTTATTCATTAATTTTGTGTGTGCTCTATATGTAATATGTGGAGGGGATTAAACATTCTAATGCAGACATGGGCAAACTACGGCCCGCGGGCCACATACGGCCCGTTAGGCTTTTTAATCCGGCCCGCCGAACCTGCCCAAATTATAGTAAAAACAGCGTCTGAAACTCATGAGAAAAAGTCAGCGGACAACAGGGCAGATAACTGAAAAGTTGCCTGCCCCATCTTTCACAACCTGAAGCACAATGAGACAACTAATCACATTAAAAAACATTGTCACAAAGTATAACGTTTTCTTTTAAATCAAGAATGTACCTACTAGAAATGCTACCTTGCATAATTTACGGTAAATGTGCATGGCTAGATTTTGCTGCAGTAGTCGATTGTCATTGTGGCGCACAATGCAACGTTTCATGAGCCCCTTTCATGAGTCTCACGTACACTTTACAGTCACGGTTTAATGTAAATTTACGTTTTGTAGCGTCACATATGTTGTTAGCTTCTTTTGAATCTTTCTTCTGGGCTGAGGATCTGTGCATCTATTTTGGAAAATTATATGCAATTGGACGACTTTATAACGCTTGCGAAAGTCCGGAAGAAAGAAGCAGGCTTCTGATTGGCTGCCGTGCCGAGTATGCAAATTTCACTGCAGGTTGCCTATGTCTGTGTGCTCGGCGACGGTACACGTGTATTGTTTGCGCGTGAAGGCGAGGGCGTCAGTGAGGAGTTTGTTGAGCGCGCGGTCAGGACAAACCATCTATGATTTGACGGAATTTAACACAAGTAGGTATTATTGAGCTTGAATATTTCGTTGTGGAATAATATGTTTTGAATGTTGAAAGTGATTCCATTTTTCAATAAATGTTGATTTCTTTAACTTCGCCCCTCCAATGAAAACTTATTAAAAACAGACGCAATCTTGATGAATCACAGTGCATATGTTATTTTAATCTATTTCCATTTCCTCCTCCAAGTATCTGCGAAATAGTATGTAAACGCCATATTCCTTGAGACAAATTTATTAACTGATCAGGGATATTTTTCACATTTGAAAGACAGTTGATAAATTGGGTTCTTACTGTGCTATGAGGTTTGTACACACTACATTTAAACGACAACCGGCACCATTTTTTCGTGTTTCCCACTGACATTATAAAAACGTTTTATAGCGTCTATAATACCCAAAACAGGCAGGCTGATATTTTTAGTTAAATGAAAAACACCAATAAAAATGACTTCAAAATGAATCTGGAAATGGCCAGTTTCAGAAGGTCCCACCCCTTTGTTCGTGACGTCACGCCATGACGTCTTGCCTTGCTCGAGAATCAAAACAATGGCTTCAGATTCGGAGAAGATGTTTTCTTGTTACTCATCCAGTTATGAATATAATTCAAATAGTTCTGAAGAGGAAAGCATAAATGTTTGCAATTGATTCAAGGAGTCCTCCCATATCAATTCGAGCCGCCAATGACAGCAATGTAGCACCCAGAAAATGCAGAAGATTGCGACCAAGCTCCGTTGGAAATGGACTGATTTGTCAGCTGGGAATTTGTGTCAGTGAATATCAAATAGTTGTCTTGGTGCAACACACAACGATTCACCATGGCGTTATTTATGTGTTGTGTTTTCCTTCTAATTTCGCCATCAACACGAAGTTTTCAGACCAAACAAAGTTCCCAAAATGCATTGTGTGTCGCTTTCTCGGTCAGGGGCGGTCCAAACGTGACGTCACATGGGGATCGTCATCAACTCGAAAACAAGACTTAGTGAATATTCAGCGCAAGTCTTAGAACGTAAACTATAGCTATATGCTGTGGAATCTTTGTAAAATACGCTCAGTCAAAGTCATTTGAAGTGATTTTATAAATTATGGACATAACTTGTCGGAAGGCGTCGGTTGTCCTTTAATGCTTTAGGCTTAGTATTTCCGGCCCAAACACTCCCTCTAAATGCTCCTGGCCCGGCCCCTCTGTCAAATTTTAGAACCCAATGCGGCCCGCGAGTCAAAAAGTTTGCCCACCCCTGTTCTAATGGCTTCCCCAAATTCATAACGGCCCTCGAGAGGAAACCATAACGACAATGCGGCCCGCGGCAAAAAATTACTTTGACACCCCTGTGCTACAGTGTTTGTTTCACAAATGTTTTTCATTTCTGTACAGTTAAGACCACAAATACTTTTTGACCACTTATTTTACCACTGAATATTTTATTTATTTATTTATTTATTTATTTATAACTTGCAATATTCTGGTAATGACAGATCAGCATTTTCATAGATGTCACACTGAAAACATGAAATATGATCAAACCTTCATAGCTCATATTAGCAATGTTACACTACAGCCTTGCTCACGAGTTCTTTTCAGATGTGTAAAGTCAGATAGATGAAACAAAAGTAAATACAAAAATTTTTAATTCAGCATAAAGGGTTAAACTGTGGCTTCCGATAATAAATGTACACTGACAAAAGTATTGTGCTGAATTTATGACATTCTATTTCATCGAGTGGTTGCAAAAAGTAAGGTCATCCAAATGCAGATCTAATTTTGAAAGTAGACTTTACATGCATAGACCTAAAAAATATCTGGATCCAGCTGATATTTCCTACAACCACCTAACAAAATAAAATTGCGTAAATTGCTGTAAATTATTCTCAAAGTATTTTGTATGATCTGTTTTTGCATGTCTTTAGTTCTTGTGCCTTTATGTTCCACATTTGCGCTTTGTGTATTTGCTTCTTTGCCCAGGAGATACTGCATCACTGGTCAAAACCCTCTCATAGAACTTTTTATTTTATAGAAGTTTTTATTTTCACGCGAAAGACAAGTTCAGTTCACATGTTTTGGAACAAGAGATTTCCACCTTGGCTTTCGGTTAACATGATCCAGTCCAGTGTGGAAACACCTCTGATGAATGATTGATACAGGATGTAGGTTCTCTGGCTTGCTTCCTGACAGTCCACCGCGAACCACCACCCCCGTTTTTGTAAGTGTCCCAAAAAAGTAGCCTGTCGCATGAGGATTGTCACGTTCGCAAACCGGGTTTGCAGAGCGAACCTGGTTCTGGTTTGTTTTTCTACTTTCAGTTCTTTCATCACTTTGCTGCTGTGAAATGTAAATTTCTCCACTGCGAGACTAATAAAGGCAAATCCAATCCAATCCAAACATGAGGCTTTTTAAAAGAAGTGCTGGGTCAACAGCATGTCCTATGATGCAATGGAAACATGAACACCAGGCCGCATGATAATACACGCGACAATTATCCTATTGATCATGTTCTTGTTATATCGCCATCATTCATTACAGAATGGCATCATTTTTTTTCACAAGTGCTGACCGGCTCATCTGTTTTTCATGTCATTAACTCATTCAACACCAAAAAAAATCCACCTCTGTTTACATTGCTTTGTGTTTGTGGCCTGCACATTCTCATGGTTTTTACAGCTATTCTTAGAAAGACTTTGCAGATATGACTGAGAGTTAAAAAAAGGACTTTTTCTTTTCATCCGGTTGTTGCATCCATTGTACTACTCAAAGGAGAATTTGTTTATTTAACCTTTTTTTTTAACTTTTATTTATCCAGGTCAGGCATGTGAAAACAGATCTGAAATACTGACCTGGTAGCAGACAGCAGACTCAAAAACTCAGCAAATAATAATTGAATAAAATACAAAGCAATAAACAGCTAATGGGAACTGAAATGGATTACAATTTCCAATGGGAGGAAACATACGGTAAAAATATTAATACAATACAGTACGCACAATATGAATGAATGCATGAATGAATGAATGAATGAACGAACGAACTAACGGATGAATGAATGAATGAATGAATGAATGAATGAATGAATGAATGAATGAACAATATTGGTAAATTACCACAATAACTTCCTCTGTAAATTCTGGATTTCACCAGGAATAGCGTAAAAAAAAATACTATCTTGAAGTGTAACTGCTGTCCTTCACATTGCCTTTCAAACATGACCCCGTGACCCCCTTCTCCATAGGTCAGTGCAAATGTCCTCATTTTCCTGTGCACCAACATCATTGGAATCTGCACCCACTACCCTGCTGAGGTTTCTCAGAGGCAAGCCTTCCAGGAGACGAGAGGATACATCCAAGCCAGATTACATCTGCAGAGGGAGAATCAGCAACAGGTACAACGTATTCCAACATTGTCCAGACTTAAACATCTTTTCTTTGCTTAGCAATTGGTTCTGGTTCAACATGTTTTGCTCGTTCAGTGAAAGGCTAATCCCAACGTACTCAAAAATCCTTAGTCATATAGACCTTAAGGCTCTGAGCCTTCTCTGCACTACATAAGTGCTTCTCAATTATTTTCTGTTATGACCCCCTCCCCCCAGGAACAAGAAAACATTTCTCCTCCGGCCCCGCGCGACTGTAAATAGTATAATTTATTCATAAAATGGTTAAAAGTACACCGCTCCATAACACTGTGTCCTTATTAGCATATAAGAGAACAAAAAAGAAAGTTATAGGGACCAATTTATAACAAAGGATTTATTTATTAACTACAACAGAAAATATTTTAAGTGCATCTGAAATTTCAAAATAAACTTCAATCCTTAAGTAAACATTTCATGGTTTTACATTTCAAGAACATTGTTCACTTTGTAGGTTTATGAAGTTGGGTGAAGTTGACATGCATAATTCTACCAGGCCCTTGCCACATCCAAGATGGAGAGAAAAGCAACTTGAAGTAGACTCAATGCATGCTTTTGTGTGTTTAGATTTGCAGTTTTTTTAAATATTGTTCTCGGATTGATTCTAAATTACAGTCTTTACAGTGTCTATTTTACTACTTTTACTACTTACTATATTGTCTTTCAGTGACGTGCGGTGAGGTTGATGGCTGGTGAGGCACTGACGTCATCACAGTCAGATTTACAAACATGAACTCTACAGAGTAGCTTATTCACCATTTGATTGGCAACAGTTAACGTGTTTTGTTTAAAATGTCATGTCAGCATTCTTTTCAAAAACAAACTGTAGCATAGGAAAAAAAGAATAAAAAAACGTTGTGTTACCTTTACTTATAAATGAAGTCCATGCCCCGCTCCTTCTGAAGAAAGGCATCGATAACTTCTTTGTAGAAGCCTTCCTTATCTTTCTTCAGTTTTAAAAGTCTCTCTGTCTCAATGCTCCGGTGTTGGTCTTCCTTTAATTATTATCTCCTGCTTCGATTAGAAGTCCAGTTTACACAATTCTTTCAATTTAGATATGTAATCCACCATTCTGAAAATAAGGCCAAGCAACACGAAAAAATGACTGGATGGTTGCACTTAACTTGCTAACTGTTTACTGTAGCTTGCTGTCACTAATTCTATTATTCTGCAGCCAAGGAGTCGCAAGAAGAATCTCTGGAATCACCAGCGGCCCCTGTCATGAGGCAGGAGAACTGTGTGCCTCACCTATGCACACAGTTTTGATAAAAATAAAATACTAAAATAAACACCGTAGTACAGTGTTTATAATGTACAGTGACTGTACATTATATACACCAGCTAAACTGTAGAAATTTACTTCATATACTAAAAGTGTTTGAACACTTTAATAGCGATATGCAGAGGGACAGCAATACGGTCTCACTGCAGAGCAAGCCACCACAGTTAGCTTAGTCATTGCGCAATCCATGGTGAGGCTCAGCCGGCTGCTGCCTCACCGCTAGTCTCTACTCAATATTTAAACGGTAAAATTCAGCGATTTAAAAAAAAAAAAAAAATGGTGAAGTTAAATGGAAAAGAACTTTAAAGTACAAATCACTAAATAAATATAACTGTTTAATTTATTATTTTATTTGGTATTTCCATGATGACAGGTGAGGCATTGCCTCACCTGCCTCCCCTGACTGCATGTCACTATTGTCTTTTCAATTACATGCATAAGTGCCATAAACTTTTGTGAATATTTGACCGAGTCTCAGTGAGCTAAACTGTCAAGATAATATTGCTAGTTTCACAGTTTACAAGCAAGCTTAGCTGTGTATGAAGTACAGTTTTAGTTCTGTCCTTTACCATAAGTGTCATACCGCGCACAAGTACAAAAAAAATGAAGTATTTATGAGAAAACACAATGACTTGTCAAGTTATGGAGTCCAAGTCAAGCCTTTGAGAAGGTTTGACCGAGCAAGTCACGATTAAGTCATAAAATCAGCAAGTCCAAGTCATATGACTTCAGTCTCCCACGTCTGGTAAGCACAGAGCAATGACAATGTATTTAAAAAGGCTCAACCCGACTGTTCTTTGAAAGAGACGCTACACAGCTCTGATTCGTGTCACATTACAACCTTACAGTATGTTGCCAGACTATTCTCTGGCACACCGTTGTTGCATGCATCAAATTCAAAATAATGCTTATTGTCTCCGAAATTAAACTGCTCCTCTGTCTTCTGTCTCCGGTATCCACCAAGCAGATGCATTTACGCCGATCATAAAACAACACTATTTTCACAACTGATCCGATGTAATCCATGTTCATCATGGAAGGAAGCCGTACTGCAGGTCATCGAGAGCGAGCGAGTGATGCAGTCTGTATTTTGTCTCAGTTTTTTTGTACATGTTTCCCAGGAACGTCTGTTGCTCTCAGTGCTGCCAAGGCACGTTGCCATGGAGATGAAGGCTGACATCAATGCCAAGAAGGAAGACATGATGTTTCATAAGATCTATATCCAGAAACACGACAATGTCAGGTCAGTCAGGACACACGATGCCACGTTGTCATTTTCCTCAATTAATGAAGAATTTCAAATCTGTTTTTTTTTTCAATGCAGTCTCATTCATGCATGATGGGAAAAGATAACAGGATAGCCTGATATGCCGGATAAGAGGGTCACAACGCACTCTGCACATATACACGCCCACATGCACACCAGCACACAGTCAGATAGAGGTTAGTATGGCTTGGTGGAGTGCAGCCTAATTAACACTAGTAGGGAATACTTAATCACCAGCAGCCAAGGAAAGATAATTCCCAAAGATGAAGAATCTCGGCGCACATTCAATTACAGCACTCAGCCAACACACTGCACACATTCACTATCTCAAACAATCTTATTCTTCATTCTGCAATTCTCTCATGTGCATTGATTGGATGTGATCATTCTCAGGAGATCCGATCCACGTGGCAGACTCGAGCCATTTCTGTTTAATTCATTTCTCGTTTGGCTTTTTTCATCTGTGTTTTTTTTTTGTCCACGTTATACATATGACGTAATTTTTTACTGTCTACTGTTGCTGGTGCTTGTCTGACTACATCATCTAATTTTTTTACACTGCTCATTTTACCTTTAAGCCCTAAATGCTAAATAAAGTACACACATAGGTTGTTTTCTTTTTCTTATGTGGCCCAGGTTACCACTTACATTTTGTTCGATAGATGAGTGGATAGGTGGAGCTCAAAAATTCAAATAGCTTGGTTAGTACCCGAGAATTTTCATTTCTTATTAGCTATAAAAAGTTGTAAAAAACACTGTGTTTTTAATTTTTCCCTTTGGGTATTAACTCGAGGGCGGCCCGGTAGTCGAGTGGTTAGCACACCGGCTTCACAGTGCAGAGGTCGCCGGTTCACGTCCCGGTCCGGCCTCCCTGTGTGGAGTTTGCATGTTCTCCCCGGACCCGCGTGGGTTTTCTCCGGGTCCTCCGGTCTCCTCCCACACTCCAAAAACCTGCATGGCAGGCTAATTGACCACTCCAAATTGTCCCTAGGTGTGAGTGTGAGAGTGACTGTTGTACGTCTTTGTGTGCCCTGCGATTGGCTGGCAACCAATTCAGGGTGTCCCCCGCCTCGTGCCCGAAGACAGCTGAGATAGGCTCCAGCAACCCCCGCGACCCTAATGAGGAATAAGCGGTACGGAAAATGAGATGAGAGATGAGATGAGGTATTAACTCCTTCACTGCCATTCCCGAATTTATTCGAGAATTGAAAAGCATGATGTGGAGCGCCATTCCTGAATTTGTTTGGGTTTTGTTTTTTTGTATGGGGGGTGGGGGGCGTTTCAAGCTTCTGTCAGACCTCTGGTAATGTTTTTCCCTCCCACGAGGGGGTATCATTTACCTTTTGGACAGTCGACCCCACTTTCAATGCAGATAACTCAACAACCAAGTAAGCTTGAAATAAACTTTTTTATGATAGAAAAGAGTTTCTTACACTGTATTGAATGTTTATGTAGTCCCAAACCTCAATATTTTTTGGGTCCGGCAATCTGATTGAAAATGACAAAAACTCAGGCACTGGAGTAGACACATATTTGCACATCGTCTGGCAGTGAATGAGTTAAACTACTGAAATGAAGGTTTTCCACAACATTGTAAATTGTTTCATATCACTTGGAGTATATTTCTGAAATATTTATTGATTTCTGTGAAACAATGAAATTTTTATTTTCAGCACGATGGTCATGGATGTGGGTCACTCAAAACATAACTTGGGAGTTTAAAAAAAAAACACCTGGCATCAGCTCCAGCCCATCTACAAGTATCAAGAATAAAATTCAAATTTTGCGTCCTTCCTAGTATTCTCTTTGCCGACATCGAGGGTTTTACCAGCCTGGCCTCCCAATGCACGGCGCAGGAATTGGTCATGACGCTCAATGAACTCTTCGCCCGCTTCGACAAGCTGGCCTCGGTAATGCTCCAGACACTCATCTGACCCCAAACCGCAATGTCTTACTGTATGTTGACAAAGGGACAAGTTTGGGATAATGACGTAGGAAGTGGTGGGAAGAACATTATTAGCAAAAAGCTGTCTTTATATGTGCCTTTTGCATTTAAAAATTCTGCTGCTGGTCTATGAATCGCTGAATTTTTAAGTTCGGGTCTTGATTACCTGAAAGAAGGTGTGCAGCCACGAGTCAATTTTGTCATTGCAGAATTCTGCACTCATAAGATTGTGTCTGTATTATATCATCATTAAATGATGAAAAATGAAAGAAAATATAGCAAATGCTGACGAGTAAATTTGTTTTCTTCTAATGTGCCCTCACTTCCTCAGGAGAACCACTGTCTGCGTATTAAAATTTTGGGTGATTGTTACTATTGTGTATCTGGGCTCCCTGAACCCCGTGCAGACCACGCCCACTGCTGCGTAGAGATGGGCGTGGACATGATCGAGGCCATCTCGTGAGTGGAAAGGTAAACCACAACACTTTTGTTTGCCATTCACTGATTGGCCGCTCTTGGCGTTGTTTCTCCAGGCTGGTGCGTGAGGTCACAGGAGTCAACGTCAACATGCGTGTCGGCATCCACAGCGGCCGCGTACACTGTGGTGTCCTCGGACTTAGGAAGTGGCAGTTTGACGTCTGGTCAAACGATGTTACGCTGGCTAATCACATGGAAGCGGGAGGCAAAGCAGGGTGGGTGGAATAAGCACCAGTTTCCACAATCAAACAGCTGTCCAAAAGTAAACATGATCCTTCTGTCCCCATTTAGACGAATTCACATCACCAAGGCCACCTTGCAATATCTGAATGGGGACTACGAAGTGGAACCAGGCTTTGGAGGAGAGAGGAATGCTTCCCTAAAGGAGAACAGCATTGAGACTTTCCTTGTCCTCGGCTGCAGCCAAAAGCGGGTCGGTTCTCAAAAGTGGCAAGATGAGGATGCATGTGCAAAGTCATGCATTGCTAACAGATGGGGCAGTAGATGTGTTGTTCATCGTGGTAATGATACTTTTTGGTGGATCTTTGGATTTAGTTCATCAGGAAATGTTATAGTTTTTAGACTAATAGGCTTATCGGATGATTTGGCGAATTATCAATAAGCGTTTCCAGTGGCGGCGGCCCATGGATTTCATCGCTAGGCCTTCAGTAGTCCTACGTCTGAATCAATCCAGACTGAAAAAAAGTGTGGTGTGATTTACTACAATTCCACTAGAGGGTACCATTAGCCAGGAAATAACTGGCTGACCTTTCTTAATGATGTCCATTTTCTTGAAAAATCCGTCTTGAAAATGGCTTTAACAGTAAATATCCAACCAAATCTTTCTCTTCTCTTCCTTCAGCCATTGTGGTTTGACAAAACTGCTATCAAATCAACACAATATATTTGTTTATGCAGTGTGCACCAATACAGTGTGCTAGCTCTGGCCAGTATGCTCTTATGACTAGCGGGTAGTGATACTATGATTGGCTAGTGACTAGTGACAATCATGTGAATAGCCAATCATAGTTCGCGAGAACATAGTTTCCAGCGCCTTCCAGCAAGCCTTTGGTTGCCAACTCGAAATCTGATTGGCAAAAGCAAGTTTCATCGACACTTCTTTTATGCTTCAAGGCCTGCTGAACTGATTGTGCAGGCGTCCAGGTAGATTTCTGACCCTAGTAAAAAGTGATGCAGCGCAACAGTGGAAAAGTAATTAACAGAAGCTGAAAGACAATTTGGAATTATTTAATAAGCATTTATGGACAAAATATAGTTAACATCAGTCCGTGATTCAGATATTTTTAGGCCAGCAGAGAAGGCTTTGCAGGCCTTGACAGTCCGCCACTGAGCGGTTCGATTTTCATGCATTTTCATTCATGAGGCACCAGTCAGAGGAGTATATTTTTCATGAACCTTAGAAATGGAAGCAGGAAGTAGTTCGAGTTCCTGTATGACAAAAAGCATATACCCACTGTCAGCGATTAGATGCTGATGAGTATGAGAATGCGAATGTCAATATGAACGTAAACAGGAAGGAATTTAATGTAAACTGCTTTATTTCCTGTATATGATAGTTGTCCATGTTAAGCAATTTGTAAAAGCTTGTGCTGTTGTTAAAGCGCTATATAAATCAATATGTATTTTATAGTATTGTAAAAAGGTGAACCGAAAAGCCATATAGAAGGCACACTGGCAATTTTGGGGAAATTACCACACACAAGCACATGACTTCATCACGCTAAAATTATCGCATGCCATTCTCCGTTTATCATTAATAATTTCCTGGTTGCATATATCGCAACTGGGAAACACGTAACAGTTCACTTAAAGGACAACCGACGCCTCCGGACAAGTTGTGTCCATAATTTGTAAAATCACTTGAAATGAATTTGCCCCTGACCGAGAAAGCGACACACAATGCATTTTGCGGTACTTTGTTTGGTCTGAAAACTTTGTGTTGATACGTGTTGATGGTGAAATTAGAAGGAAAACACATAAATAACGCGATGGTGAATCGTTGTGTGTTGCACCAAGACTACTATTTGATACTTGTTGACACAAATTCCCAGCAGACAAATCAGGCCATTTCCAATGGAGCTTGGGTGCCATCTTGTGCATTTTCTGGGACGCTACATTGGAGTCCTGACGGCTCGAATTGATAAAGAAGGACTTCTTTAATTGATTGCAAACATTTATGCTTTCCTCTTCAGAACTATTTGAATCATATTCATAAATGGATGAGTAACAAGAAGGCAACTTCTCCGTATCTGAAGCCATTGTTTTGATTCTAGAGCAAGGCAAGATGTCCTGGTGTGACGTTACGAACAAGGGGGAGTGACCTTCTGAAACTCGCCATTTCCGTGGTCATTTTGAAGTACTTTTGGGACATTTTAATTCATTTTTATTGGTGTTTTGCATTTGACTAAAAATATCAGCCTGTCTGTTTTGGGTATTTTAGATGCTATAAAACGTTTTTCTGATGTCAGTTAGGAAACAAAAAAATGGTGTCGGTTGTCCTTTAAGTATGATGCCTTTTTTTGTATTGGATGCTAAGCTGGTACAGTTGTTTATAAGCATATTGCTTAACCATCACACCGACATAGTTCCAGTCACTATACAAGCCATTGAGATAGCTCAGAAGCCCAGAAGAAAACGCACAAAAAGTCTGTCATCTCGAACCGCTCAACACTTGTGCAAAGCATGACGGACAAAAGTCCTTTTCCGCTGCAGTTCGTCACTCGCGTTGTTGTTCTCAGCATGAAAACATTTGGCAAAGCCCTCATGTTTTTCCTCTCTGAGCAGAAGGAAGAAAAGGCGATGATGGCTAAGATGCAGAGGACGAGAGCCAACTCCAACGAGGGACTGATGCCATGCTGGGTCCCTGACAGAACTTTCTCCAGGACAAAAGACTCCAAAGTATTCAGACAAATGGTGAGTTCCTTGCTTGTCTTGACTTATGTCTTACAGTCTCGGTTTTTTGCCTCTTTGATAGTTATCTTTGTATTTTTCAGGGCATCGACGAAGCTTCCAGTAAGGACAAGTAAGTCTGGCAAACGTGCGATGAACTGTTGGCCTCCTTTTTCTGCTTCATTTAGATCTGTTCTTTTGCAGTCGCGGCGTTCAGGAGACCTTGAACCCGGAGGATGAAGTGGATGAATTCTTGGGACGAGCCATTGATGCTCGCAGCATCGACCAGCTAAGAAAAGACCACGTTAAAAAGTTCCTACTCACCTTTCAAACGTCGAGTTTGGAAAAGAAGGTCTGGGACCCTTCTTTTAATCCTCACTGGATACACTTTCACCTTCCACTTATCGGACTGCCGTTTTTCTACTTTTTCAGTATTCCAAGAAAGTGGATGACCGTTTCGGTGGTTATGTGGCTTGCACTCTTCTAGTTTTCTGCTTCATATCCTTCATACAGATTGTTATTTTTCCACAGTGAGTAGCTCACACACGACTTTAATACACTCCAACGCGTACTGTTTGTAGTATAGTTAATTCTGGAGGGTCATGTTTATTTCTGTGCACTTAACCTAGTGAGACGTGAAAGGGGAGAGGGAATTGAGGCCAAGAGGGGACTTCTTCACTCATTCACTGCCATTCATGAATTTATTGGGGAATTGAAAATATGATGTAGAGCGCCATTCCCAATTTTTTTTTTTTTCATGCTATTTTACGTTTTAAGGAAGTCTTGTTTTCGAGTTGATGACGATCCCCACGTGACGTCACATTTGGAACGCCCATGACCGAGAAAGCGACACACAATGCATTTTGCGGTACTTTGTTTGGTCTGAAAACTTCGTGTTGATCCGTGTTGATGGCGAAGTTAGAAGGAAAACACATAACGTGATGGTGAATCGTTTTGTGTTGCACCAAGACAATTTTTTGATATTCGCGGATACAAATTCCGAGCAGACAAATCTGCCCATTTCCAATGGAGCTTGGGCGCCATCTTCTGCATTTTCTGGGTGCTACGTTGCTGTCATTGACGGCTCGAATTGATATGGGAGGATTCCTTTAATCAATCGCAAACATTTATACTTTCTTCTTCAGAACTATTTGAATCATATTCATAACTGGATGAGTAACAAGAAAGCATCTTCTCCGAATCTGAAGCCCTTGTTTTGATTCTCAAGCAAGGCAAGACGTCTTGGCGTGACATCACAAAATGGGGGCGGGACTTTCTGATTCGCAGCTCAATTTGTTGCAGTTTTAGCACACTAAGTGATTTTTATTGGTGTTTGGCTTTTGACTAAAAATATGAGCCTGCGTGTTTTGGGTATATTAGATGTTGTTTTTTTAGATGTTGTTTTTCTGATGTCAGTTAGGAAAAATGGTGTCGGTTGTCCTTTAAGAAAAGAAGTTAACGCCCACCACAGAAATCCAAGCAACTCGGAATCTGCATAAATGCACATCCATCAAATGTACTAAAATCACATGACACTGCCCGCACCAATACTTAGATGTGCTTTCATTAAGGGACCCGGTCCGCTCTCCTGTTGAGTAAATGAATAAACGCCCCTGGCGCGCGATTTGGAAATACAATAGTTGAGATAAAAGCAGAGGAATAATTTCTCGAATTCTACTTCTTCCTGCAGCACTCCGGTCATGCTGGGAATCTACATCAGTATCTTCATCATCCTGGTCAACATTCTCTTCATCTGTGCCATATACTCTTGCGTCAAGGTACTGAAGTAGAGCTCCTAAAAAACGCACACTTTCTCCAGTGCGGGTTTGACGTGATCTGATTCTTCTTGTTTGTCTCACAGCTCTTTCCTGCTGCAATGCAGACCGTTTCAAAGAAGATTGTCCAGTCTCGCACCAACAGCACTCTAGTTGGAGTGTTTACCATTATCCTCGTCTTTATTTCTGCCTTTGTCAACATGGTACGAGTGAATTCGCCCTCTTGCAACGAAAAAAAAAATGAAACCACACTTTGTGTCTTTGGCTTGGTTATAGTTTGCATGTGACACCAAGAGCTTAGTGGAGTGTGTTGCGGAGAACTCCAACACCTCTACAGCCATGGTGACGCCCTGTGTGATCCGCCGATTGAATGTGTCTGTTGAAGGGGGTCTCGAGATCTGTCCCAGTCAAGGTCCCTCCTGCCCCTTTCCCGAGGTGAGCGGTGACTCCATTGCAAATCTATCGCGTGCCACCTATTAACCGCGTTTGTTCTACATGCCAGTGAGTGAGGATGTGTCACGTTTGCTTTTGTGAGCGCCGTAGTTGATAATGCGCTCCCGTTTGTGGCAGTACTTCAGCTACAGCGTGCTGCTGACGCTGCTGGCCTGCTCAGTGTTTCTTCAGATCAGCAGCATTGGGAAGTTGGGTCTGATGCTGCTCATCCAGCTCACTTTCCTGCTACTGGTCGAATGGCCTCAAGTCGCGCTGTTTGACAATGCAGACCTCTTTGTCACCTCCAATGCCATGTAAGTGCCACGTCAGAGCACCTTCCTGGGGAAGACCAGGATGGAGTTTCTCTGTGTGCATGTTGTGATAATGGTGGCTCAAATCATTTTGTAAATTTTTTCACAAAAATCAGCTCATCATACCTGTCAAATTATACGTTTTCCCCGTGTTTTATACGTTTTTTAAAGAATTTTAAATAATGTACGGCCTACTACAACTTTTATACAGGGGAAAAAAATTGTGAAAAATTGTGAACCAATTTTCTAAAGACCATGGCAAACCAGTAAAAGTCATCCTCAATCGTGTATTTTTTTTTTTATCGCTGCGTAAAGTTGGATTGATAAAAGCATGACGTGCACATGCGCGGTAAGCTGTCAGCATTTCCGCTTGTGTTAGCGTTTTTTTATCATTTCAAATAATGTACGCCGCACTACAACTTTTATATGGGAACTGTGATCATTTATAAGGGGGGCTGTTAGCCAAGGTTGCCAAGTATGGCTCATTGAAAGTGTTGTTATTCTCGAGCTACTCTGTTTGTCCTGCATAAAAATAAGCAAAAACATAATTCTTCATTAAACCGGTCTGGTGGTGTGAGGTTCAATTTGGATCGTTCATACAATAGCCTGCTCAGGCAAAACAGGCTAGGCAACTTTCGCAATGCTGATGAGGGTCGTTATGCTGATGAGGTGATACCGGGGGGAGTGGGTGTAATAGGCCAATCGTTAGTCAGGAATGTAGGAACAATCAGTGGGGCCACAGGGGGGGGTCCCGCGCCTCCCCCAACCTGAGAGTAGGGACCTATCATAGCTGTGTCCGGCGCCACCAGGTCTGGACATTAGGGATATATAAATGGGGCCGATACGACCAGTCAGACTTTAGTTCGCTGACGAAGCCTCTTGGATAGGACCACTCCTGTACGACTGAGAGCTTACACAGACGCAAAAACATAATGTAATATAATAATCATAATAATTTGCGTGATGGCAGTATTAAACCACATTGAGTATCAGCACAACTACATATCTGCCATCTGGGCGTGCTTAACGATATTACACCTTAAACGACAGTCGACCCTTACATAATCACAGTTTGTCACATGCGGATTGACATTTGCAGATTTAAGAAATGTACATCTTTACGTATTTTCGATTTTGCTTGTTTTTTTTTTCCACGATTATTTTTAACCCACATTTTAGAAAACGTACATTGAATGTTTATCAATATAGTTTCCTTTTTTTGTGTGTGTGAGGGTTAAAAAATATTTTATTTTCCAAAAATAAGACACCAATACCTGACATATGTCTACCAACAAGTTTTTGTATGTTGACAATTTCTTGTCGTTTTAGGATTTCTTAGATTCTGTACATTCTGATTTCTTACGTTATGTTTCTCTGTTGTCATTCTAGCGATCTAAATGAAACAAATACTCAGTGGTAAGTCTTAACAATCTACTACTGATGAAATTGAACCTGTTTTTGACATCACAAGACCTAACTTCCTTGCGTTTTTGTGTTAGGCCCAGTTTCAATGAAACTTCAAACCAGTGGTGAGATTCCTCAACTCCATTTTGAGTTACTATCAATTGCCTGCCGTCTGTTAATGTCTGCCTCCTCTTTGCAGCCCATTTGTTGTGACCAAAGTGTCCCTGAGGGTCATGACGCCGGTGATCCTCACAGTCTTTGTGCTGGCGCTCTACCTGCATGCACAGCAGGTGGAATCCACAGCACGCCTCGACTTCCTGTGGAAATTACAGGTACCTTCTATGGCCACCAGTGGGCGACGTCATAAAGCTTTCAGCTGCTGGATTTTTTTTCTCCTGTTTTCTTTTGAGCGTACCGGCTCTTCGTGGAATGCTGTTCCTCCTGCTGCGACCTGAATGTGCTAGTGCTAAATTAAAACAAAAAAAACCAACAACATTGACTTTGGCTTTAAATATTACACAATCTAAGCGTGGTGGAAATTGAGCAGGTTTCTTCATTTTTCTGATGCTTTGTGGTTCTCTGTGTAGTTTAGTCTGAATAAATTATCCAATTTGAGGGCTTCTCATAATAGTAATCTGCCGAATTTAAATGAGCTACAAAAAATGTTATGAGAATGTCTATTTTCTGTTGACATCCCCCCAAAAAAAATCTATCAAATGAAAAATCACCCATTTTATTATGAATTAGGGCGGTCAGTATCAAATATATTAGACTTGATTTTTTAATGGATTATTACGAGGGTGTAAAACTTTTTTTGTGTGTTTTTTTTTTTTTTTTTGCTGCGGACCACATTGTAGTTATGGTTTCCTCACAGGGGCCGTTATGAATTTGTGGAATCCATTACAATGTTTAATCCCCTCCCCCTCCACATATTACTTCTAGAGCCCACAATAAATTAATGAGTAACTAGTTTTCAAATTTGAAGTAAAGAATAATGACTATTATTGTGGTTTACATGGGACAATTTGAAATTTTGGTTCGGACTTTGGCAAGCATCATGGAATTTCACAGGTTTGATTTGATTTCGTGGGCCGAATAAAATCATGTGCTTGGCCAGATTCGGCCCCTGTGTCTTGACTTTTACACCAGTGGATTATTAAATCGCTATATAAATCAATATGTATTATATTGTATTGTTTTATTTTGTATTGTATTGCATTACATTGATTAATTGCAATATCTGATTCCATTTTATTTTCCGTTAATACGAATTACAAAACTGCCTCCTCCCTCATGACTGTAAATTAAGTAATTTTTGTTGTTTATTTAGTATTGTTTGATGATTGAGAATAAACATGAAAAATAATCAACATCTCATTCCCTCTTTTCCATCTCAGGCCACTGAAGAAAAGGAGGAGATGGAGGAACTCCAAGCCTACAACCGTCGCCTCCTCCACAATATTCTGCCTAAAGACGTGGCTGCTCACTTTTTGGCACGTGAGCGACGTAACGACGAGCTCTACTACCAGTCCTGTGAGTGCGTGGCAGTCATGTTTGCCTCCATAAGCAATTTCTCTGAGTTCTACGTAGAACTTGAAGCCAACAACGAGGGGGTGGAGTGTCTCCGTCTGCTCAATGAGATTATCGCTGACTTTGATGAGGTATCAATGTCTGTCTGTAAGGCTCGGTGTGCCAGCACAGTAAGTTTCACCTCTTTTGTGGGCCATTTTTGGCAGATTATCAGTGAGGAGAAATATAGGCAGCTGGAGAAGATCAAAACCATTGGTTCTACCTACATGGCCGCTTCCGGCCTTAATGACTCCACTTATGACAAAGAAGGCCGAACACACATTACCGCATTGGCTGACTATGCCATGAGACTGAGGGAGCAGATGAAATACATCAATGAGCATTCCTTCAACAACTTCCAGATGAAGATAGGTAAAGACACCATATTGCCTTCATTTCAGCCTACTGCGGCACAGCAATACATCTTTGTGTGGTACTTTTCCTTCAATATCCAGGTTTGAACATCGGACCAGTGGTAGCAGGGGTCATTGGTGCACGGAAGCCTCAATACGATATCTGGGGAAACACCGTCAATGTGGCCAGCCGCATGGACAGCACGGGTGTACCGGACTGCATACAGGTAAGTCGGTTGCATGCTATCTCACTATAACAGGGGTCAGCAACCTTTACGACTCAAAGAGCCATTTGGACCCATTTCCCACAGAAAAGAAAACACTGGGAGCCACAAAATCCTTTTGACATTTAAAATGAAGACAACACTGCATCTTTTCATCATCGTTTTTTACCTTTATATACGCATAAACAAACTATAGTGTGTTGCATTTATGAATCAATGAACTGTTACAGAGAAGCAAATTTACATTTCTGCACGCAACAAAAACATTTTAAACTCCCAAAAAAAATGACATAAAGACGTAAAAAAGACTTAATGAATGATTCTTTTATATATTATCCATCTGTGAACGGCTTCCCGTGCCTGACTATTTCCTGAGCGGCCACAAAACTAGCATATGTAGCTGAATTTGTAGATTTCATCCACTTCATAAAATGATTTTTGCTCTGATCAGCCTTCCGCATCAGTTCCGAAACGGCTCTTTTCCTCTCATCTCCATCCGGATATTTTTGAGCAAAGGCTATGTGTTTGTTCTGGAAATGTCTTGTGACATTTGACTTTTATTTGTTTGCTAACTTCTCATTACATATTAAGCATACCGGTAAACCCGTCTCGTCAGCAGTGAAGGCGAACGAATCTGCCCACGTATCATTAAACGTTCTGTTTCCTTCAGACACTTTTCTTAGATTTATCCATAGTTGGCCTACCTGGGGGTCGAAAAATTCAAGAAATCGTGCGCAATTTGGCGGTTGTGACCGGATATACGTCCAATGTCGATGGTTGTGACGTATGTTATGAGCGGCAAAAAATTGAATACGTTTTATTTTGTATTATTTATAATCACCATAATCTTCAAATTTAGAATTACATTTTAAAAACGAACGAACTAAAATTGGATTGGATTGGATTGGATATGCCTTTATTAGTCTCACAGTGGAGAAAATAATTAAATACTCATTATTTATTTTCTAAAGCCGCAGGGAGCCGCAGCAGGGGGGTGAAAGAGCCACATGCGGCTCCGGAGCCGCGGGTTGCCGACTCCTGCACTATAAGGATAGTTTCTAATTTAACTCATTCACTGCCATTCACGAATGTATTCAGGAATTGAATTCCTGAATTACATCGGGTTTTGTTTTTGTTTTTCTTGCTTGAGTGCCGATAAAGCACTGGCCAGACCTCCGGTAATGTTTTTCCTTTCCACAAGGGGCAGCATTTTCCTTTATTTCTATGTTAGTGCTTTCTTCCAGCTTCAGCTGTATGTATTGCATTGTATTTTGGATAGCAGCCCTCATTTCAAGATCATATAACTCCAGCCCCATATAATTTAGGAATTAACTCTTTTTTTCTGTTGAAAGAAAAAAGGTTTCTTGCGCTGCATTGAATGTTTATGTAGTCGTAAAACTCAATATTCTGTGGGTCCTTGTATTCGAGTGACAATGACAAAAACCCTGGCACTGGAGTAGACACATTTTTGCACGTCGTCTGGCAGTGAATGAGTTAAAGAGGAGAAGCACCATGGCTCAAAATATATATTTTCGCTGATCACTGTCTTCATTTTGGGCATTAAGTTTCGAGGGGCAACTAATAACTACTTTAAGTTCAGCTTTTGTTTGAATCACGGATCCCAGACGTCCGCTATTTAGCGGAATTCCGCTATTTTTTTTCACCAAAGTGATATTTTCTATTTTCATTTAAAAGTTCTTTTATTTCCGCATACAACCGCTAAAACATTTGTTTTGAAGGATGATAGGATGATCAGAATGTGTAGTGCTTGAGTCGGCATGCTTTCGTATGTTTTGGTTGAGGTCGGTTGCTTCCGTTCACAATCGGAGCTATTCAAACCTCAGAAACTACGATGCAAAACCGCTTATTTTATTGTCAACTGATAGATATTCTTTTTGACTTGCTGCACAGCTACGCGATTCATCTCGCGTAATATTTATTTGGCACACTTTCACCTTCCTGTCGCTCTGCTTTGTCTTGCGCCATTCTCAGGTGACAACAGACCTCCATCAAGTTCTGGCGAGCAAAGGCTACGTGCTGGAGTGTCGCGGAGTGGTTAAGGTCAAAGGTAAAGGGGAAATGACAACCTACTTCCTCAATGATGGCCCACCCAAAAGTTAGCAGCCGCGGCAACAGTAGGTGGCTACTGCAGGGACCACAGCATCGCTAAGTGAGGACTCACAGAGTGAGCAAATGGCTGAAAACAACTGGAAACTCCATCACTTGAATCCCAAGTCAGGAGGGGAGAAGGAAGTGTCAGACTTTCAATGGAAACGTGTACTTGAAGAATGACATTCGACGGCCTTTATGCCGCATCTACAACTCGAAAGACCGCTCTTTTGCTCATGTCAAGCCTCTGTCAGGCTTTTTGAAAGATGCAAAGTCTGTTTATTTCAATCAACGCCTTTTAGCCTGTGTCAAAAGAACATTTAGCGCTGTACATAAGGCTACTTTTCTTTTACGTCTTTGTTTTGGTTTTTACACGAATTAACAAGAGGTACTAGTATCTGAGTTCCAGATGAATTATTTATTTGAAAAAGAAACGTATTGTGCAAAAGGTCCTTAATGAAGAAGTGTGACGACGTAAACCGCGTGCACAAATATCCAGTTTACTACACGACAATACGTGTTTATGGACATGCCTATTTGTGGATCAATATATGGACATGAGGAGGACTCTATTGACCAAAGACAAAAGTATTTATTAAAAGCAAAGCAAGAGATTTTATGGGATCTATTCTGGCTAAAGTCAGCAACAAACGGCGCCTGTTTTTAAGGCCCAAACCTTCTGTCTTCTTGCCCTGCTGCTGGCAGTAAATACTGCTTCATTGTTTTCGTAAAATATGTTTTAAAAACAAAATAAAATTTATATATATATATTTTTTTTTTTCATCTCTCCTTGCGACAGTAAGACGCATCAGTTCTAGGCGCATCAGTTCTAAATTATTCTCATGCCCTCAGCCTCGAGATGACTAAAGACGACAAAGGATGTTTTGCATTTGAAATTTCTATTTTTCATTTGTGCCCTTTGTGGAGTACAAGTCGCTTCAGCTGGGTTTCAAGCCCTTGTTTCACAACATTATTGGTTGCTTTTACAGAGTTGGAGCCATCATTATCCATCTGGCTAAAGCCGTAACAGTATGTCAATCCCTCCTTCGTCTTTTGGAGGTGTACCAATATTTTTGGTGCAAATAGAAATTGTCAGCAAAGCCGTTCCGAAGCAATCTGGGAGAACATTTTGGATGTCAGCGCAGCTTGATTTAAGAATAGGACGTAGAAAATAAATCTATATTGTTTTGACTGAATACTGTGCTTTGCAATCCTGGAGGGGCAAAACAATTTTCACTGTGAGGTTTTTATTCTGCAGTAAAACTGCTTTCTTGCCAAACATAAGCGCTTTGAAGCATGTCTTATTGTGGTACCTGCAGTTTAGTTTTCTTGGTTTTAATGTACGGTCATTTGTGTCACTTCCGTATTCATCGTTTATATATTCTTAATGTATGATGACAACGATGAGGATGATGATGATGAGGAGGAATTCTAAATGCTTATTATGATTATTCCATTCCGGTGAAAAATGATCAAAGACCAGCAAGATTTTTTGTTCAATGTTAGCGGTGCATCTGACGGTCACGGATAACAACTGCTGCCAATGAATTCTGTCATTGTTGGACGCGATATACAATTCCGTATTTCCACCGACCGTCGGTATGATCATGTACAGCAAGTAATGACTTGGCTGCGTGCTCACATGAGCATAGCAGCAAACGGGTTTTTGAAGGATTCACTGTGCTTCTTTTCAATTATTATTATTATTATTATTATTATTAATTTAGGACACTCCTGCAGTATTGTAAATCTCAGCCGGGCTTTGAAGTGATGTCTCCTTTCCATGCATCTCAACAAAGAACAGAACATACCTATGTGTCCTGGCATTATACCACTGTGTGGTGAGTGGATGGGAGTTGGGGGATTTAAAAGGCAGCACATATTTTGTCAGGATAATTTCTTCAGTTCATGTATTATTTTCCCAGTCTTTCAACAGCATTTATGCTGATGGCTGAATTTGATTGCCTTAAGTTCATTGATGACATTTATGATATATATACAAGAACTGTGCCTGCTGGCCCTTTCAGGACTGCAGATGACGAGAGAAGAATAAGGGCTTGTTGAGAATATTCTCTGTGCAACAGCTCATCATCACCCACCATTTTCTTTTTTTGCTACAAGAGAAAGCCCTGACTCGACTCTTATGTCGCACTGAACGGCCAACAAACAGTTTGTACCAAAGCCAGCTCATGTGACCTTGCGCTTTTGGTCCCTGATTTGTGGCTGTGTTGTCAAGTGTGGCACAGGTGCCAGACAAAAAGCAATGTAATGGACAACAGCAAATAACGAGGGAACCGTGACCAATCAAGAGTGATTTGTCAGAGTTTCTAGGTTGGACAAGCGTTGTTTCAAAATGTGCATCCGATGTATTTATTTCTATTGGCTGTCCATGGACTTGTGTTAATTGTTCAAACCTGGGATATGTTGGTGGAGCAAGAAGGTTGTCAACACACAACTGAAACAGTATTTTCGCCCAGGCCTGAGAAAGAACCTTTTGTGCTTGTTTTGTTTTAATTTGTATTTTCACTGAAATGTGGCGCCTAGAGGGGCGTTCTGTGTCGAGCGGCAAGAGTTGAGGACTGACAAAGAGAAAAATAAAATTCCCCCTTGAAGAAAGAAAATTCGAACAGAGATCCATGGCTCATTTGTATGTTTTCGCTTACTGTATGTGCCAATATGTGCTGCATAAATGTATTCACAATTGAAAACGGGCGGACGCTTAAGGTATTCATTTTTCTATTCTTAAAATGTTTTATCATCACAGCATTTTATCTTCTTCTTCTTTTCCTTTGGGCTTTTCCCTTCATGGGGTCGCCACAGCAAATCAGTGTCCTCCATCTTGAGAGGTTTGATCCGCATGTTTGTTTTGGCCAGGCTTTTAGATTGGATGCCCTTCCTGACACAACCCTCTGTATTTATCCGGGCTTATGTCCCTTTGTGGCTACAGAACAAGCAACTCGCTCAGTAAAAGGCTGCCAAAGACAAAATGGTCATCGGCACAGCAACATTCAAAAAAGCAAAAACTAGCATTTTTTGACTGGCCTATTTTGGAGGTGTTTATTCACATGCCGTTAGAAATTGAAAAGATGGTAGCAAGAAGTTATGTTTTCCGGCAAGGAGTAAGGGATATGGGGGGCCATGAGTCAAAAGTCAAATCACAGGCAAACTAAATTTGCCTTCCTTTACACTTTTGAATTCACACGTCTGACTTTTCAGTGTTTCTGTGCCTTTTGCACAATTTCCTGGTTCGGTTAGATTTGATATTCAAATAGTTCTTTCCAGCATGAGATTAAATGACCTTAAGCATTTAGCAACAGTATCCTCCTAAATTGCGACTTTTCAAAGAGGATATGCCCAAAGGGAAGTGGCCACAGTGCGTGATAGTGCTTTCAAGGTTCATCAAATTTTAGCTAAAAGTCAAATAGCTGTGATGTATTGCATGAAATGGCACTACGGGACTCTATGGGACTCGATGTTGAAGGTACAGTATTTGGATTGACGGATGAGTTCATTTCCTTAATTTGAGAAGTTTTGATCTGAAGTCACAGTATATAAGCATGCAGTTAGAGTTGACATGGTTTAACCGGTTAGGCAACTTATAGACACAAAAGTGAGGAAACTGCCCATCCCACTTTTAGTGTGCTGCCGTTTTTGATACCATTCATTGCTTCACTGAATTTATTTTACAAATTGAATGATTTTTTTTATAACAAATATTTTTTAACGTATTGTAATACATATATTCAAATTCGTGTTAAATGGGATTTGAAATATACTGCATACGGCAAGCAGCTGAGGAAGACCAGATGCTATAACCACTATCAACCATCCTCCAGTCAACTAAGAATATTAGGAAATGGATTTCCTCATTCTAGTCAGACTTGTTGTCCGTCCTAATTCCAAAAGGAAGAACTTTAACCCATTTGAAGACTTATGATAAATCTGCTTTATTTTAGGCTACTCCTGGATTTGTGAGATTTTTTTTGAAGTCATGGTGATTTTCTGTGATATACTCAGGGCTCAAAATGGCAGAAAATTGATCAAAATGGTCTTTTTCTTTTATTTTTTTCTTCTAAATGTCACATTGTGTAAAACCACCACTGCATGTAACGCATTTGGATATGGCCACAGAATGTACCAGCCACTTGGAAGAAACTTAAGGCATTTGAAGAACGACTAGCTTTCATGTTGAGATTTACCCAGCCTCAGGTTGTCTTCAGTAGAATAGTGGAACACTATTTGGAGGGTTTACACGGGATCAGTCCTTTCTAGATGGGAAGGGATCGATTTGCTGCCATGTTTGGTGTGGAAGTAGGCTGTTTTTTTAACTTGGGAAGAATTTCTTCTTCCTCCAATTTCCCACAAATGTTGTCATCAAATATCACACCCTTCCGGGGCTTCTCTGTAATGTCTCAATTAATTTTTTTCCAGGATTGTCCGTGTCTGTCTTAAAAGGACAACCGACGTCTTCGGACAAGTTGTGTCCATAATTTGTAAAATGGCTTCAAATGACTTCTACTGAGCGTATTTTACAAAGATTACACCCCATGTAGCTATATTTTACGTTTTAAGACTTGCGCTGAATATTCCGGAAGTCTTGTTTTTGAGTTGGTGACGAGTCCTCAACCTACGTCACTGAAGGAATGCCCCTGACTGAAAAAAGGACACATTGTAGCAGTCCTTCCATCACGTCAATGCATTTTGCTGTACTTTAGTCTGAAAACGTCGTGTAGGACCAAAAAGAGGCAGAAGAGGGCGACAAATCTCCATGTAAGGAATTAATCAGCCTATGGAAACGGGCTGATTAATTCCTTACACTGCTTTGTCGCCATGTTCTGCCATTTTTGGGTGCGACATTTCCCACCCCTGATGCCTCAAAATGACACGGAATAAATTCTTTAATCGATTGCAAACGTGTATGCTTTCTTCTTCAGAACTATTTGAATCATATTAATAACTGGATGAGTAACAAGAAAGCATATTCTCCGAATCTGAAGCCATTGTTTTGATTCTCGAGCAAGGCAAGACGTCTTGCCGTGACACCACGAACATGGGGGCGGAACCTTCTGAAACTGGCCACTTCCGGGTTTAAATTGAAGTACTTTTTAGACACTTTAAGTCATTTTTATTGGTGTTTTGCATTTGACTAAAAATATCATACTCCTTGTTTTGGGTATTTTAGATTGTATAAAACGTTTTTCGGATGTCAGTTAGGAAACAAAAAAGTGACGTCGGTTGTCCTTTAAAATCAAGTGTAACTTTAAAGAATTGTAAATGATTCATTCAGCAATATTTTTCATGCGTCTGAGCATCTGTTACACAGGGTTGCTCCTAAGCCATCAGAATACAACCAATGAATAGCTCATACTAATAGTACAGTTGATGATTTTGATCGATATGATGATTAATTCTCGAAAACATTCGTTTTCTAATCCCCACTAAGGTACCATCTATTTCCATGCCTTATGCGCGAGGAAGGATCTCGCGTGTACGGGCACGCATTGTAGCCCCGCCCACTAGCTGGCCTGCGACGTCAACCAGCAGCAATGGGAACTCGAGCGAGCGCTGGTGAGTTCCCGCAAACCAATAATATCGCTCAATTCCGCCTTGTCACTTGAACGGGGAAGTAGCTCGTCGTCCCGGTTCGCTGGCGGGTTTTGTGTTTACGGTATTCTCAGCACACAAACTGTGTTCTGTTGTGGTGCGTTTTTTTCCTTGATAACGGGCACGTAAGTAGCACTTTTATTTCCGTTGAATAAGCATTCTTTTTGGGAGAGCTCGGCGCAGCTTGCTAGCTTGGACGAAGCAGCTTGTGTTGTCATAACAGCACGTGAAGCTAAACGCTGATGACAGGGCGCTTTCGACCCCTGACAGCTTGCTGCATGCAAAATGCCTCTACGAAAGTATCGCAGGCAAATGATGCTCCAGTCTCCTTTGCCAACCGGCGCGAGCGTTAAATTTGTCCATTTAAATAATTGTCGAAGAACCGAATAATAGACTCGCAGATTTGACGAGTTGTGTCATCTATCAAGGTGCACAGCGGAATGGTTGATCCCTGCTTAATAAGGGATTTAGGAGAGGATTTGCCTAATATCATTATCGTTTGTCTCGGGCTATTTGCGGGAGTTGTACTCAGTGTAGTTGGGGGCTTTTAGTACGCCGTGCCTCCACACACGTGCTCTCAATGCCTTTATTTATTTCTGTTAAACGACGTCTAGTCTGATATCTTGACCAGAAGCGGCCGAGCTAATGCCAAAAACATTGATGCGGTAGTCCAGGAAGTACAGTATTGTTAAACGTGCTGCGTGCAACTTAAAGTGGTGGAATTTCCCCCTCCTGCACTTTGAGTGAAGAATAATTGGACGAGGAAGTAATTTTGCACAATTCACCCTTCGCCAGAAACGACCCATTCCCAGGCATATTAAGTTATTGTCAATGGGGGGTCAAATACTCACGATGTTTACAACGTAGCTAATGTTAATTAATTCTACTTTTTCTTTTTAATACTTTTCAATAAGAGGGCTCAACAAGTGTTGCACATACAGTAGTTAAACAGTACACTCTGTATAAATTGTAATTAAAAGTATCTGATAATAGTTAAAGTGGGGATTTGAGTCGTTTTCTTAAATACATTGTGTAATAAAAGAACAACAGAAATGAAATGCACTGAAGTCCAAGAGTAAAAAACACATTACATACAATACTCATGTTGACAACTTGCCAAATGGAAACACCACCCTGGGAGTAAATCATTCTTGGAGCTAAAACCAATCAGTCAATTATCTTATAAAGCACCAAATTGGGAATATCTTGCTTCTCCAAATCTGTTGCATAAAACATTGTCATGTCATTCATTCATGCTCTCTGGTTACTGGTCACTGTGATGCTGTTGCTGCATTTTCTGAAGGCTCTTTATGTAGTCTTTGTGAGATATTAAAATTAGTTTGATGAACTGGCTTTTGTAAAAGGTAAATATACAAATCACACAAATCAGAAAAGGGACAAATACAATTTCACAGTAATGTATATGTCACATAGATCTTAATCAATTGAGATGTTACGCATTGCCGACTTTAATTATTTTTGTTTAGGTCCTTTTTCACTTCATTTTCTTCATCAAGGGAGGTTAAAATAAGCCGATGTTGACAAAGTAAGGAGTAGAAAGTACAGATGAGTTGACATGTAGAAACCAAATTAAAATTGTTGTTAGAAAAATAAATGCTCACATAAAGTACTTTGGGAAAGAAATGACTTGTGATGTAATGGGAATGAACCATTTATACTCGATATTGCTATTGCCGCCATTGAGTGTTTTTGAGCTTCACACCCAACAACATAAAATTAGATAAGCTCTTTTGTTGTTATCAAATTACACTTCATGTCTGGTTTATCAAGTGGAGAAATGCTGTTTTTAACCCTCCATACTTTCTCTGCATCACATGCCTTGTCCCCTTTATTATCTATATTATAGAGAAAATGAACAACATTCCGCTCTCACGCTCTGAGGTGTTCGGGGAGCTGAGGAAGGAGCTGCACAATGATCATGAGTTCCGACAATCCGACGTTCATGTATTTATCATCATGGGAGCCTCGGTGAGAATTGAAGTGTAGCAACAGCTGTGTACGTGTGTGCCTGCGTGCGTGCGTGCGTGCGTGTGTGCGTGCGCGTGCGTGTCCGTGTGCGTGCGTGTCCGTGTGCGTGCGTGTCCGTGTGCGTGCGTGTGTGTGTGTGTGTGTGTGTGTGTGTGTGTGTGTGTGTGTGTGTGTGTGTGTGTGTGTGTGTGTGTGTGTGTGTGTCTGTGTGTGTGTGTGTGTGTGTGTGTGTGTGCGTGCGTATGTGTCTGTGTGTGTGTCCATTTACAAAATAGCTGCCGGTTCAATTATTGGACCCGTTTTTAGGAGTGGAACTGAAATGTGAGTTCAAAATGACGTCGTCCATCAGATTATTACATTTCTAAAACACAGCAAGCAAAATGGCTAAATTCACCCTTGCAAACATCCAATATTTTTTAAATCACGGTCTAATCAAGATTTTTCTTCTTTGAAATTCCCAAGCCCATTTTATCAAAATCTGGTTCTTTCCTAGATGGATTCGTGATGAAATAAAGCGTGCAGATTATGTCAGTACAAGTCGTGACGCTGTTTGAACTCGTGCCAAAGGCGTCTGAAACTTGTTCCGTCTGCATTATCTCTTGACACATGCCAATCCATTAAAAAGTATGTAGAAAGTCATCCAATAATACTGCAGTAATTTCACATGATCTGAATGAGGAAATGTTATCAGTGATTTCACCATGGCCCTTCAACCAAAGGCTGCACAGTAAATAGAGCTTTCAAAAGCATCAGCTCAAAGTTCCTCATTGCTTCGACTTTCCGCCCATTCTGCAATGTCACCACAGCCCCTGCCATTAATTTGAAGACGCAGAAAAGCACAGTTGACTATTTTAACACAGGAAGTTTCAGTGCATTCTTCCCATTTCGGATTTCAATTTTTTTTTGGCAGCAAAAGTGAAAAGTCGTCTGTGATGCTGCTAATTCATGGATGGATGTCTGATTAAAGCAGGGGTGTCAAAGTCATTTTTTGCCGCGCGTCACATTGTAGTTATATGGTTTCCTCTCGAGGGCCGTTATGAATTTGGGGAAGCCATTAGAATGTTTAATCCCTGCCACATATTACATAATGAGAGCACAACAAATTAATGAATAACTAGTTTTCCAATCTGAAGTCAGGAATAATGACAGGTATTGTGGTTTACATCCAAAAATATGAAATTTT
The DNA here is from genome assembly GCF_051943395.1 of Hippocampus bargibanti. Taxonomy (NCBI): domain Eukaryota; kingdom Metazoa; phylum Chordata; class Actinopteri; order Syngnathiformes; family Syngnathidae; genus Hippocampus; species Hippocampus bargibanti. The sequence goes on from NC_142734.1 coordinate 10,085,378, forward strand.
GGTTAGGATTTGAGCAAGCATCATGGAATTTCACAAGTTTGATTTGTCGTCGCGGGCCGAAAAAAATGATGTGGCGAGCCGGATTTGGCCCCCAGGCCTTGACTTTGACACCGTGGATTAAAAGGGAAGGAGTAACATCCACCCTGATTCATCAGACCACTCCCACTCCACCCTTTTTTCACAACCATTTACTGCTTCATCACAGTCCTTCGACCAAGTTAACAATGAACGGTGCGTTGTTGGAGACGTGTGATTGATCACATTTCGATATTATTTGTGTAAATTGCTGAAACCAAGGCCACGGCCGATAAATTAATGTCGTCATCCAAAGACTTGGAGCTGCTATCACGATAGATAATGCTGCTTCGCCAAAAAATATTGGGATTTTACACTTTGTCTGCTCTAGTGAGCTGGGAATTTATGTAAATTAACAGACAATTTATCCGATGTCAGACATTATGATGGTTTGCTTATCTTTGGAAGCACTTTTTGTCAGCCAGATTGAGTTGAACTCAAAATGAGACTGCTTCTTGGACGTTAGACTGAAGTACAATATTTTAGAATTGTAAAAAACTGCTGCCACCTGCTGGCCAGAAGAGGAAGATGAGGAAGTTGAACTAAGGTTGGGATGCTGTGAAATGAAAATGTCGTCTTTTTTTTGACATTGGCAACATTCATGCAATCAAATGAGCAATTAGTCTGTCGGTGCACACCCAGTACATATGGAAATCTTTCCTCTTGATATGTTTGCACTTGAGTGAGGTGTGGTGTTTTTGCTATGTCATTGGCTGTCAGCATATTCCTTGTAGGTCGCCACCGTGACCGATCAATGAAAGAACTCGACTGTCTGCGGTTTCAACCAGTTCTAGTGACCACGTCGTAGTTTCATTTAATATAGTTGTGGACCACTTCAAGTTATCAGAACTTTTAGTATGTCAATATCTGATCAAATGCAAGAATTGAGAATTCATGCTGCCTCATTAGCAGCTGCTGTATCTAATGCAATGGCAAAAATCAAGTAGAATTCTGGAATAAACATCCATTGATTTATTTTCTGTCCCATCGAATCTTGTTTGTCATTTCAGCTGCCATTCAACTCAATATTCAAATTATTTTTGTATTTCATGCAGCATTTACAGTAAAGTCTCGTTATATCGATATTCTCGGGAGTCCGAAAAAATATCGATATAACCGGGACTATCGATATATCCGACTCTGCGCGCATGTAATTTTCTCCTTGCGTTCATAGAAATAGTATCGTAATAAGCGGTACTATCGATATAACGAGACTTTACTGTATGTTGAATATGTTGAGTTGACATCAACAATATACAGTAATCCCTTGCTAATTCGCGGTTCGATTATCGCTGCCTTTGATGCATTGCAGATTTTTTTCAAACCTAAAAATAAGGCTGCAAAACTCACACAACAGTCATGCCATTATGTCAATGAATCTACGATGTATTACATCAAGAAAGACGAGTCGTGTACCTGACAATATTACTGTATTTACTGTATGTTGATAGTGTAGGTAGCAGAGCTGAAGATGTTGAGGTTTTCTTTGGGAGTGACCAGGTTGGATAGGATCAGGAATGAGTACCTTCGAGGGACAACTCATATTAGAGGTTTTGGAGAGAAAGTCAGAGAGGCCAGACTGAGATGGTTTGGACATGTCCAGAGGAGAGAGTAATTATATCGGGAGAAGGATGCTGAGCCTTGAACTGCCAGGCAGGAGACCGAGAGGAAGACCGAAGAGGAGGTTTATGGATGTGGTCAATGAGGACATGAAGGTAGCTGGTGTGAGAGAAGAGGATGCACAAAACCGGGTTAGATGGAGGACATTGATTCGCTGTGGCGACCCCTGAAGGGAAAAGCCGAAAGGAAAAGAAGAAGACTGTATGTTGATAGTGGACTGTTTATTGCATTAGAGTTTTGTACTATACTGCACACATTTACTGTGCTTCTTTATGCATGTATTGTACTGTGTTCCACTAAATGTGGCCTTATGTATATTTTTTGTACTCATACACATATAAATTTATCAATACGTGTAGGGTTCGCTACATCGCTGTTTTTCGTCTATCGCAGGTGGTCCCGGTGCGCATTAGTCGCGATAAACGAGGGATGACTGTATTATCATTTTCTGCATCAATCTTTCAGTGACACTTAAAGGACAACCGACGTCTCTGGACAAGTTGTGTCCATAATTTGCAAAAAGGCTTCAAATGACTTCTACTGAGCGTATTTTACAAAAGATTCCACCGCATATAGCTATATTTTACGTTTTAAGACTTGGTGACGAGTCCTCACCCTACGTCACTGAACGAACATCCCTGACTGAAAAAAGGACACATTGTATGTTGTATTGTATGTCATGTTTCTCCAAAAAGAGGCAGAAGAGGGCGACAAAGCTCCATGTAAGGAATTAATCAGCCTGTGGAAACGGGCTGATTATTGACTATTGCCTCAAAATGGCACGGAATACATTCTTTAATCGATTGCAAACAGGTATGCTTTCCTCTTCAGAACTATTTGAATCATATTCATAACTGGATGAGTCACAAGAAAGCATATTCTCCGAATCTGAAGCCATTGTTTTGATTCTCCAACAAGGCAAGACGTCTTGAGGTGACACCACGAAGAAGGGGGCGGGACCTGCTGAAACTGGCCACTTCTGGGTTCATTTTTTTGCAGATTTTGGACACTTTGAGTCATTTTTATTGGTGTTTTGCATTTGACTAAAAATATCACACTGCGTGTTTTGGGTATTTTAGATGCTATAAAACGTTTTTCTGATGTCAGTTAGGAAACTAAAAAGTGATGTTGGTTGTCCTTTAAGTCGTTAACTGTGGTTCTACCCACTTTCAGCAATTTCCCCTTTGCTTAAAATACTTTTGTCAACTGTTTTCGTTTGGGAGCATTTTCTTTGTTCAGCAGGGTGACTTGACTAAATTTGCAAGGAACCTGTATCATATTTTTACATCTACATTTGTTTGGACTTGCAGGGTGATTTGGCCAAGAAGAAAATCTACCCAACTTTGTGGTAAGTCAACTTCTGAGCTTGTAAAATTCCTCACATCTATTTATTTATCTTGCAATAATGATGCCATGTACTGTTCCACTGTTGACTTATACTTCTGGATGTACTGAGTCACTTTTGAAAGTTCTCTTTCAGGTGGCTGTTCAGGGACGGTCTCCTCCCAGAAAAAACATTTTTCATTGGCTTTGCTCGCTCTGACCTGACAGTTAACGCGATCAGGACTGCATGCATGCCATACCTCAAGGTAAGAGTTCTCCTTCAAATGATGACAAAGTCCCCTTGGCTGTGATTTACCGATATCACCCCCCTTGTTCATCTCCTGACCTAGGTGACCGACTCTGAAGCAGATCGATTGTCAGTCTTCTTCAGCAGGAATTCGTACATATGTGGCACATATGTAGACGGCCAATCCTTCTCCAATCTCAATAAACATCTTCTCACTCTGCCGGGAGGATCAGAGGCAAACCGGCTTTTCTACTTGGCTCTGCCGCCCACAGTCTACCACGATGTTACCAAGAATATAAAGCACCACTGTATGAGTGAAATGTCAGTCGATGCTTTTTTTCTTCTTCTTCTTCTCATATCGCTTGCTGTGCGCTTGTGTATGGATTGATATTTTTTTCTGAAAACTGTATGCTCGAAGCTCAGGTCTTGGCCTGGATATGAATGATGATTTATAATGATGCCCCTTCTGTTCTTTGCAGAGGCTGGACCCGAGTGATTGTAGAGAAGCCGTTTGGGCATGACCTTCAGAGTTCTGAAGAACTGTCTGCTCACCTCTCTTCCCTCTTCTCAGAAGACCAGATATATCGTATAGATCACTATCTAGGGAAAGAAATGGTGCAGAACCTTATGGTACTTAGGTAAGAAGTTAAAAAAGTTGGTTAATACACCATGAGTTATGCAAAAACTCAAAACCGGATGTTGCACCAAAACGGAATGCTTCCTTGTACCGAACACAACAGCTGGATGAAATGTTGTGACTTATCTCCTTTTTGTTTTACTAAACACTCTCAGGGGGTTGTCTGTCGTATAACTGTGGTAACATGCGGAGTGGGTTGTAATATACAGTACAGTATATGATTCTGTTACCTAACTAACTGAGGTCACCAAAATCGGTCTAACCATTTCAAAAAGCAATTTCGAGGCCAAATCACTCAGTGGGTTTGACCGATCCGATTTTAAAGGTTGACATCCCCGCCAATATGACACAAGGAAACCAAAAATGGTCATTCAACAAAATAAGCTTGTTGTGCCACTTGGACATTCAACTTGTGGTTACAGATTTGGAAACCGCATCTTTGGCCCAATCTGGAATCGGGACAGCGTGGCCTGTGTGGTCCTAACATTTAAAGAACCTTTTGGCACTCAGGGAAGAGGAGGCTACTTCGATGACTTTGGAATTATTCGGTGAGTGGACAAATTTTGCTTTATGCTGCAGTTAAATGCTGTTAACCAGAAAAAAAGGAGATTTGATTCGGCCACACGATTAGCTGTTGTTTGTCTTGATTAGAGATGTCATGCAGAACCACTTGCTCCAGTTGCTGTCTTTGGTTGCCATGGAGAAACCAGCCTCCACCAGCTCTGATGATGTCAGGGACGAAAAGGTACAGTGGTTTTTCTCACTGCTACAAAATGGGATGTCACGGTTTACTCTTTTGGTGTGTGTTCTCCTTGAAGGTTAAAGTGCTAAAATGCATCAAGCCAATTTTAATGTCAGACGTGGTGCTGGGTCAGTACGTGGGTGACCCAGAGGGCAATGGAGATGCCAAGTTCGGTTATCTCGATGATCCCACCGTTCCCAAAGGATCGACTCAGTCCACTTTTGCCACAGCAGTGCTGTATGTGCACAACGAGCGCTGGGATGGTAAAATTGGCTCGCCCTTCAGAAAACCTCCACAGCACAAAGTCTGTCGCTCACAGTCATTCAGATCTGAGTTGCAACATTTGTTCCCTTCTCAGGTGTTCCTTTCATCCTTCGCTGCGGAAAAGCTCTAAACGAGAGGAAAGCCGAGGTTCGGCTGCAATTCACAGATGTCCCAGGGGATATTTTTGGAAATCAGTGTCGCCGCAATGAGCTGGTGGTCCGTGTGCAACCCAACGAAGCCGTCTACGCCAAGATGATGAGCAAGAAACCTGGCGTGTACTTTAGCCCGGAGGAGACGGAGCTGGACCTTACTTACAAGAGCAGATATAAGGCATGCGTTCTCGACAATGATTACGCTTCATGAAAGGCTAGCACACATCAAATAGGGGTTTGACCCATCAAAACATAATCATCCTAGGTTTTTTTTCTTCTGTAGGATGTGAAGCTACCTGATGCTTATGAACGTCTCATTTTGGATGTCTTCTGTGGGAGTCAGATGCACTTTGTACGCAGGTCTGTAGTCGACTTTGCCACTTGAATGGCTGTTGGACTAACACTGCCTACCCAAGCAGGTTAACTCATTCACTGCCATTCACAAATTTATTTGTGAATTGAAAATATGACAAACCGTCATTCCCAAATTTGTTCGAGTTTGTTTTTTTCTTGTTTTGGTGCCAATATAGTGCTGGCCATGGCCTCTGGCAATGTTTTTATCCCCTTCCACAAGGGGGTAGCATTTCCTTTTTTTCACTTTAGGGCTTTGTTCTAGCTTCAGCTGTTGGTAAAGCGCTATATAAACCAATATGTATGTATCGCATTGTATTTTGGACAGCCGCCCTCATTCCAAGCTCATACAAATCCAGACCCATATCATTTAAGAATTCTTTTTTTTTCTGATGAAATAAGAGTCTGCATTGGATTGGATTTGCCTTAATTAGTCTCGCAGTGGAGAAATTTACATTTCACAGCAGCAAAGTGATGAAAGGAATGAAAGTAGAAAAACAAAATACATGAGCTGCTGGAAAGGCAGCCACTCTCAAAAGAATGAAAAAAAAGCTGAAGAATGTTTGTGTAGTCTTAAAACTCAATATTCTGTGGGTTCTGGAATTCGAGTGGCAAAAAAAACCCTGGAACTGGAGCGGACACATTTTTGCACATGTCTGGCAGTGAATGAGTTAATGTGCCTTTTTCAAAGTGGTACAAACACTAAAAGATTGTCATGATTCAACAGTGATGAATTAAAGGAAGCCTGGAGGATCTTCACGCCGCTCCTTCACCAAATTGACAAAGAGAAGCCAAAACCTATACCATACACCTATGGAAGGTTAGTTACAGTATATCCTCAATGGGAAGTAAACATCACAAACACATTTTGACAGTCTTCCTCTTTCTAGCCGGGGCCCAGCAGAAGCAGATGACCTTTTGAAGAAAGTTGGATTCCGCTATGCAGGCACTTACGTATGGGTGAACCCCAACAAACTTTGAGCTATGCCGAGTTTAGGGGGCAAAAAGGTTGGGAGTATAGTTTGAGGGGTGTGCCCATGTTTGAGCCACACTGTCCCAACATGCTTTTACAGAGTGATGTCTTTCCATACTGCGGCTCCAGTTATATCTCAGGTAAACAGGTTATTTGTCTGAGCCACTTTATCAGGTGTTCAAAAGAGTGATGAATTTACCCAAGCTGGCAAAGTGACTTCATCCCACTGTCTCGTTGTTTGTGGGGAACAGATACAGGTAACTTATTTTGCGAACAAAAGAAATACCATTTTTAATAAGTCGGATAAACCGGCTCTCTAGCTCATCAACTGTCACATTCAGCAGTCTCGCACTTGACCAAAAAGATGGTAACGTAAAACATTACCACACGAAGTACTGTCCACAAGCAAAGGTCATCGTTATGATTGTATCATCACAAAGCTTTGGTTTCATTTTATTGATCACATTAAGTGGTTGTTTCTTTTTTTCCACCTTCTGTCTGCGTGACCAGAAAATTGCTTCCTGTAAATAGACACACAGGAGGATGCTGACAGTTTCTTTGCACTGTTGGAATTGTCTTAAGTGTACACTCGGGTGAGAAGGCAAACGCTTCTAACTTGCCTCCCTTTTATTGCATTCCCTTTTGTTTTCATGTTCATACTTATCCAAGTTCATTCCATACTTTAGATGGAGAAAAGTGAAGCAGGTTTCCACATCTTTGAATGTCTGTGTCATGACCAATTATGTACTGCTCTTTTCTGCACTGTCATGTAATGCTAGCAATACTACAGTATATCTACATATGTAATAAACTACTTTTGCTTCTATGTGAACGCATTTCTTGGTTTTATTCAAGCACCATATTGTAATTTCAAATAGAAATATATATTAACTGCCAGCAGCATTTTCTCAATTTTTCTATTTTTTGACCAATTCGAGATTTCCTCTTAACGAAACGTGCAAGTATTGTGTTAATAGTTCTAATTAGGAGAAACTATTATTCCACTAATGTCTACATAGCAATTTATTCACAAATGACAAATACTGAGATAACATTAAAAAAATGCAAGCTCTTCCTCAGTCATGTTACCAAGGGGACGGACATTTAAGTATCTGTTTGCAGAAATAGATGCAAATTAGCTAACACTTAGCAACCATGCATTCAAAGGCACTTGCGTTGAGTAAAAACAGTCACTGTGCATTGTCAATGCAACGTACAAGATAAGAAATGATATGCGGACACTAAAAGCTAAGACATGGGTTCCGTTATGATCAAATAGCTTCTGGACGGCATCACATCATTACGTTGTCCATATCTGCTGAATATTCAAATTTGTGTTTTAAATGCCCCCATAAACATTAAACAATGTTAGGTGAAGGGGAGTCAGATGAAATCGGTCAAGTCACTGTTGATAGCCTCCTAGTGGAGGAAGTCAAGTAAAATCCCGGATTTCTCTTCTGGCTTTAAGACATGAACAAGCAAGAAGAAAACAGGGAAATAGAGGGGAAAAAAATATCTACCAAGCTTCGACATGATATCATGAAATGAAAGAACACTTTAACCTACAGTATGGCGTATGACAGTGTGAGTGACTTAAAAACAATGCAACATCTCCATGGAGTGATCACGAGCAAGACCACAGCAAATTTTGGATGCGCAACAAATGACGTGGTAACATTCTCCGTGTAGAAGGCACTTTGTCAATTTGTTTGAGTTTTACATGTGCTCCGGATGATTTTGTAAGCAGCTTATAAACTCTGTGACTGGATGGCCTTGGTAGCAGATCTGATAGACTGCGTTGAATAGTGGGAACCTGAGGGAGGAAAAAGTCTGCAGTCAGTGGAAAAATTAGGTGGACACTAGTTAGTTCCCCCCCCCAAGTTGGGCTGTGTGTTTTGATGCTTGGCTTACTTGTCAACTAAGTTTTTGTGCTTGAGGATGAGATACACCTCAGCTGCAGTCGCTGGTCCTTGCAGCTTTTGACCGTTCAGCATCTCTTTCTCCAGCTGCTCAATAGACTGACAAAGAGATAGAACATGACAGTGACATCTTATTAAAAATGCAGACAAGATCACACAACTTGAGGAGTGTTCTCCCTTCCCTCTCCCACTCACCTTTCCCGTCTTTGCAAAGGCTTCTGCAACCTTGCGATTGCGACCACCATAGCAGGTTGTGATGAGATCCGCAACGCCGCAGCTTTCCAGGAAGGTTGCGGAGGACACAGGCCCGGCAGTGCAGAAAATGCGGGCAAATGCGATCATCTCCATCAGTCCCAAACGAATGACTGCCGCTTTGGTGTTGTCCCCGAAACCCAGACCATCACAGAAACCTGCCCCGACGGCAACAATGTTCTGTAAGGCATGTAGAGAAGAACAGCTATTCCCATGAAATGCAACTTGCCTCATTAATGCAGCATTTTCTCAATTTTTCTATTTTTTGACCAATTCGAGATTTCCTCTTAACGAAACGTGCAAGTATTGTGTTAATAGTTCTAATTAGGAGAAACTATTATTCCACTAATGTCTACATAGCAATTTATTCACAAATGACAAATACTGAGATAACATTAAAAAAATGCAAGCTCTTCCTCAGTCATGTTACCAAGGGGACGGACATTTAAGTATCTGTTTGCAGAAATAGATGCAAATTAGCTAACACTTAGCAACCATGCATTCAAAGGCACTTGCGTTGAGTAAAAACAGTCACTGTGCATTGTCAATGCAACGTACAAGATAAGAAATGATATGCGGACACTAAAAGCTAAGACATGGGTTCCGTTATGATCAAATAGCTTCTGGACGGCATCACATCATTACGTTGTCCATATCTGCTGAATATTCAAATTTGTGTTTTAAATGCCCCCATAAACATTAAACAATGTTAGGTGAAGGGGAGTCAGATGAAATCGGTCAAGTCACTGTTGATAGCCTCCTAGTGGAGGAAGTCAAGTAAAATCCCGGATTTCTCTTCTGGCTTTAAGACATGAACAAGCAAGAAGAAAACAGGGAAATAGAGGGGAAAAAAATATCTACCAAGCTTCGACATGATATCATGAAATGAAAGAACACTTTAACCTACAGTATGGCGTATGACAGTGTGAGTGACTTAAAAACAATGCAACATCTCCATGGAGTGATCACGAGCAAGACCACAGCAAATTTTGGATGCGCAACAAATGACGTGGTAACATTCTCCGTGTAGAAGGCACTTTGTCAATTTGTTTGAGTTTTACATGTGCTCCGGATGATTTTGTAAGCAGCTTATAAACTCTGTGACTGGATGGCCTTGGTAGCAGATCTGATAGACTGCGTTGAATAGTGGGAACCTGAGGGAGGAAAAAGTCTGCAGTCAGTGGAAAAATTAGGTGGACACTAGTTAGTTCCCCCCCCCAAGTTGGGCTGTGTGTTTTGATGCTTGGCTTACTTGTCAACTAAGTTTTTGTGCTTGAGGATGAGATACACCTCAGCTGCAGTCGCTGGTCCTTGCAGCTTTTGACCGTTCAGCATCTCTTTCTCCAGCTGCTCAATAGACTGACAAAGAGATAGAACATGACAGTGACATCTTATTAAAAATGCAGACAAGATCACACAACTTGAGGAGTGTTCTCCCTTCCCTCTCCCACTCACCTTTCCCGTCTTTGCAAAGGCTTCTGCAACCTTGCGATTGCGACCACCATAGCAGGTTGTGATGAGATCCGCAACGCCGCAGCTTTCCAGGAAGGTTGCGGAGGACACAGGCCCGGCAGTGCAGAAAATGCGGGCAAATGCGATCATCTCCATCAGTCCCAAACGAATGACTGCCGCTTTGGTGTTGTCCCCGAAACCCAGACCATCACAGAAACCTGCCCCGACGGCAACAATGTTCTGTAAGGCATGTAGAGAAGAACAGCTATTCCCATGAAATGCAACTTGCCTCATTAATATTGCACACTATACCAATACTATCTCTTGAATTCACAGGCGAATGAAACAAAGACACAATTTTAGGGTCTGTTGGAACAAAGGAATGACTTTGAATCAGATCTAACGGTATTAAGGGAACATTTTAGTATCACAGTAACTAGCCATTACAATTTGTGTCAACAAGCCATTGCCGTTTGCAGACAGGTAACCTATATCCAACTCTATGAAGCTGGATGTAAAAAAAATATTACCTCATCAAGCCTACATTCCCAATGAATACATGTTAAACAGAAAAAAATGCTGGTCAATGGCTTTGCTGATGTCAACTGTAATTTTGTGCAGAAAGCTCACCTTTAAAGCGCCACAGATTTCCACCACATCATGTTCTGGCACCACAGTAACACGGAAGTTGCTGGTCTGCATGAGTTCTTTTAGAAGAGCTCCGTGTTTTTCGTTCTTGCATCCTGGAAGATGAAAACCCAACCACAAGCACTTATGTCTTTTTTTTCTAAAAGAGGCATGCCAACCCTAGTAAATGACGGTACTGTTGAGAAAATTGCACTTAGATTCCCCTCAGCTCTGAGGATGGCTTAAAATACAGCCACAGGCTGCCTGAAATGTTACAAAAACTGCAGGATGCGAGTCCAAACTAACCCGGCTAGCTTCACCCTGTCTCATTTAAGCAAGGAAGTAAATGGCACATTTAATAAGAACCCATGGTAAAAAGACAAAGCTGAATTTAGAACCGATACTGGCAAGAACACTTTCATGGTTTTACCTGCAACTCTTAGGGACAGATTCTGCCACTCTGAAAGATATTTTGAATTGAAATAAATTCCAAAGCAAGCAAACGGAAATACTATAACCTTGAAAGGCAGTTATTGATTCTGCCCAATACAGTGGCTGACTCTAAAATAGGTGGTATGGAAAAATACATACAATAAAAAACAAAAATAGATTGACTTAAATCTTCACACCTTCTGATTTGTGATAAAATACCCCTTCAATCTGATTTATACAATGCCATACATGCTACAGCGGTGGTGGTACATTCTGGGATTAGCATTGGATATGGGGTAGATGGTAACAAACATAGTAGGAAACAAGTAGGCCCAGAAAACAATAAATTAAAACTAACCAATGGTAGTCTCACAAAACTTTTCATCAGCTACTTCGTTGGCAATGTTGGCCCCCATCAGCACACTCATTGCAATTCCGAGCTTCTCCTGGATCACATCAGAAATGAGTTTAAGTCCATCAGGCCCCTCGTCCACTCCCTACAAAGAAGCAATCACATAAAAAATCTTATTATGTATTCACATCATGGCCCTTTAAGAACCTGACCTCACTGTGAAGCAGTCTTCGGATGAAGCAACAATATTGCAAAGTCAAACCTTGATTAGAGATATGCCCAATGCATCACTCTTTATTTTGCCCTTCATGGTGTCACAGGCTTTCCCAATAAACTGGTGCGGGATGACAAACACCAGAATGTCTGCATCGCCGGATGCCTCCAGCAGGTCTGCAACTGCCAGCTGAAGAGAAATGGCAGTATGGAAAGATGGAAAACGTTGTTAATGCGTTTACATCTGATGGACGATAAGCCTGATAAGACCTGAATGCAAAAGGACATATAGATATATGCATAGGAAGCATAACATGCATTCTAGCGAGCGCTGTATGCAATAGCAGAAAGGCCAAGGCAACATTCCACAAACATTTGGGTAAATGAGAAGAAACCAAATGTGGGCTTACCACATTTGCTGGTAGCTTGTGCCCAGGAAGGTACTTCACATTCTCATGGTCAGTGTTGATAATTTCAGTCAGTTTGCGCCCATGCACCAACTCCTCAAACACCCACATTTTTACTGTGTTGTCAAATTTGGAATTCCGGGCGGTGTTGGCCCCCACTATCTTGGCAATGGCAGAGCCCCTGTGTTGTTCATAATCTTTCATTAGTTTTGGACTTGACCCCAAAATATATTACAGTCACATTCAAATTCGGTTGGTATGAAGCATTCTATGGCACTTGGTTGAGTGTGTTGAAAAGACCTTGAGAGTGTATGAATTCTTTTAAAAGCCGGTGACAGACTCCATGTTGCTTTTTTGCATGCTATGGTAACGGTACATACACAGTGTGCCTTTTATCTGATAGACTGCGTTGAATAGTGGGAACCTGAGGGAGGAAAAAGTCTGCAGTCAGTGGAAAAATTAGGTGGACACTAGTTAGTTCCCCCCCCCAAGTTGGGCTGTGTGTTTTGATGCTTGGCTTACTTGTCAACTAAGTTTTTGTGCTTGAGGATGAGATACACCTCAGCTGCAGTCGCTGGTCCTTGCAGCTTTTGACCGTTCAGCATCTCTTTCTCCAGCTGCTCAATAGACTGACAAAGAGATAGAACATGACAGTGACATCTTATTAAAAATGCAGACAAGATCACACAACTTGAGGAGTGTTCTCCCTTCCCTCTCCCACTCACCTTTCCCGTCTTTGCAAAGGCTTCTGCAACCTTGCGATTGCGACCACCATAGCAGGTTGTGATGAGATCCGCAACGCCGCAGCTTTCCAGGAAGGTTGCGGAGGACACAGGCCCGGCAGTGCAGAAAATGCGGGCAAATGCGATCATCTCCATCAGTCCCAAACGAATGACTGCCGCTTTGGTGTTGTCCCCGAAACCCAGACCATCACAGAAACCTGCCCCGACGGCAACAATGTTCTGTAAGGCATGTAGAGAAGAACAGCTATTCCCATGAAATGCAACTTGCCTCATTAATATTGCACACTATACCAATACTATCTCTTGAATTCACAGGCGAATGAAACAAAGACACAATTTTAGGGTCTGTTGGAACAAAGGAATGACTTTGAATCAGATCTAACGGTATTAAGGGTACATTTTAGTATCACAGTAACTAGCCATTACAATTTGTGTCAACAAGCCATTGCCGTTTGCAGACAGGTAACCTATATCCAACTCTATGAAGCTGGATGTAAAAAAAATATTACCTCATCAAGCCTACATTCCCAATGAATACATGTTAAACAGAAAAAAATGCTGGTCAATGGCTTTGCTGATGTCAACTGTAATTTTGTGCAGAAAGCTCACCTTTAAAGCGCCACAGATTTCCACCACATCATGTTCTGGCACCACAGTAACACGGAAGTTGCTGGTCTGCATGAGTTCTTTTAGAAGAGCTCCGTGTTTTTCGTTCTTGCATCCTGGAAGATGAAAACCCAACCACAAGCACTTATGTCTTTTTTTTCTAAAAGAGGCATGCCAACCCTAGTAAATGACGGTACTGTTGAGAAAATTGCACTTAGATTCCCCTCAGCTCTGAGGATGGCTTAAAATACAGCCACAGGCTGCCTGAAATGTTACAAAAACTGCAGGATGCGAGTCCAAACTAACCCGGCTAGCTTCACCCTGTCTCATTTAAGCAAGGAAGTAAATGGCACATTTAATAAGAACCCATGGTAAAAAGACAAAGCTGAATTTAGAACCGATACTGGCAAGAACACTTTCATGGTTTTACCTGCAACTCTTAGGGACAGATTCTGCCACTCTGAAAGATATTTTGAATTGAAATAAATTCCAAAGCAAGCAAACGGAAATACTATAACCTTGAAAGGCAGTTATTGATTCTGCCCAATACAGTGGCTGACTCTAAAATAGGTGGTATGGAAAAATACATACAATAAAAAACAAAAATAGATTGACTTAAATCTTCACACCTTCTGATTTGTGATAAAATACCCCTTCAATCTGATTTATACAATGCCATACATGCTACAGCGGTGGTGGTACATTCTGGGATTAGCATTGGATATGGGGTAGATGGTAACAAACATAGTAGGAAACAAGTAGGCCCAGAAAACAATAAATTAAAACTAACCAATGGTAGTCTCACAAAACTTTTCATCAGCTACTTCGTTGGCAATGTTGGCCCCCATCAGCACACTCATTGCAATTCCGAGCTTCTCCTGGATCACATCAGAAATGAGTTTAAGTCCATCAGGCCCCTCGTCCACTCCCTACAAAGAAGCAATCACATAAAAAATCTTATTATGTATTCACATCATGGCCCTTTAAGAACCTGACCTCACTGTGAAGCAGTCTTCGGATGAAGCAACAATATTGCAAAGTCAAACCTTGATTAGAGATATGCCCAATGCATCACTCTTTATTTTGCCCTTCATGGTGTCACAGGCTTTCCCAATAAACTGGTGCGGGATGACAAACACCAGAATGTCTGCATCGCCGGATGCCTCCAGCAGGTCTGCAACTGCCAGCTGAAGAGAAATGGCAGTATGGAAAGATGGAAAACGTTGTTAATGCGTTTACATCTGATGGACGATAAGCCTGATAAGACCTGAATGCAAAAGGACATATAGATATATGCATAGGAAGCATAACATGCATTCTAGCGAGCGCTGTATGCAATAGCAGAAAGGCCAAGGCAACATTCCACAAACATTTGGGTAAATGAGAAGAAACCAAATGTGGGCTTACCACATTTGCTGGTAGCTTGTGCCCAGGAAGGTACTTCACATTCTCATGGTCAGTGTTGATAATTTCAGTCAGTTTGCGCCCATGCACCAACTCCTCAAACACCCACATTTTTACTGTGTTGTCAAATTTGGAATTCCGGGCGGTGTTGGCCCCCACTATCTTGGCAATGGCAGAGCCCCTGTGTTGTTCATAATCTTTCATTAGTTTTGGACTTGACCCCAAAATATATTACAGTCACATTCAAATTCGGTTGGTATGAAGCATTCTATGGCACTTGGTTGAGTGTGTTGAAAAGACCTTGAGAGTGTATGAATTCTTTTAAAAGCCGGTGACAGACTCCATGTTGCTTTTTTGCATGCTATGGTAACGGTACATACACAGTGTGCCTTTTTCCAGTGGACTACATAGGAAATTTTAAATTGCGCGTGCCTTTAGTGTAGTATTACAAACCATGTTAAAGAATACTTAGAATTAGTCTTCATAAGATAAAATGGGATTCAAGTTATCTATCGGTATCTAAAGTTCACCTAATATGCGGGTGACCATCCTTTTCAATACTAAGCGCTTCTTCTGCACTGACTACCGAGGGCGATCAATGAGACACACTTCATAAATTTACTCAAATGTCCTTTCATTACATGTGATATTAATCTACTGTATATGAATATAACCTTGACTCGTTGTCCGTCATTACATTTACTATTATATAGTCACTATATTTTCCACGTTAGTTTTTTCTTCCAAAGTCATCATACTTATAACACATTAAAATAACGCCACGATTATATGAATAGTTCGTTGATTTCTTACAGGTGATTTGTTTGAAATGTATATCCGTAGTGTATTGTATCCTGTATAAATGCATAAACCGGCAATGGCGTGTGACGTCAAACAGCAGTGAGCGTCAGGTGCCGAAACATTACTCACACAAACTCAAAACAACAGCTTGTTAAGTATAACCGAAAACGAATAACAGCAGTTTAGTTCGCGGATTCCTTTTGGGTGTGTACCCAAAAGGACGACCAGACCATTTGAATGCTTAAGTAGCATCAATGGCTCAGCGAAGCAGATGCTCTGCCAGTTATCTAGTCGTTGGCTGGCCGGTGATGCTAATTTGGCTAGCATAAGTAACACCGGAGAACACCGTCGGGACGGCCACGCGTTTGCAACGTCAGTCCTATCCAACACCCCGCCAGCCTCCCTCGCACCGTGGAGCGTTGCTGTTGCTGCTGCTGCTGCCATTACTTGCCAATTTCCAGATCCGATGATGCAGACTTTCTTCGTGGCTTCCATGGCGAAAATGCAAATCGATGAGTAGCTGAGTAAACTCTCGGCGACGTTACGCAACGTTCAAGTAGCTGCTGCCTGCCAAATGTGCCGGAGCGGACGCCGAGCCTTTCGTTATTGGCCCAGGCGAGGAGGACTCCGGCCCGCCCACTGCAGTCGACGTTCCAACCCGTTCAGTCAATCATTCATCGAGGCGATATGAGATTAGTGGGTTCTAAGGAACTCGTGGAAACGTCTCATTCACACCTCAACTCACTTATCCTTATTACCGGAAATCGTACTATCCTTGTCACAACCCCCAGTTGACATTAAAATTATGCATAATTAAAAACTTCGGTCTAATTCGTGTCCAAGTCTACGTACAATAGCTGCATATGGTAAATATATGGGAGCGAGTTTACTTCGTTTTATGCCGCCTTTAAAAAATCATGATATAATGTATATACTGTCAATTTCATGGCCCTTGAGGGCACAACATTTGCCTGGGTGGCAAAGGCAAATACTAGGGTGTTTCTTGTTAAGATAACAAAACAGCACATTGTCTTCACCTTAACATTTCAGTATTTTTCTATCCAATCCCCATTGTTAAATAGACTGAAACATATTTTTGTGCTTATGTTGCTGTTCTTTAATAATACAGTGTGATTATACATGTGTATGGGTTCAGAGTCATTATGGCCTTCTGCCCCTAGGGCAAGGGTGTCAAAATATTTTTTTTGCCTCGGGCCACATTGTAGTTACGGTTTCCTCTCGCGGGCCGTTATGAATTTGGGGAAACCATTAGAATGTTTCATCCCTTCCAAATATTACATAAAGCACGCACAACAACTTAAAGGACAACCGACATTATTTTTTAGTTAACTGACTTCAGAAAAACGTTTTATAGCATCTAAAATACCCAAAACGCGCAGTATGATATTTTTAGTCAAATACAAAACACCAATAAAAAGGACTTGAAGTGTCCAAAAACTACTTCAAATTGAACCCGGAAGAGGCCAGTTTCAGAAGGTCCCGCCCCCTTGTTCATGGTGTAACGCCAAGACGTCTTGCCTTGCTCGAGAATCAAAACAATGGCTTCAGATTCGGAAAAGATGCTTTCTTGTTACTCATCCAGTTATGAATATGATTTAAATAGTTCTGAAGAAGAAAGCATACATATTTGCAATCGATTATAGCATTTATTCCGGTCATTTTGATGCATCTGGAGAGAAATGTAGTGACAAACTCCTTAGTACTCACAGTACCCCAAAAAAGGCAGAAGAGGGCGACAAAGCTCCGTGGAAATTGTCTCCTGCGACGTTTTGTAAGCGAACATAAAATACTGTAGAAGTCTTGACGCAACACAACGATTCACTATTGCGTTATTTATGTGTTTTCCTTCTAATTTCGCCATCAACACGAAGTTTTCAGACCAAACAAAGTACCGCAAAATGCATTGAGGTGCTGCAAGGTATGTCCTTTCTTGGTTAGGGGCGTTCCTTCAGTGACGTAGGGTGAGGAGTCGTCACCAACTCAAAAACAAGACTTCCGGAATATTCAGCGCGAGTCTTAAAATGTAAAATATTGCTATATGCGGTGGAATCTTTGTAAAATACGACCAGTAGAAGTCATTTGAAGCGATTTTACAAATTATGGACACAACTTGTCCGGAGACGTCGGTTGTCCTTTAATGAATAACTAGTTTTCAAATCTGAAGTCAAGAATAATGACTAATTTACACGCTGAAACATGTTCGGTAATTGAACACCTAAAACACCACTGTCTGTAAGAAAATAATCTGTTGTAAATTAGATAATAAGGAGACAGTATGAACTTAACACAAAGAATAATGACTGTTATTATATCGATGAGAAGGTTTCTTCAGCCGTCATCTGTGCAAATTTGAAGGTTTCGGACGTTTCGCCTCCTATCCAAGAGGCTTCGTCAGCGAAAAGTCCGAAACCTTCAAATTTGTACAGATGACGGCTGAAGAAACCTTCTCAGGGATGGACCACTCCTGTACGACTGAGAGCTTACACAGACTGTTATTATAGTTTACATACCACAATTGGGAATTTTGGTTCGGACTTTAGCAAGCATCATGGAATTTCACAAGTTTGATTTGCTTTTGCGGGCCAAATAAAATGATGTGGCGGGCCGGATTCGGTCCCCGGGCCTTGACTTTGACACCTGTGCCCGAGGGGAATCTTAATTGCAATGTGGCCTGTGTCAACAAATGAGTTTGACACCCCTGCTTTATGTGATTTTGACACCGCTCAACAAACCATAGTTTGTGGAACAACTGGTTAAGTAATAGAAACATGAATTTATGATTCTGGTAAGCAACACATTTTAATTAAAAATATTTTGTGCTTGCTTTGTTCCTTAAAACTGCCACTATTGTGAAAGCGCTACATAATCTGTGCTTGGTGGTGCACATGATTTGAGTTGGGAGGAATGTCTGAGCCATTTGACTGTCGGTGCTTGACATTCCCGGGGCGCTTGTGTTTTTGCGCCTGGAAGGGGCATTGTTTTTCACAGTGCCTCTTTGTTCAGTGGAAAGTGTGCTGTTGGACAGTCTGCGCCTGGATGGAAGGATGGCTTGCGGAGTCGATGACGAGAAGGAAGGAGCTTCAGCGCAGAGCACAGATGCGTATGTGGAACTTGTAGTCGTGGCTCGGAATTGAAGCGGATTTACATGGGACAGGACATGGCAGTCGATCACTATTTCGTCAATGAACACTATCGGTTCTTGTGTGCTTTTGAACATAGCTTGTAGCAGAATGCACATTTTCAGCATAATTTCTTTGCTCTAAGAGTGTAAATATACTTTGAATTCACCTATAACTCCTTCATAAAACAAAGAGTATGCAGATGGCGGCACCCGCAGCGCTTTTAGGGGATAGAAATTTCATCTGTGCTCTATGTTGCACATGGAGCACATTTGACAATAAAGTTGACATGAATTTGAACTTGAACATACCAAAACCTGTATTCTATTGGAGGGAGACTAATACAGTACATTTTTATATAGTTGAATTGAGTTGTAATGGTGGAAAACCCAGACCTGGCGCAGGGGTGTGTAAATATTTATATAGCACAGAGATCTGGAATTTTACAGGACATTTCTAACTTTGGATTTATTCCAAACAATTATTTGTGAAGGAAAATCACTACATAAGTAAACAACAACTCTTTCGGGTCATAAAGGGAATGGGTAGTTAAACATTGACTGGGGCTCCGATGGATTTACTCTGCCTATTTAATTCATTCATTGTACTAACAATGTTTTCATTCTCTTTCATACTGACACAATTTCACCAATACTTAAGTAGCAAGGCCGGAAAACATTTACTGTATTGTAATTAAACAAAATCTGTGAAATGACATGTCATTTTTTACTATATCCTCCATTATCAAATGATGGAACAAAAAATGTTTGTTACCCTACTTCAAAAATTAAGGTGGCACTGCTTCTTTTATGTACAGTACTTGCCTTTGAGTTGCCTTGGAAATTTTCTCTTTGTGTACACGGGGTGGTAAACATTTTAAAAGCAGGAAAAAACGTTGGTTTTCATAGATGAAGTTGAGGTATTTTAATACATTGCTTTGCCATATACATGTAATTCTAATAGGGGCACATTGTAACATTAATTGATGTGGAGTATATTACTTTGTCTTTGTTCACTCTCACCTAACCTTGAATACAAACAGCAGATTAAAAGTCACAAGATAAAGCCTCCCCCCAACCCCCATCCCAAACTTTAGTGTTGCAGGCCTCGTGTAAAAGAGGACCTTGTTGGGTAAGAGGTGAACAAGAGACCACAGACTTGTGGAATAACTGATAAGCACTTATTCAGCAGTCTGGGGTTCTGTTCGCTTTAAAAATAAATCTTTGGCTTCGTTTAGAACAGGGGTTTCCAAAGTCGGTCCTCGAGGGCCGCTGTCCTGCCTGTTTTCCAGCTCTCCCTGGAGCAACACACCTGATTCAAATGATCAGCTCATCAGCCAGCTCTGAAGCAGCATCAAAATGGTCCTGATGATTTGAATCAGGTGCAAATCAGGTCCTGGGAGAGCTGGAAAACAGGCAGGACGGCGGCCCTCGAGGACCGACTTTGGACACCCCTGGTTTAGAAGAATGACATTTGAGTCTCACTTCAACGTATTTTAAAAGGTACATTTGTGAGTAATAAACATGATTTGCATTCATTTTGGAGATGTATCCAGGAATGTAATTTGTCAGGCAGACTGCTCGCTCACGTGGTGGCACTATTTTAAGAATGGCAGCAACTATTGGGAGCGCCGTATGAGTGTTCATCCATCCATCAGTTGAACATTTTGTACATAAAGGACTTCTGTTTAACTTCAGAAAAACAATGCACCTTCTCTGGACCCGCTCTCTATTTATTTATTTATTTATTTATTTATCTATTTATTTTTAAGTATGAACTCTAACTCCGAGGAGAAATGGAGCAAGATGAGCAAAAAGTGCAACGATGAAAAGGTTTCTTCAGCCGTCATCTGTACTTCTTTGAAGGTGTCGGACGTTTCGCTTCTTATCCAAAATGCTTCTTCAGCGAACTAAAGTCTTACTGGTAGTATAGGCCCGATATATATATCCGTACTGTCCAGACACTGCTATGATAGGTCCCTGCTCTCAGGTTGGGGGGGGGAGCAGAGGACTACTCCCTGCGGCTCCAATGAGTGTTCCTATTGTCCTGACAAACTACTGGCCTGATTGCCCCACTTCTTCCGGTATCACCTCATCAGCATTACTAATCCTATGTTGCCTAAACAGGCTGTTGTAGGAACGATCCAAATTGAACCTCACACCCCCATATCGGTTTAGTGAAGAATTTAGCTGTTTTATGAAAATTGCTTCTTTTACTCCCCTTTCAAACCATCTATGTTCTTTCGCTAAGATTTTAACCTCATTGTTGTCAAATGGGTGGTTGCTAGCTTTTAGGTGCATATGTACTGCCGATTGAGGCCCACTCGTATTATCCCTGCGATGTTTATCGGTTTGAAATAAGTAGAAATTTTGTGTAGCCAAAGGACTCTAGTTTTTCAGAAACTCCTGCAATGTAAGGTACTCCTACAGAATTTTTGCTTTCATTCCCTATTATTTCTCTCTGACATTTGTTCAACGACCACTGAGGGTACCCACAGTTTGTGAGTGTTCTCCTGATATGTTTTGACTCCTTTTCTCTACCTTCGACGCTTGTTGGTATTAGTTTAGCCCTATGTTGGAGGGTTCTGATAACTCCTAGTTTGTGTTGTAGAGGGTGGTTCGAATTGAAAGGTAAGTATTGGTCAGTGTGCGTAGCCTTCCTAAAGACTTCTGTTTTTAGTGCTCTGTCCTGTTTGTAATTACTTTACAATCCAAAAAGGCTAGTTGGTTCTCTTTAATGTTCTTGCAAGTAAATTTAATGTTGATAAACTGGACTGGACTACAAACACGGATGTGCTAATCAAAAAGGAACAGAGTCGCCTCTTCCTACTCAGGAAACTGAGGTCTTTTAAAGTTCAGGGGTCACTCCTAAAGACTTTCTATGACTCTGTGGTGGCTTCAGCCATCCACTATGGAATTGTCTGCTGGTCAGGCAGCACCACCACAAGGCACAGGAAAAGACTAGAGCGCCTTGTCAAGAGGACCAGTTCTGTCCTGGGCTGCTCACTGGACTCTCTGGAGGAGGTGGGAAACAGACGGACGCTAGCTAAACTAAAAGCTATGATGGACAGCCCCTCCAACCCCCTCCTGACCACCCTGACATTGTGAAGGAAAATCACTACATAAGTAAACAACAACTCTTTCGGGTCATAAAGGGAATGGGTAGTTAAACATTGACTGGGGCTCCGATGGATTTACTCTGCCTATTTAATTCATTCATTGTACTAACAATGTTTTCATTCTCTTTCATACTGACACAATTTCACCAATACTTAAGTAGCAAGGCCGGAAAACATTTACTGTATTGTAATTAAACAAAATCTGTGAAATGACATGTCATTTTTTACTATATCCTCCATTATCAAATGATGGAACAAAAAATGTTTGTACATGTACAGTACTTGCCTTTGAGTTGCCTTGGAAATTTTCTCTTCGTGTACACGGGGTGGTAAACATTTTAAAAGCAGGAAAAAACGTTGGTTTTCATAGATGAAGTTGAGGTATTTTAATACATTGCTTTGCCATATACATGTAATTCTAATAGGGGCACATTGTAACATTAATTGATGTGGAGTATATTACTTTGTCTTTGTTCACTCTCACCTAACCTTGAATACAAACAGCAGATTAAAAGTCACAAGATAAAGCCTCCCCCCAACCCCCATCCCAAACTTTAGTGTTGCAGGCCTCGTGTAAAAGAGGACCTTGTTGGGTAAGAGGTGAACAAGAGACCACAGGCTTGTGGAATAACTGATAAGCACTTATTCAGCAGTCTGGGGTTCTGTTCGCTTTAAAAATAAATCTTTGGCTTCGTTTAGAACAGGGGTTTCCAAAGTCGGTCCTCGAGGGCCGCTGTCCTGCCTGTTTTCCAGCTCTCCCTGGAGCAACACACCTGATTCAAATGATCAGCTCATCAGCCAGCTCTGAAGCAGCATCAAAATGGTCCTGATGATTTGAATCAGGTGCAAATCAGGTCCTGGGAGAGCTGGAAAACAGGCAGGACGGCGGCCCTCGAGGACCGACTTTGGACACCCCTGGTTTAGAAGAATGACATTTGAGTCTCACTTCAACGTATTTTAAAAGGTACATTTGTGAGTAATAAACATGATTTGCATTCATTTTGGAGATGTATCCAGGAATGTAATTTGTCAGGCAGACTGCTCGCTCACGTGGTGGCACTATTTTAAGAATGGCAGCAACTATTGGGAGCGCCGTATGAGTGTTCATCCATCCATCAGTTGAACATTTTGTACATAAAGGACTTCTGTTTAACTTCAGAAAAACAATGCACCTTCTCTGGACCCGCTCTCTATTTATTTATTTATTTATTTATCTATTTATTTTTAAGTATGAACTCTAACTCCGAGGAGAAATGGAGCAAGATGAGCAAAAAGTGCAACGATGAAAAGGTTTCTTCAGCCGTCATCTGTACTTCTTTGAAGGTGTCGGACGTTTCGCTTCTTATCCAAAATGCTTCTTCAGCGAACTAAAGTCTTACTGGTAGTATAGGCCCGATATATATATCCGTACTGTCCAGACACTGCTATGATAGGTCCCTGCTCTCAGGTTGGGGGGGGGGGAGCAGAGGACTACTCCCTGCGGCTCCAATGAGTGTTCCTATTGTCCTGACAAACTACTGGCCTGATTGCCCCACTTCTTCCGGTATCACCTCATCAGCATTACTAATCCTATGTTGCCTAAACAGGCTGTTGTAGGAACGATCCAAATTGAACCTCACACCCCCATATCGGTTTAGTGAAGAATTTAGCTGTTTTATGAAAATTGCTTCTTTTACTCCCCTTTCAAACCATCTATGTTCTTTCGCTAAGATTTTAACCTCATTGTTGTCAAATGGGTGGTTGCTAGCTTTTAGGTGCATATGTACTGCCGATTGAGGCCCACTCGTATTATCCCTGCGATGTTTATCGGTTTGAAATAAGTAGAAATTTTGTGTAGCCAAAGGACTCTAGTTTTTCAGAAACTCCTGCAATGTAAGGTACTCCTACAGAATTTTTGCTTTCATTCCCTATTATTTCTCTCTGACATTTGTTCAACGACCACTGAGGGTACCCACAGTTTGTGAGTGTTCTCCTGATATGTTTTGACTCCTTTTCTCTACCTTCGACGCTTGTTGGTATTAGTTTAGCCCTATGTTGGAGGGTTCTGATAACTCCTAGTTTGTGTTGTAGAGGGTGGTTCGAATTGAAAGGTAAGTATTGGTCAGTGTGCGTAGCCTTCCTAAAGACTTCTGTTTTTAGTGCTCTGTCCTGTTGTGTAATTACTTTACAATCCAAAAAGGCTAGTTGGTTCTCTTTAATGTTCTTGCAAGTAAATTTAATGTTGATAAACTGGACTGGACTACAAACACGGATGTGCTAATCAAAAAGGAACAGAGTCGCCTCTTCCTACTCAGGAAACTGAGGTCTTTTAAAGTTCAGGGGTCACTCCTAAAGACTTTCTATGACTCTGTGGTGGCTTCAGCCATCCACTATGGAATTGTCTGCTGGTCAGGCAGCACCACCACAAGGCACAGGAAAAGACTAGAGCGCCTTGTCAAGAGGACCAGTTCTGTCCTGGGCTGCTCACTGGACTCTCTGGAGGAGGTGGGAAACAGACGGACGCTAGCTAAACTAAAAGCTATGATGGACAGCCCCTCCAACCCCCTCCTGACCACCCTGACAGCACTGGGTAGCTCCTTCAGCCAGACTATTACACCCACGGTGCAAGAAGGAGAGGTACCGCCGCTCGTTCCTACCGACTGCTGTCAGGCTTTGCAATTCTCAATGATCACATGTGAAAAAAACTGGACACTTGTAAATATGGGTTGATGCAATACAGCTACATATATGAATATGCCTTTCTTGATACTTGCACAATGTACAGTTTTTTTAGGAAACGGTTTTACACATTTACATTTGCACAGTATACAGTTGACATTTTATTTGGTTATGCTTAGAATATCTTGATTTCTATCCTTTCACCCCCCACCCCATCCCCTTTCAAATTGCTGCTATGGACTGCAAATGTGCCCATTGTGGGACGAATTACGAGCGCAATGGGGTTGACTGAAAATATTTCTTCTAAATAATATGTCATGGAATGTCGCAAGAGGAAATTTCCCAAACAGGAAGTGCTGGAAATGTGTTTTCTTGGGACTTCGGCGTTGTGCTATTCGATACATACACACTTGCTAACCTCATCCACATTTTAACTCTTCGTATTTGAAAGTGCTGCACAGTGCTACACTTCACTTGATCTTGAGATGATTCAACTTTTTATTCTCAAGGAAACCACAGCAGTTCTGAAAAATAGACACCTGACATCCATAGAACAAAGGAAAGGAGCGTCAGCGCCGATGCGTATGTGGAACTGTCGCGGCTTGGAATTGAAGCGGATTTACGTGGGACAAGAGATGTGAAACAATCTCTGTTCGTCCATGGATTCCACAGCTTCCTCTTTGCTTTCAACATTTAGCTTGTAGCACATTTCACCATGACATCCCTAATTCACAAGTGAAAAGGACGTTTTGATCCTTTACTCTTTCATCTAGAACTGCTTCATACAACAAAGAGCGTGCAGAAAGTGTTTCAAATTGAATGACTGTGTCTTTTGTATTTTGTCACATTATTTGTTCTTTAGTTTTTTTGGTTGTTGATTTGATTTCAAGATGGCGCCGCAAGAGTGGCTGCCTTTACACCAGGTCCTGTATTTTCTTTTTATGTATACTACTTCCTTTCTTTTCCTCTTACTATCATCACTGTGCTGCTCTGAAATGTAAATTTCTCCACTGCGAGAATAATAAAGACTAATCCAATCCAACAAGGTTGTGTTCTCAGCAGAGATAGTCACTCTGCATGTGCACTTGCAGTCACTCTGCACAAAGAATGCTGTGACCATTCACAGGGGAAGACTGTCCAAATATGGTCTTGGATGGCATGATATTTAAAAATGGCAAGTTGCTGAAAAGAAGTCGATGCAAGTTACATGCAAGTTTTAATGGCTTAAAAATCTTTGCTATTCATTATTTTACATCAACAGCAAACCAACATTGATTTTTTTAACGCTGATAGATGGAACACGTGGGAATTTAAATTTTGTCCAGTTTTATCTTTTTAAGATGATGAGCGATTACTCGGCGGGCGCTTTTTTTAATCAGAGCATGTCATTTTCTTGGCTTTGGCCCCAAAGCTCAGGCACCGTTGAGTAACTTTTGCCTGTTGGCTTCCAGAAAATGAACAAAGTCCAAAGAGGCATTCCGAGACTGTGGACACCTAATGGAAGTTACTGACATGACACTTGACGTCATCAAGGCTCAGCACAGTACCTTGATCATTGTTGTCATGTTTGTGCTTTTTATCAGAGCAGCCACACAACTTGTACTTTATCACCTGAAAAGATACAAT
Source organism: Hippocampus bargibanti (assembly GCF_051943395.1). Taxonomy (NCBI): domain Eukaryota; kingdom Metazoa; phylum Chordata; class Actinopteri; order Syngnathiformes; family Syngnathidae; genus Hippocampus; species Hippocampus bargibanti. Next base: position 10,111,512 of record NC_142734.1, read on the forward strand.
CAGAACGGTCAAGGGTTAACTTAACTATCGTGTATATGAAAAGTCCACACACTCCATTTGAAAAGGCTTGAAAACATCATTTCAAGCCTTTTTTTCCCCACCCGAAATGTGACCTGTGACTTGTAGTACTCGGTTTGAAAAGGAAATCAACTCATTTTGAGAGGGGAAGTAAGTTACAGGCAGAGGAAGACGCAGCTATGCTTTTTTTTCTGTGTCAATGTGCATTGTTGAGAAAAAAACCCCAAAGTGAACAACGCCATGCTGCCAGTGGGTAGTAGCTTGCAAGGGCAACATGTAGCCTGCCGGTCTGTTCTAAAATTAGCTCACCGGCGATAAGACACCGTGACTTACTAAGAATAATGTTCCTGTTTATTAATTTCAACTTAACAAGATGTATTTTCTTTTACCCTTTCAGGGTCAGCGGTTACTACAGTGGACTTTGATCATGTGACCAGGTTTCAGGGTGCATGAAAGGGTTAATATGCCAAATATTTTAGATTTGATGTCAGAAAATAGATTGTGTTCAAGAGGGACAAATAATGTTATTTTATTGTGATTTGAGGTTACTTAATCACTGTCAACGGTGGCTGATGTGTGTCGACTCCCATTCAAGATGAGCTTGAACGTGAACAGCCACAGGCCCCGTGATGTCATTTTTACTCTCCCAACATTTTTTTTCGTCATTAAAATGTACAAGATAGAGTCGTGAATAAAGCAGTTTTGAAAGGCAGCCCTTGCGTTTGAACAAGAAGGACGTGTAAACTTTTTATATCCACTGCGATTTTTTTCAATGGTGACTCACCTCATAAATGTAGTCAAATATCTCCAGAATGGTAAGTATGCTTGCCCCAATGAAAAGTCCCATTTGACCACCAATATCACCTGCAATATTCAAAACAAGCCATGCATGATAATCAAGTTAAAATGATCGTCAGTGATATATGATTGGCAAAATACTGTACCTAATAGTCCGGCCACTTCATAAGCCTTTTTCTGTTCAATGGTTTCATAGTTGAGAGCCTCAAAAAAGATGTCCAAAACCAGGAGGTTCTCCCTGCAGATTTCAGTTTGGATCAGGAATTATAGCACAGTCTTTATCAAAGTTTTTGGAGTCACTCTGACGCAAGCATGAAGACTACCGTATTTTCCGGTGTGTAAGGTGCACCCAAAAGCCTTAATTTTCTTCAAAAGATGACCCTGCGCCTTATACGCAGGTGCGCCATATAGAGTATGTGAAGTAATATTGAGCCACAACAGATCTCGCAACTACTGTACTGTCAGCAGCCACCGATTCCATTTTCCCCTTGTAGAGGAAGTTGTGCATAACCCCATCCTCTACTATATCACTTTATAATGTGGTGTGCCTTCTATTTGGAAAACTTTTATACATTTATAATAGATATTTTGAAAACTGTTTTCATTCATTGAACGTGCGCCTTATAGTCCGGTGTCTTATACAGTATATGTAAAAAGTTTGAAAGTACACCCTTCATTGAGGGGTGCGCCTTATACTCTGGTGCACCTTTTACATGGGAAAATACGGTAATTGTTGGTACTTACTTAATGTACTGCTCAGATTTGTTGTATTTCTTTGCTAGATATTTAGCAGATGCCTTACTGGGAATTTTTACAAAGGACAGTTCTTTACTGTATCTGGTCATGTTGCACGGTGTTTCACACACACAGAAATCATTATCTCGCTGAACCAAGAAATCTGCAGGGCAAAAAAAAACAAACAAGGTATAAGGTCACTGACTCATGATACAAAAGTGTTGTGGTCGAAATCGGTCATGTCATGATATAAACTGCGGTAACATGTGTATGGGTTAAGACCAGGATTGAACAAAGTCTCTTTGTTACCCAGAGCGGGATCAGCACATTCTTTGTACAGCTCCGGGGTGCAGTAGGGTGCATCGCCTGCAACCAAAACATACAAACACAAATGTGTGAAATCCTTCAGGTCTTCGAATCACTTGTGTACTTATTGTTGTTTAAATGCATGGATTGTGTGTTGTGATATCATGAGAGGCTTGGTCTCAGCGGGACGGACAAGAAGTGCAATGGACGACAGGTTTGGATGCAAAGAAAAAGGTTTTAATCAAGGGTTCCAGGGGGAATTCCCAAACAACAAAGGTTTGAATAGTGTCTCTTCCAATACTTATCAAAATAAAGTCTCTTCTGATGCTTAAATCCAAATAAAGTCTCTTCTGCTACTTAAATCCAAATAAAGTCTCTTCTGCTACCTAAATCCAAATAAAGTCTCTTCTGAGGTAAAACTGAAGACGGAGTTCTTTACAAGAGTCTCTAGGCCTCACCCCTCTTGACGTCCTCGTCATGTAGCCTAGCCACCTTAGCTAGGTTCAAATCCAGTGTCCAGTCGTAGGGTCCCAACTGGCAATGAGTTCCACGCAGCAATCAACTTCTCCACAGCGCACAGCAATCGAGCTTGTCTTTCCCCAAGCTGCACACTCAGAGGCTCTCTGCCTTAAGAGCCCTGCTTTCCAATCAAGTCCTGATCAGCCGCAGGTGTGCGGGTTTAATTGCTGCCTTCCACCAGGTGGGGCCAAGACTCTCTCTGGGTGGAGCCATCTTAGGGGGATGTATTTGCCCTCCAGGACACAGCCTCTCGTGACATCACAGTGTACATTCAACACAGTTCATTCAGAGTGCTCTCACACTGTACAGAACATTTTCGGGACGTTCCTCTTTGTTCGGTTTGAACATTTTCGTAGATCGAGAGAAGCTAAAATCATGATTTGAACATCAACATCCAGCCCTGCTGTCATCTGTTGTGACTTATGCAAGGTCATATTTAACTTTCATCAGCATTATATGTGGAAATCTTTGTTCAGTGGAAAAAAATCATGTGCATTATATTTTGAGCCAAAAGATACCACGAAAACAATTTTTGTCAAAAGCTAACCATGCGCTTTATAATCCAATGTGCCTTATATATGGAACATGTTTTAAAATACATATATCATTCATTGAAGATGCACTTTATAATCCGGTGGGCTTTATATTCTGGAAAATACATTAATGGCATTGATTCCACTACCTGGCATGTGCACCATGCGGCAGTTGCAGTTGTCCACAAGGTAGCGTGTTTCACAGTCAACACGACACGCTGTGATGCTGTAACTATCAAAGAAGTCGGAGTCCATAGGTGTCACCTTGCAGTCACCCCATGGTGGTGGGAGATATATCAGCTGCAACAATGCATAACCGTTGATTATAAGGAAATTTTACCAACTAAATAGAAGAAAAAAGAAACTGCAAATGTGACTGTATAAACATTTTGTCCATTTTAAGAAAGCATTATGTAAACTGATTGCGAGAAGAAGAATGCAAAAGTGAGGTATTAAAAAAGGAATTATAGCACAGTCTTTATCAAAGTTTTTGGAGTCACTCTGACGCAAGCATGAAGACTACCGTATTTTCCGGTGTGTAAGGTGCACCCAAAAGCCTTAATTTTCTTCAAAAGATGACCCTGCGCCTTATACGCAGGTGCGCCATATAGAGTATGTGAAGTAATATTGAGCCACAACAGATCTCGCAACTACTGTACTGTCAGCAGCCACCGATTCCATTTTCCCCTTGTAGAGGAAGTTGTGCATAACCCCATCCTCTACTATATCACTTTATAATGTGGTGTGCCTTCTATTTGGAAAACTTTTATACATTTATAATAGATATTTTGAAAACTGTTTTCATTCATTGAACGTGCGCCTTATAGTCCGGTGTCTTATACAGTATATGTAAAAAGTTTGAAAGTACACCCTTCATTGAGGGGTGCGCCTTATACTCTGGTGCACCTTTTACATGGGAAAATACGGTAATTGTTGGTACTTACTTAATGTACTGCTCAGATTTGTTGTATTTCTTTGCTAGATATTTAGCAGATGCCTTACTGGGAATTTTTACAAAGGACAGTTCTTTACTGTATCTGGTCATGTTGCACGGTGTTTCACACACACAGAAATCATTATCTCGCTGAACCAAGAAATCTGCAGGGCAAAAAAAAACAAACAAGGTATAAGGTCACTGACTCATGATACAAAAGTGTTGTGGTCGAAATCGGTCATGTCATGATATAAACTGCGGTAACATGTGTATGGGTTAAGACCAGGATTGAACAAAGTCTCTTTGTTACCCAGAGCGGGATCAGCACATTCTTTGTACAGCTCCGGGGTGCAGTAGGGTGCATCGCCTGCAACCAAAACATACAAACACAAATGTGTGAAATCCTTCAGGTCTTCGAATCACTTGTGTACTTATTGTTGTTTAAATGCATGGATTGTGTGTTGTGATATCATGAGAGGCTTGGTCTCAGCGGGACGGACAAGAAGTGCAATGGACGACAGGTTTGGATGCAAAGAAAAAGGTTTTAATCAAGGGTTCCAGGGGGAATTCCCAAACAACAAAGGTTTGAATAGTGTCTCTTCCAATACTTATCAAAATAAAGTCTCTTCTGATGCTTAAATCCAAATAAAGTCTCTTCTGCTACTTAAATCCAAATAAAGTCTCTTCTGCTACCTAAATCCAAATAAAGTCTCTTCTGAGGTAAAACTGAAGACGGAGTTCTTTACAAGAGTCTCTAGGCCTCACCCCTCTTGACGTCCTCGTCATGTAGCCTAGCCACCTTAGCTAGGTTCAAATCCAGTGTCCAGTCGTAGGGTCCCAACTGGCAATGAGTTCCACGCAGCAATCAACTTCTCCACAGCGCACAGCAATCGAGCTTGTCTTTCCCCAAGCTGCACACTCAGAGGCTCTCTGCCTTAAGAGCCCTGCTTTCCAATCAAGTCCTGATCAGCCGCAGGTGTGCGGGTTTAATTGCTGCCTTCCACCAGGTGGGGCCAAGACTCTCTCTGGGTGGAGCCATCTTAGGGGGATGTATTTGCCCTCCAGGACACAGCCTCTCGTGACATCACAGTGTACATTCAACACAGTTCATTCAGAGTGCTCTCACACTGTACAGAACATTTTCGGGACGTTCCTCTTTGTTCGGTTTGAACATTTTCGTAGATCGAGAGAAGCTAAAATCATGATTTGAACATCAACATCCAGCCCTGCTGTCATCTGTTGTGACTTATGCAAGGTCATATTTAACTTTCATCAGCATTATATGTGGAAATCTTTGTTCAGTGGAAAAAAATCATGTGCATTATATTTTGAGCCAAAAGATACCACGAAAACAATTTTTGTCAAAAGCTAACCATGCGCTTTATAATCCAATGTGCCTTATATATGGAACATGTTTTAAAATACATATATCATTCATTGAAGATGCACTTTATAATCCGGTGGGCTTTATATTCTCGAAAATACATTAATGGCATTGATTCCCCTACCTGGCATGTGCACCATGCGGCAGTTGCAGTTGTCCACAAGGTAGCGTGTTTCACAGTCAACACGACACGCTGTGATGCTGTAACTATCAAAGAAGTCGGAGTCCATAGGTGTCACCTTGCAGTCACCCCATGGTGGTGGGAGATATATCAGCTGCAACAATGCATAACCGTTGATTATAAGGAAATTTTACCAACTAAATAGAAGAAAAAAGAAACTGCAAATGTGACTGTATAAACATTTTGTCCATTTTAAGAAAGCATTATGTAAACTGATTGCGAGAAGAAGAATGCAAAAGTGAGGTATTAAAACAAATTACCCTCTGTTCCTGACAAGAGACAAACGTTTGGAATCCAGGTGCCACCCCGAAACCTAGCTGATCGATGTTCGACGGTTCATCTTGACTGTGGATCTGCACTTTGACTCCGGCTTCAAATGATGTCTCCTCTGACAAGTAGCCAATGGTATGGTGTCAGCGCAACCAAGGCACAATGTTGATGCGTGATTCTTTTTAAAAAGTGATAAATACCTCACCTGTTTCTCCCCAGACAGGCAGGTATTCATCCTGCTGGATGTCCAACATGAGCTCCAGTCCATTACCCATCCCACCTTTGGTGGTTATGAGGGGCGGACGATCATCATCGCCGCCATTAAAGGTGTAACATTTACCATAGCGAGTGAAGACCTGAGAAGATAGACGAGGGAGATGTTTATGTTTTTCCCTTCTGGAAAACCATCAATTGTATTCAATATTTATATAATTATTGTATTGGGGTGCTTAATACGTCTATCGCTCAATGGGGTGCTCAATACGTCCATTCTTTGTACAGCTCCGGGGTGCAGTAGGGTGCATCGCCTGCAACCAAAACATACAAACACAAATGTGTGAAATCCTTCAGGTCTTCGAATCACTTGTGTACTTATTGTTGTTTAAATGCATGGATTGTGTGTTGTGATATCATGAGAGGCTTGGTCTCAGCGGGACGGACAAGAAGTGCAATGGACGACAGGTTTGGATGCAAAGAAAAAGGTTTTAATCAAGGGTTCCAGGGGGAATTCCCAAACAACAAAGGTTTGAATAGTGTCTCTTCCAATACTTATCAAAATAAAGTCTCTTCTGATGCTTAAATCCAAATAAAGTGTCTTCTGCTACTTAAATCCAAATAAAGTCTCTTCTGCTACCTAAATCCAAATAAAGTCTCTTCTGAGGTAAAACTGAAGACGGAGTTCTTTACAAGAGTCTCTAGGCCTCACCCCTCTTGACGTCCTCGTCATGTAGCCTAGCCACCTTAGCTAGGTTCAAATCCAGTGTCCAGTCGTAGGGTCCCAACTGGCAATGAGTTCCACGCAGCAGTCAACTTCTCCACAGAGCACAGCAATCGAGCTTGTCTTTCCCCAAGCTGCACACTCAGAGGCTCTCTGCCTTAAGAGCCCTGCTTTCCAATCAAGTCCTGATCAGCCGCAGGTGTGCGGGTTTAATTGCTGCCTTCCACCAGGTGGGGCCAAGACTCTCTCTGGGTGGAGCCATCTTAGGGGGATGTATTTGCCCTCCAGGACACAGCCTCTCGTGACATCACAGTGTACATTCAACACAGTTCATTCAGAGTGCTCTCACACTGTACAGAACATTTTCGGGACGTTCCTCTTTGTTCGGTTTGAACATTTTCGTAGATCGAGAGAAGCTAAAATCATGATTTGAACATCAACATCCAGCCCTGCTGTCATCTGTTGTGACTTATGCAAGGTCATATTTAACTTTCATCAGCATTATATGTGGAAATCTTTGTTCAGTGGAAAAAAATCATGTGCATTATATTTTGAGCCAAAAGATACCACGAAAACAATTTTTGTCAAAAGCTAACCATGCGCTTTATAATCCAATGTGCCTTATATATGGAACATGTTTTAAAATACATATATCATTCATTGAAGATGCACTTTATAATCCGGTGGGCTTTATATTCTCGAAAATACATTAATGGCATTGATTCCCCTACCTGGCATGTGCACCATGCGGCAGTTGCAGTTGTCCACAAGGTAGCGTGTTTCACAGTCAACACGACACGCTGTGATGCTGTAACTATCAAAGAAGTCGGAGTCCATAGGTGTCACCTTGCAGTCACCCCATGGTGGTGGGAGATATATCAGCTGCAACAATGCATAACCGTTGATTATAAGGAAATTTTACCAACTAAATAGAAGAAAAAAGAAACTGCAAATGTGACTGTATAAACATTTTGTCCATTTTAAGAAAGCATTATGTAAACTGATTGCGAGAAGAAGAATGCAAAAGTGAGGTATTAAAACAAATTACCCTCTGTTCCTGACAAGAGACAAACGTTTGGAATCCAGGTGCCACCCCGAAACCTAGCTGATCGATGTTCGACGGTTCATCTTGACTGTGGATCTGCACTTTGACTCCGGCTTCAAATGATGTCTCCTCTGACAAGTAGCCAATGGTATGGTGTCAGCGCAACCAAGGCACAATGTTGATGCGTGATTCTTTTTAAAAAGTGATAAATACCTCACCTGTTTCTCCCCAGACAGGCAGGTATTCATCCTGCTGGATGTCCAACATGAGCTCCAGTCCATTACCCATCCCACCTTTGGTGGTTATGAGGGGCGGACGATCATCATCGCCGCCATTAAAGGTGTAACATTTACCATAGCGAGTGAAGACCTGAGAAGATAGACGAGGGAGATGTTTATGTTTTTCCCTTCTGGAAAACCATCAATTGTATTCAATATTTATATAATTATTGTATTGGGGTGCTTAATACGTCTATCGCTCAATGGGGTGCTCAATACGTCTATCGCGAGCGACCAGTCGATCTCCAAGGTACAAATGGTAGATCACATAACAAGGTGATGTGACATTGTCAAGAACAGACGCCATACAAATAAAGTTGAGTTGTTTTGAAAAACAACTAGACGTTAGCCTATTAGCCACCCTTCACTTGATTGATACACCGGACAACCAATCACATGACATTTCATTATGAGGTACACCGGGCGTGTTCAAACAACGCTCCTCAGTGTTGCAGTTAACTAGCTAGTCCAGGGGTGGGCAAACTTTTTGACTCGCGGGCCGCATTGGGTTCTAAAATTTGACAGAGGGGCCGGGCCAGGAGCATTTAGAGGGAGTGTTTGGGCCGGAAATACTAAGCCTAAAGCATTAAAGGACAACCGACGCCTTCCGACAAGTTATGTCCATAATTTATAAAATCACTTCAAATGACTTTGACTGAGCGTATTTTACAAAGATTCCACAGCATATAGCTATAGTTTACGTTCTAAGACTTGCACTGAATATTCACTAAGTCTTGTTTTCGAGTTGATGACGATCCCCATGTGACGTCACGTTTGGACCGCCCCTGACCGAGAAAGCGACACACAATGCATTTTGGGTACTTTGTTTGGTCTGAAAACTTCGTGTTGATGGCGAAATTAGAAGGAAAACACAACACATAAATAACGCCATGGTGAATCGTTGTGTGTTGCACCAAGACAACTATTTGATATTCGCTGACACAAATTTCCAGCTGACAAATCAGCCCATTTCCAACGGAGCTTGGGCGCAATCTTCTGCATTTTCTGGGTGCTACATTGCTGTCATTGGCGGCTCGAATTGATATGGGAGGACTCCTTGAATCAATTGCAAACATTTATGCTTTCCTCTTCAGAACTATTTGAATTATATTCATAACTGGATGAGTAACAAGAAAACATCTTCTCCGAATCTGAAGCCATTGTTTTGATTCTCGAGCAAGGCAAGACGTCATGGCGTGACATCACGAACAAAGGGGTGGGACCTTCTGAAACTGGCCATTTCCAGATTCATTTTGAAGTCATTTTTATTGGTGTTTTTCATTTAACTAAAAATATCAGCCTGCCTGTTTTGGGTATTATAGACGCTATAAAACGTTTTTATAATGTCAGTGGGAAACACGAAAAAATGGTGCCGGTTGTCGTTTAAATGTAGTGTGTACAAACCTCATAGCACAGTAAGAACCCAATTTATTAACTGTCTTTCAAATGTGAAAAATATCCCTGATCAGTTAATAAATTTGTCTCAAGGAATATGGCGTTTACATACTATTTCGCAGATACTTGGAGGAGGAAATGGAAATAGATTAAAATAACATATGCACTGTGATTCATCAAGATTGCGTCTGTTTTTAATAAGTTTTCATTGGAGGGGCGAAGTTAAAGAAATCAACATTTATTGAAAAATGGAATCACTTTCAACATTCAAAACATATTATTCCACAACGAAATATTCAAGCTCAATAATACCTACTTGTGTTAAATTCCGTCAAATCATAGATGGTTTGTCCTGACCGCGCGCTCAACAAACTCCTCACTGACGCCCTCCCCTTCACGCGCAAACAATACACGTGTACCGTCGCCGAGCACACAGACATAGGCAACCTGCAGTGAAATTTGCATACTCGGCACGGCAGCCAATCAGAAGCCTGCTTCTTTCTTCCGGACTTTCGCAAGCGTTATAAAGTCGTCCAATTGCATATAATTTTCCAAAATAGATGCACAGATCCTCAGCCCAGAAGAAAGATTCAAAAGAAGCTAACAACATATGTGACGCTACAAAACGTAAATTTACATTAAACCGTGACTGTAAAGTGTACGTGAGACTCATGAAAGGGGCTCATGAAACGTTGCATTGTGCGCCACAATGACAATCGACTACTGCAGCAAAATCTAGCCATGCACATTTACCGTAAATTATGCAAGGTAGCATTTCTAGTAGGTACATTCTTGATTTAAAAGAAAACGTTATACTTTGTGACAATGTTTTTTAATGTGATTAGTTGTCTCATTGTGCTTCACGTTGTGAAAGATGGGGCAGGCAACTTTTCAGTTATCTGCCCTGTTGTCCGCTGACTTTTTGTCATGAGTTTCAGACGCTGTTTTTACTATAATTTGGGCAGGTTCGGCGGGCCGGATTAAAAAGCCTAACCAGCCGTATGTGGCCCGCGGGCCGTAGTTTGCCCATGTCTGAGCTAGTCGTTCGTTACGTCCGAATTTTTCGCTAGTTTTTTTTCCTCTTAAACGTAAAATACGGGACAAAAATGAGTGCGGGAGCTGGACTAAGTAAGAATAAAAAAGTATCACTTTCATACGGAATGGGACTTTATTAGTTAATTATTAATGGGACGGAATAGGACTTTATTTTCCACAATGACATTTTCAAAGTGCGTTTGTCTCGTCTGCCAGTTGTCGGAGTGAACTCGGGTAATGGCCAAAAAATGTACACAATTATGTTGCTCAATATATTTCTCAATAAATATACAGTAATGGGTAGATCATTTTGACTTGGTCATTTCGAAAGTAGCTCCCATGAGTTAGGGCAGACGTCTGCAACCCGCGGCTCCGGAGCCGCATGTGGCTCTTTCACCCCCCTGCTGCGGCTCCCTGCGGCTTTAGAAAATAAATGAGTATTTAATTCAATGTATATTATTTTAGTTCGTTCGTTTTTAAAATGTAATTCTAAATTTGAAGATTATGGTGATTATAAATAATACAAAATAAAACGTTCGCTCATAATATACGTCACAACCATCAACAGTGGACGTATATCCAGTCACAACCGCCAAATTGCGCACGATTTCTTGAATTTTTCGACCCCCGGGTAGGCCAACTATGGATAAATCTAAGAAAAGAAAAGTGTCTGAAGAAAACGGAATGTTTAATGATACATGGGCAGATTCGTTCGCCTTCACTGCTGACGAGACGGTATGATTAATATGTAATGAGAAGTTAGCAAACAACAAAAAGTCAAATGTCACAAGACATTTCCAGAACAAACACACATCCTTTGCTCAAAAATATCCGGATGGAGATGAGAGAAAAAGAGCCGTTTCGGAACTGATGCGGAAGGCTGATCAGAGCAAAAATCATTTTATGAAGTGGATGAAATCTACAAATTCTGCTACATATGCTAGTTTTGTGGCCGCTCAGGAAATAGTCAGGCACGGGAAGCCGTTCACAGATGGATAATATATAAAAGAATCATTCATTAAGATGTCAGAACATCTATTCACAGACTTTCAAAGCAAGAGTGAAATTGTGCAGAAAATCAGGGACATGTCTCTGCGAAGACTGTCAAAGAGTCCTGTGTGAAGATGAAGGTAACGTCATACAGTCCTGATGTGCAGAGGCTGTGCGCTGAGGTGCAGGAGCAGAAATCACATTAACCAGGTGATAAATATTGCATTTGCCATTTTGCAAATATTCTTTTTTTTTTCAAATAGACATTGAGTATTATATTTGAAAGTAATCTTCAACCCAGGGCGGCCCGGTAGTCGAGTGGTTAGCACACCGGCTTCACAGTGCAGAGGTCGCCGGTTCGCGTCCCGGTCCGGCCTCCCTGTGTGGAGTTTGCATGTTCTCCCCGGACCCGTGTGGGTTTTCTCCGGGTCCTCCGGTTTCCTCCCACACTCCAAAAACATGCACGGCAGGCAGATTGACCACTCCGAATTGTCCCTAGGTGTAAGTGTGAGAGTGACTGTTGTACGTCTTTGTGTGCCCTGCGATTGGCTGGCAACCAATTCAGGGTGTCCCCCGCCTCGTGCCCGAAGACAGCTGAGATAGGCTCCAGCAACCCCCGCGACCCTAATGAGGAATAAGCGCTACGGAAAATGAGATGAGATGAGAATCTTCAACCCAACGTCTTTTTTTCGGAGATGAAAATGTTCTTCTCTGTAGCAGTTCATTGATTCATAAATGCAACACGCGATAGTTTGTTTATGCATATATAAAGATAAAAAACGATGATGAAAAGATGCAGTGTTGTCTTCATTTTAAATGTCAAAAGGACTTTGGGGCTCCCAGTGTTTTGTTTTCTGTGGGAAATGGGTCCAAATGGCTCTTTGAGTTGTAAAGGTTGCCGACCCCTGAGTTAGGGTGAGCGATGAAACACATTGTAATGGTTCCTCCAGGGGTCAGTGTTTGTCTCCTTTTGTGTATGTTGGTACGGAAGAGAACCGGATTCTTTCGGAGTGAAAAACGAGAGATGGCAGAAAATGAAAAATTCAAGCTGAACATTATTTTTACACTTGCATTTGCAAGAAAAGCCCGTCTCAGTGAGGTTATGGAAACCTGGTCGCTGGTTTTTCAACATTCCTTTTACTTATACGCACTTCAAGGCAAATGTCATGAACCTCATGTTACCATGGTGACCAAGCTTATCTGCCAGGAAAATTGGTGCGATATTAACAAATGTTAGCAGCAGTCGTGTGTAGGATGTGACTATATGAACAAATTGGAGGTGTATGCACATTGGTAACAAATACCTAGAACATTTTTGATACACAGGCGTCATTGCAAGTTTACAAGTATCAGCCAAATAAGGCGTGGATGTCAAAGTCAAAAGTCAAAGTCAAAGTCAGCTTTATTGTCAAATATGCTAATATGCATGACATACAGCACAGATGAAATTACTGTCCTCTCGAACCCAGCATGCAAGGTACTTATAATTACTTAACAAACATAAACATGAAAACGCCAATTTGCCGGGAGAGGGGAGCCGCTGCGTGTTCACGCGCCGCCATCTTGGAAATGTGGAAGGAAAGCAACGGAAAGTGAGAGAGAGCCAAGGTGAACGGGGTGGAGAGCTACAGGGAGTCCTGCCATGATAGGAAGAAACATTTTCAACATGATCAAAGTTCAATACTGTACGACTGCATTGCACACTCACAATCCAAAAGCACTGCTGCTTTTCATCTTGGCTGTTTTGAATTGTAAGCTATCACTTTCATCTCTTTCTTGATATTTCCTTTGATCATCTTGGCTCACACATTTGCAGAGCTGTCTATTAAGACTGCTTTTCACGAACACGAATCTGCTGCTCATACTTGGCACACAGTCGCCCACGTGTAACCTGATTAGAATGAATCTGCTGTCGGAAAAGCTTCACCCGATCTGAAAGAATGAGAACATGGCTAGTGTTGGTTATGCTGCACGCCGCAATAGGTTCACACGCACATACTAGTTCTCATGAATAAATCAGTCACGCATAAACGTAAATTGAATGTGTGTGACAGGTGCCTGATGCTCAGCAGCATCACGATTGATTAAAAATGGGGGCGCCACATGTTGTGGAACATTCGATAGCTCGGGAGGCCTAGTGTGAAAAGGTATCTAGCATGCACTGTATAGTATACGATCTGCATGTATTGAATACTGAAAGTGGTTGTTAAGATGAATGCATAAATTACAAAGCACATGTGCATTACACATCATGCATAGTGTAAGATGGAAACGTTAAAGATTGACATCAAAGATTGATCGCTGTTCATTCAGTTAAGATGAACTTTAGTTGTTGGACTTTAGGTACTTCCAAGCTGCTTTTTCACAATATTGAGCACTTAACTTCGACACATGAGCCATCCGAGGGCTATGCTAAATAAAGCTGTCCCTTACAACCGGTTTTTCTGTTTGAGTGCCTTTAAAAGCAGCCGGCAGAGCACTGTTGTCATCAACATAATGCACATAAATATGCATGTCTGAATTTTGATGCACTTTAGTATCCAAGTTAACAAGGTCTCTCTACAGCTGTGAAAAAAGGTCTTTTAATCCATGAGTAAAAGTGGTGAAACCTTTACTCATATTATACTACATCCACAACTTGTCACGTGCGAGTTGACAGCTCGGGCGGGGCCGCCGCTCCCGACCTTCGTCAGCTGCTGTCAATCCCCTAATCACGTACTCTGGGACAATTAAATTAGTCGCTGGCACTTAACCAGCGTCGGAGCATACGACACCTCGCCCGTATCTTGGACTTTGTCAGTACGAGTTGCTGCTTTGCCCAATGTGTTTTGTGGCCGCGATCGCGCAAGTCTATTGCTTGTCGGAATCGCGTGCTTTTGCAAGCTCGTGTGCCTTTTTATTTTACGAGCTTGTCAGGCTGGACGGATCGCCCCCGCCCACGTACTCGCTTTGTGGTTTTGTTCGTCACGTTCATTCCGGGTCCGTGGTATTATTGGACCCGCTCCTTTTGTGATAAATTTTCTGCCAGCACCTACCTCTCTGTCGCCTGCGTGGGGATCCGACACCTTCATTAACGTTCCGACGAGTCAGCTGTCCCTGTCACGCTCGGAACGTGACACAACTAACAGAATGGGCAAATCTCTTTTAGGGGGAAGGAACATTGGCCTAATTGAACATGAATTGTACTTGCTTCAACTGGCTCAAATGTCCTGTCTGTAGTTGTACTATCCTGTCTACTTGATATCTAATTTAAACCAGATATACTTCCGCCTTCGTCAGAGTGTCCAGAGTGACACTCTGACGAAGGCGGAAGTATACGCCGAAACATGTCAGGTATTTGAACACCTACAATACACTGTCTGTCCTGTCTGTACTCAGTAATGCCAGTCATTGGAATGCAGTCCACAAATAATCGTCTGAAAAGGAATGATTTTGAACAGCTCTTGCTCAACAATTGGGATCCAACTCCGCAACAATGTGTAGTACATGTACATGCCACCCACAAACAAATCAAACAACAAGAAAGAAATCCTCAACATCACAATCGGGGCACAGGGTGTAGCAACTGAATATGTATCTTTCTTTGAATTCTCATGTGTGTCTTTTTTTGCCCGGGGCCTAATAAGCCACCATTCAACTTTTCTAATATACTGTTTCTTTTCACCCCTTTTGTGCATTGTGGCCGAATAAATGCAAATCTTAAAATGTGGAAACTCAAAAGAATCCAAACAAATAGTTGAGGCCCGGTAGACGAGTGGTTGTCACGCCTACTTCACAGTGCAGAGGTCGTGAGTTCAAGACCCAGTCCGGCCTCTCTGTGTGGAGTTTGCACGTTCTCTCTGGGCCCGCGTGGGTTTTCTCTGGGTTCTCTGGTTTCCTCCCACATTCCAAAAACATGCATGGCAGGCTGATCGAGCACTCCAAATTGTCCCTCCAAATTGCTGGCAACCAATTCAGGGTGTCTCCAGCTTAGTGCCCGAAGACAGCTGGGATAGGCTAAACTCCGGTCCTCGAGGGCCGCCGTCCTACATGTTTTCCAACACACTAAGGCCTTAAGGTGAAATCTGGGGTAGTTGCTTTAACATCATCAACATTACAAGCCCTGCTCCAACTCTAACTGACCATCATTCAGATTTGTTTAACAAGTAGTAATAATATATATTTTTTAAAAGTTTCCACCACTTCCTGTATCCTTTTTCTTTTTTTTGCCAGTGCTGAAAAGTATGGCGTTCTTTACCCTTTGGGCTCCTCTCTATCTCCTACCGCACTTCCCCACCCACCTCTGCTTCATTTGATGAATATTTCACAGGCCAGTAGAGACGCTCTGCCTCTCTCATCTTCATCCCAGGCTCTGTCCAGCCTCTCACTACCTATCACTACCACTTGAGGGGATTGGGTGGGTGTATGGATGAGTGCTACTTCTCTCTAAATATCGGGAGGGCTTATTGGTGCGGAATAAATCCAACATTTCTCTTTTTAAAGAGTCAGTAGACTATGTAGGCTAAAGTAGGCTATTAGAATCCGCACACTTATCAAATGAAAGTACATTAAATTACGTTACATTACATTACATTAAATTGTGTAATATAAAATCTTGCACACTGCAAGAATCCAAACTAGGGCGCGGAAAATCCTACTGGACCCTCCGCACCCTGCCCACCACCTTTTCCAGCTACTCCCCTCAGGCAGGCGCTACCGATCCATGCGTACCAAATCCAGCAGACATTTAAACAGCTTCTTCCCCCAAGCCATTAACTCTTTGAACTCTTTCAACAGTAGCCAAAATGGAACTGTATAGTGCCACTTAGCAGTTTTTTGACAACGATACTAGTGCAGCGTGTTCTACCGGAAACAAATTCCTTGTGTGTCCTACATACTTGGCAATAAAGATGATTCTGATTCTGATTCTGATAACAAGATAGTTGTGGTCCATGTACATGAGATTCATTTCAAAATCTTTACATTTAAGGCTGTGGAGACTCCATTGCTGAATAAGCATTTAAAGCATTCATGAAAAACAATTGTCCATTTCTGCACAGTTATTTTGCATGTGACCAGATCATTGCTGTAACAATTGTAGGTGTGATGGTTAGCCAAGTGTAAAGGAAGGCAGCATTCCGACAGGACTAAAAAAAGATTGAGGTTGTAAAGGAGTTGTTGAGTCGATGTCTAATATGTTGAAGAGTTATGTGGCGAGGCCACTCTTTAATCCACAGGGAGTTGGTAAGGGGAGCAGCTGCCTTCGCTTTTTAACACTATAAACCATCTGGCCCGTGAGAGATGGAATAAATTAGAATGATGTTTCAAGTAGTGCAGGATGATGGCATGAAAGCATCAGGGAGAAATGAACTCACGTTAGGGACATTGGAAGTTGTGCACGGCAAATTTCACTGAGAAGCTCATTTTTATTCCGGCGAGATCTGACAGCTGTTTTTATGATGCACACACTTCTCATCACACTGCCTTGATTGTGACCTTACAAACAATTTGCCAAGCAGCAAGATGAGTCCAATCATAAGCATTTCTTCATTCCACAATCTTACTACAGCTAATCAGTGGAATTTTGTTCATCAGGAAAGTAAGATGTGGAGGAAACAAATTGGGGAAAAAACTAATTGCAATTTCGGAATCAGATCAGGTAGTTTTAATCAGCATAAAAGACAAATGCAACAACTCTTTTGTGTCATGATCTGGTTGGCGACCAACGGGTAGCTGGTGCTGGTCGTTCCCAATCAGTGACACTCAAAAGGACTCCAGGCACGACCATTCGCTGTCGGGTCATTGTTGTATGCTTTGTATTGTAATGTCATGAGAGGCTAGCTCTCAGCGGGACAGGACAAGGAGCGCAATGGGCGACAGGTTTGAATACAAACAAAGGTTTTAATAAAAGGTTTCAGGGGGAGTTCACAAGTAACAAAGGCAAGAAGTGTCTCTTCCAAAATTTAAATCATAAAGTCTCTTCTGAGGTGAAACTGAAGACGGAGTTCTTTTCCATGAGTTTCTAGGTGTCACCCCTCTTGATGTCCTCCTCATGTAGCCTAGCCACCTTTAGCAACGTCCGAATCCAGGGTCCTGTTGTATGGTCCCAACTGGCAATGAGTTCCACGCAGCAATCAGTTTCTCCACAGAGCACAGCAACAGCGCTTGTCTCCCCCGGGCCCACACTCCGAGGCTCTCCGCCTTAAAAGCCTTGCCTGCCAATCAAGCCGTGATCAGCCACAGGTCTGGTGTTTGAATTGCTGCCTTCCACCAGATGGGGCCGAAACTCTCTCTGGGTGAAGCCATCTTAGGGGGATGTATTTGCCCTCCAGAACCCAGCCTCTCGTGACATCACAGTATGCAATTGTATGCATTGTGGATTGTGTATGCATTGTATGCTGTGCATGTGTTTGTTTCACATTGGCGGACTTTTAATCTTGGTTTTCTTTTGATACTTTGTATTTTTTCCGTTCATATGACTTTGATTTTTACATTTTGTTCCTGATGACTTTATTGTAATACAATTTGACAAACAACCTCCTGCTCCCTCCTGTCTGCTTTTTGGGATCCGCAACCGCCATCACCACCTTGCAAAACGTGACATTTTGCTTCTTTACTTAAAACACGTTTAAAGATACTGTAAAGGGTGTTTTTCGCTTGGTTTCCCCACAAGTTTAATTTATGGAAGTGATACATTTGTTGTCAAGCTGACGGACATCATGTTACCTATAGTTCAAATAATTTCCTGATGTACTTTACATCAAGACATTCCTCACCGAGGCCACACAAAGCATATTTTTACTGATCCAGAAGTCAAATCAATAGCTCATATTTCCAAATGTAAATTTCCAAGGTTCCTTTCAGAGCTCCAAATGGGGGAAAAAAACAAGGCATGACCGTGACAACTGCATGATAAAAAAGTACGGTAAAGTGAACTCTCACTACGAGATCGATTCATCGGTCTTCTGATGATAAATCAGCCAATTTGAGCCTTTTTCACGATCATCAATATTGAACAGTTTTGCCGATTCTCACTCTCATGAAACAGTAAATGCTGTGATGTGTCAGAATTGTGCAGAATAATGTCCTTGTGCCGTTTTCCCCCTACTTGTCATTTTGACTCCATTCAATCCAATATGCATTTTGCCTGAGAAGATTAATCTCACAGAGCCATGCATGATTGCCGCCAACATTTACATTACCAAGACTGGCCATTTAAAAACATAAATCAGATTAATTGTTATTGGTGTATGTCACTTTCAGAAGTTGCCGCAGAATGAAAATATGTCACAGGGTCACCACGTCACCCTCCAAGGCTTTCCGTTTCCTCTTGGTTGCCTTGACTTGCTAGTCTTTTGCTGTGCATCTTTCACTGCCCATCCACTAATCTCCTCCATGTCCATTCGTGCTACACAGGCATGTTTACAAAATTCCTGCGCCAGCTCAGCTGTGAAGAAAATGCCAGGAAGACAGACGCAGGCACCGCAATGGCTCTTTGTGCTGCACTTCCACTGTGCAGTGAACCCCTGTCAGGCACAGCTGAGTAAACATCGAGGGATAAACAGCCTCGGGGTCAGTCACAGAGGCAATACATCCCCTTATTATGTCTGACAACATTCTTGGTGGCAGACAGTTGGGGTTAACTAGGATTAAAATATGATTTTCTCAAGGGTGATGGGGAGATTTAGACAACAAATCATCTCTTAACCAGTTCATGTGTTGGAATGCCATGGTGGTTGGAAAAAATAGAACACTGGTAAAAAGCAGTGCACCAAATCATTTCTCGAGTACAATAAATGCAAATGTATGGGAGGGAAAAAATTGGACTTGTGATCAAATCTTATTCTTCAAAATATGTGAAAAGGGTCAGTGGCATAAAAATGTTTGAAAGACTGCTGCTTTTGGATTGGATTGGATTTGCCTTTATTAGTCTCGCAGTGGAGAAATTTACATTTCACAGTAGCAAAGTTATGAAAGAAATTTTATGGAAAGAAACAAAATCTGAGTCAAATGCAATTGCACGCACACTATGAAAATATGAAAAAAAAAACCTTCAACTTCAATTTGATTACATTCAAAATATACATAGTGGGATCAGTACTGCTCCTCATTAGGCAATCCCCCCCCCCCCCCCAAAAAAAAAATGTCAGAACCCACATAACTGCAACAAAAAGGAATAATAGCCACTGATGACATTCTCTCCATTCAACCTTGTGTGCCAAAGGAGATGAATTCTGGGCTACTTGCCAGTCAGTCGACAGACAACCTCACATTTAAACGGTCCGAAAAGAAACTGAACCAACACTGTCTACACCTGAGGCAAGCGACAAATTCAATTAGTCTTCAAATTCTGTTGCCGATACCCACAAACACGTGAATCACTGCTTTTCTTTAGACATTCAGTCTACCGATTTCTGCAACTGGAAACAAAATGTTTGCTTTCATTTTGATCCACAATAAAAAGATGATGATGATGATCATTTTGCCCACGTTGAAGAACTTCAAAGCAGACCGTGGCATCTGAGAAGGGATTGTTTTTTACCTTTGTGGCTTCACCCTATTTCAATTGAAATTCAGTTTAAATGTCTGTGTGAGTTATCTATACTGCATGTTTGACAATAGAAAGGTAGAATCAAGGGAATGCAGAATGAGAAAATGAATTGGCCAAAACTGACTCGCATCCACCAACCACATACCTGATTTGAACTCTGGAACTCTGAGACTGGAGAGACAGACCTACTCTTTCCATCATTTACTCAGACTCTAAACCAGGGGTCGGGAACCTTTTTGACTAAGAGAGCCATAAAAGTAAAATATTTAGAAATGCTTCTCAGTACGCGCGCACGAGCAGCAATTTTTCAACGAGATGTCAGATTATATTATGTAAAATAACTTTTAATCACCATTAACATGAATGGTTTTCCGTTCCTCATGATTGGTAAAAATACAGCCAAACGGTCGGAATGAAAGTCAACTTGCCGGGTCCATATGCGAAGTTACTGCTAACTAGCCTGCACACGGCTCATTAGCTTCCACACTTGCTTTCTGCTGTGTCTCGCAGAAGTATATTGATGCTAACATTAGCATGGGTCTTGTCAAAATTCCACTGACATCCGACTGTTTTGTTGATGGTATTGTTTCATTGCAAATTAGAATCAGAACCTTTTCTCTCCACAAAGGTGAATCTTCCGGTCAACTCCAACCTGAAGTGAACGATATTTGTCATTTATTTTTTTATTTGTCGGGCTTATTTAAAAGGGCCGTTTACCTGTTTCAACGTGAACGGCCAGTATCATCCAACTGAAATTGCGCTTTCCGCCAACTGCCACCCAAACAGGAAATGAACAGTGAAAAAGTGAGAATGTGTATTTAGTTTTATCGACGAGCCAGATGCAATCATCAAAAGAGCCATATACGGCTCGCGAGCCATAGCTTCCCTGCTCTAAACAATAGCAACTTCAGCCACATCATGAAAGAAGATCAGGTTATAGTCATTTTTTCGCCGAGTCGTCTTTGAAGTGCACAGACTGAATGAGCTCAAATTTGATTTATTGAACATGCCGTGGACTAAGTATTTTAACATTGAGTGTTGTCCATTATAACTATCAGCCTACATTAGGAAGAAAGCCATCTGATTAAGTCACCCACAATGTCTGCAATAGACAAAACAGACATGGTAGCATGTGACAGACCTTAATAAATAAATAAATAAAATAACCTAAAAATAAACACACCTTGCAAAGATGCACAAGGGCAACTCAGATGTGCCAAACTTTGAAATGCACGCAGTCTGAACTTGCTGCATGCAACATTCTCACAGTGTAGGCCTACTTGAGCGAGAGAGGACTCTTGGGTGTATTTTGGGACGACCTCTATGATTCATCACCCGAGTGGCGCTACGGAAAGAGTTTAGCTGTGTCTGGGTTGAGGTGGGACTGATTTCATATGATGGATCTTTATGAGGAAATATCAAAGCAGGGCTGGCTTTCAAATGTGTTTTGTTTTTTCATTATGAGGCGAATCGGTGGAGCGCTAACCGGGTAGAACCGCATGTTCAATTTGAACCCCCTTTGGAGAGATTTCCGTGGTGATAGTGATGTCCCTTCTAAACATTCGGATACTTAAAGGAATGGCATCTTGATGGCCATTGATGCAAACTGATGAATGAATTAGGATGGCAACGAGCCGCGGGGCAACATGACTCACGTGGTGTGTGAAAGAGGCCCAGGTGCAGCTTCCCGTTGAATCTTGGGTCACCCTTATCAGTTTTCTTGCAACCCCCTCAGTGTCTTTCTTTGTTTCCTTATGAATCAACATCTTTTGATTGATTTGAAGACACATTCTCGATTTTGTTTCTCCTCCCTGTCGTAATCACTTGTCCACCCTGTCATTTTCCTCTTCAAATTTCCATGTATTTATTTTTAAGTTTTGCTCTGCTTCTTCTTTTTGCATCAAGTGTACAGATGGCTTGTGCGGGTTATTTGTGGAGCCTGATTGATGTAATATTTTAACCTTGCACTCTACACTCTGCCTTTGAGTTATCAAAGTTGAAACGAGTCCAAATTTCACAGTTTTCTATACATTTTATAATAATAATAATAATAATAATAATAATAATAATAATAATAATAATAATAATAATGATAATGATAATAATAACAATAATAATAATAATAATACATTTTATTTTAAGCGCCTTTCAAAGCTCTCAAGGACACTTTACAGTCACAGACAAGCATAGATGCTATAATAAATGAAATACAATTATCAATAGAATGCAATAAGTAAAATACAATTACAAATAGAAGCAAGAGATAGAGCTTCACAGAAAATGCAATTTTAATTGGGTGGGTTTTGAGATCGGATTTGAAGGTGGGAAGAGAATCGATGTTACGAATGTAGGGAGGAAGTGAGTACCAGAGTTGTCTTCGCTCTCTCTCTGTTGTGTGCTTATCTATTTAATGTTTGCAGCTCTGTAACCCCCCCCCCCTCACTGCTGTGTTTTTGACCAATCACGTGGCTTTAAACAAAGACTGGGGGCGGGGAATAGAGGACAAAAACAAGTCGGCTGACATTTTCTTGTTAGGAGAACAGGCTCGTTCGCGAACGACACATCACTCATTGTGGCGCTCCGTGCGTATCTCGAAAAATAGTTTGTATGCCATGGTGAAATTTTCTTAAATTTAACGTTCGTAAACCAAAAAGTTCGTAAGCCAAAATGTTCGTAAACCGAGGTACCACTGTACTTGAGAGAAGTAGGACAGCAAGGAACTTTCAGGCACACCTTTAAAGGACGCACAGCCAGAGTATGCCTTCAGTGTGTCGCAGAAGGATGTGAGGCATGTTTTCAGGCTAAAAATCACATCTACGTTGTTACAGCAGTTAGAAAGCATGTCCTAACTGACTTGGTTACTTAAAAGGCTCGGGGAATAAGCTCTCAAAACACGCAGAAATCCAAAATATGTGTGAAACAGGAGCCTCAGGGATCAGGGTCCAGCCCGCCTGAGAATTCATGTTGTACTTTTACGAAATAAATCCTAATTTATGAACATGACAAAAAAGCTGTGAATTGGGCACAGTGGCTTTTGAGGAAGCAAGCGCCTCACGAGGAAGTGTCTGCATGCCATTTGTGTGTCTTTTCATGCTATATCGTGAATGCCACTCAAAGGTTCCACGTCCACAACACTGGCATTAATGAGGTGTCTGGGGTGACAACACAAGCCAGCGATAACTTTGAGAAGCGCACTTGGGTGAGCCCAATCACTCCCCCGATGCCAGGCAACAGGAGCTTTATCATGAGGAGAAAGTCATTTCCAAGTATCAGGACAAACGCTGTGATTGCTAAATGAACTACCAAGAAGGTTACTGTCTCTAGTCATTCATATAACCTCTTAATAATCTCTCAATGACAATTCTTATTAGGTTGGCTCATGCGCCTCAGAGTGGTCGGCAACTCATTTCAAGCCTTTGAAGAAGTTCACTTCATTTCACCCTGAATCTGAACTCGTAAACTTTGACCTGAAAGTAGGGGCGATTGAGTTCTTGATGACTATTTGTACACTTTTGAATAGCAATTGATTTTTATTGATGTTGTGTTCTTCATATGCCCGATTTGGCACCACTCAAGCAGAATTGCAGCAGAGTGGCAGTTGGAGGTCTTTGACACTAAGACTGCCATCACTCAGCTCCCTCAACCTTTTGAACCTATGCAACCGCGTCCTCTGTTCTAAATTTCAATTCAAGCATTTGGACAAAGTGACTTAGCATCAGCATGCAAATTCACCCATAAATCATTTAGCCTGTAATGTGTCAGCACTCATATTTTGTCCCTGTTGTGAGGAAGATTGTTCCCAGCTGAATAGTATTTGGTAGCATCGCTCCTTTTTCATTCTGACTTACCTTGGAAGTGAATAGCTTCTTGGAAACATTAAAAACAAAAAAATAGAGTTACTGAGTCATCAGAGAGGTCAGAGGAAAAACAACAATATGAGGGCATCTCAGGTATCTGACACGCATTTCTTTCATCCTTGTTTTTTAGTTTCTCTAGACAGAGTGCCATGCCATTCTCTCTTACTCAAGCACACGGGGATAATGGAGCCGGAGAGGTGGCACAGGCCAAAGACTGGAGCTGGATAATAAGCAGTATTCTGCTTCCTTAAAAAAGAGCTGGGCAGGAAAAGACGACGTGGTCTCAGTTCCGCTGCACTTTTCATCGATGCTTCGAAGCGATGACCAACAGGGACGGCAAAGCGAGTTCGACCTGCCACTGCTAAACGTGTCCGCCTGCCTGCTAAACGTGAGTGATGTCCTCTACTCTGGGTGGCAGTCAGAACAGCGCTCCTGAAGCGGTAACGCCGCTTTCTCCTCACGTAGCTGCAAAGCGGCATGACTGATGGGTTTCATTTCCCATCATTATGAGTGAAGAGAGCCATTGCCCTTTGTTGACTGTGAGTATGTGGTTGCAGTGCATAGAAAGGACTGCTTTATGGAGACCACAAATGGAGACTGCGTTATGCGCACAAATGGAGACTGCGTTATGGAGACCACACTTCATAAACCGGCCTGTAAGGCGCCACACATGGCTTTAGTTTTCGGTATTTATAGACTGGACTGTACACGTACGTACGCATTTGTATCAATGCCATTTAAATTTAAACCATTGGGAAAGAGTAACACATTTTTGTTTTTGCGTGTCAACTAATTTCTTTTGATTTTTAACAGCATGAAAATGTGTCCCAAGTGTCTGGTTTTCATTGTGATTCTGTGCAGTGGGCATAAATAAAGTGCTATTACCTGTGAATCTCTCACAAATGCACAGAGAAACACACATATGCACACTTCTACCGGTAAACTATGGCTTCTACCATGTTATTTTTCTAGGCATGTCTGAATTTCCACCAGAGACAACAATCAAAATAACAGTAGGCCAAACTCAGACTGCAGGCCAAGCCAGACTATCGGTTAGTCAGTAATTACAGAGAAATTGCCAGGCCGAGTATGATAGAAAAGTGAAAGGGCACATCGAGTAAATAGTAATCAACGTGTCAGCTAATCTCAGTTGAGGCTGCTGCTGTTGTTGTTGTGGATGGCTCTGGCTCGTGTGACGTTTCGTCCGTGTGACTTTGGTTCCAGGATGTGTGCAGGCAGAGCTCTTGCCAAGTTATCTTAATCGCACCAACTTTCGACTGAGCGCTCTCATTGACATATCATGTAACCTCGGGTTTAGGGATGCCACTTCCTGCACAAATAAAATCAAGGCTTCATGATACCAGAGTCAGATGAACATGCAGAGAGCTGTTTTTGTCCTAATCGCGGGCTGCTTTCTCCTCCCATTCAAATCCTAATTATATTTTGCTCTGGATAAGGCGCCTGAAGCCAAATCCAGCCTCTTCCTTTCTTTCTACATTTGGTCTTCAGCTTTCTCTGACTGTAATGGCTTCCCCTCTTCCTGCTGCGGAGTCCCCTGAAAAAAATCCAGGCCACCTTTCCACATGGGGAGGATTTGTAACAGTAATCACAGATTTGTTTGCACTAAAAAACACAGCAAGCTATCATTCCCTCGCCCAAATTCCAAACAAAAAACAGCATGTGTGCCTGCGCAGCTAACTGGAGAGCCCATTTTTAAAAACCCTAGCGATGTTCTTCCTTTCTACTGTTACAAAACTTTATTCTTTCCACTCTGTTAGACGTCGGCTTGTTGCTGCATGTTATTAAAGTGATCTCCCATTCGCACTGAGTGAACGATTGAAACACAGCCTGGCATAATTGCAATTTAGACCAACGTGTTAACCTTGGTTACACTCAGCGTGTGTAATCAGGAAAAGCTCATCAGGCTAGCTACGCTGCATCATCCTGCCGCTTATGTCATCTGGAACTCTCCAGCTGATATTAAGATGAGGTGACTCGCTGGGATGGTGGCGTTATCCAGCTCTCCCGCAGTCAGCGTGTCACTGAAGCCTCCTGCAAGCAAACACACAGCCCTGACCTGCAAAGTCACCAGCGCTAAACCTCAAGATAAATAAAGCATGGGCAGAGCAATGCAGACCACTTGCGCTATTTTCAGCATGGCTCGCTCCGAAATGCCTTAAAAAACACCCCCTCAACCCCACACCAATTTGGTCAGAGCAGCATGACTATCTAGAAACGAGCTGGAGTCGTGGAGAAGCTGCATGGCTGATCACCTTTGAACAACATGGAATGATTTTTCATACCGTCAACATTTTTGATTGAGGCCATTGGTGTGTCGAGCAGTGGCCAGCGGTGGTCCCTCATTTTCGGCTATCCGAACAACGTTGAAGCTCCCCAACCACCTTCATATATGATTTCTACAACTGGATGAGCTGATATAATTTTTGGGTTCTTACAATCATATGGTTTGGGTTGGTTAATAGGAGGTGCTTAGGAGTCGATAATCCTCGCACGGAGTCAGAAGTTGAGGTTATTTTTCAGTGTTAGGCCAAGGTGACAGAAAGCAGTTTTCTTTATTTGTTTTTAATTCAAGCAGCAGTAGTTGCATTGATGTTGGAATCGAATGAGGTGCTCTTAACGCTCCGGGTATTTAGATAGAATCAGAATCAGAAAACCTTTAATGGTCCCACAATAGGGACATTTGCAGTCTCATTGGTGCTATCCATCTCTTGGTGCTAACCTACACACAAATGGAAATTGAATAGAGTGATTTCGTCCAGGCCAGCGGGTTTAGGACACAGGCTAAAACCGCAACTGAAAGGCTATTTATACTTATGGTACTTTTGCTGAACTGTGTGTCAGAAGGATTCATTTGGACATGCTTTTATTGGTCATCAATAAAAGGAGGCCCTAGATCCTTTATTATGTTTTATAAAAAGGTCTAGTTATTCATGTGTTCCATTTTTTTTCTCAATTGTAACAAACTATTGTATTATGGCAGCAAAGGCCCATTCCCTGTTTATACTTGGAAATCTTGTGTCAGGTGACAAAAGGTTTGAATTTCCCATTCGAATATTGTTGAAAACAAATGACTTGGAAAATAAAACGCTACTTTGCTGCCACAAGTCACGTCCAAAGACTCAACGGACTGAAGCTGAAATATTGAACAGTCCAGTTACTTCACAGAGGCAGTCAACACACCAAGAACACTTGAAGACCAATATTTGTTTCATGAACAGGTGCAAAGAAATCAATGAAAGCAGTCACGTCAGTCTTGACTGAGGTGCTGTTTTCAAATACGCTTGGTGAAGTCAAATTTAAACGTCTGCGGCGTTCAATAGTCCCATTGCTGACGGACTACTTTTGCGAATAAAATGAGTTTCCTTTATGAGCCCCGAGAATACTCTGCACCTGCTGATTTCGGAAATGTGGTTGCTTCAGCTGATGATGACTCTTTCTTGGTGGTCAGCAATAAACTTCACTTCAGCAGGCAGCCACAAATGACTTTAATCCGTCATATGGGTTCGTTTGTTTAATCACCAGAGCATGCTGGGAACATGTATTATGCCCTTTCAAAGATTTGCTGCCTCATATCTTTTTTTAAGAGTAAAGTTATTGATGTTGTGCGGTAAAATGGTCGAATTTCGCTGCAGACTAAGTTTTCCATCTCTGGAACTGGCTTTCAACCTGTCTCGGTGTCGTCTGCCGAGAAGGACTCGGTCTCCGCACAACCCTGAACAGGCAAAGCCGTACCAAAAAAGCACTGACGGCTGGCTGGATTAATTCTGAATTATTTTCCGAGCGTGCAAAGCCCTTAACTCCTAATTGAAAAAAGGGGACGTCGCAGTAGTGCAGAGAACAAAGAGAAGGGCATGAGAGCGAATGAGGGAGAGAAGGCGGAGAAGAGCCTGACATGAAAACATAATGAGGATTGTCATGCCCATGGGAGCTGACGTGAGGGATTCGCTGCACAGGGCTATAGACCAAGTAGGAATAAAGAACACGACTGAAGATGGAAGAGGGCACGAGGGCACAAAATGAGGAGAAAAAAAAGAAAAACGGCCGAGGTGTGCTAGGATGTTCATGGGCCAGGAAATGCAGCTGTGCTGACCCGCAAGCCGCCAGGCAGTGCTGTTGGTGGGCTGCACGCCAACTGTCCCTTCAAGCCACTGAATCTTGAGGAAATAAAAGCATGTATGTTACGGTTGACCCCCCTCCCCCACCTCTCCAAGGACTGCGGTTCATTTCGGGCTCCAAGCAATGGCAGAGATGGCTAAAAAACGCTTGAAGATTATAATTTAAAGCAGATTCTTTACTTACAGACAGTGTCTGTGTTCAAATACCTGACATGTTTCGGCGTCTACTTCCGCCTTCGTCAGAGTAATGCCGAAACCTGTCAGGCATTTGAACACCTACACTGTCTGTAAGTAAAGAATCTGCTTTAAATTAGATATCAAGTAGACAGGATGAATTTAGTACAACGATTGCTTGAAGATTATTTCGACCAGGGCCAAACACTTGGAGCTCTAAAGCACTCAAACTAATAGAGTGTGTAGAAAAACATAACGTGCTGCAATTAAACCTTTGGTTTGATTTCAAAAAATGCATTTTTGATTGTGACTGACTATATTGCACCAAACAACATTTGGTCTTTGCGTCAAGGCTACATTGGATTCACCTCATGCCGGCTCAGCTCAAGAATGTGATGGGAAAACGGCAACGCGTCATGTTGCATGCTCCACCGGCATTCATACTGAAAGCATTTTCAGCAGAGTCAAAATTGCAAAAATAAACTGGAAAGATGGTCTCTTTCAATATAAATGGACTCATGGAATTTTTTTCAGAAGGGAAAACAACACCTTCAGAATTATACTCGTGTCGTCTCTTCCTCGTCGTTCACTGTGCTACCTGCCTGTGACGCTTTTGGGCCGACCCAGGTATCCTCTAGACCTGAGGCTATTTACACATGTAAGACAGCTGAGTGAAGTGCTTTACCACCTGCTAAGAATGAGTTAAAGCTAGTCATAAATATGCATGGGGGACGCAATTTGAAACTAGAACTTCATACTTGATTTGGGGTCTACCTTCAAGGTGCAATCGCTGACTGGGATTAATATGCAAGGCGAGCTATCTCAGACTCAGAATTCTTAATGCTAATGTTTTAAAATGTCTTTTTCACCTTCTTTTGATCTATGCATAAAGAAATCTCTGCTGGGTTTCTCCTCTTTCCTCTTTCATGAAGCACGACGCAAGCACAACAATGAACAGATTACCAATGCATGGCATCAAAGGCATCTTGAAAGGGAGCGCATGCTTGACAACTCCACGCAAATTTGGGCAAGGGACAAAGGGAGTTGGATTGTAATAAAAGCCTCAAACGGCTCCATGGGAAGCAACTCTCTCCCTCTGCGGGCCAGATGGAATTCCTTGCAGAGCAGCGCTCTCTTCAAAGACCACTCGAATGGTTTTATCACACTCGCCAGGCTGCTCGTGTATGTGCATGTTTTTCACCTGAATTTGTGTCAAATGAGAAGAAAAGGTTAATGAGTCTTAAGATTTGAAGACCTGTGAGCAGTCAGCCAGAGCGCAAAGGCAGGAGGAAACTCTGCAGTGCCACAACTCCAACCTTACACCTGCTGTCTGGATTAAATTCTTGGTTTCTTCACTACATTTTGAGTATTGCGGTATTTACCTTTTGCGTTTTACATCTCAGTCTTCGTAAGAACAGCCCCTCTGCCTTGATGGGTGACACAGTAACTATTTACACCAGTTGAAACTGCAGTAAAATCAAACAAGTGCATTTATTTATTTAGTTGAAATGGTGATATCTTGCTAGGCGATAAGATGTACAAATAGACATAAATCAAATTTGACTTTTTATCACGTATCCGCTGATGAAGATTAAAATTGGCAATGAAAAGGACTGGCATGCCTCAAAGTATTCGAGGGTTTGCTGCAATAATTCTTTTGCACGGTTCCTAGATCTTTGTTCATATAGTTCACTTGCAATTGTTAAGAAAAGTGTGTTGCCGGGCTCGAACATAGGACAACATGTTCATAAATAATTAGGTTAAAATAAACAACTAAGTAGCATAAGCAAATTTTACCCAAAATGTATCTAAAAAATTGTTAGGTTGCAACATTGAGGCCGCCTGGTGTTTAAAAGAATAAACATTAATCAGGGGTCCCCAACCCCTGGGCCGCGGACCGGTACCGCGAAGAAAGAATAAATAATTTACATAATTTCCGTTTTATTTATTATCTGAGTCCGAACTATGTTTTATTTTGAAAAATGAAAAGTCACCGCTTGCAGCACATTTCCGTGACGCTGGAATGGCTCGCGAAGCTCGCTGACTTGTGCGACATACATATTCAACCTGCTCAACGAACACAATCTGTCACTTCAGGGGAAAATGACAACTGTCTTCAAGTTGGGTGATAAAGTAGCTGCATTTAAAGCCAAACTGGATTTGTGGGGACGGCGCGTGAATAGCGGTGTATTTGACATGTTTCAAACATTGGCGGGGTTTTTGAAAGAGACTGAGACTGAGCCTTCATTACCCCCAGTTGATGCACGACAGTGACGTGCAGTTAGGGGAGGCATCATGGAAACCTGTCATGGAAATATCAAATGAAAAACTAAACTGTTATATGTATTTAGTGATTTGGACCACTCCTGTACGACTGAGAGCTTACACAGACGTATTTAGTGATTTGTAATTTAAAGTTCTTGTCCATTTAACTTCACCGTTTTTGGATTTTTTTCAAAATCGCTGAATTTTCATATTTACTGTTCAAATACTAAGTAGAGACGAGCGATGAGGCAGCAGCCGGCTGAGCCTCACCATGGATTGCGCAATGACTATGCTAACTCTGCTGGCTTGCTCTGCAGTGACACCACATTGATGCTGTCCCTCTGCATATCGCTGTTAAAGCGTTCAAACACGTTTAGTATATGAACTAAATTTCTACAGTTTAGCTGGTGTATATAATGTACAGTCACTGTGCATTATAAACACTGTACTACAGTGTTTATTTTATTTTATTTTTGTCAAAACTGTGCGTAGGTGAGGCACACAGTTCTTCCGGCTCATGACAGGGGGCACTTGTGATTCCAGAGAGACTTGCGACTCCACGGCTGCAGAATAATAGAATTAGAGACAGAAAGCTACAGTAAACAGTTAGCAAGTAAAGTGCAACCCTCCAGTCATTTTTTCGTGTTGCTTGGCCTCATTTTCAGAATGGAGGATTACATA
This sequence comes from Hippocampus bargibanti, assembly GCF_051943395.1. Taxonomy (NCBI): domain Eukaryota; kingdom Metazoa; phylum Chordata; class Actinopteri; order Syngnathiformes; family Syngnathidae; genus Hippocampus; species Hippocampus bargibanti. Next base: position 10,142,513 of record NC_142734.1, read on the forward strand.
TATAAATTGAAAGAATTTTCTAAACTGGACTTTCACTCGAAGCAGGAGATAATAATTAAAGGAAGACCAACACCGGAGCTAAAAGGTTTGCTTCGGACAACGTGACAGAATACTCGCTCTTTTCAGACAGACTGGTACACACGAAAAGGCTGGCTGTGTGGATGTCCAGCAAGAAACCGCCTTTTCTGCTTTTCCTGCCTTCTGTTCTCAACTTATGACAATGTCTGGACTCAAATGGGATATTGCGACCTAAAAAGATTTACAACGGAGCCTCATCAAACATGAGAGGTCCACCGCGCACATCCAAAGTCAAATCGCGCTAAAAACATTCGGGATGTCCACGATCGACTTGGCTTTGGATGAACAGCGAAGACTCAACATCAGCATCCACAATGCTAAGGTAAAGGAGAACCGGGAGATTTTAAAAGATCTCATCAATGCCACCTGCTTCCTTGCCAAACAACAGCTGGCATTTCGTGGAAATGATGAAAGTAAAGGCTCTGCTAATCGTGGCAACTATGAACTATTACATGCTTTCGCTGAGAAAGATGACAGGCTAGCGAGACATTTGGAGACATCCACTGTATTTTCTGGCCTGTCAAACAGAATACAGAACGATTTAATTGAAGCAGTTGGTGATGTCATTAGAATTGACATTAAAAAGGAGATCGGTGCAGCCCCATTTGTTGCTGTAGAAGTAGATGAGATTGTCATTCTCAGCACTGAAAAGACTGAAACATACAGTCGCAACAGGACTGGTCAAGGACGACTTTCTTCACTGGCAGTGATCTCCATTGAGACAGAGAGACTTTTAAAACTGAAGAAAGATAAGGAAGGCTTCTACAAATGTTATCGATGCCTTTCTTCAGAAGGAGCGGCGCATGGACTTCATTTACAAGTAAAGGTAACACGATAATAACGTTTTTTTAAATTATTTTCTTCGATACTACAGTTTGTATATATAAAGAATGCTGACATGACATTTTAAACAAAACACGTTAACTGTTGCCAATCAAAGGGTGAATAAGCTACTCTGTAGAGTTCATATGTTTGTAAATCTGACTGTGATGACGTCAGTGCCTCACCAGCCATCAACCTCACCGCACGTCACTGATGCACGAGCACCTGTCTTTGCTATTAAAAGAGTTCGAGCGCTACTTCCCAGCCATAAAAGACCCACGAAATGACAAGGAATGTATCCGCAATGCATTTGCCATCAAACCAGGTGAATCCAGCATGCCTGTGAGAGAGGAAGAACAACTGCTGGAGTTCGCAAATGATGGCGGATTTAAAAGTATATTTGAGACAACAACTCTGCCGATGTTCTGGTTTAGAGTGATGGCAGAATACCGCGAAATCGCCACAACACCACTGAAAACCCTGTTGCAGTTTCCGACATGCAGGGTTTTCTGCAGTGACCGCAACCAAAACAAAACTACGGAGTAGAATGGACATAAGCAAGACACTTCGGGTGTCATTGTCTCCCATTGACCGTCTCGTTTCAGAGAAACAAGCTCAGGGGTCCCACTGATTCAGTTGTGACTTTTTTTCATGCGCTTTGCACTTGTTTTTGTGGTGTATCTTATTTTGAAGGCACGTTTAAACATTACCATGGTGACCTTTGAGCGTTAAGAGGCAGAGACTATGTTACATATGTTGTTGTTGGCGCGATGTTACCGGGACTCTGCTAATAAAGTTGGATAAAAATACACAATGGATTCAAGTTTATTATTATATTTAAAAGAAAGAAAAAAACAGTTTCCATGCCTGTCATATCATTTTATTTTGTTATCTGCCAGTCCGTGAAAATATTGTCTGACATTAAACCGGTCTGTGGCGAAAAAAGGTTGGGGACCCCTGACATAAATGACCTCATTCACTGCCATTCCTGGATTTATTCGAGAATTGAAAAGCATGACGAGGAGCGTCAGACCTCTGGCAATATTTTCCCTCCCGCGAGGGGTCAGCATTTGCCTTTTCTACAGCCACCCCCACTTGCACCTCATATTACTCCAGATTTAGGAATTAATTATTTATTTCCGATAAAAGAAGAAAGTGTAAGGTTTTGTACGCTGCATTGAATATTTACGTATTCCAAAACCCAATATTCTGTGGGTCCTGCAATTTGACTGAAAATGACAAACCCTGGCACTGGAGTGGAAACATTTTTGAACATCTTTGGCAGTGTATGAGTTAAAAAAAAACACTGCCCCATAAAGCGGGTCCGCTCATTCACTTTAAAATCAAGGTCAAGGCGCACAATTGGGTCACTTGGACTGTGTGGAGGTCAGAAGCCTGTGACTTTTTTGAATTCACCAAAATGACATTACAACAACGACACTACCATCTAGCCCTGGTTTTAGCTAGTCTGATTTGTAGTCTACCTTTGTTTAATAAATTGTCAGATGCAACAGGGCTGTTCAGTTAAATTGGCTGCAATGCCTAGCGAGGCATAGCGTCATCTACAAAATTCACAAACATTTAAACTAGATATGTCCTGGCAGGAAAATGAAAATGCTCATCTTTTTATGCTGACTGCAGTCCAATTCCTGGGGACATACCAGCTTGTTTGCCAAATTGCCCAGTGAGGCACAACATTATCCCAAATATGGTGAAGTTGACTTGCCATGGCATTGAAACAGTTTTTAATGCCAGGCACGTGGGGGGCCTGTTTACAAAAATATGTCTCTATTGCTTTTTTTACACTCGAAATATATTTTTTAAAAATCTCATACGTGACAGCTTTTTTTGCTGAATTTCCATTTGTATCAATGGTATAATTGGTGAAAAAAAAACTTAATGAATTCTTGAATCACCGATTTCACCGTTAGCTTCACTTCTGAAGTGAATGTTCATCCACTCACTCAACCATTTCCATGCCTAGTTACATGCTAATGTTCCAAAACATCAACCATCTGTCAAGCTTGACCTCAATGGCTCAACCACTTTTTTTCCTCCCTCACAGATGCCAGACTTCTACAAAGACTGTTGAAACACAAAAAAAGTTGTTTGTGTTGAGCTATTTCAAAATAATGTGCAAAAAGCACGGCAGCTGAGCTTTTACGGCTGCTACTGTTGTCATTTGATCTTGTAGTTCCACTCTAGCGCTGGCATTTCTCTTTTCGGTCATGGGGGCACTGTATTCATCTACTCTCCACAACTTCTTAATTATACAGAACTCTGCTATGAAGCAGAGGAGCCAAACGCAGGAAATATAAAAAAAAGTTAGTTGTAAACATTTGCACAAGATCGCTGGGGCCAAGTTAACTCGGCAGCAAAAAAAGCAACATCAGATCAACAAGACATACAAGCACTCTGAATGTTATCATCGCGTGAATGTACTTTGGTAAATGTATTTGTTGTAGCCGTGAAAAAGTGCAGCAAAATCATTGCAAACATCAACCCATATGCAGTGAAAGAGACGAGATCTTTACTCAACACAAAGGTCAAGCAGCTAACTTTTAAAGTAATTCTAGATCAATGCCATCGATCCAACTTTCATGCCTCTCAGGCTGTAATTCAAATCTTTAAAAAAAAAATACAATTAAAAAATTACAATAATGCTGTACTTCAAAGCTACTCCGGTTCCTCATGACTAAAATGTGTTGTTAATATGCCCTTTGATCAATTGCAATGAGAAAAGGGGAATGGGTCTTTAATTATGAGTCATCGAAAATTAGGTAACTTTTTTACATTGTACATTTGTATATTCAGTTTTTTTGTTGTTGTTTTGACTTGAAGATGTCAGCTGTATTTTGTTTTTCGACTTCATCCTTTCCTTTTTTCTTACTTTCTTCACTTTGCTGCTGTGAAATGTAAATTTCTCCTCTGCGAGACTAATAAAGGCTAATCCGATCCAAAATACCAAAAGGCTCACAATGTTGATGTTTACACTGAACAAAAACCTTTTGGTTGATTTTTTTCCTTTTTTTGTGTGGTTAGGATGGGTGAATGAAAAGATAGACGGATAGAAATTATTTAATGCATTTTTTAACTCAACTGCGAACAATTGTGAGCTGCCTCAGTAATTTTCATTATTCTCGATGCAGTGAAAATAAAGTTTCTTCACTACCAGAATCAAACAGGAAAATCATCACGATTGGGGGTTTCATTGTGTCTAAACGTACCACTTTGAAGTCATCAGCTCTGCACTCGCTGCCGTGGAAGTGGCAAGAGAGCAGCATGTCGTGAATGTCGTGGCCAGTACGGTCGTAGAATTCCAGCATGTTGAAAGGTCGCGGTTTGAAGTTGTGGAAGTCAGATTTGATCTTCAGACTCTCCAAAACGCTCTCCTCCACAAGATGCACATCTCGGATCTCGTACCTAGAAGAGATACTCATTTAGAGATGCAAATGTGAATGATGCCGTCAGCCTGCTCAGATATCAGCCGCATAAATTACGCCATAAAGTGACAAAAAAAACAATTATTTTATTCACGTACTGCAATTTCCTCTGTGAAGAATACACTTCTTTTTTTGTGCACTTCATATTGTTCCCTTGCTCTCCATACAGTGGTTGATCAGCTCAATGGGGAAAAATGGTGGAAAATTTCCAAGCGCATTTCTTGTACAATATCAGTCAAAAGTTTCATTCAGTTTTTTTTTATTCTTTGAAAAACATTGATGGAGTTTTATGGTGAAAAAAAGTCTCTTCGAATAAGAACTTCGAATAACCTGGAATGACTTCCACTTCACTGAGTTCAAACTTGAACTTCTGGACCTTTTCGTGTGTTTGAGACTTTGTGAAGTTAAAGGTGTTTTCAAACTTTTGACTGCAACTTGGCAAAAATTGATCGGTTTTAGTTCTTGGTAATTTTATTACAAAGTTCCTGAAATTGAGTTTGGTCATGAAGGTTGATACGAGAGGTCAAAAGTAAGAGAAAAATCTGCAACACCAGCGCATTGATGAACTACTATGATATTACCAAAAAAAAGTACAAATTTGGACATTTTATGCTTTATCAGACTACTCCCCATGTTACAATCTGATATATTTGTAAAATTGCTGTTTCCTGTTGCTCTCCATTGCTGGATGCAACGTGAAGTACCGTATTTTCCGATGTATAAAGCACAATGGAGTATAAGACGCACCTTCAATAAATTAAAAACGTTTTCCAAATATAATATGGAAATATATCAAAGTCGAAATATAAGGCACACCACATTGACTGCCCGTCTCAGCACGATGGGGGACAGAGCTTTCAGCCGCTCTGTCCCACAAACTCTGGAACTCACTTCCTCCCAACATTCGTAACATTGCTTCTTTTCCCACCTTCAAATCCCATCTCAAAAACCACCTATTTAAAATTGCATTTTCTGTGTAGCTTTATCTGTTTCTATTTGTAAATGTATTTTATTTATTATTGTATCTATGCTTGTCTGTGACTTTAAAGTGTCCTTGAGAGCTTTGAAAGGCGCTTGAAATAAAATGTATTATTATTATTGTTATTGTTATTGTTATTATTATTATTATTATTATTATTATTATTGTCTGGCGCTATAGGAGAGGCTGGGGTTATGCACGACTTCTTCGACAGGAAGAGGGAAATGGAGTCGGTGGCTGCTAACAGTTACCAGACATGTTGTGGCTCAATATTACTTCACATATTAGGCGCATCTGTCACGTTTTGCGAGGTGGTGATGGCGGGTTCGGATCCCAAAAAGCAGGCAGGAGGGAGCAGGAGGTTGTTTGAAAAATTGTATTAAAATAAAGGTCAGCAGGAACAAAATGTAAAACATCAAAATGATCTGAATGGAAAAAAATACAAAGTAGCAAAAGAAGACCAAAAGTAAAAGCCCGCCAAGGTTAAACAAACACGTACACGATGCATGCTGCAACCAAGCAGCAAACAAACAATGAATCGGCACCGGATGATCGTGCCAGGTGTCCTTTTAAGTGTCATTGATTATGACGACCAGCACCTGCGAGGCTGCCGGCAGGGCTGACGTCGCTACCCGCTGGTCGCCAATCTGATCGGGACGACCAGCACCTGTGCAGGCGGGGCCGACAGCGCCCCCCGTTGGTCGCCAACCAGATCATGACAGCATCTGCATATAAGGCACAGGGTCATCTTTTGAAGTAAATCAAGGCTTTTGGGTCTGCCTTATACAACGGAAAATACGGTACCTTTATTTCTGTTCACCCTCCTTGAAAAAAAACACATTCTCGAATGTACTCAAATTAATTTTATCAAGTGGTTGTCTAGTAGTTCAATAGTCACCTATGATGTTATTTCCATGCAACCTTTTGACACAATAAAATTGAGAAAAGCCAACCAGCATTTTTTGCAGCGTAGAATGGCATCATAAATGTCGGCCTATGATATGTTTTGGAACTAATCACTAAAAGTCACACACATCACAGCATTGATTTGAGAATTTGGCATTCAGTGGAATGTCTTTGATATTTGTCTTGAGAGGCAGCGGGCTCCATTGCCCCATGTTAAATGCCAACTCCTAAGCGAGTAAGGGAGCCAAATATCCCACATCACTCTTGGCATTACGCTTAGCCTCGGGAAGTTTCCTTTCATCAAATGGAGCTCATAAATTTCCAACCACACCACCATCTATCCAAGGGGAGTCGAATAGTAGCAAATGCATCGGCTGCAGACCTTCACTGTGCGCTTTTGTCCAAAGGTGACATTGTCACGCACTTTAGAAAGAGCTGTTTACTTTGATTGCATCTGTTTAGTGTTGTCTCAATTTGCAGGAAAATGTGATAGTATCAGCTTTGGCTTTTAGTCATGACAAATGTTTTATTCCATGCACCAGGAAATGGGTGAGGGCGAATCACGTTGAGATTTTTAAAGATTGTAGAAAGAATTTGAATGTCCAGCTACCACAGTGTGAACATCTCCGCAATGACAGCTCAACGGAGGCTGACGTCACCTACAGCGCCGAGCTACATCTCTTCTGAATGTATTTTACCTTCAGAAGAGATAACTGCTCACTTTATATTCACATGAAATTTAATGCTGTGCTGTATACCAAAAGGACATTGAGCCATGACGCTGAAAAATGAAGAAAGGATTCAGTAAAAAAAAAAAAGAGTGCTTCAAGATCATCCGCTATTCTGGGAAGACACTTTTGAAGCTGCTGAATCAGAAGACTATTGTGAGGTCAAGCGGTCACAGAGGTTTCTCTTTTTTTCAGGAAATTCCAAACTGTTCTATTGGCTATGCCCAATGTTTGCGCAATCATTCAATTGATTTTTTTTCTTGCAGTTTCAATGATGTTTGCTAAACAGCAAACCAAGTTTTCACAGATGAAACAAAAAATGAGCACTTTCTAATATTTAGGCAATCAGTCGAAAAGCCAATATCTGTGCACCTACGATAACGCATATTAGAAAGTCACTATAGATTATCAGTCTTCTTCAGCTCAGTCGCTTCGAAAAATGGCCAGAACATTGTCAAAGTAACACAACTGTATAATGCGCTAAATCAGGGGTCACCATCCTGGACCATCTGAGTAATAATAATATTGTTAGAATTATTATAATTTATGATTGCTGTTGTTTTTATCCATCCATTTCAATATCATTGATCCGGAACAGGGCCACAAGAGAGTGCTGAAGACTATCCAGGCGGACTTCAGGTGAAAGGCAGATTGCATCCTGTACCGGTTGCCATGTCGCCGCAAACCACAGACGGAGACGAACAGCCATTCACACCATCATTCTTTTTCTTCTTCTTATTTTTAGAGTGAACCCGATGTAGTAGAGAACCCCACCCAGCCCTAATAAGAAAAAATATGTGTTGTAACGCAATTTTAGAAAATGTCATTTTTGAAGTGTGTATACTGCTGCCCACATTTAATCACGCAATTATAATTTTCTCATGTCAGTGTTTTGTAGCCAGGTGTATCATTTGTGCATCTGGCAACACAACACGTCATCAGTTAGGCATAGGAATGCACCAGTTGATACAAGCTAAGAATCTTTTTACGAGAACCGAAAGTCCTGATGCAACACTGTAAATTTCTGTACCGTCCTTCTGCTGACATACATGTTAATTGTCAATCCCTTGCTTCTTTGCACTCCACAGCCATTGTCTGTAAACCGCAGGCGGCCAGAATATTCTGCAAATAAAACCTTTGAAGGTGCTGGGCCCTCACCTGATTATTGTTTAAGGAGGGTCACGGAGTGAGTGCTGGGCACCTCACCTCCTTCCCCACCGGCTTGCGGGCATTTAGCCACTTCAGGGTCAGGGTCCCAAGAGCGCTGGTGTTCCCCACTGGCTCATCTCTTCCCCACAAATGCTAATCAAACTGGTAACCCTTCACACTAACCTGTGGTGTAGAAGTAGCACTTACTTTAGAAAAGGTCGATGATCGCTGGTCACATTTAATGTTTGTAAATAATGAGGTGACTTCCATGTGGCAGCAAAGTGACAATTTTAAAAAATGTGATAGGCGTTATTTATTTATGTAAGTGTTTTATTATTATTATTATTATTATTATTATTATTATTATTATTATTCCGCCAGACACACTCAGATTTTTTTTGTGAAGTAACCTTAAAATGAGCTTACATTTAAATAGCTTCGCAGGCGGGCAAAAGCAAGCGAAGTGAAGGCTACCTGTGGTTCAGTAGCGCCAGCAGCTCCCCTGCGTGGTACAAGTCGTTGCGTGTCAGGCGACTGAAGCGGAAGGCGTTCAGGTTGCAGAAAGTCACCGCCGGGAACGTCATGATCGGGCTGGCGACCTCGTCCAGTCTGGTGACGTGCGGATACTCCAAGTAGAAATGGATTCGATCCACGCACATAAAGAGCAGCACGGCGAGGGAGGCAAAGAAGACGACGAGCCACAGGCAACGACGGAAGCAGAAACGCTCGTAGGTAAAAATGTGCGAGATGCCGTGCAGCGTGGACCTGTGAGCGAAAACTTCAATCGGCGGGGGGTGACGGGTGTCCGTCACCTCCTGTTCTACCTTCAGGTCCATCGGCGTGGTGCGGGTAAAACGTTCGATGCCACGCACTCCAACCTTCTCGTGCGTTCGTTCATTCACCTGTGACGCCGATCGTCCACCTGCTCAGGTGCGGATACACAGTAGACCGCTCACGCAGCCCACTCTCCATTTCCCACGCGCGCAAATATGACGGGAAGAAAAAAGGCTCCCTGCCCGCCCCTCCAAAAAGCACCACAGCCAATGTCAAGTTCCCTAAACGTAGCACCCCATCAGGCTGCACGTTTGCCGGTCGATCGTGTGTGCAGCGGAGCGTGGTTCCTGTCAGCAGAAAGATCGCAGACGAAACCGACAAACAAATCCTTCAAGACAAGACAGCTCATTTAAGAAGAGTTGGAGCCACGCCTGCCTCTTTCGAGGCGCACACTTTCACGTCCGGATTCCCTGCTCGGCATGTGGCGAAGAGTGAAACGCTCGCTGGTTGCAGTCGCTGACGAGTCGCGAGGTTTCTTGCTTGTGAACATGCACGCGGTTACGAGTGTGCGTGCGTGCGTGTGTGGAAGCAGCACAGTTTATTATAAAAAATAGCCACATTCAAAATGGAGAATTGTCTTTCGGAAGACTAAATCAGTAATCACTGATTTAACTTGGTTCGGACTTGAACAAACTTTATTGAGCCAAGACACGATAAAAACGTCACAAAAAAAGAATACACATATGTCAATATCATACTTTTAGCCATTGAATATGAAATCATGTATTTGTTTTGGCATAGTTCGATGGATATTATTTGGTATAAATAAATAATTTTATCACCAATTAAATATATTGTGATCATCTGCGAACGAACATTTGAGTTATCATAATTGTTAAGACCTGTTAAAGTAGACAAAAGCAAACAGGTCTTTGTCACATTTTGCAAGGTGCTGATGACGGGTGCGGATCCCAAAAAGCAGGCAGGAGGGAGCAGGAGGTTGTTTGACAAATTGTATTAAAATAAAGGTCAGCAGGAACAAAATGTAAAACATGAAAATCATCTCAACAGAAAAAATACAAAGTATCAAAAGAAGACCAAAAGTAAAAGTCCGCCAAGGTTAAACAAACACATGCACAGCATACACAATGCATGCAACAAACATGCAGCAAACATGAACCGACAGCCGGTGGTTGTGCCGGGTGTCCTTTTAAGTGTCAGTGATTAAAACGACCAGCACCTGCGAGGCTGCAGACAGGGCTGACGTCGCTACCCGTTGGTCGCCAATCTGATTGGGACGACCAGCACCTGTGTAGGTGCAGGCGGGGCCGACAGCGCCCCCCGTTGGTCGCCAACCAGATCATGACAGTCTTTACAAAACGGTGAGCAAAAAAACACTTTTGAGAGAGAACATGGGCTAGAGAGGGCAAAAAGACGACGAGGATGCAGTTAAAAGTTAAATGACCAATTTTTTCGTTACTCAATTATTTGTTTTTTTACATTAAGCACCACTCTCACTAATTTTGCAATGATCTAATTGTAACACATATTTGTTACGTAGTTATGTAGACGCATTATTATGCTTCAGGAAACATTTTAATCTGAATCGGGGGTAAAGGCGTCTCTACTCAGGAGATGTAAGAAGATGTACGACCGCACTAGAAAGATTTAATTGAGATCGGTTCTTACCACGGGAGCTTGGTCGCGGTTTATGTAAGGTAGCTGTCCGTGGTGCTGTTCTTCAATTGTTCGCCGCCGTCCCTGTAGGGGGCGATAAGCTCACTTTGAATTATTTTGTATCAGCAAAGCAAGCGGAAGCGGGGGGAGCACGTATTCAAGGAAGGAAAAAATGGCGTCACCTGGCGTTGTCGCTTGTGTATCTCGCCTGGCTGGAAAGACTCTCAGTTTTTTGTCGGCTGGTCACCCTCAAAAAAGAGTTCTCTGGCTGGCAGGAAGACAATTCATCACGTCGACTGAGAACAGTAAGTGAGAACGTTGTGAAGTAAAAAAACAACAACATTTAAACTCGCCAGCTTGGAATCCGAAGCTACATAGAGGGCAGTAGGTGCTCATGTTTTTTTCTGGGTCGAACGGAAGCCGTAGGAGGCTGGTCTGCGCTAACTTTTTGTGTACGTACATATTGCCAATAACTGAAATATTTATTTTGATTGCAAATATCATATTTGAAATCTTGGATGACGTTTCTAAATAATAAAAATACATTCAAAATAAAATGAGAAGACACATTAGTAATTCTACAAATAAAAGATATTTCTAATTACACAGGCCAACGGTGATTTTGTGTATTTTTATTCACATTGTCAACGTGACATTTCCCGATAAGATTAAAAGACCAGATATATTGCAAGTATATTCAGATACAAATTAAGTGAACAGTTTACCTGTTCCCAGACAGTGTGTAAAGCGAAAAGTGTGTATCCCAATTTCTTTTCCCATAGGAAACCATTAAAATGAGAATAATCTGTTCCCAGGTCTCCATAAAATATAATTTTCAACTACATAAGCCTACACACAACATACCTTATTCTATTTATAATAAATGTGATATTGTATTGTAATGAAAGAAATAAACTGCACTGTATAATAAAGTCACATCATTTACATTTGTGATGGTCGTTGATGGCTCTTAATTGACACCCGTTGCTTTCTGACTTGTAAGGTCTAAGACCTTAGGTCTTACGAAACTGAGGTATCACATTGTCATTCATCATGTTGATGATTCTCATAGCCTTTTCTTGATGCAACTGTTCAATAAAAGCCTGCACATCAACTCCTGAATGGCCTGCTTCTGCTTGTCCTCTTGAAGGCAAATCAAATCCTCTGTGTTGAGGACCTAATTATAGTCAGCAACAAGCTCCTTGATGTCATCTGCATCCACTTGTGCTGGCAGGGATTTTATTACAACAAAAGGCACGAGTCCGATGATTCCACGGACCCGGAATAAAACGCGACAAAAGAATGCGGGCGGGGGCGATCCGTCCAGCCTGTCAAGCTAGGCAAAATAAAATGGCACACTTGCGATCCCGGAAAGCAGCAAACTTGCGCGATCACGGCTAACAATCACCTCGGGCAAAGCAAACTCTTGGACTTGCCAGCACAAGACACAGCGAGGGACGAGGTGTCATAATCATGTCACTGGTGAGGTGACAGCGACTCGTTGAAATGTCCCAGTATCAGTGATTAGGGGATCAACACGCACACCTCGTTCGTGTTTCTCAATGATCTTCTTCTCCTCGACTGTAATTTTGTTTTGTGTCTTCTTTGGCTGGCGGAGGTCGGGAGCGGCGGCCCCGCCCCAGCTATCAACTCGCACAATTTGACAATTTCGGTGTCATTAGTCACGTGAAAGCATTGACTAAATAACGCCTTTGTGTAAAGCTTTTAGGCGAAGGATGGTAGCAATGGTGGACTTAGCTTACCAGGCTCTTTATTTGTAGAATGGCAGTCGAAAGTTACTCTCAGGGAAGTGACACACAGCGTGGGAGATGTGTCAGTCTGAGATTCACATGATAGCTGCAGTGCACACATGTGATGCCACAAGCGCACACCTCATTCGTGTTTCTCAATGATGTCTTTCTCCTCGACTGTTATTTTGTTTTGTGTTTTCTTCGGTTGAACACGAGCCTGTGGTGGGATCTTTTTCGGTCCCATAACGGCAAAAGTATCATTGAAGACGATCGACGTGTGCACTCATAGAATGGGGGTGTGGAAAGGTAGGTCGGCTGGGACGCTGTTCGGTCGTGTGCTTTTGTGTTCTTCCGCCGAAGATTACTCCGCCAGCCGTGGTGGGAGGTGTGTATTGTGAAAATAGTGCGTATGCCAAGGTTTAATTTTCATAAATGTAACGTTCGTAAGGCAAGGTGTTCGTAAACTGAGGCCCCATTTCATTTTAAAACCGGATCTCGAAGAGCCCATTCATACACTTTCTTCATCAATCTTACATATACATACATCATTTAATGTAACATCTGACATTATCCAATGTGGATATCCTCCCGCACAAGAGTCGTAATAATAATAATAATAATAATAATAATAATAATACATTCAATTTCTAAGCACCTTTCAAAACTCTCAAGTACACTTTACACTGCAGGGGTGGGCACTCCTGGTCCTGGAGGGCCACCCTCCTGCATGTTTTCCAAGTCTCCCTGTTACAATACAACTGATTCAAATAATCGGATAATCATCAAGCTCTGCGGAAGCCTTACATTGAACCTGCTCATTTGAATCAGGTGTATTGCAACAAAGAGACTTGGAAAACATGCAGGAGGGTGGCCCTCCAGGACCAGGAGTGCCCACCCCTGCTTTACAGTCACTGGATCTTTTTGTGCAGCTGAGCAGCGGCAGCCATTTGTAGGCATCATTGAGCCTATCCAAGCTGTGTTTGTCCAGTAATTGAGATAGACCTTGCACTGGATGTCAGCTAACCGCAGGTCACACATCGACAAGCAATCATTCACAATAACACTCGAGGGCAATTTTAGGTGCTTAGTTTTGGATTGGATTGGATTGGATTTGCCTTTATTAGTCTCGCAGTGGAGAAATTTACATTTCATTTTTTAGTTAATCTACCATTCATGTTTTTGGAATGTTGGAGCAAAGCAGAGAACCCAGAGAAAACCCCCGTGAGCACGAGAAGAACATTCCATTCCAATAAGAAGGCTATAGCCCAGATTCCAGTGCTGGACGTCTGTGCTCTCAGTCAGATGTGATTGTTCACTGTGACGTCACACCAGATCTTGAGGCATAAATTATTTGGATTAATGGGACAGGTTTATGTGACCCCCAAGAGTAAAGCTGTGTTGTTTGTCGGGTAGTCTGAGCCAAGATTCATTAAATGATTCATCTGCTCTTTCCTAATCTGGACCATTATGTATGGTTCACAGCATACTTATTAAATTTAGGGCCAGCCATATTGTTTTATGTGGCCCATGAAAGCAAATAGTGTGTCTGCGTAATGTTTTTATTTTTTGATCCATGGATTTACGTATATTCATCTGGACAGAAAATATTTCGTGTTTTGTGTTGGTGTTGGATTTTACATCAAAAACCAAAGTCACTGTTTTCATTCATTTTCAAATTCAATCACCTTAACCATCGTGGTCCGTGTGTTCAGGTCTACAGTTCCGCCTTGATGAGAGGACTGCTCACAGCAGTCTGGACCTCTTCAAGAAAAACACAGGCGTCATTTACCGCATGCTGGGTCTTGACCCCAGCCACGTACAAGACAACCCAGAGCGTTTCCAAGACTGGGCGGTGGTGTTTGGCGACGAGAAGATCACGGGCGGCCGCCACTACTGGGAGGTGACGGTCAAAAAGTCCCAGGAGTTTCGAGTGGGTGTGGCCGAGGCGCTGATGTCCCGCGACGACTGTGTGGGTACGAGTGCCTCCTCATGGGTGTTTGGGTATGCTCAACGCAAGTGGTTCGCGATGACCAATAACAAGATGGTTCCTGTCACCCTTGTGGGCAAAGCGGACCGTATGGGCATCCTGCTGGACTTTGAGGCAGGCCTTCTGGGCCTGGTTGACATTGAGAAACTAAGAATCGTTCATGCCATGAAAGGGCACTTCAAGACTCCTCTTTGCCCCGCGTTTGGACTTTGGGATGGGGAACTCCTCACGCACTCGGGTCTGACTGAGCCAGAGGGTCTCAAGTAGTGATGGGAAAATTAAGCTTCATGAAGCACCTGTGATATTTTTGACTCCGCTCAATAGTGCCATTGGTTTGAAGATAATGACGAGTTCGTTGTAAATATATTAATTTTCCAACGCATCCTGAAACCACGAGTGCCATCTTGAACAGTCAAAAATTTCAAGTGCTTCATGAAGCTTCATTACATCAGTTATCTCAATTGATAGTTTGAATTAGGCTTGCAAATGGCTGGAAAATTTCTAGGGCGTTTATGCATGGGTAATCTCAAGGCAATTTTATTTTCAGCAAATCCGACAATCCATAAAACTATCCATATTGCACTTTTCATTCATATGCAACACAAAGTGCTTTGCAATGAAAAAAAAATCACAAGTGCCTAATGAAGCTTCATTTGTCCACCTCAAGGTACCATGCATGAAATGGTAATATTGATCAGTATCACTGTTGTAGAGACTAAAGAGGTGGCTCATGGTATATTTATGAACCATATACCGTATTTTCTGGTGTATAAGGTCACCCAAAAGCCTTGATTTTCTTCAAAAAATGACCCTGTGCCTTATACACAGGTTTGCCTTATGTCTGTGTAAGCTCTCAGTCATACAGGAGTAGTCCATCGATGAAAAGGTTTCTTCAGCCGTCATATATATATATATATATATATATATATATATATATATATATATATATATATATATATATATATATATATAAAGGGAAAACCAAGTCCATTTATGTTTTTCTTCATATGGGGTCTTCTGAGTCATACATACTGTTTGGTCCCTCACCCAGGACCTGTTTGCCATGGGTGACCCTGCCAGGGGCATAAAGCCCCAAATATAGCTATATGCCGTGGAATCTTTGTCAAATCCACTCAGTAGAAGTCATTTGAAGTGATTTTACAAATTATGGACACAACTTGTCCAGAGGCGTCGGTTGTCCTTTAAGTCTCCTATTCAGTTAACTCTAGTTTTGAAATACCCTTGTTTGTGCCCATAAATTCCCATGGAAAGTTTTCTTGAAATGTTGCACGTTTCTCGCTCTAATTCTGTGAATAATAAATATAAAACCTCTGATGGCTCGCCTGGCATGCCACGCGTTGATCAGTTCTTCTGGTGCTACTTGGTCATCTAAATACTCTATATTGTTTCTTAAAAGTAGATCACAATTTACATCTTCACATTATCACATATATTGACATGTATTTTTACAAGAACTGAACAACACAAAATTACGTCTTGTGCCACACCTGAACGTTAACCTGAGTCATTTCTTTTAAGAAAAGTTTTTCTTTTTGATTGACATAACAGTATTCCTTATCCTGAGCTTCTTGACATGACATTATTGTTAATAAAAGTATTTGAGTTGCCTGCATTTGAGAGTCACATAATCTGTTTCAGAAACAACACAACACATAAACTCTTACATGTTATATCAATAATAAAATATCCTCCATAGGACAGTGCCATTAAATGTCGTGCAATATTATAGATACTTGCCCATAACTGGCATAGCAATCGTGAACACTGTAAATTAACACATCCGCTGAGCCTGCATGATTTCATGAGCTCCAATGAAAGAGGACTATGAAAATACTGGCACTCATGAAAAATGAATCCAATTCAGTTAATTGAACAAAATTTGCCTTGCTGTGTTTGGATTTGTGTGTTTGTATTATCATATTTGATTGTTATGTCTCTGAAAACTGACGAGAGCAATAAATATTCGAAGGAAGTGACCTTGCAATTCTAATACTTTTGGAGGGGTCTGTATAACCATACCCATTCATATTGACACAGTCTTCAACTTTAAAAAAGGAAGATTGTTTTGGGAATGCAGAGATCACTTTAAGCAGACGAACATGGCCTTCAAGAGATGTTCCCAAATACAATGGAACCTGAATCTCCTGACTGTGAGCCGGCACTAACCACAACTTCCCTAAGCCGCCGCAGAGTTGTTATTGTGTCTCAATAGATCGCGCGAGCGTGCCTCAGATTTTGACAAGTGAATGTGCAAATTGCTCAAACTACATCTAAAATCCTCCTTTACACACTTGTCTGAGTCACCCTGTTTCATTTTAAGTGCCTTATTAATTGAGCCTCGCTCAATCCTTCAATTGATGCCCCCCAGCGTGTCCATGGTGGTCTTCCGGTCCTCTTTGAAGCTCGATGACTGACCGTTGGTGTACGCGAGCTGGTACTGTTGCAGAATGGTGGCGATGACGTGGTGGTCAAACTGCCTGGCGTCATCCAGGGGAGTGTTGCCCCATCTGCCAATAAACGGCAGGCCAGTTGATGGACAGTTATACTGGACTTTCAGACCGACGTTTTTGGGCATCTCCTCTGTTAAATATCACACCAATGATAAAAAATATAAATTGGACACTGCCTACCTGTCTTTGGTATAAGGATTCACTTTACATTCATCAGTGAGGAAGATGACGGCTTCTACATGACCTAAAAGAAAAGGTTTGTGATGACATTTGGACAAAACTGGAAAAAAAGTGTCAACCTAAAGCAGTGATGTCAAACTCCTATTTGTCACAGGCCACATCGTAGTTACGGATTCCTCCTTGGAGGGCCGTTGAATGAATGAATTTTGGGAAAGCATATAAATGTTTCATCATCGCCACATATTATATACATAGCACACAACAAAATAATGAATAACTCGTTATCAAGTTTTTGTGGATTACATGGCACAATTTGAAATTTTGGTTCGGACTTGAACAAGCATCATGGAATTTCACAAGTCAGATTTGCTTTTGCAGGCCAAATAAAATGATGTCGCTGGCTGGATTTGGCCCTTGAATTTAACACATGTGACCTAAAGAGTGTAGCCTGCTTCATGCCAGCTGGAAAGGCTCTAGTTACTATTGACCTGAAGTCCTATAGAGCAAATGGACAGATGGACTACAAGAGTCACCTTCTGCTGCAGCGATGTGGAGAGCTGTACGAGAGTCGTAGTCTCGCTGGTCCATATCCGACGTAGACAGAGCCAACCTGGAAGTCAAGAAATGGGACACTAACATTGAGTATGACATTGACTCTGTGTGAACTCTGTCAGAGAAACAAGATAAGTTTAAAATATAAAAGTGGGAAAATGCACTTTGTCGAATATTTAAAAGAATGCATTAAAAAAAACAAAAAAGACAACTGAAAACTACATTTAGCTTGTAGTTGACGTGCCCATTCCACCATGATGTCCCAGATCCACTGCTGAAAAGGATGCTTTGATCCACTCTTTCATCGAGAACTGCTTCATGTCACAAAGAGGATACAGAAATTGCTGAAGAATGAATGTGTCTTTGTGTTTTATTATTTTATATTATTTGTTATTTAGTTTTTTATTTTGTTTACTTTATGTTACTTCCAGGTTGAGTGAACGCTGGCGCGCGTGGCTGCCGCTGCTCACCCGCAGAAAAAATATCCTGTGACTGTAAAGTGTCCTTGAGAGTTTTTAAAGGTGCTTATAAATTAATCATTTATAAATGAAATGTATTATTATTATTATTATTATTATTATTATTATTATTATTACATTGCCACTCTGATGAACTACACAAAAAAACTAAAACCAATTCTAAAGCTAATAATGAAGCACTAAAAACCTGAAACAAATAGAAAGAACTAGATTTGTGCTGTAAAACTGATTAACACAAAATTAATAAAAGCACGCACGCACACACACACACACACACACACACACACACACACACACACACACACACACACACACACACACACACACACACACAACAAAATAAGAACTAACAATCGTGAAAATTCCCAAACTAGCATAACCCTTGCATATTTTGTGTAAAGTGGTTCATAAATGGTAAATGGGATCTGAAAATAGACATTGCTTTTGAATCCCTTCTGACAAACAGAACTAGTGTTCTTTTCTCCCCAAAAAGAACCCTTCTGATACCTCCTCAGAGCAGAGATGTCACCGCTGTAGGCCGCAAACATCAAGTTTACAACTGCTTTGTTCTAAAGAATGGAGAAGCAAGCATGACAATGATGAGGATGATGATGATGATGGTGGTGATAACCATAGGCTGCTTGGAACTCACTGGTTCATTGCTTAAGCTTCTTCTGGGGTCGTGCTTCTTGGTGAAGTGTCTCAGGTTGTCGTAATTGTGGAAGTTAAAATGAGACACCAGCTCCTAGTCAATCAAATGTTGGAATGGGTCACATTCACTCAAGGCCGGCGGGCAAAAGTGTGATGTACCTGGCAGAAGTGAATGCCTCGCACACTGTTCCCTAGGCGATCCAAAGAGGGAGACCAACACACTATGCCCATGACATTGGGGACCACCAGAAGAACGGCACCGGAAACCCCAGATTTGGCGGGCAAACCCACCTGGAAAGGAAAAACTAACGTCAAAACACCTGTATTTGATTAACTCATTCAATGCCAATCACAAATTTATTCAGGAATTGAAAATATGATGTAGAGCGCCATTCACAAATTTGTTCTGGTTTTGTTTTTTCATGCTTGGGTGCCAATAAAGCGCTGGCCATGGCCTCTGGCAATGGCCTCTGGCAATGTTTTTTTCTTTTCCACAAGAGGGCAGCCTTTCTTTTTTTCCATGTCAGCGCTTTGTTCCAGTTGTTGTGAAAGCCCTATATAAACCGATATGTATGTAATGCATTAGATTTTGGACAGCTGATCTCATTTCAAGCACATAACTCCAGACCCATATAATTTAGGAATTAACTTTTTTTTTTTCCTGATGAAAGAGGAGATTACAGTGAGACCTCAACTTACGAACTTAATTGGTTCCCGGACAGAGTGCGTAAGGCGAAAAGTGTGTATCTCAAAAAAGAAATTCCCATAGGAAGTCATTAAAATGGGAATAATCTGTTCCCGGGTTTCCATAAAATATACTTTTCAACTAAATACGCCTTAAAACTACACACAACATACCTTATTCTATGTATAATAAATGTGCTATTGTATTGTAATGAAAGAAATACACTGCATTGTATCATGAAGTCACTTTATTTGCATTTGTGATGGTCATTGACGGCTTGATGGAATGGCGTTGGAGGTCGAAGGCCAAACAGAATTGCTGTTTGGAAAGAGAGGCACATTACATGAGGACTGTAATTAAAGAAATAAACTGTGCTGTCTAATAAAGTTTTATTTACTTTTTTGATGGTCGTTGATGGCTTATGGAAGGAGAGTCACCTTCCATAAGGACTGTTGATAACTTAACCTCTGGTGCTGTTCGGTCGTGTGCTTCCGCCGAAGATCACTTCGCCAACCGTGGTGGGTGTGTATTATGAAAATAGTGCTTATTATAAGGTTTAATTTTCAGAAATTTGAAGTTTGTAAGACGAAAAGTTTGTAAGATAAGGTGTTTGTAAGTTGAGGTCTCACTGTATAAGGTTTCTAACGCTGTATTGAATGTTTATGTACTCCTAAAACTCTGTGGGTCCTGGAATTCAAGTGACAATGACAAAAACCCTGGCACTGGAGTGGACACATTTTTGCACATGCCTGGCAGTGAATGAGTTAAAAAAATCCCATCTCAAGTAAGTGAGGCTAATGAAAGAGTAACTCACATGGAAGGCAAATTGTCCGGAGAAGTCGTACATCCCGCAGGAATGCATGAGGCTCAACGTGTTCCGAACGGCCTCTGTGCTCAGCACACGGTCACCGGTAATTGGACAAATGCCTCCGTTGGCTAGCGTGGCCGCCATGACGCTACCCGACTCACAGTTCATCTCAATGGCGCACAGCTGCAATGGATAAAACGCCGTTGTGGAGGAATAAATGGGGACTGATTTTGAAAATCAAACTTTTCATCCAACTCGGATATGAAGAAAAAAAACATGAGCGACCTTGAAACAATATACACTGAAAAAAAGGGTTTGTTTAATTCCTCAGTTTCATTTCATCAAGTGGTTACTAAAAAAATGTTTTGGAGCCAGATACTTTTTATGAGGTTGAATATCCATTGACTTAAAGAAATGTATCCAGATCCAGCTAATCTTCTTTTGGGAATCCAATAGACGAAATGAAATTGAGTGAATTCCAGATTGAAAGAAAAATGGGCTAAACCAGTGGTGTCAAAGTCATTCTTTGCCGCGGGCCACATTGTAGTTATGGTTTCCTCTCGAGGGCCGTTATGAATTTGGGGAAGCCATTAGAATGTTTAATCCCCTCCACATATTACATATAGAGCGTACAACAAATCAATGAATAGCTAGTTTCCAAATCTGAAGTCAAGAATAATGACTGTTATTGTGGTTTATATCCAAAAATATGAAATTTTGGTTAGGATTTTAGCTAGCATCATGGAATTTCACCAGTTTGATTTGCTTTCGCGGGCCAAAAAAAAATGAAGCAGCAGGCCGGATTTGGCCCCCGGGCCTTGACTTTGACACCTGTGGTCTAAACTTTTTCTCTGGTTTTAATCCACTGAGCACGCTGCTCTAGATCCTCAAATTAATAGATTTCTTGATTTAATATGCCATCACTACATCAAACGGAAAGATCCTTACCTGGAAGTAGAAGTCAAGAGCATCAATCATGTCAGCGTTATTGGGGAAGCACTACAAGTAAAACATTCTCACATCAGAGTTATCGCTTATTCAAGACATGAGTACTTCATTTGGAAACAAAACTTACACACCAACGTACCTTTTTTTCCTTCAGGTAATAACCGATTGCATAGTTCCGGTCACCTGTCTCTCTCTCAGACTGGAACCTGTGAACATGTTACAGCTAAGAATTCACAAAATAAATAACATTGTTGTTTTTATTTTTATTCCTGATACTCACGTTGCATTGCTGAAACCAACATACTCTTCTCCTGCAGTACGCTTCAAAAACTCCATTACCTGAAAATAAATGTGAGGAGATAACATTGCGGGTCATGGAAAGAAGCCTATTAAATAGTATACACCGTGAATGGAAAAAAAACAACAACTATTTACTCACATAATCGAACCTGTCAGCTTTTTTGGACCCGGGCTGTAATAAAAACGTGAAAAATGATTAACCTGTAGTTATTTTGTAAAAGCAATGATTTAGGAGACTGCTGAGCGGTTGCGCCTTTTTGGCAGCACTAATATGCCAGCACCGTTTTTGATTTGGGAGGAATGTCAGTGACATTTGTCTGTCATCGCTGGACAACTCTGGGGCATCTGTTCTTTTTTTGCGCTCGTAATGGGCAGCATTTTCACAGCCCCGCTTTGTTCAATGGATAGATTGATGCTGTTGGACAGTCTGCGGCTGGATGGATGCATGGCTTGAGGAGCCGGCAATGAGAAGAAAGGATGTCAGCGCAGAGTGCGTATGTAGAACTGTCACGGCTTGGAATTGAAGCGGATTTACGTGGAACAGGGGATGCGACGCAGTCTCTTTTCGTCAATGGATGCTACAGCTTCTTGTTTGCTTTCAACATTTAGCTTGTAGCAGACGTGAAAATTCCACCATGACATCCCTGATACACTAGTGAAAAGGAGGCTTTGAACCACCCCTCTTTCATCTAGTCGAAGTCAAAGTCAGCTTTATTGTCAAATATGCTAATATGCATGACATACAGCACAGATAAAATTAATGTCCTCTCGGACCCAGCGTGCAAGGCACTTATTATGTGTCTAAAAAAAAGACATACAATTGACAACAGACAATACATGTAATTTTTGAATCAAAAGTGAGGTAGTGACATAGGTAAAGTGAAATAGAGTCATATGTAAAGTGACGTAGTGTACTAATGCAAAAACAAAATCTAGAACTGCTTCATACAAAAAAGAGGGTGCAGGAAAAGATTGAAGACTGTTTGTGTCTTCTGTATTGTGTCACTTAATTTGTTATTTCGTTGTTGTTTTGACTTCAAGATGGCGCCACGAGAGTGACTGCCTTTACAGCAGCTTCTGAATTTTGTTTTTCAATTTCTTTCATTTCATCTTCCTTTCAGAACTTTCCTTTCCTTTCCTTACTTTGCTGCTGTGAAATGTAAATTTCTGCACTGCGAGACTAGTAAAGGCTAGTCCAATCCAATCCAATTGATAGTAGCCCGGTAGATGGCACAATTGGCCAATAAAGATGATTCTGAAAGAATCTCCTCACCAAATATAAACATGTTTGAAGCAGGCAAGGGTGCTCCTCCTGCGGACGCTCTGATTGGCCTGAAGGACACACACACCTCACCACCTCCCACTTCCATTAGGCCCTCCCTCACAAGTGACTTCAGTCAGCTGTGAAAGTAAAGTCAATTTCAAACAGGTGGTACACGTCTGCATGCTATGTTTGTCTGTGGCTACAGATAAATGTGACGTCTGTCAAGTCAAACGGTGACGGTTCAAAGTCCAGCGTCTATTTGATCAGTTTCATTTGCACAATTAAGTAACCGAGTTACAGTCCATCTTGCTTTTCAAATATTTTATAGATTGTTTATTCGACTTACAAAAGACTGTGTGAAAAATAAACTGTCATATCTTACTCATATCTTAGTCATATTTTACTTGAAAAACAAACAAGATAAAAAAACATTCATAATGAACAAAAGCTTCAAGGAGTCAAAATGTACCGTATTTTCCAGTGTATAAGGCGCATTTGAGTATAAGGCGCACCCCAATGAATTTTCAAACTTTCTCATATACATATAAGGTGCACCGGAGTACAAGGCAAACCTTCAATGAATGACGAAAAAAAGATACAAATATAATGTACACATATATAAAAGTTTTCCAAAAAAGCTTTCCAGCAGCTCATGTATTTTGTTTTTCTACTTTCATTCCTTTCATCACTTTGCTGCTGTGAAATGTAAATTTCTCCACTGTGAGACTAATAAAGGCATATCCAATCCAATCCAATCCAATCCAAATATAAGGCACACCACATTATAAGGCGCTACTGTAGACATTGGGGTTACACACTACTTCTACAAGTTGAAATGGAGTCGTTGGCCGCTGACAGTAGTTGCAAGACCTGTTGTGGCTCAATATTAGTTCACATATAAGGCGCATCTGCGTATATGTGTCATCTTTTGAAGAAAATCAAGGCTTTTGGGTGCCCCTTATACACCGGGAAATATGTTAATTGGTTTTTAAATATACTATGAGCTACCTCTCTAGTCTCTACAAAGGCGATACTGATCAATATTAACATGCATTGCTGCACATACCAGAAGTTCAAATTCGGGTGTATATTCTAAAATAAAAAGCTGAAAAATCAATGGAATGTTTACCTTTATTAATGAACTGATAACGATAGCTCCAGCATTCACCATTGGATTGTGTGGTTTATCTGCACAAGAAATAAGAGCATGTTATGAACAAATTGCTGACACTCAAAAGGTTTCGCAACCACATATTGGAATCATTCTTCTGGTGTGATGGAATAGTTCACGGTCTAGGATAAAAAGAAGTTGCACAACCTGGTTTGATCGTTTTTGGTTTTGGTACAGTTGAATTTGTTGTGAGTTGACATTATTAAAAGTAATCTCTAAAGAATTGCTGGTCTCTTTCTTCTCAGTAAAGGTCATTGTTTATGACTCAACAAAAAGAATGACATTAGGCAAAAATGACATTCAAGGGAAATTTCCAAGGGGAAAAAAACACTACTGACCAAGAAGAACATAAAGGCTCTAAAAATAAATCTGAATGATTCAAAGGATGTGACTTATTTGGACTGATGACACGAGAGTTTTTTGTTATATCAAATGCAATGCAAAAACAACCTCGTACTAAGAGGTGTTAGTGTGATGGTTTGGGGCTGCGTTGCTTTTTCAGGACTTGAATGATTTGTGTGATTGATGGACCCATGAATCCTGCTTTTACTTCGAAAATCCAAGTGAAAGTGCAGTGGATTCTTCAAAAAAAAAAAAAAAAAATCCAATACGCGCCAGCAATCAGCTTCTCCAATGTCGAAAAATAAATTGTTTCTTCATGAAGATTTTGGAGGGTCTGATTAAAGTCAGAAGCTGAGTCTGATTGAAATGCTGCTGCTTTACCTTAAAGGACAACTGACGTCTCCGGACAAGTTGTGTCCATAATTAGTAAAATGGCTTCCAATGACTTCTACTGAGCGTATTTTACAAAGATTCCACCGCATATAGCTATATTTTACGTTTTAAGACTCGCACTGAATATTCAGGAAGTCTTGTTTTTGAGTTGGTGACGAGTCCGTACGTGACATCATTAAGGACCGCCCTTCACCGTAAAAAAGACGCATTGTATCGGTCCTTCCATCACGTCAATGTATTTTGCTGTACTGGTTTGGTCTGGGGACCTCGTGTTGCACCCAAAAGCCGCCCAGGCCAGAAGAGGGCGTCCAAGTGCCATATAAGGAATTTATCAGCCTGTGTAAACGGAGGTGGCCACAGGATGTCGCCATTTTGTGCCTCTTTTTTGGGTGAGAGATTTTCCCCCAATGTTGCCTCAAAATGGCACAAATAAATTCTTTAATCGATTGCAAACATGTATGCGTTCCTCTTCAGAAATATTTGAATCATATTCATAACTGGATGTGTAACAAAAAAGCATATTCTCCGAATCTGAAGCCATTGTTTTGATTCATTGCAATGCAAGATGTCTTGTCGTGACATCACAAACTGGGGGCGAGACTTTCTGAAAATGCCCAATTCGCAGCTCAATTTTTTGCAGATTTTGGACACTTTAAGTCATTTTTATTGGTGTTTTGCATTTGACTAAAAATATCATACTGCGTGTTTTGGGTATTTTAGATGCTATAAAACGTTTTTCTGGTGTCAATTAAAAACCAAAAAAGTGACGTCGGTTGTCCTTTAAAAGGCAGCTCATGCTCGAAAACACTCCTGTAGCTCGTTTACCTTCCTCATTCAACGAAAGGTTGTTGAACCTGAATCCACTAGGCTCTTTGCCCACAAACTGGTGGACGTGTTCACTGCCCAATTCGTGCACAGCGATGGCGTACTCCAGTGGCTTGACACACGACTGCAGACAGAAGGGAAGCTTGGTGTCACCCAATGAGTGCCTGCACAGCACGGGCAGATGAATGGAGGAATGTGGACAGAATGAGATGGCGCAGATGATGAAGGATGTCACAGTGGAACATTGCATTGACATGAGGATGCTTACCTTTGTCCATCAACGGTACACAGAGATACTCCCCAAATGTCAGCACTGAATTTTGCAAGTTGAGGAATGTAATCAGCCACCTGCATGAAGACACAAACAATGAATAACAGTGTGGGTGCGTGTGTGTTTTACCTCCTGTTCTGATTTATAATTGTATCTGTGGTTTTATTTATGTCCCTGTTTTGTAAAGTGTCCTTGATAGCTTTGAATGGTACTTATCAATAAAATGTATAAGAACAACAACAACAACAACAACAATAAATATAATAATAATACAGTAAAGTCTCGTTATATTGATATTCTCGGGAGTCCGAAAAAATATCGATATAACCGGGACTATCGATATATCCGATCCTGTGCGCATGTAATTTTCTCCTTGCGTTCATGGAAATAGTATCGTAATAAGCAGTACTATCGATATAACCGATATCGATATAACGAGACTTTACTGTAATAATAATAATAATAATAAAATAGCAATAATAATAAAAATAAAATAGCAATAATAATATTAATGATAATAACAATACTACTACTACTACTACTACTACTACTACTACTATAATAATAATAATAATAATAAAAATAACTATTATATTATAATATTCTATAATAATAATAATAATAATAATAATAATAATAATAATAGTTATTATGGCAGTGGTGGTGGTGGGGGCCGTTTGTCTACACTCTACAGTCTACAAAGTATGTAGGGAAGGGGAATTGTGCATGGAAGCTATTTATTTATTTATTTATTTATTTATTTTTGAGATTTACACTTTATTATGTTTTCACAGGTCCATGCAGTCAATGAAAATACCAAAAATATACAGCTTCAACATCCATTATTACGTGGGAATAGTTCCATTTTAAAATAATCAAAACTAGGTGAGAAATACAAAACATGTAAGGACTTTTTTATTTATTTTTATGCACATTAATCAAATGTGGATGTCCCATTACTGTATATTGTTTGATGCTCTTTCATTTACAAACATCAGTGGAATGGAGATCTTGGTCGAGGTATCATTTTAGTAAATATCATCGTGCATCTGTGACTTACTTGTCCCCCATCTTGTTTTTGTGCACTGTCATATATGACTTCAATTTTCTGAGTGAACGCTTGAAAGTCTGGGATGATGAACATTTTTCGGAAGGCCTTTGTTAGCAGCACGATGTTGTTACCTACGCACCTATAGGAGAATGACAGATTTGTACTCATAAAAAAAACACCAATGTAGAAAAAAAAGCAACAAATTACTCTTATTTTAAATCAGTGATGCAACGATTCTAAATCTAGACTCGTTGTTTTTTCTCTAGCACATCTAGTTCTCATAAATATAGTAATAATAATCATCATCATTATTATCATCATCATCATCATCATCATCTATTTAAGACATCCAATGAGATTTTAGTGTGAGTTTAGGGGCATCTGAAAAAATTGAGACGGTTTGCATTATTCATCTGGTCATTTTCAGAAGTAAAATAGTCTCTCTCTCTCTCTCTCTAATCACTTTTTAGTGAGTCTCTGAAGGACAACATGAAAAATACAAGTCCATACAAGACTTTCTTTCCATTTGCTACGAACCAATCTGTTGGAGTATTGAACTATTGAGCCAGTTATGTAATGGAGGTCAGCCTTTCCCAGTCCTTGAGCACACTCAACTTTCCTGCTGCAATGCTTGGATTGCATGTGCACATGTGAAAAGGGTCTGGTGACAGCTGTCGCCTCAGAAAGGCCTGCCTATCTTGGCCAGTCTCTGCTACGAAGCACTGAAGTACTTTCTAAATATAGGCTTCAAAATCTAGAAAGCCCCTCTCCTTCACTCATCCTTTCAAATTTTCATTTCTTCCACAGGCTTGTCCTCTGAATGATTGACGGGTCCAAAAAAGGTGGATCAAAAAGGGTTAATTTTGAGTTTGGGGTCTCACTAGGAGCACTTAACCGTGTTGCAGCATACTGTACGTGAGACGTTTCAAATACCTTCTAAAAAGCGTCTTGTCCATCATGACAGGCCCCAGTGAGTCAAGTGTGAATTGGCGAATCTGACGCATACAGTCACGCAGTCGGGGGTCAGTAGTCCACAGACCTGTTTTTCTCAAAGCCTGTATACATACAACACAGTTGGGTGATCTTGTTAATACAAATGGAGGAGGGCAGGGGTGGGGGAGAAGATTGCTGATGTCTAGGAACCTTCAGCGTCCCCGTGGATGTCAAACGTGGAATACACATTTAGGAGCAAGTGTGGGAAGAACAAGCAGGACAGCAACGAGATAAGAATTGTGTCTGGTTTGAAGGCCATCACATGCATGACTCCTCACTTGTAGGACCTATCGGGTGCCTCATAAAAGGCTTATGACAGATTTGGATATATTCCATATTGACTTTTGATTTCATTTAATTACAGTTTTATTTATTTTGTGGAGCACATTTATTTTTTTTAAAATTCTTCATTTGGGATTTTAAGATTATAAAATAATGCACACATTCACATTATGAGATGCTATGTTTATCAGCATCATTGGTTTGTCTATGAGCAAAAGTTAGTTTGTGTTGGTGTCAAAAAGACCAAGAGTTCTTCACATCCAACATATCTATTCATCCCTTCTCTATAAATTCTTATTCCGGCATGCGCAGGGATGGGCTATTAATCAAATGGTAGTCTTAATTTTAATTTTAGCTACTCACCATCTTAAAATATTATAGTAGATAACAAATATGAATTTGCTAAATTACATGGTGAATTGCAAGCTCCTAATGTTGAGGTACCCTGAATGCACCCTGAAGTGTTGTTCTCCAGGCATGAACAGCGTCACCTTTCCTCCAAGTTTAAAGATGGCGTGCTATCATTTCAATGTATTCTTACTTTACTTTGCCATTATTACAATTTTTGGCTGTCCTTTCAAAGTGTATTTAAAATTGAATCATCCCAGTAAATCACAAGATTTTGGGAAATAAAAAGGCAACAAAAGAAAATAAACAAATAAATAAATACATTTAAGATAAAAGATTCTTATTCAGCAAATTAAAATATGTGCAATGATGCTAGACATCCATGTTTTGGATGTATCGAAATTAAAATGTAAGTGTCTTGAATGTTGCACAATGTCATGTGCATTGGGGTACGTAGGGTCTGGTGACAGCTTGACAGCTAAATCATGTGCACACTTCATAGCTACGTAAAATGTGTCATAACTTGCAAACATTCCATTATGCTGGTACAACACGTGGAGTTTACTTGTCTACTGTGTAAATGTTAATGCAGTAACAGATTGAAAAGGAGAAAAACAAATATCTCTGACTATACAAACAACGATCCAGGCGGTTTGCTGTGCTCAATTCCACCTTGTTCTACAATCTCTTTTTACCTGAGTCACTTCTACAAACACAGCTAATCATCCGAAGAATACAAAGCAAGTCTGAGGTGTGCATAAGGGTCACTTCTATGAGGTATGCAACCTGTTCCATTAAGTTGCCATAGACACAGAGTTCACCAGATGTCTTTATGTGATGTGACCAACAAAGTCACAAAAGTCATAATAGTTTGGGTAATAATGTGACCAGATGTCTACATGAGACTTCTATAGGCTTCTTATACTCTTTGGCATTCGACTCAGTATGATTGCGACTTGATCTTGGCTTTTCTCCCTCATGCTTTCTATTTTTGTGACTGCTTTATTTCCTGTATACGATAGCTGTCCATGTTAAGCGCTTTGTTATAGCTTCAGCTATTGTTGAAGCGCGAAATCAATATGTATTGTATTGTATAAAAACTGATATCGTAATCTAAGGCCTTGAATCCAATGCATACATTGTCAAGTGATTTGAGAGTGAAACAAGATAGTACAGCATCAGTAAACTCATAGTGGACCAAAATAGAAGTATATCAAGCTGTATTAGCCCCAACATGAATGTAGTTCAGAACTGTCCAGCATGTATATTTTTTATATATTATTATTATTTCAATGGAAAAAGAGATCAACCTATGTTGTATTGATGTCCTTTACCTGTAGGTCACAGCCATGATTGCTTTTACATGGGAAAAAAATCTTGGGACACCAGATGACTTTTGATTCAACTGGAGGCATGTGTTTCCTGAGGTTTGCTAGCACAAATGTCAGAGTGATGTTTCAGAACCACAAGTGGAGCTGCATTGTTGGTAGAGAGATGCAGAATGTCCATGACTACTAGCTGCTCAAGTTGAAGATGAGGAGAGAAGAGCGTCGGTACAGAGTGCAGATGTGGCATGTATTTGGAATTGATAGTCGCAGCTTGGAACTGAAATGTAATTTTTTTTTCGTCAAGGACTGCTACAACTTCCTGTTGAATTTAGCTCATAGTGAATGTGCGCATTTTGAGCATGACGTATATGATCCATTGGTGGAACGAAAGACACTTTGATTTGCTCCTCTTTCATCTCAAACTGTTTTAAACAGCAAAGCATATGAAGGAAAAGTGATTTTTAGGGATGCACAGCTGCCTGTGTTTGATGATATGTATATTATTTTATTTTGCATACCTGTCAACTTATACGTTTTCACCATATGGTATGTGTTTTTTCATCATTTCAAATAATGTACGGCGTACTACAACTTTTATACGGGGAAAAAAATTGTGAACCGATCGTAGAAAGACCATTTTGGCTCAAATCCAGTTTGTCTCAACTGCTGGTAGCCAACGACAATGCTGCCACAGATCGGCAGTATTGTCAGGGCAAACCAACAAAAGTACTCCTCAGTCTTGATTTTTTTTTTTTATCACTGCATACGGTTGGATTGATAAAAGCATAATGTGCACATTCGCGGTAAGCTGTCTGCATTTCCGCTTGGTTTAGCATTTTTTTAGCATTTCAAATAATGTACGGCGTACAACTTTTATAGATGAATTGTAATAATTTCTAAGGGCAGCTATTAGCCATGGTTGACAGGTATGATTCTGTTCACTGTTTTGTTTAGCGCTTTGATACAGCTGCAGATGTTGTACAAGTGTGATATAAATCAGGATGTATTGTATTATATGACGGAAGGCCTAACCGTAAGTAACCCGGGCAATGTGAGCGGTGCTGGTTGTGTCAACTCACTGATATGAACTGTGACATGGGGATCATATCCCTGCCGTCTGTGATTGTGTAGAAAAGTAAGTCTTCCATACTAGACATCAACCTAAAAACACACCACAAAACAAAATATAGTCAAGTCAAAGTCAGCTTTACTGTCAAATATGCTAATATGCATGACATACAGGTTCGATGAAATTAATGTCCTCTCGGACGCAGCGTGCAAGGCACTTATTATGTGGCTAAAAAAAGACAGACAATACGTGTAATTTCTGAATGTAAAGTGAGTTAGTGTCGTATGTAAAGTGAGGTACTGACGTATGTAAAGTGAGGTACTGACGTCTGTAAAGTGACGTAGTGTAGTAATGCAAAAACAACAACAAAAAGGCGCACACACACAAACACACAAACACACGCACGCACGCACACACACACACACACACACACACACACACACACACGCACACGCACACGCACACACACACACGCACGCACGCACACACACACACACACACACACACACACACACGCACACACACACACACACACACGTACACACACACACACACACACACACACACACACACACACACACACACACACATCAGACGGAGAAATGACATATTGGCTTCCATTCATGTTGCATTTGTAAACACACAATTGTAGTGAGTTGCGAGGACCTACTTGCCATGTCCTTGCTCCACATCAGGACCGGTCTCGTGATGAATAAGGGCTCTTTGGGTATGAGGTGGTGTCATGAGCCGGCAAGGATGAAAAGGGGCTTGCTGCGTCCTGGAATGAATATTGCTGTCAGCTCCAATTCTATGTGTGACTCCTGCGTTTTTAAATAGATGCAAGACTCCTGCGTTGGCTGTTCTCAGAGCTTTCAAGCAATGCATTGTGATCAGTAAGACCCAATACTTGATAATTGCAAAGAGTAATAATTTGCTCCCCCTCCAATGGGTGCTCGAGACAACTGTGAAGAGTACTTTAGGGCGTTCACAGTTAGTAGCAGCTGCTCTTTCAACTCCATGCTGGTGTAAGGGGGCGGGGTCACGCTGCCCAATGGCTGAGATGCCAGTGCAAATAAACAACGGCAGCTGCTGAGACTGAACGGGGTATTATTTGAGCTACTGTTCATGATCCGGATCTGTCAAATGTTACGGTTGCAGTTTCATTCAGTGGAAAGTTTGACACCAAACAAAAGTAGGAAACATTCCATCTATACAATTCGCATAACATTTACAATATCTCACTTTTTAGACAGGTGTGGATCAGTTAAATTTCCCAAGTTCAATTTACAGTCAACTTTTTGGTCAAATGTGCTCTTTGTGCAACTGCAGAAAAGAGAAAAGCCGCTTCGGATGCCTGCGCAGCAATCAACAGAACAGTTAAAATAAAATGACAAAAAAACAACACATTAAACATAGACAGTCATGCAATCTTAACTCATTTTTCTGCACACCTTTTGTTGTTTCAAGCACTTATGGATAATAGAGGAGAGAATCAAAATGTCCTTTCACCGGTGTATCAGATATGTCATCCTGATAATCGATAATGTCTCCTATATGCAAAGTTTGAGAGCAAACATGAAGCTGTAGCATCTAAAAACCGCTTCAATTCCAAGCCGCGACAGTTCTACATATGCATTTGCGATCTGTGGTGACGCTCCTTCCTTCTCGTCGTCAGCTTCAGAAGTCATCCTTCCATCCAGCCGCAGACTGTCAAACAGCACCAACCTTGCTGCTGAACAAAGTTTGAAAAATGCTGCTATTTTTTTCCATGTTGCACTTGACAAAACTCCATATACAGTAAAGTCTCGTTATATCGATATCGGATATATCGATAGTCCCGGTTATATCGATACTATTTCTATGCACGCACGGAGAAATTTACATGCAAACTGGGTCGGATATATCAATAGTCCCGGTTATATCGATATTTTTTCGGACTCCCTTGAATATCGATATAAACGAGACTTTACTGTATTTAAAAAGAATGTATACTGTACGACTAGAATGAATACTAAAACAAATGAGAAAATAAACATTTCTAAAAAAATATATAAATAAATAACTACAGCCAGAAACTTCCTCCAGAAATTAATACATAGACATGACATTGATAATTTCCTCCACTTTTATCCCAGGCCCAGCAGAAGCAAACCACCCACCTTATGCTGATGCTTCTCTGTATGGCTCATTTGCCAATGTCTAGTGTTGCGTTTACGCTAAACATAGCTTTCAGAATCGGCCCGAAAATGCTTAAAACTTGATTTTATCGAGCCCACATCCATTTTCTCAAGCGTTTGTCAGCTTGAGTCAAACTTCACGCGGCTTTAACCGAAGACTGGGGGCGGAGAATTGAGGACCAAAACCAGCCGGATGCCATTTTCTTGTTAGGAGAACGGGCTGCTTCGTGAACGACACATAACTCATTGTGGCAGCTCCATGTGTATCCTGAAAAATAGTTTGTATGCCAAGGTAAAATTTTCGTAAATTTAACGTTCGTAAACCGAAAAGTTCGTAAACCAAGGGGTTCATAAACTGATTTTTACTGTATTGGGAATTGGGGGGAAATTTTGGAGAATACGAATGTGAGCATGCAGAGAACACTCCCTCTTTACACAGGAAGCCTGGAGGCGAGAACATGAATGTCAGAAAAGTGACTATTCTACCAATGCTCAATACAATACACAGTATTACTAGTATGTAAACTCTATGAAATTTATATTAGGAGGACTCTGCGATGAGAAGAAAGGAGCGTCAGCACAGAGCGCAGATGCATATGTGGAACTGTCACGGCTTGGAATGGAAGTGGATTTACATGGGACAAGTGATGTGAGACAGTCTCTTTTTGTCAATGGATGCTACTGCTTTGTGTTTGATTTCAACATTTAGTTTGTAGTAGACGTGCACATTTCACCACGACATCCCTGATCCACTGGTGAAAAGGACACTTTGATCATCTTCTCTTTCATCGAGAACTGCTTCATGTAACAAAGAGCATACAGAAAGTGCTTAAAATTGAATGACTGTGTCGTTTGAGTTGTGTCACATTGTTTAGTTATTTTTTTTTTTACTTCAAGTGGCGCCACGAGAGTTGCTGCCTTCACAGCAGCTCATGTATTTTGTTTTTCTACTTCTTTCTTTCCTTTCCTCTTTCTTTCATAATTTTGCTGCTGTGAAATGTACATTTATCCACCCCGAGACTAATAAAGGCTAATTCAATCCAATTTTAGGTCATCAACATACTAGAAAAATTTTTATGATACACCATAGAACAATTTGACTGCAAACTGCAACGACATGAAGAATAAACATTTTAACAGGATATTAACTTGTCAGTGTACATGTGCTGCAGTCACATGCAGTCGAGAGACTTGATGGTGAGTTGACTTGAGGGAACATTAATCCATTCCCCCTCTAGGCAGCGCCCTCACTCCAGTCCCGAGCAGCTCTCTTGGCCCCTTTCCTGAGAGGATACTTCACATTCATGTGTCTGAGATTCTTCCTCTAGTGCAGGGGTCACCAACGTTTCGAAGTAAAAAGTCACTTCTCAGAAACCCGATTAATGCGAAGGGCTACCCGTTACACACTTCTGAAAATATATTTAATTTGCTTTTAGGACTGTAAAAATTATGAATTTATAATTAATAATATTCATGTATGTGATGATACTGATCACATTGCTTTCACACCAAAATTAGGAAACAAATAGTGTACAATATATTATTTCTCTTCCCGTATTAACACTTTCAAAATTGTACAGCATTCCTAGGAAATCACAATGTGCCTTCACTGCAGAGCTATTTTTTAGCAGGGCCACAGGCTACTCGTGCATTCCTTGCAGGTTACCTGCTATCCCTAGGAATCACAATGCTCCAAATACGCAAGCTGGCATATCAGAATCAGAAAGAATCAGAATCAGAAAGCCTTTAATAGTCCCACAATGAGGAAATTTGCATATGATTTGTCTTGAATTGAACCACCTCGTGTTATGTTTGAATTCAGACACACACACACACACACACACACACACAATTTTCCACAACAGTGGGAAGTCAAACTTTTTACTGCCATAAAAGGTAAGTTATATCATATGCTAGACACTGAGAAAGAAAATACATAGTCAAAGTCAAAGTCAAAGTCAAAGTCAGCTTTATTGTCAAATATGCTAATATGCATGACATACAGCACAGATGAAATTAATGTCCTCTCGGACCCAGCGTGTAAGGCACTAATAACGTGGCTAAAAAGACATACAATTGACAACAGACAATACCTGTAATTTCTGAATGTAAAGTGAGGTAGTGTCGTATGTAAAGTACCGTAGTGACTTATGTAAAGTGAGGTAGTGACGTATATAAAGTGACGTAATGTAGTAATGCAAAAACAAACAACAAGAAAGGGTTGAAGTGGTTGAAGTGAGGTCTTGGAGAAAACAATGAGAAGAACAAAAAACAGAGTTCAGGATGATAGTACAGCGTGTTCTCAGAGTTCGGTGAGTGTGGCAGTGGGAAGGGGCAGGGTGGGCAGGGCTGGGAGGGAGTTGAGTCTCCGAACTGCCTGGTGGCAGAAACTGTCCTTGAGCCTGCTGGTCTTGGCTCGGAGACTCCGCAGTCTCCTACCCGATGGCAGCAGACTGAAGAGGCTGTGGGAGGGGTGGGTGGGATCGCCAGCGATCCTGATGGCTCTGCGGGTGAGGCGGGTGTTGTAAATGTCCTGAAGGGGGGGGGGGGCACCGATGATCTTCTCAGCTGTCCTCACGATGCGCTGCAGAGTCTTACGGCAGGACACGGCTGGTCAGGATGCTCTCGATGGTACCGCGGTAGAACGAGGTCGTGAATAGTGAATTGATAATTTCAGGACGACTCAAAACAAGAACCACAAATAGTTTTACTGTTTGAATAAAGCATGGCATGATTTCTTAAAATGCATAATTATAGCTACTTGCTTAGTTTACTGAACAGAAAAAAATATATAGAATTTTATTGTGGTTTTGAGGCAAATTCAATTTGAGGAATCCCCATTGCTCTTTAGATAGCTCAATGAAGGAGACAAAGTTTATGCTAAATACATCACGAAAATACTTAGCTACAACACATTGGTCAAAAAATGTATGCTAGAAATTAAAAGGCATGTTTCATGGACTTTTTGCAAATAAAATAGAAAAAAACAACTCATTCACTGCCATTCCCGAATGTATTCAGGAATTGAAATGCAAGTAGCGGCACTCCCGAATTTGTTTGTTTTTGGTTTTTCTTGCAGGGATTGCAGATAAAGCACTGGTCAGACCTCCGGCAATGTTTTTGCCTTCCACAAGGGGGCAGCATTTCCCTTTTTTCGCGCTTTTTTCAGCTGCAGCTGTTATTAATGCGCTATATAAACCAACAAGTATGTATTGCATTGTATTTTGGACTGCCGCCCTCATTTCAAGCTGCATTGAATATTTATATAGTCCTAAAACTCAATATTCTGTATGTCCTGGAATTTGGAACTCCGGTGGCAAAAACTCTGGCACTGGAGTGGACACCTTTATGCAAGTCTGGCAGTGAATGAGTTCATGGAAAAAAAGAGGAAAAGAAGAACCGGAAATTTTGAATTAAATTTCCCTGCATTATACCACAAACCTCAACAATAATCCTTAGTACTATCATCATCATTGCCTAACTTGTTAAAGTTGACAATGCTCACTGCAATTAGAATTCCACAAGATTATGTCATGTGGTGACGAGTGATTCAATTTGCCTTAATGCACAGGACCTAATGAGGCTTTTTGGACCTGTGGCGAGTGTCTCCCAGTAGCCTCTGCGTACCGCATCGGCTGGTTTTTCAGGTGAAAATGTTTTCCATTCCTGGGCCAGTGAATACTACCTTTGTCCCTTCATCCTGCATCTTGTGTGAGAAAGCCCCCCTCGCTACACTCACCAGGACTGCACAAACTTAACCTCTTCCCCCTACACCTCACACAGGAAAAGGAGCATACCGGGCCCGAGGCTTTGATTCAGGCGCAATGAAGTGAGGACTGGGTGAAGACTTGCGTTCATGGCCGCAGCCAAAGTTGGGCATTTGGCTAAAGTATCGGGTTTGTTATCCCAATATAACATGTATTGGATAACATTCACTGTCACACTATAAACTGCATTTGGGAACCTTATAATAATAATAATAATACATTTTATTTCAAGCGCCTTTCAAAACACCCAAGGACACTTTACAATAAAAACAATAAAACAAAGCACATAACAATAAAACCATAAGTAAAATGATACATAATAAAATAGCAGATAGAACTATAAATTGAAAGCAATTTTAAACAAGTGGGTTTTGAGGTGAGCCTTGAAAATAGGGAGGGATTGCGGATGTTGGGTGGAAGAGAATTCGAGAGTTTGGGAGCAGAGCGGCTGAAAGCTCTGCATCCCATCGTGGTGAGACGGGCAGAGGGCACATAGAGGTGAAGGGAGGATGAAGATCTGAGGGACCGAGAGGGAACAGAGATTTGAAGCAGGTCAGAAAGATAGGGAGGGGAAAGGTTATGGATGGCTTTGAATGTAAACAGAAGTATTTTAAATTCGATACGATGTTTAACAGGTAGCCAGTGGAATTGCTGGAGGACAGGGGTGATGTGGTGAAAGGAGGGGGTTCTAGTGATGATCCGGGCTGAAGAATTTTGGACGAGTCGGAGTTTATGGAGAAATTTCTGATTGATACCGAAGAGAAGTGCGTTGCAATAATCGATGCGGGAGGTGACGAGACTGTGGATAAGGATAGCAGTGGTGTGAGGGGTGAGCGAGGGACGGAGACGGTTAATATTACGGAGGTGGAAATAAGAAGACCGAGTTATGTTATTTATATGAGACTGAAAAGATAGTGAGCTATCGAGGATGACACCCAGGCTCTTGACCTGAGGGGAGGGGGACACGGTTGAACTGTCAATGGTGAGAGAGAAACTGTTAGTTTTGGATTGGATTGGATTGGATTTGCCTTTATTATTTAGTATGGTTTGTGGAGGGTGGATTTGGTACCGACAAGGAGAAGTTCGGTTTTGTCACTGTTAAGCTTGAGAAAGTTATGGGAAAGCCAGGATTTAATTTCTGTGAGGCAAAGTGAGAGGGATGAAGGTGAAAGAGTGGCGTCGGGTTTGCTGGAGAGGTAGAGTTGGGTGTCATCCGCGAAGCAGTGAAAGTGAATGCCAAACTTACGGAAAATATTGCCA
This sequence comes from Hippocampus bargibanti, assembly GCF_051943395.1. NCBI lineage: Eukaryota > Metazoa > Chordata > Actinopteri > Syngnathiformes > Syngnathidae > Hippocampus > Hippocampus bargibanti. Next base: position 10,180,422 of record NC_142734.1, read on the forward strand.
AGAGGAAGTAGGTAGATAATAAAGAGAAGTGGCCCCAGGACAGAACCTTGAGGCACACCAGAGGACACAGGAGAGGGGCAGCATTTCCCTTTTTTCCAAGTTAGCGCTTTGTTCCAGGCTCAGTTGTTGTTAAAACGCTATATAAACCAATATGTATGTATTGCATTGCATTTCGGATTGCCGCCCTCATTTCAAGCTTATATAACTCCAGAACGATCTAATTTAGGATTTTTTTTCCTGATGAAAGAAGAGAGTCTAAGGCAGGGGTCGGGAACCTTTTTGACTAAGAGAGCCATAAAAGTAAAGTATTTAGAAATGTTTTTCAGCGAGAGCCACACGCACGCGCGCGCACATACAAACGCTCGCGTGCAGTGTGCGCGTGCGCACACACACACACACGCGCACGCGCGCGGCCACTTTTCAACAAAATATCAGAATGTATTATTTAAAATAACTTTGTGATAGTACTCACCGTTAACATGGATGGTTTTCCGTTCCTCGTGTTTGGTAAAAATCCAGTCATAGGTTCCCGACCCCTGGTCTAAGGTTTCTTACGTTGCATTGAATGTTTATGTAGCCCAAAATCTCAACATTCTGTGGGTCCTGGAATTTGAGTGACAATGACAAACCCTGGCCCTGGAGTGGACACATTTTTGCACGTCTGGTGATGAATGTGTTAATAACACAGCCAGGCACAACTCTAAGTAAAAAGAAATGCTTAGAATTCTGAGGTATGAAGAGCTTTTTGTGTCATTTGTCTTTTTAGATATGATTTCAACAAATCTTCCATTGATAAAAGGACAACCAATCCATTTTTTTGTTTCCTAACTGACATCAGAAAAAACTTTTTATAGCATCTAAAATACGCAAAACACGCAGGCTGATATTTTTAGTTAAATGCAAAACACCAATAAAAGAGTTACAGTGTCCCAAAACTACTTCAAAATGCCCTCGGAGATGGCATGATGGAGTCCCGCCCCCTTGTTTGTGACATCACGCTAGGACGTCTTGCTTTGCTCTAGAATCAAAACAATGGCTTCAGATTCGGAGAAGATGCTTTCTTGTTACTCATCCAGTTATGAATATGATTCGAATAGTTCTGAAGAGGAAAGCATACATTTTTGTAATCGATTAAAGAAGTCCTCCCGTATCAATTCGAGCCGTCAGGACTCCAATGTAGCGTCCCAGAAAATGCACAAGATGTCGCCCAAGCTCCGTTGGAAATGGGCTGATTTGTCTGCTGGGAATTTGTATCAACTATTATCAAATAGTAGTCTTTCACGTTATTTATGTGTTTTCCTTCTAATTTCACCATCAACACGGCACGTTTTCACTTTGATTGGCTGTTCACTACCAAATCAATACATTGGACACAATTAGACTATGAGACAGTGCACAAAAAAGGTAATGTAAATAAAATATAATTCAAATTAAGGTCCACAAAATGTTGTTTCTGCTTGATTAGGAGGGTGATGGGTATTGTTCTGGTTAGGTTTGACTTTTTTTCATGAAAAACTGGCTGTGGATTGTATGATAAACAATGACACAAGCACCCATGCACTGCCCCACCACTGAAAATTTTCTGTTGACGCACCTCCATATGGCCGTGCCATAACGGGAAACCCATTTGTAACAATTGGCCCAGGCCAACTCATCACAGTAAAAACAGAGAACATAAAATCAGCAACTTCAGTACTCCTGGAACGCCCATCCATTCATTTTCCAATGCACTTGTCCTCATCAGGGTCGTGGGTTAAAGGAACCAGAAGCACAATCAGAATCAGAATCAGAATCATCTTTATTGCCAAGTATGTAGAACACACAAGGAATTTGTTTCCGGTAGAACACGCTGCACTAGTATCGTCGTCAAAAAAAAAAAAAAAAACCTGCTAAAACAAAGTGTAAAGAACATTGGAAAGAAACAACGGCCAGGACTAAAGTGGACTGACAGAAAGCATAACAATACACAGGCATCGTCCTTCCTGTTGGAGCAGCACCTAAATACCAACCAAGAAAGATTGCCAATGGGTGCACCACATTGAATGATCAGCCCACCAACTCACCAAGACAGACCATGGATCCATCTAAAAAGGCTAAAAAGCCTTACATGCAGGCCAAATCCCAAAACATGATGTTGCATATGCCTAAATGTGCTACAGCTAATTTACATCTTGTAGTCCTCTGCAGGAAAAATATTTTATTCAAGTAGATAACCATTTTATACTAAAGGCATATATGTTAAGTTTCAGAAATCATAAATAGGGAGATTTTATATGAATAATATAATATAATATAATATAATATAATATAATATAATATAATATAATATAATATAATATAATATAATATAAATTTAAAAAAAGTACAAATTAGTAATTAGTATAATAATAAAAAGTGTCAATTAGAAGTAAATAAAACACAAAAATTGGATTGGATTGGATTGGATTGGATTTGCCTTTATTAGTCTAGCGGCGGAGAAATTTACATTTCTCAGCAGCAAAGTTATGAAAGAAATGAAAGTAGAAAATGTTTTCATTGTTTATCTATACTGTACATTAAATTAGTACAAAAATGTATTTAGTTTCACCTTACAAATTAACTGTCTGTATTGTATCAATTATTGCTTTATAAAGAGAGTACTGTAATGTGGTCAAAATCGGGAGTCTCCTGACCAATCCGGGGGACACAGATAACACATATCACCAAGTAAAAAAGTCCCTCAGTAATTCACACGTCCACAACTACTTTCAGCATTGTATTTCATATTTCTGAGAAAAATGAAATTAGTGAAAAAAATATCTGTACTTTCAGTTGTTCTGTTTAAAGTAGAACTTCTATTTGTCTCTCCAAAAAAGCTGGGTTTGACATGATCCAGCAACATAAACTGGTAGCACCCATCCACAGCACCTCAATCCTCTGTGGCCACAATGCTGAAACCTCGACACCCTGTAGACCCCTGGAACCCGTGTGCAGTAGTACAGTAATGAGGATAACCCTCCCCACCCCCGTCCGCCACATACCCATCCACCCTCCAACCACCGCTGCCCTCTCTTCCCCACCTCCAACCTAGACACCCCCCCACCCTTCATCCACAGCCTTCCTCACCCACCCCCCATCCTCACCATGCAGCTATCCCACCGCCTTGCCATCTCGCAGCATTCCGTGGGCCGCCGTGCACACAGAGGTCTATTGTGCATGCTGGGGGATGGCAGAAGGCAGTTTATAGCCCGAGTACCACAGAAAAGGGGATGTGGAGAAAGTCAATTAACAAAAATGTTCATGGTGCATTAATATCATGCTTACTCTTTTGGTTGTGTGTGATCAATATTTATCACTGTGGCTGTAATTCATTCTGAGCCCTAAAACTGGGCAGCACGACAATAAATAGATGTCCTTTTTCTTCATTTTTGCAAAATTAACTCTGTGCTAAACATTTAAATCTTAGTCTACAATGATGTGCACTGAAATTCAAACAGATTTTTTTTAAAGACGCAGCTCATGGTGTGACTATTTCAAAGTCCTATCCTTCACTGTGGGAGAGTGCCATGGTAACTAATTTTTCTGGGATGGTGTCAATTACTGAAATATTTCCGGTGTACACCTCATTATCGTTGTTTGTGATTGGAACATAAATTGATTTAAACCACTTTTGTTTGATGTTATCAATTTGAAACCTGGAAAAAAGGCTACACTGTAAAAGTGATTCAGTGGCATGAAGATGGCCGGTCTAAATCTTTCCTTGCTCCATGTGGAATGACGGTGGCTCGCCAGAAGGTCACAACCCTGGAATTACAGTGGCCCTCTGCCTGACAAAGACCTGCTTTCAAGCTTCCTCAGCTGGCCCAACCCAACAGAGCTCTTCTCGATAAAGATCACCAAGATGTTTCATCACCGCTCATCTTCACAAAAGCCGACGGTGGCGTAAAGGTGTTGTTTTAACAGTATATGTGACACGGTGATAATCCAAATTCTTGCAAGTGCACACAATCGATTCCTTAAAGCGACAGTTGAAATCAGTCAACTAATGAAAGAATGAATGTACTAAATGTACTCAAAAGATTGAAAGCAACCGCCGCATAATTGAGTTTCTCACAGAATGTCTTACTGGTCATCACAACTTCCTGTTAATTGCCTCTGTACAAACACAGCAACATCCCAGAAAGGTGGATGATACTGAGAACACATTGCACGGTCCATTGACCAGTTGAAGACAGAAAATGTATTTAATTATCACAGTTTAATCCATAATCCACAGACGAGATCGGCAGAGCCTTCTGATTCCTTCAGAAACTGTTCCTCTGCAGTTTCAAGCATATTTGACACAATATTTAATCAATATTAACACGTTTGCAATGACATTTCCGTTTGGTTTCAGTTCGAATGCCAATGCATTCCAAATAAATGGATTTCAAGAAGTCGCTGTGATGGAAAGGAAAAAACTCCAAAAGTGGTCAGTTTCACAGAGCGAAGTAAATTGTATAGAAATTCAAATAATATCTGTTGAAACTATAGTCCGAAATGTCAAATCAGAGGCCTGGCTTTGCCAAGCGACAATGTAAAATATGAATAACACTGAAAGATAATCTTAAAATGCGAAGCCCGTCGCCCATTGAGTTGATATCACTCAGAGCCTAAACACAAATTCCGCTTTCCTGAAGAAAGTGAAGGTGCATCTCCTGGCCAGCCCAAATGGGCCAGAGGAAGAAGGAAGGCTCGAGCAAAAAAAAAAAAAAAATCCTTGGAAGAGTACATGGTGCTGAATTGAGGGAGGGATATGAGGTTCAGGTTTCAGCTCGACAGGGGGTCAGGGGGAAGGACTGGCATTTTGGAATATACGAAGATCCATACAAGACACAGTGGACATAAAACTGCGGTGCTTGCCCTGACGCGGTGGGTGCAGAGTGCCAGCTGGGGCCCCGCGTTGGATTCCACTTAGTCTTTGGAGGGTTTGACTGCATGGTGCCTTCGGTCTCTGGGAACACACGTTGAACGCAGAAGTGACTGAAGGTCTCCTCCATCCCATCACTTCTCACCCGAGCTATTGCATGTCTCACATTTAGACATGTTTGGCTTTGTGGATTCAAGGACTGTTCTGCTAGTTGTAGCATCCCAACTTGTTTTGCTGGTTGTGGTCAGATGTCAGGAACAAGTAGACCGTAAGTATCAGATTTGCTTTTTTTTTCTTTGAAATTCAGTTTTTGTCGATAAAAAAATATATATGATGATCAACATTTCTTCCGGAGAACAACTGTTAAGGTCCGCAAAGTTTATTCTTTATTTATATTTTAGCCAAGGAGGAAGATGCTCATCAGTGTTTTTTTTCTGTAGCAGGTGAGCAAGTGCTCGTTTGTCCTCTCCTGGCACAGACTGTCGAGAGTTTTTTCCCCCAAAAGCTCAAGACTTAAATCAGAGAACTGACATAGCCATGCAAATACTGTAGACAACAGCTAATAAAATGTACACCTATTGTACACCTCCCCTAAAAATTGAAGCACGACCTGTTGTGGCTGCTGACTGAAACTGGCAAGGGTTGACTTTGACTTTCTGCATATTTGGCATTGGCAATAGGTGATATGGCAGTCTGGGTTTTTTTTCCCCAGAAGGGAACAACTGGCCATTTGATTGAAAAGACACAGCAAGGATGGAAGAGGTCTGAATATAATTGGAGAGAAAACTCATTGTTGTCATAATGTGAAGTGAAAGGGTCAGGCGATGTTTGACCTCAGTCTAGCAGGCTCAAAGGGTAGCAGGAAGTCAATGGCGAATATTAACTGAGTCGCTCCACAGCGGGAGACCGTCAGACAAAGGAACCAATTGATAGCAAGATGCATTTTTCTGCCTTCTGACTTTTAGCTGTGAAGTTCATGCAGACTATCAGCACTTCCAATGCTGGTGAAAAAAAACAAATAGCAGCAGTTTGCAGTGGGGCAGACAAATAAATTGAGCGTTCTTCAGCTACTGGTGTGTTTGTTATGTTGCTTGATGCCACTATGTGGTCCAGATGGAGAATTATTCTGTTTACTTAAGGCAGCAGCTTGCCAATTGGCCACAGTGTTCCTGAAAGAGAGATTCATTCATGGGAGCAGTAGAGGCCATACACATGCAGCACTGTATAGTCAGTAAAGTAAAAAATGGGAAGTAGTGTACTTCAGCTTGGATGCAACGACTTATAGGATATCCATGAGCTTGTGTAAGTGAGGTATATTTCAAATGTGTATGTTTGTGGGTCAGTCACTGTTTAAAAGCATAAAAACATCAGTGAAGTAACCAACGTCCAACCAACACCCAGATCATTTAGACACACTATTGAATCTCTGTTGATTGTTTTACAGTTTTTGGATTGGATATGCCTTTATTCGTCTCACAGTGGAGAAATTTACATTTCACAGCAGCAAAGTGATGAAAGGAATGAAAGTAGAAAAACAAATTTAAATTTAAATGTGCATTTAAATGTGTTCTTTTGCTTGTAATGGTTAGACTTTCTTCTCTCTTTCTACATTGTCCACTTCTGTGACTTACAAACCACAAACCCTCCATCTTAGCCTAACGCTGCCCCCTCCTCACCCCCTCAACCCCACAACCCCTCCTTTACTCAAACAATTTCGAAACAACATCAACAATTCCTAAACTTTTGATAACTTTATTTGGGTTTATCCCATTGACCCCCCCCCCCCCCTATCCCCCACCCTCCATTTGCCTCTCCCCGCTGGTCACAACAGAGGAAGCAGGTGGCTGCTTCCAGGACGGCCAGCTGTATAATGATAAGGATGTGTGGAAGCCAGAGCCGTGTCGAATCTGTGTGTGTGACAGCGGAACAGTTCTGTGTGATGAGATAATCTGCGAGGAGATGAAGGAATGTGCCAACCCTATCATCCCACCTGGAGAGTGCTGCCCCATGTGCCCCGCCGATGGCAGTGCCCACATTGGTTGTAATTTATTTATTCACATAGCCATAAATAAATTACTCTGTTCGCTTGTCTCACCCGGGCTAACACGATCGAATGGGCAATGCTGCATGATCAAAAATGGCTGCATGATCACTTCTCACATCATCTCTGAACCACTAGTTTTCACTGTGCTTAAACCAGGGGTCTCAAACTCCGGTCCTCGAGGGCCGCCGTCTGAGATGAGATTTCCAAGTCTCCCTGTTGCAACAGGGCCTCAAGTGCATTGCAACAGGGAGACTTGGAAAACATGTAGGACAGCGGCTCTCGAGGATCAGAGTTTGAGACACCCGGCTTAAACAGTTTGCTTGATTATGATCAGAACAGACATCTTTCACAGTGCATGGATGCCCAAGTGGGATGCCAACGCCATCCGTTTATATTTGTATCAAATCACAACAAAACCGTGAGAGATTCTGCTGAGGATCGAATAGAACCTGACCAAGAGTGAACGCTCCAAATGCGTTGGTCTTAGCAAACAGTTTCGGATGGAGTGAAGCCATCTATGGGTATCTTTCATCGAAAATAAATTGCTCTCCTAGAGGAATTCTTTGCGTCAAGATTGTGATTTCTTTTAGCTGCTTTTGTCTTAAATATGACATCATCATCATCATCATCATGGAATGCCTGCTTCTGTTTCAGCTCCCTCTTTATGTCACTAACCAAGATGGGTTTGTTGGCCTGTGGGTTTTAGCATGGACATGTGTTTTATCACTTCTCCTCTCCTAAATGTCAACATTCAAATCCATCCATAAAATGTCTTGAATTTTTATTTTATATGTGTTGTTCTTTCTTTCCCGTCACCCATTCATCGACGATAGAGAGGATCGGTGGAAGGGTGAGGCGATACGAACATTCTTTTACTATGACAACAAATTCTGTTTCAATATAAAGCTTTCCACTAAAATTCTCTACTATCAACCAGGGTCAGAAAGGAGAACCAGGCGATATTGCAGATGTAAGTAAATCCGGCACTCTATGAACCCCGTCCACTAGATAATAGCACATGAAAGACCAATTGTTGCAAACAACAGGTCCTGAACCCCTTCAAAATTTAGAAATGACCTCGATTTATGCCTCACGATTCTATCTTTATTTTTCTTTTGTCTCTTAGTCTTCATTCGTGGCGTGTTAAACGATCTCCCTGAAAGAGGCTTATGATCATTAAGTGTTATCAACACGGGTGTCTTGTTAGACTTTCTATAAATGAGCAAAAGCAGACATTCCTGGGACACAGTGAACCCCTTCAAATCCTCTTAGATCCTCTCAGCAACTTCCTAGCCAGGTTGCGCATGCACACACAAACACACACACACATTCACACACAGAAACCCACAAGCGTCAGGTGAACAAAGTCAGTTGAAGCTAAGGTCGAGCGGAGGTGATGTTTTCAGCTAAACTTGACATGGACAATCAAACCTTCACCATGTTGTTTTTTTATTTAAAAAATAAAATAAACTGCTTACCATTAATGACTAATATATTCCATTTTTCGTCCTGCAGGTTGTAGGACCAAGAGGACCATCAGGCCCAATGGTAAATCTCACCATTTTTGGATGCTGTGTAGGCTGATAGTTGTTTCTTGGTGCCCTGAGCAATGTCAGCCATGTTTGGAATGCTGAGTTGAACACTTTTGCTCTGGCAGGGCCCACCAGGTGACCAGGGATTACGCGGACCAGCTGGTGCAAAGGGTGACAAGGTAGGAGACAACACACAAACAAAAAATCATTAGTATGATTGTTCATGATCATAAAATTATTGATCTACCACAGATAGGTAATGTTCCACCTTCAACCTCTTAAAATAAAGGCCGTAGGCATATTTTGACAAGATATATTATTGTTGCTTTCATAACCAAAACCAAAACCAAATAGATTTTTAATTGAAGACATCGCGCAATTCAACCCCTGAAATTAAATGCTTACCAAACATAATTTAAATGTAATATTGTTCAGTTTACAGTTTTTGGGGGAAAAATAGCTTTGTCAATCATTTTTGAAGCATGCCGGATGTATACCATTCTCTTTTCCTAAATCCACGATTTAAAATTCAAATAACTTCTTCCAGTAACCTGTGATTGAAGGCCACTGTTGCCCTTCTTTCTCTAAGGGAAATGCTGGACCTCGCGGAAGAGATGGTGAGCCTGGGACTCCTGGAAACCCTGGACCGTCTGGCCCACCTGGGCCACCTGGACCCCCTGGACTTGGAGGGGTGAGTCATTGATCCATGCATACCCATATCTTCACTCAATTTTTTTAATGCGTCAACCCCATGATTTCTTCCCATAAGGCAAGAAACTGTGTCTTTTCAAGAGGTGCTTTTGGTTTTCTTGGGGCAGGCAAATGTTTCTGGGAATAAAGTCAGGTTCAATGTAGATTTGATGTGAAATAAATGTGCTATGTTTCTGTGTTTTTCAGAACTTTGCTGCACAGATGGCCACAGGCTTTGATGAGAAGGCCGGAGGTGCTCAAATGGGAGTGATGCAAGGACCAATGGTACGTGTAGTGTTTCTCTGTAGTGTGGCATACAGGAAATAATCAGTTGGAACTTGACATGCTGAATGAAACGTTTAATATGCTGCCCTCTTGCGGTCAAAGGTTCTTCATATACAGACTCGTATCCGTGTGTCAATTTTTTCCCATGAACTATCTACTATCATTTCAAATTCCATTCCTAAATTAACTAAATGTTTTTTTTTTACCATTTTAGCGATCCACAATTCATTTAATTGTAAACTGTAGAAGAAGTCCTTTGAACAAATTGCTGTGTAAATTCATTAATACTGAATAATTCATTTTTATGAATAATAATTTTTACCGCTGTGTGTTTCTCCTGCAGGGTCCAATGGGTCCTCGTGGTCCTCCTGGACCAAGTGGAGCCCCTGTAAGTGCATTTATCATTGAATTCAATGCATAGCATAGAAGAATAAAAATCCATACAATATTATTACTCCCTATTAAGTATAACACAGTCCGTTGGTGTAATTGTTCATGTAGGGGCCACAAGGTTTCCAGGGTGCCCCTGGTGAGGCTGGGGAGTCCGGTCCAGCTGTAAGTATCAATATTCTCTCTTAATTTTCAGCATTTTGTGTTTAGAACTTTGCGTCAATTTATTTTCATTGTCAATAGTTTGGCTGAAGAACAATGCAAGAGCAGCGCGTGCAAAAATTTTGCATCATTCCCAAGAATACACTCCAAAGTTGGATTTACAGAATACTCTAACTGGCTATTTGCTTCAAAATAGGGAGCAATGGGACCCCGTGGACCACCTGGACCTTCTGGAAAACCAGGAAGTGATGTAAGAATATGTTCACTTCAAATATGTTTAAGACAAAAGTCATTTCCGGGACACAACATGACACAAAGAACCCAAAAAAATATTAATTTGATCGAACATTCTTATTGTATTGTCCATTCTTATCATTCAACCACAAAGTCAAGGATCATTAAGCTTCAGTTAGTATTTGCTGCTGTTCAATGGTACGCCTTCAACTACAGTAAAGTCTCGTTATATCGATATTCAAGGGAGTCCGAAAAAATATCGATATAACCGGGACTATCGATATATCCGACCTTGTTTGCATGTAATTTTCTCCGTGCGTGCATAGAAATAGTATCGATATAACCGGGACTATCGATATAACCGATATCGATATAACGAGACTTGACTGTACTTGTTTTACTGCAGGGTGAGGCTGGCAAACCTGGCAAAGCTGGTGAGCGCGGACCTGCTGGACCTCAGGTTGGGGATTCTTTTAAATTACTTGGTGAAGACGTGAGGAAACTGGAGAGATATCTGATTTCCATTTCTTCTTTCCTTGTGTGTTCACTTCAGGGAGCTCGTGGATTCCCCGGAACTCCTGGCCTTCCTGGAATCAAAGGACACAGAGTAAATTCCGATCACTGCTTGACCTTTGAAATATCTTCACTAAAAAAGGGGCATGATAACATTATATGCTACAGCTCACTGAGGTCTGAGCAGTCTTGTCACTGTCCTCTGTAGGGTCACCCCGGTCTGGATGGAGCTAAAGGAGAGAACGGTGCTGCAGGAGCAAAGGTGACCACAGTGCATGCCAAAGAATTCCTCTTTTAGTGCTTGCATTCTCCTTTTTTAGTAGTTTTTTGAAATCGTATGCCATCTTATGTGTTTTAAACAGGGAGAGGCTGGTGCTTCTGGAGAGAATGGTGCCCCTGGACCCATGGTAAGTGCTTGCTGTACTAGACTCTCATTCATGGTATTTTGCTTTCTTTGTGTCCGCAAATACTGTGCAAGTCAACTCGGTTTTCTGTCATCTCAGGGCCCACGTGGTCTGCCTGGTGAGAGGGGACGAACCGGTGCTGCTGGAGCTGCTGTGAGTTTGAATCTCTGCTTTGCTCCATTCAAGCATCCTGTGTTTTCTGCTCCTTGACTTTCGTATAACAACTCCATAGGGTGCCCGTGGAAACGATGGCTTGCCCGGTCCTGCTGGTCCACCTGTAAGTTACATGTCAATATTATTTAACTAGATTGAACTCACTTCTTATTTCAAGCACTTCTAATACTGATTAGACAACACTAATGTTGAGGCTCCCCTTCTGTCTCCAGGGGCCTGTTGGTCCTGCTGGAGCTCCCGGTTTCCCAGGATCCCCAGGAGCCAAGGTGTGGACAGACCTCCAGTGGATTTGATGTTTAAAAAAACACACACACACAGACATAGCTTGGTCTTACTGTGGAAGTGCAAATCGTGTCCTGCCAGGGTGAAGCTGGTCCTACTGGAGCCCGTGGAGCAGAAGGCCAACAGGGTCCCCGTGGTGAGGCTGGTACACCGGGATCTCCAGGACCCGCCGGAGCATCGGTTTGTTATTTTCACCTGTAGCAGTAATTACCTCTAAACTGTCCTCAAGATCTGATTGTGACATTTTGTCCTGAAACAGGGAAATCCTGGCACTGATGGAATTCCTGGAGCCAAAGGATCTGCTGTAAATCCACTCTCCTCATTTTGATAACATTCTATACAATGTGTGATTGTCTCAATTTTGACTTGTGCTTTGTTGTTGTTGTTGTTTTTGTTACTTTGAAGGGTGGTCCTGGCATTGCTGGTGCCCCTGGCTTCCCTGGCCCTCGCGGACCCCCGGGACCACAGGGCGCAACAGGCCCCCTAGGACCCAAAGGACAGTCTGTGAGTCACTTGAGACTTAGAGAGTGATCTGTAAAGTTTTGAAAGTTGTTGACAAATACTCATCTTCTTCCTTGTCATGTCTGGTTTAGGGTGACCCTGGTCTTCCTGGATTTAAAGGTGAATCTGGACCCAAGGGAGAGCTTGTGAGTGATGTTGGAGTTCTATTCAAATAAATATTGAAACATCATTTCGCATGAATTCACATACTAACATACCCTGACATTTCCAGGGCCCCGCTGGTCCCCTAGGTCCACCCGGGCCATCTGGTGAGGAAGGAAAGCGAGGTGCAAGAGGAGAACCCGGAGCTGCTGGGCCACTTGGACCTCCTGGAGAACGAGTACGGATTCACTCTATTTAATGACATGGCTAGAATAAAAAAAAGACAAATAACAAATAAATGTAGTGATGTTGTGATTCTGATGAGGTTTTTTTGGATGATAATCCTGACAGGGAGCTCCTGGCAACCGTGGTTTCCCAGGTCAAGATGGTCTTGCTGGCGCTAAGGTGGGTCTTTTGTTTGACTGCACTGGTTGACTGGTTTATGAGAGCTGAAGTGACTTTTGACTTTTTTGACTTTTCACGCTTTTCAGGGTGCCCCAGGTGACCGTGGGGTTCCTGGTGCCGCTGGGCCTAAAGGTGCTACTGGGGATCCTGGACGCACAGGAGAGTCTGGTCTTCCTGGAGCGAGGGTGAGTTCTGCCTCATAGCAGTCGAAATCAGGAAAGCAGAAGCACCCAGTAGTTTTGCAACTGAAATGGTCTGAATAAATATTTGCCTTTTACAGGGTCTAACTGGACGTCCTGGAGATACTGGTCCTCAGGGCAAAGTCGGACCTTCTGTGAGTACTATTGAAGATATCAAGTTGAATTTTGCTTTGAGGAATTCTAAAATAAAAACAATGGTCTAGCCACTATATTTATTATGCAAAACTGTATAGTAATCTTAATCATATTTGAAAGCTTTTGGAAAGCAAGACAAACAACAAATTCAACAAACAACAGTATTCTAGTTGATTCAACTACTATCATGACGATCCATACTGACGTGTCAGTATGGATCAAGTTCCTTCTTAATATTTCCAGTAAAATCTCTCAGTGTTAATTTGTTTAATTGATGGGTGATAGGGTGCTCCAGGTGAGGACGGTCGCCCGGGCCCTCCTGGTCCTCAGGGTGCTCGTGGACAGCCAGGAGTGATGGGATTCCCTGGACCAAAAGGAGCCAATGTAAGCTTGTCAGAAAGAAATTTGAATATCACAGTTACTTGAAAGTTTTTTATAGCTGACTGAGTCATGTTCAACAGGGTGAGCCCGGAAAGCCTGGAGAGAAAGGTCTTTTAGGTCGCACTGGTCTGAGAGTAAGTGCTCTTTCATCGTTAATAATGTACAGTACACTACTTCCACTTAACATCCATTGGTGGATATATTATCTTCTTTTGCCAATATTCTAACTAACATCTTTCTCTCTGAACAGGGCTTGCCTGGAAAAGATGGTGAGACTGGATCTGCTGGACCACCTGGCCCTGCAGTAAGTGATCAGTTTTGTACAGATTTGCCGGACTAGATCACATATTATCAAGACTTTGACAAAAAATCAATTTCCAGCATGGATGTTACCCTTCAGACTACCCTCGCAATAAGTGATCAGCTGTACAGAACTATCCTATTTAAGGACTCTCTGGGCATGTATAATTATAGCATTAACGGTATGTTTTAATGTCTTCAAACACAAACTTAAAAAAAACATGTTTACAAGCATATAATATAAAAATCTACATATATATATATATATATATATATATATATATATATATATATATATATATATAGAGAGAGAGAGAGAGAGAGAGAGAGAGAGAGAGAGAGAGAGAGAGAGAGAGAGAGAGAGAGAGAGAGAGAGAGAGAGAGAGAGAGAGAGAGAGAGAGAGAGAGAGAGAGAGAGAGAGAGAGAGAGTGAAAATGAGAGTATATGTATATGTATTTCTATCAATTGCCTCTGATCTATGCTGGTAAATGGGCTGCCACTTTTATTGCACCTTTCTACCTGAAATACTCAAGTACTTCATACGGTTAGCTCATTCACCTGGTGGCACAGCACGAGTTATGATTGTGCACCAGCAACAACAACAGCAACACCATACAATCAGTAAAATAGATTGTGAAACTTGAACCTGCCATGGCGGGAATTTACTTCAGTCATGAGATTGAATTTAGACGTTTCCAAAATTAACTTGATGTGTTTGTTTGTTTTTGTTTTGTTTTTAACTCCAATTATCTTAGGGGCCCGCTGGAGAGAGAGGAGAGCAAGGTCAACCTGGACCTTCTGGCTTCCAGGTTAGTTTCTTGATCAAGCCCCATCATCATATTGACAATCTACACAATGAATATATTATTCTAGAGATGGAAGGTTGAGCTGTCAGGGAAACACACTTGAACATTTACAAGATGCAATACCTCGGTGTGATCCAAAAAAAAAACATGTTCAGGGTTAGACAAGATAAAGACAGGTGAATCCAGGATTAATTTCAAAGTCCCCACTCGCCAGTTAATGCATTCATACTTGCAAAGATGCATAAACACAATAGTGCATATAAAAAATGTCTACTTTTTTGTCAAACAGGGTCTGCCTGGTCCATCTGGTTCCCCTGGAGAGGCTGGAAAACCCGGAGACCAGGTGAATACATTTTCATTCAGGCATTTTCCTACTTCGTTTTTGAATGAAATGTAATTTTTCTGGAGTGTGGTGGTGTCGTTAAACAATATTGCATCTGCCTGAAGTTGAACAGACAATTAAGAATTTCTCTTGTAATGCTTACTTTTAGTTCTACTTTACAGAGCATTCATTTTAAAAGTATCCCTCAAACAGGAATGAACTTTTCGGTTTCTCTCAACAGGGTGTTCCAGGAGAAGGTGGAGCTCCTGGTACTGTTGGACCCAGAGTAAGCTCCTTATCTATTATTTAAATGCAGAACATAACATAAAGAGGAAACGTTTCATGTTACTGTGGCGCTGCATAAAGATTTATTACTGTACTCTACCAATATCAAGCTCATTAAATAACAAAGCTACCTGACATTTACATACTTTTATATTGTCATTTTACATTCATCCCAGAATGCTCATGTTAATTCAGTGCATCTGTCTCCAAACAGGGTGAACGTGGTTTCCCTGGTGAGAGGGGTGGTGCTGGCCCTCAGGGTCTGCAGGGACCTCGTGGACTTCCCGGAACACCTGGAAGTGATGGACCCAAGGTCAGTAAAAACTGCAACACTTTCATTTCCGATACAACATAAATTGTCTTCTCTGTACCACCAACACATCATCATCAAGCTCCTCACCTTGTGTTTTTGACATTTATTTGTGAGAACCATCAAAGTATGCCCAGCCTTCACTTAGAAACTAAATGACAGATGAGCAATCTTTTTTACACATTGTTTCAATCATTGTTGCAAAGATGGATTGACAAGTGAAATACTCTTCATTTAGGGAGCTATTGGACCAGCTGGAGCTGCAGGACCCCAGGGACCCCCAGGGCTGCAGGGAATGCCCGGAGAGAGAGGTGCCGGCGGCATCCCAGGAGCCAAAGGAGATAGAGTGCGTGGCTGATTACTTTTTGTTCAGACACTCCTATTCATCCTATCATGAAATATATGATGAATATGCTTTTTGTATTCCTACAGGGTGATAATGGAGCAAAGGGGCCGGAAGGAGCTCCCGGAAAGGACGGTTCTAGAGTGAGTCCATAATGATGTTGTGCTTATTAATTTGTCTTTCATCCCTGGTTATAAACATTAATCAACATCAATAACTCTGCTCCCTTGCCTCCTTTCTCAGGGTTTGACTGGTCCCATTGGTCCTCCTGGCCCCGCTGGACCCAACGGTGCAAAGGTAAGACTAAGAATGCTACTTCTGGATTACAAAACGAACAATCACGTGTAATGAGCCCTTTTGTGCGATGTACCATCCAAGTTCTATGTTATTAATTATGGTTGGCTTAACTGTTTTTCTTCGACCGATTCAAGGGTGAGAATGGACCCGTGGGACCCTCTGGTGCTCCTGGCGTTCGTGGCGCTCCTGTAAGCATACAACTCGCACAAAAGGACATGATCACATATTATGTCTCATCTTCATATATTCATACTGTCATTGATCTTATATGTTTGGATTTTACCAGTGAGCTTCATAATATGGCCTCCTGGTACATATCTGCTCCAATAATGCTTGCCTTGATTGAGTCTCTTCGAAACTCTTGTAGGGTGACCGTGGTGAGGGCGGTCCTCCTGGGCCTGCTGGCTTTGCCGGACCTCCTGTAAGTACATTAGACCTAATGGAATGTTAGTCTGAAGTCATCTTCAGCAATTACAGAAACATGGCTGCATTGTGTGACACATCCAGGGTGCAGATGGTCAGCCTGGAGTCAAGGGAGAGCTTGGTGAGAGCGGACAAAAAGGAGAGGCTGGTACTACTGGACCTCAAGGGCCATCGGGAGCACCAGGACCTGTGGTGGGTACTTTGAAATAGCTCCAAGTTAAAAATGATCGGGTAAATATAAATGTATGGGGTATAATAACTTATGTTTGGTTTTTCCCTTTGTCAGGGCCCAACTGGTGTTTCTGGACCTAAGGGAGCACGTGGCGCTCAGGGAGCTCCTGTAAGTAACTGAAATTAAAAAAAAAAAGTTCAGGGACAGAATTCACAGAATAAATTTCTTTTCTAATACTTTTTTAATCAAAACAAGCTTTGGGACATTGTAACTCTGTGAAAGGGTTGTTTAAACTCAGATGGCCCCATATAAAGTGGGGATCTTCAATTGTGACACATATCAGTTTGTAGAAAAAGTGGGCAACCATTCACAAATCCGCGTTGTTGCAAAGAACCTTTAGTTACTAAGATGTCAAAAAGAAATTATGGCTGAGTTACACAGTTTTGGTGATGCTTAACACAGTCTGTCTTTGACAGGGTGCTACTGGTTTCCCTGGTGCTGCTGGTAGAGTTGGGTCTCCAGGCCCTAATGTAAGTATATTTATTTCAGAATGATCTCAAAGGTTCTGTTATTGACTTCTATCGACCAATGTTTTTTTTAATCTATCAAGGGTAACCCTGGTTCTGTTGGACCTGCTGGTCCCGCTGGCAAAGATGGACCAAAAGGTGCTCGTGGTGATGCGGGACCCCCAGGAAGACAAGGAGATGCTGGTCTAAGAGGAGCAGCTGGTGCACAAGGAGAAAAGGGAGAACCTGGTGAAGATGGACCCCCTGTATGTCACCCTTTCTGACTGATTGTTTCTTCCTGCTAGTAGAACAGTTGCAATGGAACCCTCTGTTGTTGGTCTGTGTAGGGTGCTGATGGACCTTCTGGGCCTCAAGGTTTGGCTGGATCTCGCGGTATTGTTGGTTTGCCTGGTCAGCGTGGAGAGAGAGGCTTCCCTGGTCTACCTGGACCTTCTGTACGTCCGTTAACTATTTCTTCTCTTCTTCTATTATTCTGCTACACTTTGGTTGCACTCAAAATTATTCAAATCAACTGCAATTTTGTAACCTTTGCAATATTACATAAAAAAAAATTCCCCTCAGTATTTGTATCTCAGGTACAAAATTTCAGAATAGTGTGAAAAGAGCGACCATGATTATGGAAAACTGATGGGGCAACTAAAAAAAAACCATTCAAAATAAATTAATATCCGCTTTGTGTCAAGGGTGAGCCTGGTAAACAAGGATCTCCGGGTTCTGGTGGTGATCGTGGACCTCCTGGACCTGTAGGACCCCCTGGACTTACTGGACCTTCTGGAGAGACTGGAAGAGAGGTGACACTTGGATACATAGACAGACATAGCAACCATATGATAAAAGCCCAGAGTTAATACAGAATTGAGCAGAGTCATGGTTTATTCAATATTTCTGTGTGTGTTTCAGGGTACCCCTGGATCAGATGGACCACCTGGCAGAGATGGAGCAGTTGGAATCAAGGTGAGAAAAATAGTACAAGTTCTCACAATCAGAGACCAAAAGTAAAACAACTGGAGAAAAAAAAACCCGTATGCAAACATCAAAGTCAGTAATTTTTTCTTCCTGTAGGGAGAGCGAGGTAATGCTGGTCCTGCTGGTGCCCCTGGAGCTCCTGGTGCTCCTGGTGCCCCTGGCCCTGTCGGACCTCTTGGCAAGCAGGGAGATAGAGGAGAGTCTGTGAGTAAGCTAAAAAGACCAAGACTACTAAAAGACCAATGTGTGGACATTAATTGTTTAGAAACAAATGAGAAATGCACCAAGTGTCGTACGAAAATGAGAACACTCTCTCTCTTCAGGGTACACAAGGACCTGCAGGACCTCCTGGACTCGCCGGTGCACGAGGAATGGCTGTGAGTGTCAAAATTCTAATCAACCTCAGAAAGAAATTGATTATTTTACTTGACTGTAACCCGAAATGGTTAATTTTGACACATCAATCTTGTAATCCAGGGACCTCAAGGACCACGTGGAGATAAGGGAGAGAGTGGTGAGGCTGGTGAGAGAGGACAAAAAGGTCACCGTGGATTCACTGGTCTGCAGGGTCTGCCTGGACCTCCTGTAAGGAACTCACAGCAATTTGGCATCTTTGATTTGGCTTCTATTTGTTGCCTAACCTGTTTGGATTTGTTGAAACAGGGTCCCGCTGGAGATTCTGGGGCTTCGGGACCGACAGGACCTAATGGGGCTAAGGTGTGAACAAAAAGAAGAAAAATGACGCATATTTTCCATCATGTGCTACAATATTTAACAGTAATGGAGGTCACGGGTCAGTCTCTGTGCAATTCTCCAATTACTTTGCAAAGAAGGGGACGGCAAAGCGTGAGGGCCTTAATTATCCACCAATGTGATAAGATGGGCGGCAGAGCCATTTTTTAATTATGCTGGGTGAGGAGAAGAGGCTGACAGTCAGAGGGAACCACCCGTGCTACATCAGAATATTCTGTATTATCTCTTGCAGATTAGATAAACACAGTTTATGATAAGAGGAATGAAAGAAAATGTTACCACACAAATTATCTTCATGCATAATAAGGCAAGTGGTCTAGAGGTGATAGGAGAATAGAGGGGAACTGAAAGTTACGTTTAATACTTCATCAACCTTTTGTGCCTCATCACTGAGCAAAAGTTTTATACTCAATGCTAAGCAAAGTTCAGGAATCATTCAGATTTCACATTCATTTACACCTAATTTTGCATTTAACGAAACACTGTTTTTAGGGACCACCTGGACCAACTGGACTTGCTGGCAAAGATGGATCTAACGGACAAGCTGGTCCCATCGGACCACCTGGACCTCGTGGACGCTCTGGAGAAAGTGGCCCACCTGTATGTTAAACAGAACACAGTTTCATTTCCTGTTTGTGTAGTTTTTCGGTCATTGAGCATTTGCTGTTTTGAATTCACTAGGGTCCTCCTGGAAACGCTGGACCCCCTGGTCTTCCTGGGCCCCCAGGCCCTGGCATTGACATGTCTGCCTTCGCTGGTTTGGGTCAGACTGAGAAGTCTCCCGATCCACTGAGGTATATGAGGGCTGATGAGGCTTCCAGTTCCCTGAGACAGCACGATGTTGAGGTTGATTCCACGCTCAAGTCGCTCAACAACCAGATTGAGAACCTGCGCAGCCCTGATGGCTCCCAGAAGAACCCCGCTCGCTCTTGCAGAGACCTCAAACTGTGTCACCCAGAGTGGAAGAGTGGTAAGTGATTTGCTGTTGTAGAATAAATATTTGACAAATACAGAAAGTTAGCAAAAGCTATTTCAGTGATACACCATCAGTTCTCATGCATTGCTAAAGTGTAATTTGTAAATACTCAAGCTCCAGTCTGTGTCTCCATCTATTTTAGAAAAATACACAACTATATGTTGGAGAGCCACAGGGATCCTTTCTGGGCCTTAATGTTAAGTCACAGAATACCCAAAACAAAGATTGACAGATCGGATGAAGGGTTAGGGTTCTTATAATTCAGATTCCCAATGAACCATACAAGAAGTGGGATGGCACCCAAATTATCATGATCAATATCATCTTAGACATGTGTACCTGGAATTACAGTGGCATTTCTGTACAATATTCCACTACCCAACCTTCTATCTCTCAAGGTGACTACTGGGTTGACCCCAACATCGGAAGCACAGCTGATGCCATCAAGGTCTTTTGCAACATGGAGACTGGTGAGACCTGCGTCTACCCAACAATTGCCAATATACCAAAGAAGTCCTGGTGGACCAGCAAGAGCAAGGATCGCAAACACATCTGGTTCGGAGAAACAATGAATGGTGGATTCCACGTGAGTGCACTTCAACCAAATACATTATGAGGTGATGACGATTTAAGGCTTTTCTAGAAAGTAGTTAATCAAAAGACTGGTTTGGTTACAGTTCAACTACGCTCAGGATGGCCCCGCGGCTAACACCGCCAGCGTTCAACTGACCTTCTTGAGGCTTCTTTCCAATGAGGCATCCCAGAACCTCACTTACCATTGCAAGAATAGCATTGCCTACATGGATCAGGCCACAGGCAACCTGAAGAAGGCTTTGCTGCTGCAGGGCTCCAACGATGTGGAGGTCCGCGCAGAGGGCAACAGCCGCTTCACATATAGCGTGTTGGAGGATGGCTGCAAGGTCAGTGCAGATAACAGAAAATATAATGCCATTAATAATGAGTGACAGAGAAACTGACGGATTTCTTTCTTTTCCGCCAACAGAAGCACACAGGCCGGTGGGGCAAAACCGTATTTGAGTACAAAACACAGAAAACCTCCCGTCTGCCCATCGTGGACATTGCTCCTATGGATATCGGAGGAGCGGATCAGGAGTTTGGCGTGGATGTAGGCCCAGTCTGCTTCTTGTAAAGTGGGATATCACAGTGGCCCCTTCCCTCTCCCCCCAGAATAACAGGAACGAAATAAACTCAACCATGAAACAATACACACGATTCCACAGTAAAGAAGAATGGAATTCTAAAAAGAAAATTGATCTGACAACGAAGTGCTCTCCAAGTTGGATGCTAGCACTGAAGGGCATCGGCAATAAGTGTACATACTGCATGTCTGTCAACCCGCTTCCTGAGATCCAGTCATGTTTCCCATGGCCCACTGTTGACGGGTACGAGTCCAGAGGAGGAGGGACCGAGCAAATGTGGAGAACTGAAACATGCCTTGATGTCACTTATTTATTGTCTCATTTGAATGGGCAGAGATGAGGTAGGACTGGAGGGGTTCACTTTGTAAGTACGACAAGCCCCTTTCCACTACAGAACAGCCCCACAACCTCTGTCCCAGTCCTACTCCACCTTCCTCCCCGTTCCATCCTGTCACACTAATATGGAATTTTGAATCCGTGTAGACCAATAAAATATTCTGAAAATCCAGGTACTCCACGCCTGTCCATCGTGAGCAGGAGCAAAACCATGACCGTGTATTATAAAGCCTTGGTTATATTGTTGTAAAGGTATGTGTTTATAAGCAAATGGTTCAAATGTTTATTTCCACATTATGTGTATACATGTTTTTATGCACACCAACACTTTGAAAAGTGAGGTTACATGTGGGGGTGTATGTTCCAAAGTACTGTACCCCTTCACTGCCCATCATAGGAGGGAGGCTTTACTCTGCTCTCATGGCAAATTTGTTTTGGACAAATCCTAAGCAATTTTGCCATTTTGTGTCATCATCTAGATGGTTTGAAGCTACCTCATGCTGAAAAACAAAGTGAAAATGGAGAGATGATCACAAACACATTTACTATCAGGCAAAACCGAACGTCTGCCTTTGTTTCTGATGGCTCTCTCTTCAGGAGGTGCGATGAGTTTTGTAATAGTCGGTACTGAAAGCCCTTGACACCAGCCCTATTTCCCACTAGCGTCGCACCGCACTCACACCCCACCCTGCAAAAGGGGTGCCGTCGGGTAAGACAGGTGGAGACCGGGGGGATGCTTCAAGACCTCTGCTGAAGTCCACACACACCAAAGCTGAACCAAGTTGCTCAATAACAACCAGGGTGGGACACCTCTGTGTGCGTGAGGGTGTGTACATTTTTTAAATTAATTTTATTATGATCCATTTGGTTTTTATTTTGTTACACGTCTTATTGATGTAAATTGGAAATAAAAGGAAAACAGAATTAAGATGTTGATTTTGCTTTGAGTTTTCAATAAAAGCATCACAGGAGTGGGAACGTTTTCTCCTTTTTTTGAGCAAACATTTGGACAGTGTGCTTTTTCTGTAACGCTGATAATGTCAGCTATCCAACAAATACTCAGAATGTGCTATAAATCTGAACTAACATGCTTTTTATTGGGTCTCCATTTTCAGGGTACAGGTGAGCACTATTGTCTCCATCTCAAGTCAAGTCCTGAGTATAGATACACACCATTGATGTGCACAGCCGGTGAATTATTATGACGGATATAACGCCGGGAGCAGAGGTTCATAGAGTTGCTTGATCTGTTGCCATAAGGGGACATAAGGAAAGAGTCTTCTTGTGCTTGTCCCAAGCCCAGATAAATACAGAGGGTTGTGTCAGGAAGGGCGTCCGACGTAAAAGCTTGGCCAAAATATGCGAATCGAACCTCTGAAGATGGAGGACAATGATTTGCTGTGGGGACCCCTTGAAGGGAAAAGTCGAAAGGAAAAGAACATATAACGCCGGGAGCAGGTTTGTCCTATATTGAAAATTTCAGACATTGGGGAATGGGAACAAAAATTCATTTAATACGTTTTGTTAACATGAATAAGATGACACATTTTTGACACCATGTGATTGATGGTCATGATATGAGCTCAGTAAAGAGCGATTGATTGGCGAGGTCAGCAGCATGTTCCTGTGGGAGTGGTAGCGATGGACTGCCATCGAGCCGAACCCGGCTGACGTTGCCACTTTGGAAGTAGAAAGGCAGATGGGTAATTCGTCCTGTAGACCAACACTATGGAATGAAACATTTGATACATTAGACCGTTACGATCATGACATTCTTTACAAAATGGAGTATGAGGATCGAGATTTTTACTGACCACAGTGAGCAGAGCTCCGTGTTGAAAATGTGGGTGGAACTGCAGCAGTCTCGGTTCGGCACCAAGATCCCCTTGAACAAACCCGCTAAGGAAAGGAAGAACGAACCCTTTCACAGTTAGATACATTTCCGTTGAAAATGGGGACAAGAAACTACAGCTCACATTTTTGAAACATTTTTTTAAACATGACCAAGGATGGAAACACTTACCATGGCAAAAGTTCAAAAATAGGTTTTGTTCTGGTCTTGAACACAGGTATGACTGCAGGACGGTCTGCTTGTGGATCACCTGAAAGGTCAGTAATTACCCAATTGTGTGTAATGTTAATAATAATACAAGTAGGGTCAGGGTAAACTGAACATTATAATGGGGCGATTAAGATCATATTTTTTAGACTTTAAATGACTTTCCCTCAGCGCAGAGTTTGGCTGCTCCTGCCGACTAGGAGTGATCTCAAACTTGCACCCAAAATTTGTCATTGACAAATTGTGTTGACATTTGGTGGAATTCCACCACTGTCTTTCCAGCAGTGCTAAAGCAACAAAAATATCTGCTGACGGCCAAAAGACAAGGACAAAAAAAAAAGGTAGTGGTAATCCTGCATAACCACCGGTGACCAGCTTTTTTTATTCGATGCGAAAGTAGGTGGAAGGTAAGGAACCAAACCTACGTGTTAACTGCCAAAATTAGAAGAACAGTGGGAGAAAGAAGCGTGTGATTAATAATTCGCTTAATATGCAGGTTCCTCCGACCACAACAAGGATCAGGGAGTGGTCCTCAAATCAATCGGCCACCAATTTGCCTTGTACTCCCTGTTGATTTATAACTTAATGACTGTCGCGGCTTGGAATTAAAGCGGATTCACGTGGAACAGGATATGCTACAGCTTTGTGTTTGCTTTCAACATTTAGCTTGTAATAGATGTGCACATTTCACCATGACGTCCATGATCCACTGGTAAAAAGGATGCTTTCATCCTCTTCCTTTCATAACTTTGTGCTGTTGTGAAATGTAAATTTCTCCACTGCATGACTAATAAAGGCTAATTCAATCCAATAAGAGAATAGTAGTAATTACATGGGATTGCCATCTAATTCATATGATTGTCTTCTTCCGGCCAAAAATAATAACATAGTAGAAAAAAAAATATAAAGTCAGACAATATGAGATCTGATATGGGAGTATCAAAGAAAAGAGGTGCAAATACCTTTGAGAAGCACAGCGAGTCTTTCTCCTCTCGGATCCCAAGTCAGAGACTGGACCTCTCCACCAACACTGCACAAATAAATAAACTTCCATTGCTCTCGCTTCTCTCTATGATACAGTTGTGCTTTTTTAAAGATAGCTTTTTAGATTACAGCTCTTACGTGACATCTCCCTCAGTTGTGTTGAAGGTTGTCTGTGATAGGTCGGCCACCACTGTTGCCGTTTGGGATCCTTTTGATGTGCGCGTCAGGGCACCTACAAACAAATAAAATCAGATTCCAAGACAAGTCAAATCACAATTGATCAGCATCACACTTTGTTGGGCCACAACAAATATAACACATCAGAGGAGTAATTTCTTTTCAAGTAAGTCAAGGAAACAAACTAATTGAGGTAATTAAAACCTCCAAGGTCCAATGTTGGTGAATTTAATATTTTTCCCACATAATACTATTTATTGGAATTAAATTCTATTGAAACATCGGGAACGAGCATCACAGATTTTATGGTGGTAAAATGTGTGGGGCTCTGCCACTCGGCTTTGGTGTTTTAAGAGCATGACCGTAGCTTCCATGCAGGGGTTTAGAGGTGGAGATATCAAGTGTGAGCGAGGCATGGATGGCTTAAAATGTCATCAGGAGAAAATAAAAATATTTGGCATACAGAAATACATACATTGTCGCAAAAGAAGTTTGCATTTTACTGAAATTGAGGCTATGAACAAATATTACTATCTCATTTGCTTTAAGCAGATAAATGTGTAGCATGGGTGTATTGACAATCTGGCAAAGTATTCCCATTTAATATCAAAGTCAAAGTCAAAGTCAGCTTTATTGTCAAATATGCTAATATGCATGACATACAGCACAGATGAAATTAATGTCCTCTCGGACCCAGCATGCAAGGCACTTATAATGACTTTAACAAACATAATAAACATGAAAACGCCAATGTGCCGGGAGAGGGGAGCCGCTGCGTGTTCACGCGCCGCCATCTTGGGAAAAACAAAAATAACAAATACAGTAAAGTCTCGTTATATCGATATTCAAGGGAGTCCGAAAAAATATCGATATAACCGGGACTATCGATATATCCGACCCTGTTTGCATGTAATTTTCTCCGTGCGTGCATAGAAATAGTATCGATATAACCGGGACTATCGATATATCCGATATCGATATAACGAGACTTTACTGTATGGAACCAACCTGGCGTGTCAGTGAAGGTCAGAGCGTAGATTGCAGTTTCTCCCTGTACAGTGAAAAGAAGTCGACTCCCATCTGGACTCCAACAGGCAGACTAAACAAGAAAGAAAGGCTTTGCCTTGCTGTCACGAAAACTTTGAAATAAAACCGTCATTGAAACGTGGCGGCAACGCTTACTTGGCAGCGGCCTTTCTCACATGGCCAACGCTCACACGTCCACATCCTGGTCTCCCAGACTCTGGAGAATAATGACAAACTATCATCTTCTATGTTTGGTCACGGTCATTGTTTGATTGCGTGTGGGGCTCGCGGTCATCTAAAAAGGACTACAGTATGTCACGTAAATGTAAAAAATACCACATATTTGTAAAATGACCAACTACAATATTGTGGCTGGTTAATTTGACCTTTGCTCCTGTACCCCTATGTACAACAGGGCTGTAGAAGTCAACTTCATTTTCACATGCAGTTGAAAGCTCTCATCTTCAAGGCGTTTGCAAGGTTTCTTTTTAATATCGTTCATGTAGGCCGCTCTATTCAGCATTCTTTTTTCTTCAAACACCTTTCTTTTCTCACATTCATCAATAGTTTGCTTATTAAAGGCCGATTAAATTTGAGCCCCAAATGTTGCACACTGTGTTGCATATGTTGAGGTTTTTTTTTTTTTTGCATAGACCCACAGCAGATAACAGTCACGTGTGGTCTTCAATATAGCAGCGGTATACTATATTCAACCAAATTAAAATGCAATACTCAAGCAGCAAAGACACGATACAGTCTAGAGATAAGACTCATTTGAATGTTGAACCTGAAGAGAGCAGAAGGCGTTGAGGCAAGAAGATGGCTCCCATCCGTGGACCAGGACAGAAAGCTGACCCCACCGCCTCCGACACGTTGGAGAGGTACACAGCTCTCTGACGCTACATCCCAGACCTGATTGCGTAAAAAGGGGTAACACACTGACAATTAAAGCAACAAAGTTCAACAAATGTTCAGACAATGGAAAGCCTTGTACCATCATTGCCGTGTCCATGGGCGAGGCCGACACAAGGAGAGAACCGTTTGGTGACCAAGCAATGGAAGTGACTGGTGAGTGTCCGAGATGAGACAAAACCTGTGCGCATCCAGACGAAGGCCTGTTCAAGAGGAGGAAGAGTAAGAGATATACTGTAGGGCATTTCATCACAATGTTGCACTTATGAGCGGCAAAAGTCAAAGAACCGAGTGAGAGAACAGGGACTTAACTGCAAAAAATAAAAAAAAAAAGTCCTTCTTCTCTATTGCTGTAATGTAAATGGATGTATTATCAGTAGATGTCATATGAAACAAATTGAGAGCTTGGTGATTTTTCTGCCACGTAGCGGCCTCTTGGCAACTAGTTTACATCGAGTAAAAGGTTTCTTCAGCCGTCATCTGTACTTCTTTGAAGGTGTCGGACATTTTGCTCCTCATCCAAAGAGCTTCGTCAGCGAATTTAAGTTGTGCGGGTGACTCTGGCCTTATATATCCCTAATGTACAGAGGTGGCGATGTCAGATCTCTGCAAGCAGTGTACAACAATGGTATGGCTGATGAGTTAAATACATACTTTTGCCGATTTGAAAAGGACACCCCCATTTCCCCGGTCTGCCCACCATTACCAGAAACTACCGTATCTCCGCCCTCTGCCCTACAGATCCACGAACTGGACGTTAGACGGCTCTTCAAGCAGCAGAAGATCAAGAAAGCTGCAGGACCTGACAGAGTGTCCCCCTCCTGCCTGAGAGTCTGCGCTGACCAGCTGGCTCCGGTCTTCACACAAATCTTCAACAGATCCCTGGAGCAGTGTGAAGTCCCATCCTGCTTCAAACAGTCTACTATCGTCCCAGTTCCAAAGAAACCAGCACCCTCGGGATTGAACGACTATAGACCTGTCACTCTGATGTCTGTGGTCATGAAGTCCTTTGAACGCCTCGTGCTGAACCACCTAAAGAACATCACCGGATCTCTGCTAGATCCTCTTCAGTTTGCCTACCGGGCAAACAGGTCTGTGGAGGATGCAGTCAACATTGGACTGCATCACATCCTCGACCACCTTGACAACACAGGAACCTACGCAAGGATCCTGTTTGTGGACTACAGCTCTGCGTTCAATACCATCATCCCAGAACTCCTCATCCCCAAACTTCTCCAGCTTGGTGTGTCCCCCACGATCTGCCAGTGGACCCTCAGCTTCCTGACAGGACGGACACAACAGGTCAGACTGGGAAATATATCATCCACAACACGAACCACGAGCACTGGAGCCCCGCAGGGATGCGTCCTCTCTCCATTGCTCTTCTCTCTCTACACGAACGACTGCACCTCAACGCACCCAGCTGTCAAATTCATAAAGTTCGCAGACGACACCACGGTCATCGGTCTCATCAAAGACGGCGACGAGTCTGCGTACCGACAACAAGTGGAGCAGCTGGAGCTCTGGTGCAGCCGTCACAACCTGGAGCTGAACACGCTCAAGACAGTTGAGATGATCGTGGACTTCAGGAAACATCCATCACCACAGCTACCCCTCACACTATCCAACTGCCTGGTGTCAACCGTTGAGACCTTCAAGTTCCTGGGAATCACAGTCTCCCAGGACATGAAGTGGGAGGTCAACACCAACTCTATCCTGAAAAAGGCCCAACAGAGAATGTACTTCCTGAGGCTGCTAAAGAAGCATGGCCTGCCACAGGAGGTGCTGCAACATTTCTACACGGCTGTCATCGAATCCATCCTGTGTTCTTCCATCACCGTTTGGTTCGGGGCCGCCACAAAAATGGACAAAATCCGACTTCAACGGACAGTTAGGACGGCGGAAAAAATCATTGGTACCGCCCTACCCACTCTCGAGGACTTGCACACTGCAAGAATCCAAACTAGGGCGCGGAAAATCCTACTGGACCCTCCGCACCCTGCCCACCACCTTTTCCAGCTACTCCCCTCAGGCAGGCGCTACCGATCCATGCGCACCAAATCCAGCAGACATTTAAACAGCTTCTTCCCCCAAGCCATTAACTCTTTGAACTCTTTCAACAGTAGCCAAAATGGAACTGTATAGTGCCACTTAGCAGTTTTTTTTTTGACAACGATACTAGTGCAGCGTGTTCTACCGGAAACAAATTCCTTGTGCGTTCTACATACTTGGCAATAAAGATGATTCTGATTCTGATTCTGATAGGTCCGTGCTCGAAGCTTGGGGTGCAGTGGGCCACTACCTGACAGTTTACAAACATTCTGAAAATGTCCGTGATAATGAATCAAAGATAACGATAAGTAACAATCGGATAAAAGCATGAGACCATTTACATGCCTGGTGGATAGCGAGCAAGGGTCCACGTTCCAAACCAGTAAACAGTTCTGGCAAGCCACAGCGAGTGCAGATGCACACAGAGGCTTCCACTGCAGTGCAGCCACGCATCTCTGGAGGCGGTGCTTCAAGGTTGGAGTGGTGGAACTAAGAGTTGAGCGAAACAAAGACACGCCCAGTCAATCTCTGTGTTTATGAGCCAAAATCTAATCGTCTCTTGGGGTATTTATTTATTGCAAAGCATGAAAGTTTCATCACCTTTTGGGATTGTAGATCTTAACCGAGTCATCCAACAGGGCAACAGCAAATTTATCAGTATGAGGATGCCAGGCAAAGGCTCGCACCACGCAGTCTGGCCTATAAAGTGCACAGATAACACACGCTGACAGATTTGAAGAAAGGGAACAACACAACAAATCATTTTTGAGATGAACTAAACCAGAATGCTGGTTGACTGAAAAAAAAATACATTAAGTGTGGGAGCTGAAAGTGAAAAGGGATTTTTGTGCAAGCGTTGAGTGAGCTTGGGGGTTTGTGCAGCAGACAATATCAGGGTTATTTTGTTTAATAAGCTTTCCAACTTGAAATTTCTTTTGTCACTGACCAGTTTAGCGCTTGTGCAAATTCTGCGATCATGTCCTCGCTGCTCAGCTACAGTTCACAGGAAAAAGAAACACACTTGAACATCATCACATCCATTCACTCCCATAACTTGACTGAATGATCAGTGAATTCTTACTGTGAGATGTGGAAACAAGGAGCTATGACAGGAAGAGATTTTCTGCAGCAAGGCAAGGATGCACCCAGAGCTCACAGCCAACCATTTTGGTACTGTAGAAAAAAAATAAACAAACTTACAATTACATGTATATTGCTTTATGTCATTCGCTCATAACAACTAATGTACCCTCTTCATGGGAGTTAGTGATTTCATTCAGTAGCCCCGTAAATCCGCCGTCCCGCCTGAAAGGAAAAAAAAACAAAGCTTTTCTGACACAAAACACTACCAAATGCTCGGGCCTCAAATATAAATGTGTACTAAGTTAATTTAAAATATTTTAGGAATAAATACATGTCTTGGCCAACCGTGATTCCTCCATGTGATGATATTTAATGCTATATGATGATATTGTGCAATATATATACCAAGCTGTTGCACTCCTCATCCACAACGTCTCAGAGTGGTCCAGGAAGGCCGCTTTACTGCTGCTCTCAGTGCGACAGTGCAATTTGAGGGACTCTCGGGGGAAGTACAAACTCGGAGGACTTGACTCCTGCAGAGAACATCGAACATGAGATAAAGCACCAACCACCCATTCATACTGTATGACATTAAAACAAACCTTTGGAATGCATTGCATTTGCCAGAGTAGTTTTGACATAACACCCTTTTTACCTGATGATATTTGTTCAAAAGAAACAGTACCTTATTCGACTGGAAACTCAGGGAATGGGTCTTAAATACAATTTTCGGCTCCCCAAACAAACCTTTGATTATAATAAAGTGGGAGTTCGGTTCGTTAAGGGATACTTTACAAAAGCGTACGGAAATTATTCTCATATGTCCCAAGCTTGGAAATGAAAGCAGAAAAGCATATCCTGTGACTGTAAAGTGACCTTGAGAGTTTTGAAAGGCGCTTAGAAATCAAATGTATTATTATAAATGATATGGCATTTGGAAACAACATGTTGGTTGCGTTAGGTTAAGTTAGACGAGACCTGCTGCAGCCTCTCCTCCGCGTTGCACCCAGTCAAGAGCTCGTTGTTGGACTCACACAAAGTCGCCTGTCCAGGAGGGCGCGGAGGGGGAAACAAAGCCAGAGAACACATCTTTTGGAGGAACGGGAGACAAAGCCGAATGGATAAATTAAAATCAATCGCCCGTGACAACAATTGGACACTGAGTGTCAAAGTGTTGACGCTAGTGCTACCTGGCTAATACCATTAGCAGGAGATCTGTAGCCAACTACAAAGATGCGAGCTGGAATTTTGTATGACTATTTGCTCTTTGCTTCCGACACAATGTTAATTACCCTATGCCAGGTCAAATGCCGCTCGCAATGTTTTGACGAAACAACGTCTTGCTCGTTTCCACATCTATTTTGGAAACTTCAAATGAGCCAATCCCGCCTTGGAAGCGTACGGGTCCGGAGGAAGGACAAACACATTATTGTTTATATATTTTGAACACTACTGCCCTTTGGCGGACAGGAGTAGCTATTGCATAACATCTACCTCAAATACCAGAACTGTTGAGTTATGACTTGGATGAGTCATTTCATAATTGGAGGACGTTTGACTTAGTTATTAAATAAACTTTAATAAACGTTTCTAATGTCCTGCTACTTATTCGTCAATAATAGACAATACGCAATCAAAGCCTTGATTAGCCCATCTTAGATTAATGGTCCCTTTTTTAATTACACATGGGTGGATCCTTTATTTGATACTGTATTTACACGACCTGTCACCATAATCACAGCAACACAGGTTTGAAACTCTAGATTTCCTCAAGAGTACAAGCTGTCTTTTTGGCTTGCAGTTACTGCTGACCAAAAGGAAGAATTTACTTATGTCACTGAAAAAAAAATGTTGAAAAACAATTGTTTTATTCCAATCATATGCATAGCAGGGTTGTGTGACATTCAATAAAGGCTAACCAGTAACTGAGGAAAAATACAAGAAAGATCAATGTTTGCTCCATCCAATCTTTTGGAAGAGGTTTTTGACGATACCAACTCTGATATTTTTTCTTTCTGCGCACCACTTTAGTGCCATGCAATCGAAGTTAATAGGGTTCAGCTTCAGCCAAGCGATACAAAATTTTCGGGTTTCATGGTTTGAAATTGGCTTTAAAAGGACAAGTGCTCTGATCCATTTGGCGTTTGGCATCACACAAAAAAGCATGTATGTATTTGGGAAAGAAAACACAATTATAATGTTCATGTAACCAGTGCAATGGATTTTTGAGCAAGATGCGGTGAACTCATTGTATTTGTGAATATTTATTTGTATCCAGGTTCAGAGTGATTTATAATAATTCATTCTACTTTAATCAAGTTTCAGGCCGACAAATTGCATTATCTTTTAAATGCATGTGTGTTCTTTTTGCAGCCATTTAATTTCATTCTGTGTTTGAAAGATTGAGTAAGCCTCTTCGATGCCAGCCAGAATGAGTGGTACCATACTTTAAGCACATTGGTGGGATGGATGGTGGCTGCCATGTTGTATTGGAAAAAAACGAAATACTTTTATACTATACTTAAGTATGTGTAAGCTCTCAGTCGTACAGGAGTGGTCCATCGATGAGAAGGTTTCTTCAGCCGTCATCTGTACAAAAGTGAAGGTTTCGGACGTTTCGCCTCCTATCCAAGAGGCTTCGTCAGCGACGATCACGGTTGGATAGGAGGCGAAAACGTCCGAAACCTTCACTTTTGTACAGATGACGGCTGAAGAAACCTTCTCATCGATGTACTTAAGTAGTTTTCCCAGCTATGATATCTGTTAAAACCAGTGACGTGCAGTCAGTGGAGGCAGGTGAGGCAGTGCCTCACCTGTCATCATCATGGAAATATCAAATGAAAAAATAAATTAAACAGTTAGATGTATTTAGTGATTTGTACTTTAAAGTTCTTGTCCATTTAACTTCACCGTTTCAGGATTTTTTTCAAAATCGCTGAATTTTCACATTTACCGTTCAAATACTAAGTAGAGACGAGCGGTGGCGTCATTGATGATGTCAGTGCCTCACCAGCCATGAACCTCACCGCACGTCACTGGTTAAAACTAGTTATATGAACAACATTTGACGCAACAATATCCATCTTGTACTTGAAGATTTCCTTCCTTGTCTCCATCTTTTAGTTATAATTGCGATATTTGAAGGAAGGAATCTGGGCTTTGCACATCTACCATTGACATATATTGAATAAGACAGAAAAACAGATAAAGTTAAATTGATTGCTTGAAATTTGGGTGTCTCCACAAATGACATGAGCTGCATGGAGAAATGTGACCCAAGCAGCAGAAAATCGGTGGATTTGGAGGCATAACACAGTCCCCAGTGGTCGGATGGTTTGCACACCGACATAACAGTGCAGAGGTACCGGGTTCGATTCCAACTCTGGCCTTCTGGTGTGGAGTTTGCATGTTCTCCCCATGCCTGGGTCGATATCCTCCGGTATTACACTTTCGTCCCACATTCCAAAAAACAAGCATGGCAGAAAAATATGTGAGGGTGAGTGTGGATGGTTCTTAATTTCTCTGTGCCAGAGGATTGGCTGGCAACCGGGTCAGGGCGCCCCCCATCCTGTTTACTGCCTGGAGACAGCTGGGATTGACTCCAGCACAACCTGCAATGGGTATAGAAAATGGATGGATGTAGTGCCCATCAATTATCTTAAGAGTTATAGTATGTCGGCTATGAGAATGAATCAGTCTGAATACTTTTATCATCTGAGGTGCAGATGTTGAACAAGTAATTTGATGGCTTATTTTAAAAGGCAATGCTATTTCATTTCTACTTTAACTATTCAATTAAATGTGTGTGAATTTTATCATATAAATAAAAGTGCAGAGTCCTTTCCTCGAGTCTATAGCCTCCTTGTGCCATACAGTGCCTACCATCTCTGCTGCAGTGAGTTAAACCAACGTACAGTACTGCACGGTCATCTACAACGCAGTCAAAGTGGAAGAGTAGATTATTTTTAGTGTACAAGTACTGTATTTTTTTTTTTTTTTGGGGGGGGGGTAGTGCAGCGCCCCCTGGCGGCGCATCCCGTCAGCTACGTGACGTCAATTCAGCACTGCGAGTGAGACAGCTCCCCACCACCACCACCGCGAAACACAGCGCGCCAGCACGTTGGACGGTTCCCCGGCTATCTACACACATTTACCCTCTGGGATACGTCCCAGCGACAGAAAACTACTGGAATACAGGCCGGGAAATAGAAGAGAGGGACGACAGAGTTGGTGTGGGGGAGGAAGAAACGACTGCTTGTTCATCGTGAAGATAATAGAAAGCCGAGCCCATCCTTTCACTTGACAACGCGACAACAAGCGGACAGAAAGGTATGGGAATGTCATACTAACCGATGAGATGCAAACGAAACGCCAGGTATGGAAAGACGGTGCGTGCGTTTGCACTGGGCACTGAATGCAGCGCCGCTAGCACTACACTAACAAACGGATGCTGATTGAAAGATAAACGAACAATCGAAAACCAATATGTGTGTCAATATGTGTAACCAATATGTGCAACGAGCAAATACACGTTCGGGATCATTTGCGCCTGTGCCAACATTGAGTAAATGTATCGACGCTGCGGCACTTGGACTTGGCACGCAGCGTAGTAGGTACAGGGGCTTGCGATGCACGCTGCACGTTGTTTGCTGAGTGTCAACATCGCATCCTCGGTTATTTTAAGATTGAGCTTCCTGCACACACGCATTCATGTGAGTGTGGCTGCGTGCGTGTGCGTCCGGCCGTGCACATCTCATAGGCCCACTGATTGTTTATCGCCTTATTTCCTCACGCTCTCCGTTTCCCGCCGTGGTTCTTCTCATACGATGGTGCAGTCCAAGTCGCGGAGACGCTTTGGGTTCTACTGTATAAAATGACACCCCCCCCGTCGCCCCTTCCTTCTCTTTCTGCAATTTATCATTTTTCAAGCATGTACATCCTTCATCCTTGATGCATGGAATGAGTCAGATTGAGGTTTGGGGAGTGTGTGTGTGTGTGTGTGTGTGTGTGTGTGTGTGTGTGTGTGTGTGTGTGTGTGTGTGTGTGTGTGTGTGTGTGTGTGTGTGTGTGTGTGTGTGTGTGTGTGTGTGTGTGTGTGTGTGTGTGTGTGTGTGTGTGTGTGTGTGTGTGTGTGTGTGTGTGTGTGTGTGTGTGTGTGTTGGTGTCGTCATCTCCGTTAAGTCCGGAGAAGAGAGCAACAGCACCGCCATGCTTTCGTCGACTCATTCATAAAGGCCATTTCCACTCTGGTTGATGTCTCCACTGGGCCGGTTGCACGGGTTCATATAGCAGAACCACTATTTTTTTTGCAGGATTCAGACAGGGAGGGCTTAGTGTTCAGAAATGCGCAATTTGACCCAGGACTGGCAGTTTGCCCCTGTGTTGTTTTTTTCATACATCCACTTTGTATACATTCCTCAATTATACTCTTTTGGGCCATGACGAGCTGAAGCCTGTCCTGGCTGACTTTAAGAACTAGTTAATCGCAGATCACAAATATACTCACAAGGGGAATTTCTGTAAATTGTTGGAATGTCGGTGGAAGTAGTTGTAAAAAAAACACACACATACAAGCACGAGAAAGACATGGGCCAACATTCCAAACTAGGACTTCTCAGTTGTGAGGCAGGCATGTGAACTGCCAAGTTGCCGCCATACAAGGCTGCCTTGTCTTTATTTCCTTTTGCTTGAATGAGAACTATGTTTGATTCTCTGTAATAACATGGCATTTCATTCTTTTCCTTTAGGTCACATTCTTAGCCGTGCCTCCATCCACCTTAACCTGGTGGGTTGGGGAAACCCCTGATGAGTGGGACCTGTATCCATGAGCCCCGTGCCCCTTCCCCCTCCCTGTCAGGTTTCAGTACCCCAGTATCCGAACCACCTTACCGAAGACTTGATGGTGACACCCCCGCCTGCACCCCAGAAACCGACCTGACCCCCACACAGTGTGTCCTCCGAAACGTGTTGTCCATTGACACCAGTGGGCCGGGGGCACCAGGAGGCAGCAGTCCCACTCCCAGTGATGGACCTTCAGGCCACTTTGATAACAGTGTGCTAAAACTACACGAACATGACGCCCGCCAGTGTGGGAGTGGTGCAGAGGCAGGCCACAGTCCGGAGGCGGGTGCTGTCCGGAGCCATTCGGAGAATATTCGTCTCCCATCGGGTGGTGGGGGTTTCTTGGAGGGTCTATTTGGATGCCTAAAGCCTGTGTGGACCATGATCGGAAAGGCCTATTCCACGGAACACAAGCATAGCCATGAAGGTATGTCACATCAGTAATTGTTTGCTTCAGATATACTTATCATCAGCTAAACCTGACAAAGCAATTAGGAAGGCAAGGCAAAGCACATTTTGTGTATTGGGGAATTCAACGTGCTTAACACAACCAAAGGCACACCTCCCAAATGTATTTAGAAAAAATAACGGAATATATTCAAATAATCATGCGAAGAAGGCATGAGTATCTGCTTTTTCAGATGTTGCTAAAGCGCTATATAAATCAAGATCGTTGTCACATCTCGTCGCCGTCCTGGGCGCGCCCCGCCCCTCCTGTCACCTCCTCCGCTGCTCCCGGGAGACGGCCCCTCCCATCATCACGCACCTGGGTCCCCACAGCTGATTGTCATTCCCTTGATTGTGCCTTCTGACTATATCTACCGATCGCGCCATTCAGGCGCCGTCGGAGTATTCTGAAATCCACCCTGTTACTTCCGTGCCGTCAGATCAGCTGTCACCGATCTCCCTCAGTCACCTCATCCTGCTGTCCTTTTTTCATGCGTGCCTCAGTAAAGACTTTTGTATACGAGTATCTGTCTCGCCGTGTATTTTGGATCCACACTCCCCGCTTTCCTTTCGTCACTCGAGCCCAGCCCTCGAGCCTCAAGTGACGTGACAATCGTATTTCCAAACAGATTTAAAGACATTTAAAAGGGGGCGGCCCGGTAGTCGAGTGTGAGCACGGCAACTTCACAGTGCAGTGATTGCGAGTTTAAGACAGCGTCTGGCCTTCCTGTGTGGAGCTTGCATGTACTTCCCGGGCCTGCGTGGGGTTTCTCTGGGTCCTCCAGTTTCCTCTCACATTCCAAAACCATGCGTGGCAGGCTGATTGAACACTCTAAATTCTCCCTTGGTGTGAGTGTGAAAGTTAATGGTTATTTGTCTTTGTTTGCCCTGCAATTGGCTGACAACCAATTCAGGGTGTCCCCCGCCTAGTGCTCAAAGATGGATGGGATAGGCCCCAGCACCCCTGCGACCGCAATGAGGATAAAACAGTCTGGAAAATGGATGGATGGATAAAAGCAAAGGATAGAAATACAAAATAGATTTAGGAAATTCCTAAATCAGCATAGAGTGAAAATAATTCAATCACAGGAATGTGAATGAAAAGCATTGCTTTCAACATTTATTTGCAAGTATTTATATTTGGGGCTGACCTCACTTATGTTGGCAACTTATTCCATTTGACTACAACATAACAGATCAATGCTGTGTCACCATTTTCATTTTAAAATCACGAGCTTGACTAATTGACACAAGTCTGTAGACCTGAGAGACCTGTACTGGGTTTATATTCAATTTTCTCAATGTATTCAGGACCCAAATCACTCAGTGATTTCCGGACCATAAGCAGAATCATCAAATCTATTCTTCAGATGACTCGGAGCCAGAGGAAAGCCTTTAGGACCAGAGTCATATGTTCTAATGTCTTTGTTTTTTTGGTCATAACCCAAGCTGCAGCATTTTGAATGCGCTGCAGCTGCTTGACAATCTTTTTCGGAAGTTCAGTCGCAAGACCACTGCAATAATCAAATATACTGGAAATAAAAGCATGGTTAAGCTTGGCTTGGTCTGCTCGGAGTATGCAACCCTTCAATTTGGATATTTTTTTGTCAGCTGATGAAAGGCTGTTTTCGAGATGGATCTGATATAACTGCTTGATCTAAGGGCAGAATCGATCAGCATCTCAGCATGTCGGACCTGTCGGACCTTTGTTTCTTAATAGACACTGACTGACCAAGTGTTTATTCACAGCAGCATTTTTCCCTTTATTGCCAACAACAATTACCTGTACCTGCGTTTCGTGAGTCGGCTTTACATCATCGTTTTCACTCTCATTGTAGAAAAAGGCGAACAGCAAATGAAGACATTTGCACGCTGTTGTGGCGATCACAATGTTGTGCGATCTCACCTTTTTCGCACCGTTAACGTGAGAGTGGATGACCTGACAAGCCGCTGATTAGCCAATAACGTATTTTAAACAATGTCTAACCGCAAAATGCCAATGTAGGCTATTTCACGAATCGGACAGAGTGAGTTGTTTTAGCAGCTAACTGAGAGAACCATTGTGTGTATTCGTCTCTGCTGAAGTCATTCCTCCAGAGCGCTTCACACTTCAGTGGACCTCATGAAGAATAGATTTGCTTCTCTCTCTGCTTGTGCCTGAGCGTTCCTCTTTATAATCCAAGTACTCTGTTATTTAAGGTGTGGATGACTGATGCCTTCGCTTCTATTTTCTTCTAACAGAACAAAAATAACACAATATCATCTGTCGGTCTGAACAGCATGTTACTCAGTTGACTAACTCGTCACTCTGGTTTCTTTGACATGTCAGCCATTGCGTTGCAAGATGCTTATTCAATGATGAAGCACAATCTGAATGTTCCGTGTACTGATTGGCTTTAAAAGGTTCTCCCATTGCTTGAAGCGTTTTCCCATTTATCAAGCTTAGGTTGTTTCTACTCACTGGTCTGTGTACAGAGAACTGGGAGGTGCCATTTGAGGAGATCTCAGAACTGCAGTGGGTGGGAAGTGGAGCGCAAGGTGCTGTCTTTCTCGGCAAGTTCCACGGAGACGATGTGGCTGTGAAGAAAGTGCGAGACATCAAGGAGACTGAAATCAAACATCTTCGCAAACTTAAGCACCCCAACATCATTACTTTCAAGTAGGGAAACTCTTCTATCCTTCATTTAAATACTTTATCCACATCAGTCTGCCATTAACATTGTCATTGTCTTTTCTCGAATTGCCGTGTTGCCATCTAGGGGTGTGTGCACACAGGCTCCTTGCTATTGTATCTTGATGGAATACTGTGCCCAAGGCCAACTATACGAGGTGCTGAGGGCAGGTCGTAAAATCACCCCTTCCCTCCTGGTTGACTGGTCCATGGGCATTGCAGGAGGCATGAACTACCTACACCTTCACAAGATCATACATCGAGACCTCAAATCCCCCAAGTAAGTAACCAATTAAATCACATACCATTTTAAGGGTGCCTCTTGGGAGGATCTTGATCCCTTTTGCAGTAACGTTACCATGTAACTCTATTTTTACTAGCTAAAATTTGACACTTACACAGGGTTTGGGGTGACATGCTTGGAATTTGCGTAGAATAGTGGATTACCTATCACTGGATGTGATCGATAGATGTTCCTTTTTTCAGCATGCTGATCACACATGATGACCTTGTCAAGATCTCAGACTTTGGAACCTCAAAGGAGCTAAGCGACAAGAGCACAAAGATGTCCTTTGCAGGCACTGTGGCCTGGATGGCTCCTGAGGTTATACGGAATGAGCCTGTGTCAGAAAAGGTGGACATCTGGTAGGTGTCATTTTAAGTGTATACAGTATTTGTGTAGGGATAATCATATGGCCTGTTAGCAGTGATTTTTGATATAACGTTCTCAATGAATTTCTCTCTCTCTCTCTCTCTCTCTCTCTCTCTCTCTCTCTCTCTCTCTCTCTCTCTCTCTCTCTCTCTCTCTCTCTCTCTCTCTCTCTCTCTCTCTCTCTCTCTCTCTCTCTCTCTCTCTCTCTCTCTCTCTCTCTCTCTCTCTCTCTCTCTCTCTCTCTCTCTCTCTCTCTCTCTCTCTCTCTCTGACCTGTGTGAGATATTTAGCATTATTCCAACATTAACCTGACTTTAAGGTCGTTTGGAGTGGTGCTGTGGGAGATGCTCACCGGAGAGATCCCTTACAAAGACGTGGATTCGTCTGCCATCATCTGGGGTGTCGGAAACAACAGCCTGGAACTGCCCATACCTGAGAGCTGCCCTGATGGTTTCAAGATCCTCCTCAGACAATGCTGGTGAGTGATGGGATCCAAAGTGAGGCTGCGTAAAAGGTGAGGAGAGGATTCGAGGCAAAAATAAACAGATACAAGAATAGCTGAAAGAGTCGTTATGAGCCATCTATGCAACACTGGGGATGATTATTGTAGTGCACAGTGTGCATCATTGCACAGTTTGTGTTTAACGTTGCATTTTGCAGGAACTGCAAACCCAGGAATCGGCCTTCCTTCCGTCAGATCCTTCTCCATTTGGACATAGCATCAGCCGACGTTCTGTCCACCCCTCAGGAGACGTACTTCAAGTCCCAGGTATTGCTGCTTGTCATCCTCCCTAACATATTTAAGAGAGCATACAGCATTGCTGTATAATGAATAATGCGCCACATGGACAAGTAACGTACTGGGACACATGGCCATTACTCCACCCTGTAAAATTGTTACAAAATATGGAATGGCCTCCACTCCCTGTCTTTGGATCTACTTATAATCTTCTGGGAAGACCTGGACTTTGGGCTGTGTAATCTAATTTATTGCAAACATGTTTTAGGAGTTTGGGATTCATATCGGTATGCCGAAGAACATAGTGCTTCTACATAGTGTACATCCAGTGTAGTGTGTGTACATATACACATACAGTACAGTATATAGATGCACACAGCTAATCGCCCACGTCTTGCTTCGTCATCTGATCTGTTGTCTGCCAACAAAAGAGAACCACCTTTCAAGTCAACTCTAACTAGACGCAGCTGCTGAACAAAAATGTGCTCTCATCAGGCGGAATGGCGAGAGGAGGTGAAACAGCACTTTGAAAAGATTAAATCAGAGGGTACTTGTCTGCACCGACTCGATGAGGAGCTGATCAACCGACGGAGAGAAGAGCTCAGGTTGTTGTTTTTTTTTTAATGCACACACAACATTTCCTTTTCGTGAGACAGGTCACTCTTCTATGAGTCTGTGCCATTTCCTTTTGTCACTTCTTTGTCCATTCCCGTGAGTGGATGAAGTGCCGTGAGTGCCTGCCAGGCGCGGAGGATTGAGATTCTCTCATGCGTATGCATAATGACATCAGCTGCCTTTTTCTCTTCTGTCAGACATGCTTTAGACATTCGTGAACATTATGAGCGGAAACTGGAGAGGGCCAACAACCTGTACATGGAACTTAGTGCGGTTATGCTACAGCTGGAGCTCAAAGAAAAAGAGTTGCAGAGGTTGGACTCAGATTAATTCAAAGATTCTGTATTTGGTTCACAATGAGAATTTTTACAAAACCACTTGTTTATCTGCAGGAGGGAGCAGTCCTTGGATAAGAAGTATCCAGGTTTTTTGAAGCACCACAGCTCCAGGCAGAGTGGCTCTTCCAACAATATGGACAAGCTCATCAAGAAGAGAAACGTCCCACAGAAATTGCCCTCAGGAAAGCGGTGCGTTTTTACTTATTAAACCAAATATTGGTTCTCAATGAAGATGATAGATTTTATTTGTCATTTCCAATTTTCCTTTTCTTTCCAGGCCAGACATCTTGAAGTCTGAGGTTATCATTCCCAAACTTGATCCCTCTGTAATGCAAGTCACTATCCCAACCTGCTCCAGTAGAAACTCCACTTCTCCCAGTCGGTCCCGGAGGGTCAAAACACGCCACCGCAAACCCGGAAAAGGCAGCAGTGGAGATCTGTCAGGACTTAAAGCCCATCAGTCAGCTCCCACTCGAGAGACGGTGGTTCAGGTTAACAAACTGGCCACTGATTCCTCAAAGCAGCTTCTGGAGCCCTCTGCAGCCTTGCGGGGCATCAACCACGAGCAGCAGCAAAGGCAGATGTCCTCCTCCAGCCCTGACCTGATCTGCTCCACCCCAGAGATGGGCGGCCAGGGTAAAAAGGATCCACCTGTTGGTGGGCGAGAAAGAGGAGGAAGCCTCAGTGCCTCTGCAGGGTTAGGGGCAACTGAGTTGGGGGTTGCCGGTCTGGATGATCTTACAGAAACTCCGCCACGCAGCGACACCCCAAGCGAAGATGCAGCGTCATTCCCCTTCTCCAGCAGCCCCGACTCACCTTGTGGAAGGGGGGCAGCAGCACGGCGTGGATCGCTTGGATCTCCGCGCCTGCCCCATGACGGCGGGGAGGAGAAGGAGGATGGAGTGGGTGCTGTGAGGTTACCCCGGGGGGCTTCAGGGGGAATTGGCAGTCAGCACCTCACACCTTCTGCCATTCTGTACAGGGCAGCCATTACACGAAAACAGGTCAGAGGACACTTGTTTCACGAATTAGTCGGGTTTTGTACTTATCTTTTTACAATGTGTTACTTATGATCACTATAGAGGCGAGGGGTGTCATCAGAAGAGGAGGAGGGGGAAGTCGACAGTGAAGTTGAGTTACCGCGGAGACGGTGAGGAACTTGCATGCTTTAGTGTCTGTGAAATGAGAGACTCATTTTCCTTGAGAAGTTTTCAATTGGCTTGGAGCTCAAATTAGTTTGGATCCCTAACTGTGTTGCATTCC
This sequence comes from Hippocampus bargibanti, assembly GCF_051943395.1. NCBI lineage: Eukaryota > Metazoa > Chordata > Actinopteri > Syngnathiformes > Syngnathidae > Hippocampus > Hippocampus bargibanti. The sequence goes on from NC_142734.1 coordinate 10,222,580, forward strand.
GTAGACGTCCGACGAGTATCACCAAGTGTCAGTCGGTGTCGACCTTCAGCTCAGAGAACCTGTCCGTTTCGGACGGCGAGGAGGGCCACACGACAGACCACTCCAACAGCGGCACACCCGACGTCGTCAGCACTAACACGGATGACAGGTTGGACTACCGCAGTGACGATCTCCTCTCTCAGGGCTCAGAGATCCCAGCAGACAACACGGATCCCGCACAGGCTTCCGATGGCCTGTCAGAGAGAGACGGGATTCTGGGGCAGGCCAAAGCAAAGCCAGAAAGCGAGCAGAATCCAAATGAGGTACGGCCGTTCAGGGGATCGGCATGTCTACTTCCTGAGAAGTGTTTGGGACATGTTCCCCACTATCCTCAGGGTCGAGTCCTATGTGACGATTCGGACTGCGACAGCGCAGAGCTGGACCAGTCGGGTAGCGGAGAGCTGAGCCGACCCCACAGTGCCGGGGCGTGGATGCCGCCGCATCAAGCCAATCAAGGGGCACGACGGTCATCTCACACAGGACCCCCTTAGACACGTGGATTGAAATACCTCTACTCACCGTACATGTCACAGTGCACCAGTTGAGCTGGTGCAGCATGTCATGAGGGATCACGTCTTTAGCGAAGTTATGAGGGCTCCCAACTACACTGGCTGGGAAAAAAGCACCACATGACACCGATTTTTCATGACCTGACATTTTTTTGAGTTTCTTTTGTCATTTTGGAAAATTCAGAGTCTACTGTTTGTAATCAATAGCTAACCACTACGAGTCATCTAGTTCACTAACCCCCCACTCTGGGAGCCCCCCCATGCACTTCATGCATTACAATACAAATAAATAATAATGTAAATAATCTAGACATGCCACGCGAGAAACTTATTTATAAGATAAAGTCTAAGAATACATGTTTTGCAGCCCTGTGAACAAATGCATGACTATATGTTTATAAGTAATGATTCGAATGTATCCGTTTTATATTTTGTGGACGTTTACACTTTTTTAATCTTGAAAGTATGTCCTCTGTTCTTTCTGTTTACAAATGTTAGCATTTAAGAAAACAATAGGGACGTGGGGTTTGGAATGAAGATGATCAGTCTCCAGTCACAGTGCGTGATTGAGGTTTCTCAGTAGATTTGAATTGTAAAACAATTCCTGCTAAGTTTCGAGCGCATCAGACTTGTGTGAGGTTTTTACAAAGGTGATCAGATTTGTATTAGAATGGAAAATTTTTGGTTCACTCAGAAGGAAATGTTTGTCATTGGCAGTAGTCATTCCCAAGCGTCTTTGGAGAGGATAAAGTAGTAACTGCACTCACAGTGACAACCTCCTCTGAATGCAAAGAAACAGGACAATGACTTATTGTGGACGTCAACTCTCCAAGCAGCAACAGCGGTGCAGGTGCTAGTAACACATGAATGTGCTTTTGTAATGAATTTAAAAGGATCAATTCTGGTGGTCACCTTCATAAAAACCTCCACAGTCCCCCATGACCCTTTAATATTGCTGCAGGAGTAGCCTGGTAAAGTATAGAGCACTTCTCTGTGGTCACTCATTGAAATGTTAAGTATCCTTTGAATAGAAAGTTCTTGTTTTTATACTGCATTGCACATTGTACCTGTAATATAGGAAATATATCAAAAGAAAAATAAACTACAATAAATAAATACTGTATTGTTAAAAGTCTGTGCATTTTGTTTTTCATGCGTTTGGACCTAGAGTGGCTGATCTATTAGTCCCTTTCCATCAGTTCATCAGACATTTCTTCAGAAGCCTGATGACCATCCTGATCATTTGAAACAGGAGTGTTGGATGCGTCAGGCATCTATCTCATGCCGAAAGGAATGGCGTTGCCCACCCCTATTCAAAATTGTACCGGTGCATTGTACAAATAATCTCATCCACTTGGAGCAGTTCAAACAAAAGACTATGTCCAGTCATTGAATCTATAGCTAAACAGTAGTCTAAACACATGTGCCAATTGTTTTCGAAATGCATAAATCAGTCTAAAATTAAAGTCTTGAGAGTAACCTCCCCAAAGACACACTCAACTCACACAATTGGTTGACAAACCTCTGAAGCTAAATCCATGCCAATCAATAAAAAAATAAACAGTTGTGATTCCAAACTGAAAAACTACAAAGTACAGTAATTCTGTCAAGAACACTTGTTAATTATTCAACCAGATATGCCAAAAGTTCGTTGACCACTAAACGGCACCTTTGTTTTCACTGAAATGTATTGCTCAGGGAAATTTAACCAAATACCGTTTTAGTATTGAAGTATGAACCATATATCAATCCAGTTTTTAATCATGAGCATATATAAACCAAAGAAAAATTTAATTTGAGTGCAACCTGTGCATTTGTGTACGTGGGTGTATAAGTACTACTTGAAAATTCTTGTGCATTGTCACTAAAGGCTGGAAAGACAGGTAGAATACAGTAAAGTCTCATTATATCGATATTGGTTATATCGATAGTACTGCTTATTACGATACTATTTCTATGAACTCAAGGAGAAAATTACATGCCCGCAGGATCGGATATATCGATAGTCCGGTTATATCGATATTTTTTCCGACTCCCGAGAATATCGATATAACGAGACTTTACTGTAATTACATGCAAAAATGATGAATACATCTATGCCTCTGACCAACGATTGAAAGATGAGCCTTTTTAATGAATGACAAAATAAAAACAAGATATTTGTTTAAGCATCTCACATGTTTTTAATTTTTGCATTTTTATGTTCAACAATTTAATTGCACCCAGATCTATAAGTTTGAAATCGTGCACAAAACGTGAGTTTCTTCATCCTGCAAAGAATAAAATAAAAAATCTGACCCAGGCAAAAAAAAGGGTAACGGGAAACTAGTGTTGTTCTATTAATAAATGTCCTTCTAGTTTATAATAAGTTAACACCTTAGCATAATAATAATATACTATTAAATAGCAACATGACTTTTGTAGTCTTGAAGCATTCCCCAGCCCAGCAGTTAAAAAAAATATTTTCTCTATTTAAAACAACCATTTCAAACGTTATTGTATTAGTATGGTCTTTAGTAATTTCGGAAATAAAATATTTTCCTCTCATTCAGGTGCGTTCCTGGCAACAAATACCCACCGGCCCACATCAGAATACAATAAAAAACTTCTGATCAACAACTGAAACGGATGAAATACAGGAATGACAATTGCTCAGAGGTGAGACCAAAGAGATTAAAATTCATACAATGGCAAACATCTATTCCCACCACCTCCCTTCAACTGAGGCCTTGACCCGTTTAAAACCCGTCAAACCCATAATGCATTGCTCAAGAAGGACAGCTCCAAGTATCAATAGATTCTCTTCTTACAACGAGCTGTCTTAAATAAAAATAAATATATTCAAAGGGGAAGGGAAAGAACAGTCCGTTTATAATTTGAGTTTTTTCCTTCATTTTTACACTTTCTAAGGAAAATCTGAAATAAAAAAAGATGTATGCATTTTCAGATTTTTCTAAAACATTCGAACCTTGATCAAGACCATAAAGATACAAAAAAATACCAGAAGTATTGAGAAATTATTGGAATGGGAATTTCAAACTTTATAAATAAATAGAATAACTTGAACGTGATGTTGCCATAGTTTCAACTGAGAACCCAGACCAGAGGAGACCATGAGTTTCTAGTGTTTTTGCATGAAGTTCAATAAGGGACCTCTTGGTAAAAAGTCGGGGGGGGGGGGGGGGGGGGGGGGGGGGGGGGGGCAATATTATATGCTGATGAGGAACCTCCACGTCAGTTGGCTGCGAGTCCAGTGGCTTCAGAGGAGAGCCTGCGTGGAGCACAACAAAAGCAGGATGCTTCAAAATCCATATTTTAAACTTTTTAACTCATTCACTGCCAGAAGATGTGCAAAAATATGTCCACTCCAGCGCCATGGTTTTTGTCATTGTCACTCAAATTGCAGGACCCACAGAATATTGAGTTTTAAGACTAAATAGACATTCAATTCAGCGTAAGAAACCTTAGACTCTCTTCTTTCATCTGAAAAAAATTGTTAATTCCCAAGTTAAATGGGTCTGGAGTTATCAGAGTTTGAAATAGAGGCGGCTGTACAAAATACTATACAATACATATTGATTTACAGTAAAGTCTCGTTATATCGATATTCTCGGGAGTCGGAAAAAATATCGATATAACCGGACTATCGATATATCTGATCCGGCAGCATGTAAATTTTCTCCTGGCATTCATAGAAATAGTATCGTAATAAGCAGTACTATCGATATAACCGATATCGATATAACGAGACTTTACTGTATATTGTCATGATCTGGTTGGCGACCAACGGGGGGCGTTGTCGGCCCCGCCTGCACCTGCACAGGTGCTGGTCGTCCCGATCAGATTGGCGACCAACGGGTGGCGACGTCAGCCCTGCCTGCAGCCTCGCAGGCGCTGGTCGTTTTAATCACTGACACTTAAACGGACACCCGGCACGACAATCCGGTGTCGGTTCATTGTTTGCTGCATGCATTGTGTATGTGTTTGTTTAACCTTGGCGGACTTTTACTTTTGGTCTTCTTTTGCTACTTTGTATTTTTTCCATTCAGATGATTTTGATGTTTTACATTTTGTTCTTGCTGACTTTATTTTAATACAATTTGTCAAACAACCTCCTGCTCCCTCCTGCCTGCTTTTTGGGATCCGCACCCGCCATCACCACCTTGCAAAACCGTGACATATATAGTGCTTTACCAACAGCTGAAATTGTAACAAAACGCTAACATGGACAAAAGGCAAAAATGCTGCCCCCTCGTGGAAGGGTAAAACATTGCCAGAGGTCTGACCAGTGCTTTATCTGCAACCCCCGCAAGACAAACCAAAACCCGAACAAACTCAGGAATGGCGCTCCACATGGGAATGGCACTGAATGAGTTAAGCATGAGGATTTTGGAAGAACAAAAATTAAAAAAATACACAAAGGCAAATATGCTTTACCGAGCGTTGATCAGGTACTCGGCAAGGTTGATGCTGGCATGGGAGCCAGTGATGGTGACCTGTCTGTCGGTGGACCCCTCCACAGGATTGGCAATTTTGATCTGAGCGCCCGACATCTGACGGATCTCATTGATCTTTGCGCCCTGTCGGCCAATGATGCAGCCGATGAGCTGGGAGAACATCGGGAATGTGAACACAGATTGAAACCTTGCAAAGATATTAGTTGCCCGAAGCTTGACTGTGTGTGTGACTGAAAATAGTTGGGCTTTACGTCGTTGGGAATGGTGAGTTCATGCGAGCCAGTTTGTGCAGTGGCGTCCATCCCAGCTGCAGAGTTGCAAAGAAAGCCCCGTCACGCAAAAGAAAGCATAATGAGGAATCGAAAGCGCTGACTGCCCACCTACCTTGGAAGCCCTGGTTGCTGTGCGCAATGGGGAAAGGGCTCTGCTGCATGGCCAGCTGGTGGAGTTTGGTGAGCTGCGAAGCCAACAGAGGGACAGACAGACGGCACACGGTACAACTCATCTCGTGTAGATTTTTACAGCCCGGTGAACAATGTGAGGGACATATGAAATGGAATATTTCTCCTTAGGTCGTGACACACATTTAGATTCCTTGTAGACATTAAATGGGACGTGGAAATGTGAGGAGCAGGTGATTGGACAACTATGATGAAGCATCTTGGGACTAAACTTGCAAATATATTGCATCACTTACAGAGGGCCCTTCACTTACATCAGGCTGAGGAATGGTGTGCTGTCCTTGGACAGCGTACGCCTGCAAGGAGAAAAGAACACTTTGGAGGTTTGAATAGTGTCCTTGAGGCACTCACAAAATAATATTGCGCATGTGACAAAGTGCTACGGTGGTGACTTTACCCCCAAAATAAATGGAATTAATAGGCTGACAGGACAAAAAAAATAACTAATCGATTTCGCACTCTGGTGGCATTTTCACAGATCGCGCTTCTGAATGTAAAGAACAGATGTGTTTGAAGTTGACGGCTTCAAACATAGCATCAGTTTTGAAGCATTGCTTCAATTAAACATCTCCAATACTTGTACTTTTAAATTCTGAAGGAATATTTCTTATTCTTTTAAAAAAAACTTTTTCATCCAAATTGTAACTGTAGTAAATTGAATTAAATAAGTCACCCATCATCACACGCCGTGCAATCACAAAAGGAGCTATTTTACAAAAGCGTGGTCAGAGTTAGCAACCCAGCAATAAGATATAGAGTGACACCTCAGTTTACAAACTTAATTGGTTCCCAGAAAGTGTGTGTAAGGCACAAAGTTCGTCTGCCAAACATTTATTTCCCATAAGAAACCATTAAAAATGACAATAATCCGTTCCCAGGTCCCCATAAGACATAATTTTCTACTAAATAAGCCTTAAAACTACACAAAATAGACTTTATTTTATGTATAATAAATGCTATTGTATTGTAATTAAAGACATAATCTGTACTGTGATGGTAGTTGTCAATGGATGACGAACTTCCAGGTTGCCTCTTGATGATATGAAGTGAAGTTGCCGTGCTTTCTCAGCAATAATAACCTCACTCACAAATTAAGAACAAAGGAGATGTGCAGAGTTGTACTAACTACAGTGGAATAAAGTTGATGAGCCATACAATGAAACTCTGCGAAAGAGTAGTTGAAGCTAGACTAAGAGCAGAAGTGAACATTTGTGAGCAGCAGTATGGCTTCATGCCAAAAAAAAAAAGAGTACGACAAATGCAGTGTTTGCTTTAAGAATGCTGATAGAAAAGAACAGAGAATGTCAGAAGGAATTGCATTGTCTTTGTAGATTTGGAGAAAGCGTACGACAGGGTGCCCAGAGAAGAGCTGTGGCATTGCATGAGGAAGTCTGGAGTGACGGAAAAGTATGTCAGAGCGGTGCAAGACATGTATCATGTCTGTAAGACAGTTGTGAGGTGTGCTGTCAGTATGAGTGAGGAATTCAAGGTGGAGGTGGGACTCCACCAGGGATCAGCTCTGAGCCCCTTCTTGTTTGCTACGGTGATGGACAGGCTGACAGACGATGTTAGACAAGAATCTCCTTGGACCATGATGTTTGCAGATGACATTGTGATCTGTAGCAAGAACTGGGAACAGGTGGCGGAGAAACTAGAGATGTGGAGATATGCCCTGGAAAGGAGAGGAATGAAGATCAGTCGCAGCAAGACGGAATATATGTGTGTGAATGAGAGGGATCCAAGTGCAAGAGTGATGCTACAGGGAAAAGAGATAAAGAAGGTGGAGTATTTTAAGTACTTGGGGTCAACTGTCCAGAGCAATGGAGAGTGTGGAAAAGAGGTGAAGAAGCGTGTCCAGGCAGGCTGGAGCGGCTGGAGAAAAACGTCAGCTGTGATGTGTGATAGAAGGTTTTCAGCTAGGATGAAAGGAAAAGTGTATAAAACAGTGGTGAGACCAGCCATGATGTTTGGACTGGAGACAGTGCCACTGAAGAAAAGACAGGAAGCAGAGCTGGAGGTAGCAGAGCTGAAGATGTTGAGGTTTTCTTTGGGAGTGACCAGGTTGGATAGGATCAGGAATGAGTACATTAGAGGGACAACTCATATCAGAGGCTTTGGAGAGAAAGTCAGAGAGGCCAGACTGAGATGGTTTGGACATGTCGTGAGGAGAGAGTGACTATATCGGGAGAAGGATGCTGAGCCTTGAACTGCCAGGCAGGAGACCGAGAGGAGGACCGAAGAGGAGGTTTATGGATGGATGTAGTCAAAGAGGACATGAAGGTAGCTGGTGTGAGAGAAGAGGATGCACAAAACCGGGATAGATGGAGGACATTGATTCGCTGTGGCGACCCCTGAGGTGAAAAGCCGAAAGGAAAAGAAGAATAACCTCACTCACAATGTCCCCTGCTAGATGCTTTTCGTTAATCCAAATCAACAAAAGTTTTTCAACTTCTTCTATTGCCTGAGACCGCTGCTTAGACAACACAGAAACACCCTTAGCCACACGTAGCAATGGTTGACTTAGCATACTGGTAGTGGGACGCTAAATCACACTAACGCACACTTCGTTCGTGTTTCTTGATGATCTCCTTCTTCTGGTTGACCATAACTTTGTTTTGTGTCCTCTTCGTCTGAACACTAGCTGTGGTAGGGTCTTTTTAGGTCCCATAATAGCAAAAGTATCCTTGATAACTAACCACGTATGCACTCAGGGAAAGGGGTGATGAAAACTAGTCCACCAGCCACCGTGGCGCTGTTCAACAGTGTGGTTTGGTGTTCTTCTGCTGAAAACTAGTCCGCCAGCCACCGTGGCGCTCCGTGTGGTTTAGTTCGTTTGCCGAAAACTAGTTTGTATGCCAAGATTATATTCTTGCGAATTTAATGTTCGTAAGGCAAACAGTTTGTAAGATAAAGCATTCGTAAGCTGAGGTATCACTGTAGTAGCCACGAGGGGCAATCAAATTATAATGAGACTTCTTTTGAGCCTGGATTTATGTAGTATATCACAATGAACTCAATAAATTTCCCCATTGTGGGACGATTAAAAGTTTTCTGATTCTGAGAAGTACTCGGTTTAGTTTGTTTGCTTTATTTGGTATGTTGTTCCCCTACTTGGATGTATGCATTTGGTGAACTTAGTTTGAGAACTAATGTAGACGATAGCACAGAGAAAGTCATACCTGACCACCTGCAAAGATGACAGGAGATCCTGAGGGTTTGGGTCGGTATGGGATGGTTACTCCCTTTGGAGGTGACTGGGGAAACACAGCAGAACAGTAAACTTAAAAGACGATTCAGAAATTATTCAGAAGAAAAAAAAGTACATGTCACTGCATCTCAGTTTTTTTTTCATTCAGTTGTCTTTACCTCAAGCATGACAACACAGATCTGCTTGACACACTCAACGATGGACTGCGGCGCGCCTGCAACAGTAATGGCGCGTTCTGTTGAGTTGGGCAACATGTCCCCTGCTACTTGTACCTGAGCTCCTGCTGACTGTGAACACACAAATACCCATATAAGAAAACCACTTTGTGGAACGGATACGGATTCTTTTTCAGCATTTTTGACCACAACATTCATCCCGAAGGAGACTCTGCTGAGAGGTCGCGCCTTTCTGGCAGCACAAATATACCAGGACTGTTTTTGATTTAGGAGGAATGGCGGGGCCATTTGACTGTCATTACTGGACAGCTCTGGGGCGGTTGTATTTTGTTTTTCGACTTATTCCTTTCCTTTCCTCTTACTTTCAGCAATTTGCTGTGAAATGTAAATTTCTCCACTGCGAGACTAATAAAAACTAATCCAATCTCTAGGAAGGTGCATAGTGTTGCAGTGAAACTTTAGTGCAACAACTATATTTTCCAAATTTTATTAAAAATTAACGTGCACTGAGATTGGTAGAAGACACTCTGGAATAAGCTCAACGGACCAATACTAACGAATGGTTTGAAAGTCAGATGACAAAGTCCCACCTCTCTAATTTCCTTGATCTTGCAGCCCCCTTTGCCGATGAGTGAGCCGCACTGGCTGGCAGGCACAACGAGGCGCATGGTGACTGGTGGTTTGCTGGTGGCTGTACTGTTTGTTAGGGAGGTACTGATGTCCTAAGGGAGAAAGCCAACTGTTCATTTTCAAGTCCACTAGTGGAATCTTGTCTCATTACGTAATGGAGTTCACAAATTCAAACCTCTTCCAATTTTTCAATAATCATGGAGAACGCTTTGAAAATGGAGGTGGTGGGTCCTGCCAGGGTTATGATCCTCTCTGGACAGTTCCCCTCAGAGATGTTGATGCGAGCTCCACTCTACAGACATAGATGAGTCACGTGCAAAATTATGCAGCAGAATCAAATGGTGTGTTCTCATTACTTTTCCGCATCTTACCTCCTCTCTCATTTTCTTTACCGACTCTCCTTTCTGTTGTTCAGACAAACAATATTTACAAAACGAAATCGAAGCATTGGATGTAGATCATACCCATCATTTCTAATGAAAAATAAACAAAACACATACCTTGCCAATTATACTTCCAACCTCCTACAAGAAAAATGCAAACGAGGAAGTTATTAGTGCATTGAGCAAATTTAATTATACTTTTCAGGAGTGACCCATTCAATGTTCATTTTGCTTCATTCTAAGAGGCAGCGCAAAGATCAATGGCATCCTATTCCCAGAAAAGTTGAAGTCGATCAGGTATCAAAAATAATGACATATGTAGCCATAGGCATCTTGAGCGTTTTTGAGCTGTTAATTAATCACTGTGATGTCGGGTGTGCTGTAATGCACCACTGTTCAATTTTTGACCCAGTTTCCAGGTCTATTTTCATATAAATATGCTATATGGCATCATCAAGAATTGTCATAATTTAGATATTACGCCTACCCCCGGGAAAGGAATGTTTCTTTGAATATCAACGATGAAGCAGCGCATGCATCCACACTAACCTTTCCATGCATGAGTAACCTTATAGTTAGGGTGACATTTAGTCCTCCTTCAACCATACTTGTGTCCATTGATGCAGCTGGATGTGACAGACAGGAGTGAATCTTTGGTCACAGGCCAAATGCCTGCAAGAGCGTGGTGAGAAGCAAAGTCAGATACAACTCCACGAAGCCGCATCAGAAGTTGTATCTCTTAACGAAGATGCTCGTGCAGGTGAACAAGCTGAACTGTATCTGTCGTGACAAAGCACTTCAACAACGAAAGAAATAGAGACATTTAATCGCTGTAATTTAATTGTACTGGCACAAGTCCACCAATTCACGGCAATACAATGAGCCACTGTCTAAATTATTGCGCCGACTATTTCATGGTACCAAGAATCAGAAACAACATATGCCACAATCACGACGGTGTTATTGCATGAGCAACCACTTGGTAAGGTGGCTTGAAATTCGCGTGCCAAGTGCTTCTTTACTCGACGGCGATTGGGGGATGTGGTAACACCCCCACTCCAAGGCAAGTCTGTCAATGACGATCAATTTGTCACGCAAGCAGATAGCCAAGTTTGACACCATGTCGTATCTTAACATCAATACTTATTTCACGCATAACTACTGGGATTACTTTCAATAATATAGCAAGGCAACATCGATAGCATCAGGCATGAGCTAGCACACTCAATCGACTATTTAGCACAACCGGTAATTTTCCATCCGGCTTACTAGCTTAAACGTCCTCCAGGAAATAGTCGGAGCCCACGGCCTTAAAACGCACGGAGAAGCACTGAGTTCTCGCTGTGCCCCAGTAGACTAGCAAAGCTAAAGAAAAATAGCGACAAGAATCATATAGTGCTTGCTTGGATTCCTTACCCAAATCGCCCTTCAATGTGTGTCCAGGGGGTGGGTAGGGTGACAAGGGAAGAAGGGGGAGAGGTTCGGGAGGGACTTTGAAAAGGATCTGGGGAAGAGGGAAGAGACGCCGCGCTTCGATGGGACTCCACTCCGACTAGAGATGTGTCGTTCGCGAACAAATCGCCTCTAAGAGCCGGCTATTGTAAGTGAAGGACTCGATCCGGTTTCTAATAGAAGGCCGCTCCAAAGAGCCGATTTTTTTTCTTGTGTACGCCACGATCAATCTCTGCGCATCATCTGCCTGGAAGATCTGACAACGAACCTACTTACAAATAAAGAGAAACATCAAACTCTTTATTCTCTTCATCGGTTAAAACCGCACGTAATTAGTCAAAATCCGTGGGAGAAGACAAAAGGGAGGGTTTTGCAAACACACAGCATAAACACACACACATGCACACACACACGCACACACGCACACGCACACACACACACACACACACACACACACACACACACGCGCGCACACGCACACAAAAGGCGAGGGTTTAGAGACTTTAGAGCAGGGGTGTCAAACTCATTTCGCATCGCGGGCCACATACGCCGTAGGGCATGGGTGCTCACACTTTTTCAGCATACGAGCTACTTATAAAGACTACCAAGTCAAAATGATCTACCCACGACAAAAATGCAAAACATAATTATTTTCAAATGTTTTAAGCATTCTTTGTATGTACAATGTATGTTGATGTACCTTGCATAACTGAATAAGCCAATATTGCACAACACACATAATAACTACATATACATAACATAATCAATAACTATTAACATTTTTTTGTAATTACCTAAGTTTACTTTGATGACTTGCACTGAATTGAATCAGCCAGGGATGCATAGTCCGGACAGTAGCTGCTGACAGCCAGCCTCAAGCACATTTCCAAATATTCATGGTGGAACACTATTTGGACTTAATGATCTTCATGTAGGAAAAGGCTGACTCACATAAATAAGTGGAGCCGAATAATGCAGTCAAGGAGGTAGCACATTTCCTCATGTTGGGGTACTTTTCCTGTGTGAGTAAGTTACAGAACTGTCCATGAGCCCCGGACTTCAGTAGTGAGAACACTCACAATCTCCGATGTCTTTTCACATTTGCTGGGTTAAATCCTCAGCTGTGGCTTTACAGCGCTGTGTAACTGTGTCTTGACAGCTGCAGAGCTTTGATTGAAGATAATATCTCTGCCTTATTTTTAAAGTCTCTGAACAAGGAGTCAGCTGCTTCAACGAATGCTTCTTTTACCATCTCTCCGTCTTGGAAGGACTTATTGTTTTTAACGATGGCGTGACTCACCCTGAACGATGCTTCGGTGTCGGCTTTCGATTTTGAAGTATGTTGAGTAAAAAATGACTGCTGTCCGGACAACTGGGATTTTAGTTCGTCCACAGTTCTCTTTCTCAGCTGGCTTTTCGCCGGGAAGTCAATGTCGTATTTTCCATGAACAGTCCGAAAATGGCGCTCCACATTTTCCGATTCCGTATAAAAGTAATATGTTTTGCCCTCTTACTTGGTCCCGCTTTCTCACTCATTTTGATCACCATATGTTTTAGCAAGGGTTTAAAATCTGAGGTAATTCTCTGACTAGCTTGTAAATTTTGCTGCGTTTAGCGCCGTTGTTTACGCATGCACGGCGACATAAAGGTAAAAATTCCGTTCTGAATGGTTGCCCTGTATGTCAATCAAGTGACGGGACGTTTGATAGGCTGACAAATGTTTTTTTACTGTCACGCTGTGATCGACCAGTACTACCTCCGCGATCGACCAGTAGATCGCGATCGACGTAATGAGCACCCCTGCCCTCGGGAGATGTCAAGTGGGCCGGACCATTAAAATTATACCATATTCTGCTAAAAATAGCAAAAATATCATGTGTTTCCTTTGTTTTGGTGTAAAGAAGCATAAGAACATTAGGAAAATATTGACATTTAATGAACTATCATTTTACAAAACATTTCATGAAACACCTCATATTTCCTTAGACAAATGTGCAATTTACTTTTATCATTCACAAATATGCATTGCAACTGATCCCACTGATTGTACAAAGCCACAAAATTTTAATTGGTACTGAAAAATATAGTAATGCACTTTAAGATTAAATGAGACTTTTAAAGAAAGGGAATTTTTAAAGCACACATACGCATACAAAATCGAAATGTAATCCCTGCGTACACCTTACAAACACGATGGGGGACAGAGCTTTCAGCTGCTCTGACCCCAAACTCTGGAACTCACTTCCTCCCAATATTCGTAACATCGATTCTCTTCCCACCTTCAAGTCCCATCTCAAAACCCACCTATTTAAAATTGCATTTTCTGTGTAGCTCTATCTCTTGTTTCGACTTATAATTGTATTTTATTTATTGTATTATTCGTCTGTGTAAGCTCTCAGTCGTACAGGAGTGGTTCATCGATGAAAAGGTTTCTTCAGCCGTCATCTGTACTTCTTTGAAGGTGTCGGACGTAAAGAAGGTGTCGCATCGAAGAAAGTACAGTATGTGCACACACCCTCTATTTACTTTTAGACTGCTTCCTGAATATGAAGTTACTTACGTTTGAACTAATACTATCATAAGCGAAAACACCGTCAAGAGCCCGAATACCCATCACGATAGAAATGATACAGAAAGCAAAACACGCGCATGCGCAAAGGGTAATCCCTCCTTTCCCGCCTTTTTGTGACATCTGGAAACGCGTGGTTTATATTCCGCCAGTCATCTCAAACGCTCCTCAGACACTGGAAAAAGAGAAACACCCGGAATTACCTCAGAGCGCAAACCGGTGTTCCACCGGAGTAAAAATTGCATTGAGTTGCAAAATTGTGACACATCTGTCCGTTGCTTTGGTCTTTTCTGTTACACCGTTTCGTGCATAAACTTTTTTTGTTTTCGACATTGTCGCCTTTTGCTGCTTGCCTCTGCTGCCTATCGACCCGTCATTTTTGGCAGGAAATTGTCATTTTGTGTTCGGTTGTTGCATGTGGGTCCCGCTGGTTGCATTGTTCATTCAGTTGAGAAAATGTAGTCACAGCCAGCATCGTTTGCTTGGTTGATCTGTTTTTTGTGTGTCAGACGGATGACAATACTAAAAAAAACGTTGTTGAAATGATTCCAAGAAAGTACTGTACTGTTTTCACTTGAACGCGGTACCTCCGCTGTGAGGTCGACAGTCTAGCGTAGCAATTGGCCCACCGGGCCTCGCTTGCCATTTGGTGTTTGAAATATCCTACGGTGAGTGGTCATTGAACGCTCACTGGTTTGTGTTGCCACTACAGGGAAAATATGAAGGGGGCCCAACAGGGGGCGTCGTCCACTGTTGTCCTTTTGCAAAAAGAGCGACCCAAAATTGTCCTTGGCTCAGATGGTTGTTCTATGTGTGCCCCGCGGTTGACTGGCAACCAGTTCAGGGTGTACTCTTCCTCCTGCGGGAAGACAGTTAGGATAGACTCCAGCATGTGCGTGACCCTTGTGAGGATAAACAGATTGGGAAATGGAGGGATGAAGCAAGGCTATAGCAAATATTCAGCCCCATTCTATACATCACTAACAAAAGTAGCAATAACATTTATTCATTTTTAAATACAAAGAAGTCTAAACACAGTTCACACATAGATTTGAGTCTACATCTTGAAAAATCTGAAATAAATAAGCAAACCCATATAGGTCACGTGTAATGAGTTTGTAGATGTTTCAATGTGTGGTGACACTGCAGTCCAATTAAAAACAAACTACAAAACAAAAGGTAATTGCAAATAAAAATCAACAGCAGATAAAAACAAATAACAACAAAAAAAAAGAAAATAAATCAGATAGAAAACACGTAGGCGGCCCGGTAGTCGAGTGGTTAGCACACCGGCTTCACAGTGCAAAGGTCGCCGGTTCACGTCCCGGTCTGGCCTCCCTGTGTGGAGTTTACATGTTCTCCCCGGACCCGCGTGGGTTTTCTCTGGGTCCTCCAGTTTCTTCCCACACTCCAAAAACATGCATGGCGGGCAGATTGATCACTCCAAATTGTCCCTAGGTGTGAGTGTGAGAGTGACTGTTGTATGTCTTTGTGTGCCCTGCGTTTGGCTGGCAACCAATTCAGGGTGTCCCCCGCCTCGTGCCCGAAGACAGCTGAGATAGGCTCCAGTATCCCCCGCGACCCTAATGAGGAATAAACGGTACGGAAAATGAGATGAGATGAGAGAAAACACGTAACAATAGTTCCCAAAGGTTTTTGGAAAGTATCTGGGAGGGTGGATGTTGGTCAGCGGCAATCACACTCAGACTCCGCAGCATGGGTCCTAATGTCTGTTAGACTACTTTTATAATTACTAGTTCCATATGGATTTTGATGGATTACGGTATAAATCCGCTAGATGGCAGAATTAAACCAAGAACGCTGGAAGTTAGATTTGCAGTGCACTTGCATTCACTCAAAAAAAAAAAAACCCCAAATCACAATATTCAAGATATCAGTGTTCAAATACCTGTCCTGAAGTACACGTAATCAAAAGACAATTGCATCATCATATAATCTCAAACAGTTTCAAGATGAATTTAACACGTGTATTGAAATACATATTAATTTATGTTTCTTAAGGGGTGTTGGTCTGTCAGACTTGGTCTTTGGAGTTGAACAAAATTGATTTTTGTTTGACATCTAATGCTCATGGCAGTTATGACAATATTAGTACAGTACAAGTTCCAGAAACAAATTCCTTGTGCTTCTACATAATTGGCCAACAAAGATGGTCTGATTCTGATCTTCTTCTTTTCCTTTCGGCTTTTCCCCTCAGGGGTCGCCACAGCGAATCAGTGTCCTCCATCTATCCCGGTTTTGTGCATCCTCTTGTCTCACACCAGCTACCTTCATGTCCTCTTTGACCACATCCATAAACCTCCTCTTCGGTCTTCCTCTCGGTCTCCTGCCTGGCAGTTCAAGACTCAACATCCTTCTCCCGATATAGTCACTGTCTCTCCTCTGGACATGTCCAAACCATCTCAGTCAGTCAGTCAGTGATTCTGATAAAAATGCAAAAATGCCTATTTATTTTCAGAGGAATGCGTGTCTGCTCGTTGGTTACCGCCGAGGTGTTCTTGAGCAAGACATTGTTCACGCTATCTCAGGTCAAGTCATACGGTACTCTGCGCACACCTTTCAAATTAATCTCTCCTTGCACACCTGGATGCTTGATCTGCGTGAGGTGCAGAACACGGGGTGGAGAGTGAGTATTGACTTTTTTGTAATCATACTAAATAATAATGTACCATATAGATTCATGACGAGCTAAGTTGACATTAATTTAGTCAACTGATGAAGCCATGTAGCTGTACAACTGGCTTTCTCTGTCCTCACTGTCAGGGGCACTGGGATGTTTTAAATGTGAATTAGGATAAATCCCCCGTCAGGCTTTTGTCATCATTTAAAAGTGTTTTTGCTGATTGAAAAACAAACAAATACATGCAAAAAAACGTCTTTTGACATTAAACCTTTGGCCTGTAGCCCATGCTAAAAGCCGATCTATTAATTTCATGATTGATGACTTCAGGATTCCCAATAGGTTGTCTTGCTCTGTATAAGGCCATTGGTTTTGTTCATATTCCTCTTGTTTAGCATTCTGTAACACAAGTTGATTTTCATCTTATGCTGCTACGGAATCAAAAGAAGAGAAACAAAGGGCTCAATAGTGAAATTTGCACAGTCACACAACCTTATCAGGATATTTATAAACTTGCCAAAATGGAACAGCATTGCCCCGTAACCACGTTTTCATGGTCTGCTTGCCATATATTCTGCCTGACTGCGCTCAGCACATGTTCATTAATTTGGTGCACGTCAGAGCACCCACAATGCAATCAGTCACTTACCAGTAGAGACAGCTATTGTCTCTGAAAAAACAAAAAGATTCTCACAAACAGTTACTCAAATAGCTAGTCTTTTATTAATAAAATTCTCCATTGAAATATAATGTGCTTCATGCACTAATATATATATATATATATATATATATATATATATATAGCGGCTGGATAGCTCAGTTGATAAGGCATCAGTTTGGCATATGGGAGACGAGGGTTCGAATCCCACTTGTGGCAGAGAAAATGAGCAGAAATGAGCACAATGACATCATCCAGTGTGGGTCCTTGGGCAAGACCCTTCACGCTAATGCCTACCTCATACAATGATGAGAGACAATAAATGGAATGACATGCCGGCTCAGACGTCGCCCGGCCAAACAAGGTCTGCGTCAGGTGCTGGGGAACCAGAGCACCCTGATGAAAAATGGGCTACTGGAACAAAGCGGAGATGGACGAGATGCGATAACAAGGCTCTGTTGGAATGCTACTACTCAAGCAACCCTAGTCAGAGGGGTTACATGCGGAGAATGGGGGCTGAATGGTTACTTCGAAACCCACAGTCACGGTTGACCACGAAACAACTAGTAGCTCAGTGTTCCAATATCCACAAACGGCAATTGCTATCACAACTTGAGATTGATGAGGTACAACACAAATTCCGAGGTGAAGGGCCCCAGGCTGCCACATCACAGGAAGAGGTTCAACCAGAGATTGGGAGGCAAGCCCCAATGAATAATGAGATTGGGAAGCCAGCCCCAATAAATGAAATGCTGAGCGAGGCAGCAAATGACCTGAGAGATAAGATCATGGCAAGAATGAAAACTGGGCAACGAAGGCACCGATTACAACGGCTATGTGAAGTACCACCTGAAAGTCTCATGGAAACTGTGAATGCAGCACTGAGAACGATCCCGACCGGAACGATCACGGAAACCAATGAGCTGATATACACCTCAGCATCAGTGATCCTAGACATGCTTGGCTACAAGAGCAACCATGAGAGCCACGAGATTCATTACCCACCATGGAAAAGACGGTTGGAGGCCAAGATCAAGGCGGCTCGGAAAGATGTGAGTCAATTGACGGAGACCCAGAGAGGTGTGAATAAAAGGCCAATACCCAAGAGGTACATGCAGATAACCATACCTGAAGCACTCGAAACTGCCAAACAAAGGCTCAAGGCCTTGTCCAGTCGCCTAAAGAGGTACACGAAAGAGAATGAGGCCAGAAGAATAAACAGGCTGTTCGCAACACAACCTGCGAAAGTGTACGTTCAGTGGCAGGGTTCTAACAGCAGAGCAGACCCTCCAAGGCTGGAAACTGAAACATACTGGAAAGGCATATGGGAGAAGGAGGTCGCACATAACAGCAGTGCACAATGGCTGGTGACTCTGAAAGAGGAGCACAGCAACCTCCCTGAACAGAACCCAGTTACCATCACAGCGGCAGATATACAAGGAAGAGTCTCAGGTATGAAAAACTGGACGGCACCAGGCCCGGATATGGTCCACACCTACTGGCTAAAGAAACTCACAGCTCTCCACGAGCGCCTAGCAGCACAAATGAACCAGCTGCTGATGGATGGGACTCACCCAGGATGGCTAACCGAAGGGCGAACAATCCTGATCATGAAGGATTCCTCAAAGGGTGCAGTTCCTTCCAACTATCGGCCAATAACCTGTCTCTCCACAACATGGAAGCTCATGTCAGGCATCATTGCGGCTAAGATAAGTGGACACATGGATCAATACATGAGCAAAGCACAGAAAGGCATTAGTAGAGATACGAGAGGTGCCAAACATCAGCTGCTGGTTGACAGAACAGTCGCTCAAGACTGCAGGTCCCGACATACCAACCTGTGCACAGCCTGGATTGATTACAAGAAAGCATATGACTCGATGCCACACACATGGATCAATGAATGCTTGGAGTTGTATAAGGTCAACAGGACCCTGAGAGCCTTCGTTGCAAACTCGATGAGGATGTGGAAAACCACACTTGAAGCCAATGGCAAGCCACTAACGCAAGTGTCCATCAAATGTGGCATATACCAAGGTGATGCACTCTCCCCACTGCTGTTCTGCATAGGACTGAACCCCCTCAGCCAGATAATCGCCAAGACAGGCTATGGATACCGCCTCAGAAATGGAGCTACGATCAGTCACCTCCTCTACATGGATGACATCAAGCTGTATGCTAAGAGTGAAAGGGACATAGACTCCCTGATCCACACAACCAGGATCTACAGCAGTGATATCGGAATGTCATTCGGGCTGGAGAAATGTAGTCGGATGGTGACTAAGAGGGGCAAGGTAGTCCACACTGAAGGGGTCTCACTCACTGAAGGAACAATAGCAGACATTGAAAACAGCTACAAGTACCTCGGTATACCACAGGCCAATGGCAACCTCGAATTAGCAACAAGGAAAGCGGCTACGACCAAATACCTCCAGCGGGTGAGGCAAGTCCTCAGAAGCCAGCTCAATGGCAAGAACAAGACCCGGGCAATAAACAGCTATGCCCTGCCAGTGATCAGATACCCTGCAGGAATAATAAGGTGGCCAAAGGAAGAGATTCAGACCACAGATGTTAAGACCCGAAAACTCCTCACCATGCACGGAGGGTTCCATCCCAAGTCCAGCACCCTGAGACTGTACACAAGCCGTAAGGAAGGAGGCCGGGGACTAGTGAGTGTGAGAGCCACTGTCCAGGATGAAACATCCAAGCTCCATGAATACATCAAAGAGAAGGCTCCAACGGATGATGTACTCAGAGAATGTCTCAGTCAATGGGGAACAGAGGATGAGGTGCTGGAAGAGGGACAATCATGGGAGGAAAAGCCCCTACACGGGATGTACCACCGAACCATAGCAGAAGTGGCTGATCTCAAGAAGTCCTATCAGTGGCTAGAGAGGGCTGGCCTAAAGGAC
Organism: Hippocampus bargibanti; assembly: GCF_051943395.1. Taxonomy (NCBI): domain Eukaryota; kingdom Metazoa; phylum Chordata; class Actinopteri; order Syngnathiformes; family Syngnathidae; genus Hippocampus; species Hippocampus bargibanti. Next base: position 10,242,675 of record NC_142734.1, read on the forward strand.
AGCACAGAGGCACTCATCCTGGCTGCCCAAGAACAGGCCCTGAACACCAGAGCCATAGAGGCAAGGATATACCACACCAGACAAGACCCAAGGTGTAGGTTGTGCAAAGAGGCACCTGAGACAATCCAACACGTAACTGCAGGGTGTAAGATGCTGGCAGGGAAAGCCTACGTGGAGCGCCATAACCAGGTGGCTGGCATAGTCTACCGAAACATCTGTGCGGAGTATGGACTGGAAACCCCAAGGTCAAAATGGGAAACACCTCCCAAGGTGGTGGAGAATGACCGAGCAAAAATCCTGTGGGACTTCCAGATACAGACTGACAAGATGGTAATGGCCAACCAACCAGATATCGTGGTCATAGATAAAGGGGAAAGGAAAGCCGTTGTCGTGGATGTAGCGGTCCCGAGTGATGGGAACATCAGAAAGAAGGAACATGAGAAACTCGAGAAATACCAAGGGCTCAGAGAGGAGCTGGAGAGAGCCTGGAAGGTAAAGGTGACAGTCGTGCCTGTGGTGGTCGGAGCACTCGGGGCAGTGACCCCCAAACTCGACGAGTGGTTGCAACAGATCCCGGGAACAACATCGGATATCTCGGTCCAGAAAAGCGCAGTGCTGGGAACAGCACGGATACTGCGCAGAACCCTCAAGCTTCCTGGCCTCTGGTAGAGGACCCGAGCTGAAATGGGGACAGACACCACCCATGGTGGGTGAGACGAGGATTTTATATATATATATATATATATATATATATATATATATATATATATATATATATATATATATATATATATATATATATATATATATATATATATATATATATATATATATATATATATATATATATATATATATATACTTTACACTTACACTAAGTGTGTTTACATTTTCTGTTCTTAATAAATGTATTTAGTTAAGTGTTACATTTGTAAAAAAAATAAATAACATTTCAAGAATGAAGAGTGAGGTGAATGTGCATATGAACTGGATGGGTTCATTACCTATTAGATTCCATAAAATGTACAGTACGTCCAATGAAATGCCAATCACTCATGCTTGTCAGTGGCCGCTGACAATCCGCCCACTCTGTATTTTTCAAGTTGTGTTCAGACTAATATTGTGCAAAAATAATAGATGATCAAATGATCCACTGGTATAATGAATATGTGTCTTTGTGTTGTCATATTATTTGTTATTTATTTATTTTGTTCTTTTGACTTCAAGACGGCGCCGCGACAGTGGCTACATTTCCAAGAGCTCCTGTATTTTGTTTTTCTACTTTCATTCCTTTCATAACTTTTCTGCTGTGAAATGTAAATTTCTCCACTGCGAGACTAATAAAGGCAAATCCAATCACATTTATGATTTTTACATATATTTATGATGATGATGCTGGAACTACAGCATACAGTAGATGAAAACTACTTCATCAGTGCTATTTTGTCTCTAGGGATAGGCAAAACATTAATAATTAGTATAGTACATAGTACTTCCAACATGGTACACCATCTCACGGACAATAAATGTTTACTTGTTAAATTGTTACATGTTAAATGTGAACCCAGTATTTTAAACACAGTATTCTGATTAATAATTTTGTTCATGTAATATGATTTAAGCAGCTAAAGCCACCCCTATTGACCCATCTCAAGGGGCGGCCATTTTGCCACTTGCTGTCTCCTGAAAATGACACCAGAGTTGCTCAGGGCTCAGGTAATGACAAATTATGCCAGATTCTCCAAAAGCCATGGCCCTTCATGGTTGCGCTGTCTGTTTCTCCAGTCTCAACTAGTTCTCGTCATAGCAGCCAGGTTTCACATAATACATTAGAGCAGGGGTGTCAAACATACGGCCCGCGGGCCGGAACCGGCCCCCGAAGAGGTTCGATCAGGCCCGCAGGATAATTTGAAAGTGGAAAAATGCATAAAAGACATGGAATTAATATTTTTGATTCATGATTCATGGATTATCCGCTAAGGGGCGCACTCTTTCCATCTGAGTAGAAGACACGCCGCATCACTGAGACAAACTGAAAACAGCCGACGGTGTCAATGCGCCATCTGCTGCTTGTTACGACGTTGTTAATACCTTGGTCTCTACCTCTCCGCTACACCTTCATTAGCCAAAATGTCGTTATCCAAACGGAGAAAAGTAGATAAGGAGTGTAGAATTTTCAAAGAAAAATGGACCACGTCCTATTTATTTACAGACACGTCCTATTTATTTACAGAGATGCACGGAAAACCACAACCACACTTGTGCTTGGTGTGTTTGCAACAAGTTTCGGTATTGAAGGAATATAATATTCAACGCCACTACGGGACTCATAACAGCGAAAAAATATGACGGGTTGCAAGGACAACTGAGAAGAGAAGAGAAGAGATTAACGAATTGCTGGCGGGTCTGAGGAAACAGCAGTCAACTTTCATCCGGAGACGAGAAGTCAGTGAAGCAGCGGTAAAAGCCAGCTACCTAATTGCTAGTGAAATAGCATTAGCATCGAGGCCCTATTTCGACGGTGAGTTTGTTAAATGATGCATGATGAAGGCGGCTGAACTTGTATGTTCCGAGAAGCGACAAGCTTTTGCCAATATTAGCCTGACGAGGAATACTATAGCAGAGAGGATTTATTGCATTTACCGTGGCAATTGACGAGAGCACTGACATCACGGACGTGGCCCAACGGACCTTATTTATTCGAGGAGTTGATGAGACATTGACTGTTACTGAAGAGTTTCTTGAGTTGGTGCTAATGATGGACACCACAACAGCCGAGGACATTTTCGGCTCTGTCGTTGCTGTATTGGACAGAGTTGGAGTGAACTGGTCCCGCGCTGTCAGCCTGACTACAGACGGGGCGTCATCCATGGTCGGAAAGAAAGCAGGTGTCGTGACAAAGTTCAAAGACAAAGTACAAGCCCTTAATGGAGGAGATCGTTTCTGGACATTTCACTGTATTTTGCACCAGGAGGCATTGTGTTGCAAGTCGCTGAAAATGGACCACGTCATGGAGGTGGTTGTTCGCACTGTAAATTTCCAGAGGTCTGAACCATCGTCAGTTTGACAAACTTCTCAGCGACAGCAACATTACCCACAGCCTGCCATACCACACTTTAATGTTAGTCAGCAGCATCAAAACAAAAGTTCTGTGATGGAATTCTACTGTTCATAAACTCCATATATTTTCAGTATGTGTTGTATGTGTATGTATGTTTCATGTATGAAGTTTACAGATTTACAGGACACGTGAACACTTTCTTCATTACAAATTTAGAATCACTCCCCTTAGTTTGTAAAGTGTACGCAGGGATTACATTTAGATTTTATATGCGTATGTGTAAGTGGTTTAAAAAATCCCTTTCTTTAAAAGTCTCATTTAATCTTAAAGTGCATTACTATATTTTTCAGTACAAATTAAAGTTTTGTGCCTTTGTATAATGATTGGGATCAATTGCAATGCATATTTGTGAATGATAAAAGTAAATTCCACATTTGTCTAAGGAAAGCTGAGGTGTTTCATAAAATGTTTTGTAAAAGGATAGTTCATTAAATGTCAATATTTTCCTAATGTTCTTGTGCTTCTTTACACCAAAACAAAGGAAAGACATGATATTTTTGCTATTTTTAGCAGAGTATGGTATAATTTTAATGGTCCGGCCCACTTGACATCTCCCTAGGCCGTATGTGGCCCGCGATGCGAAATGAGTTTGACGCCCCTGCATTAGAGGAATGTGATGGGGCTATAAAAGGAATATTTTTCATTTGTGATTGTAGGATACTTTGAGGCCATACTATAGCCAACAGACAGTTTTAACATGTTTCACCAAAATAAATAATACACCTGTGTAAACACGCAAAATTTCAAATTTTCTCATGGTGAAGTTGAATTTTTTCTTTTGTTGTCTTACAAAGAACGAAAAAAAGGACACTACACATGATTATTTCTTATTGAACATTTCAAATTATTGTCACTTGTTTTTCAGATGAGAGAGAGAGAGACAGGGAGACATATAGAGAGAGAGTCTCGTGTTATTTGTGTATTATTATTATTATTATTATTATTATTATTATTATTATTATTATTATTATTATTATTATTATTATTATTATTTGTGTTTATCATCTCAAAGAAGCACGTCCAAATGTGTATATAAAGAGCAATTCTGTTTTCAAAAGGAGAGTGGCTTACTGAAAGCCACGGAGAATAAAACCATTTCGTGATTCAGGTACGCCTCTATATAACAATTAAGTGGCCCAAACGTGACGCGTGTTTTTTAAGGAATTTTATCTTAATACAGTAAAGTCTCGTTATATCGATATTCAAGGGAGTCCGAAAAAATATCGATATAACCGGGACTATCGATATATCCGACCCTGTTTGCATGTAATTTTCTCTGTGCGTGCATAGAAATAGTATCGATATAACCGGGACTATCGATATATCCGATATCGATATAACGAGACTTTACTGTACATCCCAGTCACCCATTTAAAAAAGTCATGCCCACAACGAAATATTTTCAAAACCGACTGCATATAAATAATGTACACCAGTGGCCACCTAGCATTTGAATTTGCAAAACAAAAAAATGACGTGAGCATCTCTTCTAAACACAGAGAGAACACATTCACATTTCGAGTTATTTTGCTGCTCGTGAATGTTTAAAGTAATGCTTCTCAGTAGTCCATATTGGCACTTTGTCACTGGCTGAATCATCCAAGACGATCTCTCTTTCTCTCTGACTCTCTCACCCCTCCCCCCTGTAATTGACTTGCTGACAAAACACGCACGCGTGGTGATTCATCTACTGTGAGGCCATCATTGCGGCTCCGTCGGGTTGATTTCGTGGGCTGAGTGTTTAGTCGTGGTTCTCTGACGCCCCACGCCACCCCCACCCGCCCCGCACTCATCCCACGTCTCGTCGGAGTAAAAAGCTGCTGCGGTACCAGCGGCCATGCAGCTTCAGCCTCTCGTGTGCCGGTGAGCGGCATCCAGCCAAGGGCGGCTCAAATTCAACAGAGTGACTCCGGCGTCTTTCATGCCGTCATCTAGGGGGTATTGTTACCTTCCAGAGAAATAAAGAGTCGCTTGGCGGAGATTTGGTCGACATGCAAGAGGACGATAACTATTGGCGTGTGACAGGCGGCAACATCTGCAGCTCATAGCAATAAAAGGTAAGAAGGTACGTTTGGCGGGCGTTGCGTCTCTCTGCCTCTTAAAACAACACTCGTTGCTCGATTGGAGCTCACTACTGTGTGTTGTTCCATCGTCCAGTCTCCTACTGAAGATTTCCCGTTTGAAATTTGAGCATTCAAGACGCAGAGACTTGTATGTGCGTGTGACGCCGACAGCCAGTTTGTATCACGCTGATGAGTGGGGTTCAGCTCAGGATGCCTGTGGAGTGCAAATCTGCTCCTCGGAGCCCCAGCCTCGGCAAATATCTGCATAGGAGACTTTCATATGCGTGTTGTCATCTAGGCAAGTTTTGGAAAGGCATAATGTCTCTGTGAGTGTTCAACTTGATTATGAATTTCAATTACAAAATTAAGAATGAACTTGCTTTTCCTTGTCCCGCATTGTGTTTTCGAAATTTAATAGCTGGAGAGATTAGAGTTTGGAAAAAAATCTTCGTTTGCCTGGATTTATTCAAGGCAGCTCTCACCTTCTGTGCTGCTGTTGACGAGGATACATTGGGCTGATCATTAGCCTGTTTGGATCGAGGCTTGTGTTTCAGTTGTTGTCAAACAGCAATCCAGACAATTAAAAGCCCATTTGTTAGTGGAAACTTGATTACTAATTAATCGGCTGGATGGGACCGCAAATCTGTGGGTGACACACTGGGGGATGTCAGACTGCGAGGCACATTGAGAGATTGTACGTCGGACATTTGTGCCTTTGCACTTTCTGACAAATAATACCTCGTCTGGTCTTAGAATCACTGCGTGTCTTTAAAGGACACACCATTATGAAATAAATCAGAACAAAGAATAGTTGGTCATTGAGCACTTTTGTAGCTCCAATCCAGGGACAGTAAATCCATGAATACCACCTGATATACAGTAGTTGTGAAGGGAGCTGAGGTTTCTGAGTCAGTCTATTATCGTCACTTACATATGGAGTGAAATGTGGAGGAGGATCACAGCATGTCAAGTCGACGTCAAAATGAGCCTCATGCCTAGTCAAGTTGAGTCTTTCCCAAGACTTGAAAATCAAAGACTCCAGTTGACTGTAGTCCTATGACCACCCCATCCCCATCTCCTTTCCCATTGTTTTTATCTAAAAAAACAGTTAACAATTATTACTTTCTCAGCCAATGATGCACTTGCAGGTAACATTTTGAGGTAATTTTCATTTCAACTATTCACCATCTGAGACTTATAGTTTCACACATTATATCCTAGTTCACACTTCAACATTACACCAGCATTGTAGGTGAAATCCAATGTTTGATTTGACACTGTGAAAAACATGTTACCTTTATATGTCTATAATTTATTAGATATCAGCTGAGCTCTGCACCTTTGTAGAAATCCTTAAAAGAAGCTCAGCGGAAACATCTGACAGCCAAACTACAGTCCCAAAACCTTTTTTTCTCCCACACACCAGTTCATTCATGTCCACTTCAGACTGGTAGCTATTCGCCGAGTCGGGTGAGGGATTTTTATGTCAACCAGTTTCATCAATTATTTAACAGGATCTTTTATTACATTCTTTATAAATTGCCAACATCTATATAAAGTAAGTACTTCTTTGAATGTTAAAACATGACAATAACAAAAAAACAAAACAAATAACAATGAAATATTTTCCAGTCAGCACTGAGGTAGCCAAGCGTTAGCACGTTGACTTCCCAGTGCAGAGGTACTCGGTTAAATTCCAGCTCCCGCCCCCCCGTGTGGAGTTTGCATGTTCTCACCAGGAGTGCGGGGGTTTTCTCCGCATCATCCGGTTTCTTCCCACATTCCAAAAACATGCATAGCAGGCTGATTGAACACTGTAAATTTTTCCTAGATGTGAGTGTGAGCGTGAATGGTTGTTTGACTTTGTGTGCCATGCGATTGACTGGCAACCGGTTCAGAACGGCAAAATGAACAGCTGCCGCTCAGGAACAATGAAGCTGCTTTAAAATATAAACATGATCATTTTGAAATCATCCTACATACGGTGTCAACACCTTTTCTACTTGCAAATGGCAATGATCAAAAGTTGGTTTGAGCTGGCGTCTCAATGGTCGTTGGTAGAGGCTAGACTGCGTATGGCACGGTGGAAGTGCGGACTCCGCTTGTACGGTCTCCGCTTGCATCTTTTTGCTTTCCACAGATTCACTTGTGTGGTAGTTCTTCAAATGATTAAACCGGTTTATTCTGTTGCCAGTCGAAATACCAGAACCTTCACACTGGCTTCATTATCACCTCGTCGCAGAAGTGTGTGTCATAAAGCAAGTATTGCAATATTATGTGTCTGACCGACAGTCATGGATTGAAACTTTTCATACAATAAATGACTTCTCCTGCTGGAGCACATGAAGGGCATCATGAGATGAAGAACTGCTGAATGTCACTTCAACTAACTGTCGCATTTGCATGGACTAGGGCTTCGGAAGCAACTCCCTTGTCCGGTCTTCTCATTTGGCTGTCTTGGGTGATGGTTAAGCTAATTGACACACTGTATGCAATACAGAGAAGCCTCTTCTGTCACTCATGTTGAGTTGTATTGAAGGTCTTTAGCTATTTTCATTTAATTCTATGTGTTGCAAATTGATGTAAAACTCATTGTGGAGCGTGAGCGCAGTGAGCAATCACATGCAAGAGCCGCATTGACATTTGAAGTTCAATATTGATGACTGATATGAATCCTAACTTCTATATAAAATAGTTCAAATACATTACATGTATTATGTCAAGCTGGTGTCCCTCCACATTTACCATAGCAACAAAGCCTCAGTGTAACTTGAGTTCAGCCTTGTGCCTAGACTTGTGTGTACACTTCCTCCCTGCCACTGTTAGAAGTGTCTTACTGCTCCATCTGTTCAGCTATTGTCGCATTGCCACTCTCTCAAATTTTCAGTTAAGAGGCCTGAAATGGAGAGGCAAATGGCGTGGTCTCATCTCTTAAGGCGGGTGGCATTGCTTGTTGGATGCATGGTTTTAAATTGGTTGTCTGTCATTGTAAACCTTTTCTTCTTTAAAAAAAAAATCTGTCGAAAAGTACCCAGATTTAAAAAGTTACAATCCTCATTTGAATAAACATCAACACAAAACAAACTACTTATTGTTATGGTGACACAGATGGTAAATGTAAACAGAGGCAACATAAGCAACTGACATTCCAAATAACAAATATTAGACATATAACCTCAGTAAATATAAAAAGCAATTTTTAGATTGTAATTTGATTGATTGTGGAGGCAAAAAAAGCCATTTTAAGGGACCTAGTCCTGTGTGGAAAACATTCTTGTCTGTCTTGTTAAAATCGCCACTGGAATATGATTACATCCAGAACTGTTCAATCACCTTGATAGAGCCTGTTTTACAAAATGAAGTTGGCCGAAAGATCTCAAAAAGCCACTTTGATCCAAAGAAATTGAAGAACAAATAAGAAATAAAGCAATTGGCACATTAGTCAGGAAAGTGTTACATTCTGGACCATTATCCAGAAAATGGGAAAGCACAGCACAGTGGGGAACCTTCACAGACGTTTCTAGCCTACGGGAATCTACCCCAAGAGCACAACGACGACTCACACAAGAAGTCAAAGAGAAACCCAGGACAACATCAAATGTAGGCCTCCCAGCCTCAGTTAAGTTTAGCATTGATGACTCAACAATGAGAGAGATATTGAGCAAGGAAGAGATCCAAGGTGAAAACCACAGTTAAAAATAAGAGCATAAAAGCTCGTCCATTTTTTGGAAAACATATGATAACTAAGTAATTTGGGAGCATATTCTATTGTCCAGAAGTATCCTTTTCTTTCTTTTTTTGGGAGAGGGGTGTTGTGGTGGTGTGTCTCCTGACATCTCACATAAATGCAAGATACATTTTCTGAAAAAGAATATCACGCCATCAGTTAACCTCTGAGTATTTGTCATTTTAAGCCAGTTCCTGGACTGTCTAACGGCACGGATCCTCTGACTCAAATTTGCATTTTAAACCAAACGCTTCCCACCAGGGCCAAATTCATCAGTGTGCAGCAATGGTGAATTTGTGCCCCTCAGTGATTAATTATGTCTCCTGTGTAACTTGAGATGGAGATCCTAGTAACAGATGTTTATTCATTTCACTCTTTCTGTGGCCCTCCAAATGATAATAGTTGTCTCAGTTAATAATGTGCTACACAAAAACAGAAATACAAATGAAATACAAATATGAAAACAGATGAAAGGAAATGTCGTGTATTTTCTCTGCTAGCAGTTTACTAACAAATAGCACTAAAAGGACTATTATGACCAAGGAGCAAAATACGCTTGAGGGAGATGTTGCCTAACATGACCAAGGAACAATTGATGAATCAAGAAAGAAGATACACAATGTTAAATAGTGCCGAGGGTGCTGCTGAAGAATGCATCGCCATCCTTAAAGGGGATATTTAGTTTTGTGACTACAAAAAATTAAAATAATTTGTGTAATCCTTGCTTGGATATCTAGGGCAGAACCCGATGACTGTGTCTGTGAGTGGTTTTGCATGAAAACAATGTTTTTGGATATGTAGGGATGGATCGTACAATTCTCTGAGTAGTGAGAGCCACTAATATGAATAGCTAATATGAAATTAACTTCAATAACATCCATGTTACAGTAAGAAACAAGAACTTTCTTGATAACCAGTGTTTTGAATCCTGACAAGTTGAGATCATAGTTGAAAAGAAAAACAAAATGGCTATTACAATCACTGACATGCACTGTCAGGTGAATATTGAGGTGAATCAACATGGATGAGATGCGATTGGATTAAACTTTTGGGTGACTGAATTTATATTTCAGCAAGTCCCTTTCCAATCATGGCCTTTGTGATGGTTTCACAAAGAAAATTGAGAGACTGACTGCGTTACTTTAGGTGTCAGCAAGTCAGAATAATTAATACCTGAAGTTGCAATAATTTAATACACGGCAGGAAACAACACCACAGTAACAACATTATGCCCTTCCTGTACAAACGATGAGAAGGTTTCTTCAGTCGTCATCTGTACAAAAGTGAAGGTTTCGGACGTTTCGCCTCCTATCCAAGAGGCTTCGTCAGCGAACTAAAGTCTGACTGGTCGTATCGGCCCCATTTATATATCCCTAATGTCCAGACCTGGTGGCGCCGGACACAGCTATGATAGGTCCCTACTCTCAGGTTGGGGGGGGGCGCGGGACCCCCCCCCTGTGGCCCCACTGATTGTTCCTACATTCCTGACTAACGATTGGCCTATTACACCCACTCCCCCCGGTATCACCTCATCAGCATAACGACCCTCATCAGCATTGCGAAAGTTGCCTAACCTGTTTTGCCTGAGCAGGCTATTGTATGAACGATCCAAATTGAACCTCACACCACCAGACCGGTTTAATGAAGGATTTTGTTGTTTTATAAGAAACGCCTCTTTTACCCCCCTTTCAAACCATCTATGTTCTTTCGCTAAGATTTTAACCTCATTGTCGTCAAATGAGTGGTTAGTAGCTTTTAGGTGCAAATGTACTGCCGATTGAGGCCCACTAGTATTATCCCTGCGATGTTGATAAAGTCTTTTTTTGAGAATTTGTTGAGTCTCCCCAATGTACTGCTCTTTACAATTTTCATTCTTACAATGTATGGAATAAACTACATTACTTTGTTTTTCATTTGGTAGCCTATCTTTTGGATGCACTAATTTTTGCCTTAACGTGTTTATCGGTTTGAAATAAGTAGGAATTTTATGTTGCCAAAGGACTCTTTGTAATTTTTCAGAAACTCCTGCAATGTACGGTACTGCTACTCCTCTCCTTTTAGAATCTTGAGAATTATTGGTTTCGTTCGCTATTCTTTCTTTCTGACATTTGTTGAATGACCACTGAGGGTACCTACAGTTAGTGAGTGCTCTCCTGATATGTTTTGACTCCTTTTCTCTACCTTCAGTGCTAGTTGGTATTAGTTTAGCCCTATGCTGGAGGGTTCTGATAACTCCTAGTTTATGTTGTAAAGGGTGGTTAGAGTCAAAAAGTAAGTATTGGTCAGTGTGCGTAGCCTTCCTAAAGACTTCTGTTTTTAGCGCTCTGTCCTCTTTTATAATTACTTTACAATCCAAGAAGGCTAGTTGGTTCTCTTGAATGTCCTCACGAGTAAATTTAATGTTGAAGTCTACAGAGTTGAGATGATCTGTGAAGGATTGAATTTCTTGTTTCTCAATTATGACAAAAGTATCGTCCACATATCTAAACCAGTGTCTAGGTTTTGTCCCTGGGAAGGATGTGAGGGCCTGTTTCTCCATCTCTTCCATGTAAAGATTAGCCACTATGGGTGAAACTGGTGAGCCCATAGCACAACCATGGATTTGTTTATAAAATTTTTCCCGAAATTGAAAATACGTAGTATTAAGGCAGATTTCTAATAATTGGCAGATGTGATCCGGTTTCAGTTTGGTTCTTTCATGCAGAGAAACATCCGCCAGCAGCCTCGTCCTCACCACTGAGACTGCTGCTGGGGTTGGGACAGATGTAAAGAGAGAAATCACATCGTATGATGCCAAAGTTTCCTCAGGTTCCAATATGAGGTCTTTGATCCTCTCTACAAACCCTGTGGTGTTCTCTACGTGGTATTCTGTGTTACCAACCAACGGAGCTAAAATAGTTTTTAAATATTTGGCTACATTGTATGTAGAGGAGTCAATGCTACAAACAATGGGTCGGAGGGGGAACCCTTCTTTATGTATTTTTGGCAGGCCATAGATACATGGCGTGGCCTCTCCCGGGTATAATCTAAAATACATCTGTTTGTCTATATGTTTTCCTTTCTCTAGCTTTTGGAGACAGTCAATCATTTCTTTCTTGTATCTATTGGAAGGGTCCCTTTTTAGTTGCTCATACGTGTTAGAATCACTGATTAACCTATTTATTTTGTCTTCATAATCCAATGTGTTGAGCAGCACTGTGCATCTGCCCTTGTCTGCTGGCAAAATAGTAATATTTTTGTCTTTTTGTAGAGTAGTTAACGCCTTTCTCTCTTCTAATGTTATGTTGGACGGAGGAAGTTTGGCACTACTGAGAAGAGCTGATATTTTAATGCGTAGATCATCTGCCTCTGCATACGAAAGTTTGTTATTTTTAATAGCCGATTCAGTAGCTGTGATATAAACTATTGTAGGTATAGTTTTAGGAGTCACTGAGAAATTTAAACCTTTGGTAAGTACCGCCTTTTCTGTCTCTGAGAGATCTCTGTCTGACAAATTTTTGATCCAATTCTCCCTTGCAAACTGTTCATACCTAATTTTACGCGTGTTTACCAGTTGCTGAGATTGTTTCAGTAAAAGTAATTTTTGAAATTTACCCTTTTGTCTCTCTTTGGTTTTGCTGTGGTGCCTCATATTACCGGATTTAGTAAATTCACACACTTCCTGATAGATTTTGTGGGTAAGATTAGTTTGTAATCGCTGATAATAAGTTTCTATTTCTGACTGTTTGTTTTTTATCTCTATGTTAAGTCTCCTAATTCGCAAATTTAGAATTTTCCTGGTATAATTTTGTTGCATTTTATCGGCTAAGTATCCGGGTTCCAGGGGTGCTTGCTTCAAGCATTTAGGAATTAACCGGCTCTGTCTACATCTAAGATTGAACATAGATGGTTTGAAAGGGGGGTAAAAGAGGCGATTCTTATAAAACAACAAAATCCTTCATTAAACCGGTCTGGTGGTGTGAGGTTCAATTTGGATCGTTCATACAATAGCCTGCTCAGGCAAAACAGGTTAGGCAACTTTCGCAATGCTGATGAGGGTCGTTATGCTGATGAGGTGATACCGGGGGGAGTGGGTGTAATAGGCCAATCGTTAGTCAGGAATGTAGGAACAATCAGTGGGGCCACAGGGGGGGGGTTCCGCGCCCCCCCAACCTGAGAGTAGGGACCTATCATAGCTGTGTCCGGCGCCACCAGGTCTGGACATTAGGGATATATAAATGGGGCCGATACGACCAGTCAGACTTTAGTTCGCTGACGAAGCCTCTTGGATAGGAGGCGAAACGTCCGAAACCTTCACTTTTGTACAGATGACGGCTGAAGAAACCTTCTCATCGATGGACCACTCCTGTACGACTGAGAGCTTACACAGACGCCTTCCTGTACAAAATAACTGTCAGAAAGTGTTAATTTTACCAGCAGTCAAAATGCCTCTTTTTTTAATGGCCTTTGTGAAGAAACACCTATGAATCCTGCAGAAAACACCACAAGTGATTTATTCTATCAAAAAAATGTTCAACTGTGATGCTAACATTTGAAATTATGAAAGGATGTGTATCGCTGTACCTCAAGTACAGTATATCCATCCATCCATCCATCCATCCATCCATCCATCCATCCATCCATCCATCCATCCATCCATCCATCCATCACATGAAGTGGGGCCACCTATAAATGAATCACTTTTTCTCCCGAGTCTGCCTCGGCCTTGATGATCAGTTATAGAGAGGAGATCTGAGCTTGCCGAAGATTAATACCACGGGACATTGCCTTCTGCCACCGATTACATGAACTCAAACTAAGACTTGACCCTGGGTGTGCCCGTGTCACAAAGCCATATGGACACTACATTTCATGTCATTAGCAATGTTGCCATTCTGGGTGTCCAGTCAACATGGATGGCTCCACCCCTTCTCATGCACACTGAACATTATATGAGACTCTAACTATCATAAATAGTTTGTCACCCTACCACAGTGTAAATATTGACATTTTATAAACACCGCCCTCTTAAGTAATAATCAACCTTTAGTGCCTCATATTAAGCAGAGTTTGCTTGAAAGGAATCAAAATCGATCTTAAATCCACCATGTTTCAATCATAACTCATTTGTTGATAAAATAAATAATGCCACACTGCTAGGAGGGTGAAGTTTTTGTAGACACAGTGGTGAAGTTAAAAATTGTTTGTTTTTGTCCTCTTTTATGGGCATGAACACAGCCCACTTGCTTGGCTGCCAATCGAAGTTTTTCTTCAGGTTGCCATAAAATTGGAGTGCGAGAGACACACAGGGCTATGACATGTTGGAAAGAAAAACCGATGAGACAAATGACCCTATTTTGGTAGACTGGCATCTGTGCATTTGGCGTAAAAACAGACCCAATTTAGTCCAATCTAACATGTTTGGGGCTGTGTTGTGACTGTCTGGGTTTTACTTACGCACGAAGCAGCCTTAACTGCTTGCACCGGGCGTAAAAAATAACAACAAAAACACGGGTGCAATGCCTTATTCTTGCCAGGGCAACAGTCCTCATTTTCTTCAAAAGATGACCCTGCGTCTTATATGCAGGTGCGCCTTATATGTGAAGTAATATTGAGCCGCAACAGGTCTCACAGCTTCTGTCGGCAGCCACGACTCCATTTCCCCCTGTAGAAAAAGTCGTGCGAAATCCATGTTGGAATATGTAAAACGTAACCCCAGCTTCTACTGTAGTGCCTTATAATGTGGCGTGCTTTTGATATGGAAAATATTTGTAAACATGTTGTTCATTGAAGGTGCGCTTTATAATCCGGTGCGCTTTATAATCCGGTGTGTTTTATATATGGAACGGTTGCAAATACACCATTCATTGGGGGTGCTCCTTATAGTCTGGTGCACTTTGTAGTCTGGAAAATACGCTAAATACAATAACATCAACCACACATGTCAGTCTTCCAACACCTCTGTCAAATTTACACTAAATCACATTATACCACAGACGGAAGAACTTCAAAATGCTTTGAGCAGTCATACAATTATTTTTTGTTTTATGTACTAAATTGTCAGGTGCGCTGGGCGCATGTCAAAGGAAATGTCCAGGGTGATAAACCAAATCCCCAAAGAAGCGTATCAAGGTTTGCATTGGCACAAAAATCCAGAAAAAGTTTTTACATTTGGCTACAGCTGTGCCTCTACAACTGTAGAGCGCCGTGAGTTCAGTGAATCAATAAGCTATTTTCTGACCCGCTTATCCTCACAAGGATTGTTGAGCATGGTGGAGCTTATCCCAGCTGTCTTCGGGCAGCAGGCGAGGGACACTCTGAACTGGTTACCTGCCAATTGAGGGCATACATCCATTAATTCTCACTCACTCACTCTCACACCGAGGGACAATTTAGAGTTGAAAAAAAATCGTTTGGAATTGTGTTTTTGTTGGGGTAATTCACTGTACGAACATCTTTAAACATCGCTTTATAATCTTTGTTTACGTTTTGGACTTCCTGATACGTCATATCCTGCCTCCCCTGACATGATGTCGCATCTACATTACGTCACATCCTATCGCGTCACACCCTGTGCGCCATATAAATGCTCTCCCATTCCATCTCTCTCTCCATGCTTCCTCCTCAGCCGACACCACGATGTCTCCGCTATCATCAAGATTAAACTAACTTATTCTGTCCCACACCTGTCTTCCTGCTGATTTAACCATCATCTGCCATCAACGCCCATAGAAGCAATGAACCAGGGATCAAAATAAACCCATTAGTTTTTTTTTGTCTTTTTTTCCGGGAGTACCAATCTCTTACAAAAGTAATGAAACACCAAACATTTGGCTGTTTGCTATAAAAGCTTTAGTGTTGGACAAATTAAGTTCACCTGTAAAATATATATTATACTTCATTTCTAGTTCATCCTGAAGTTAAATGTCGAAAACAAACAGTAGAAGCCTAAAACAAACAGAAGTCTGAAAATCAGACTAACTCTATTCCGCTGACATCATTGTCTTTATCAACTTTGACTCACTTGTACAGTGGATGCAACTTTCCAGCTTTGAGATTTCAGTGCGAAATAGGACTACGATAGCTCTTTGTGAATTGCAGCAAAGAATAAGCTTTCATTCGGAGATGAGAGGGAAAAAACACACACCCTCACTGAGATTTAAATTTGACTTAATCCTGCATGTGCAAATTGTCTTTCATGGATCTTGCATAATAACAGAAGGCAATGTGTTAGTTTGACATAACAGAAAAAATTGCCGTGATATTTATTTCAATCAGTTCTGAACTGTGCGTCCAACTATTACCAACACAATCTGTTGTTCTTCACCGTACAAAGGGCTGAATAATTCACATATTGGTACCATGGTATACCTAAGGTTCTTATGACTACAGAAGTACAAAAGTACCAGAAAGAAAGTGTGTTTATCGGGGGATAATGGGGGTATCTTTAGTTGAAATTGTTGCCATGGAGATGCTTACCGAAAGTTTCTAGTGATTGTAACAAAAATCCGGCTCAGAGACAATTCTTAATTTTGGATTTATTGCTCCATGTCATTCATATCTGAGATGGGGGAGATTCATCTGAGCCCTGCAGTATGTAATTGTTATACTTTAATCTTCTTTTCCTTTCGGCTTTTCCCGTCAGAGGTCGCCACAGCGAATCAGTGACCACCATGTCCTCTTTGACAACATCCATAAACCTCCTCTTTGGTCTTCCTCTCGGTCTCCTGACTGGCAGTTCAAGGCTCAGCCTCCTTCTCCCGATATAGTGACTCTCTCTCCTCTGGAAATGTCCAAACCATCTCAGTCTGGCCTCTCTGACTTTCTCTACAAAGCCTCTAATATGAGTTGTCCCTCTGATATACTCTTTCCAGATCCTATCCAACCTGGTCACTCCCAAAGAAAACCTCAACATCTTCAGCTCTGCTACACCCAGCTCTGCTTCCTGACTTTTCTTCAGTGGCTGTCTGTCTCCAGTCCAAACATCATGGCTGATCTCACCACCATTTTATACACCTTTCCCTTCATACTAGCTGAAACCCTTCTATAACACATCACACCTGACATTTTTCTCCAGCCGTTATTATACTTCTATCACACATTACACCTAACCTTTTTCTCCAGCCGTTATTATGCTTTAATAGTAGAATACATGTATACAGCAGCCCAGGGCTCGATGTCACACTATGAGAATAGTTTTGCAATTAATACAGTGCTGTGAAGTAGTATTTGTGCCCCTCCCCGATTTCTGTGTTCTTTGCTGATTTATCACATTTGTTTCAGGGTTTCAGTTCATCAAATCATTTTTCATATCACACAGAGACTACCCAAAGAAGTATAAATGCAGTTTCTAAATTCCAATTGAATTTATTAATGCAAACCACTGTCAGGGCCATTATCCTCAAATAAAGAAAATTGGGAACAGTTTTAAGCATTCCTCGGAGTGGTCAACCATCTCTAAAATGACTTCAAGAGTGCAATGGCTACTTATCCAGAAAGTCCGTCTGTCCGTCCGTCCCCCCTGCCTCCGTCCGTCCGTCCCCTAACCCCTCCCTCTCTCCCTCACTCCTTCCCCACCTCCCGACCTCCCTCCGTTCGTCCGTCCGTCCCTCCATACCTCCGTCCCTCCCTCCGTCCGTCCCTCTGTCCGTCCCTCCGTCCAGCACTCCCGCCCCCCCCCCCCCCCCCCCTGGCCCATCTATCTATCTATCTATCTATCTATCTATCTATCTATCTATCTATCTATCTATCTATCTATCTATCTATCTATCTATCTATCTAAAAATGAAACCTCATGCCTCAACTCTCTCCTCTTCTCAATCATTGAAGACAGCCAAAGCCGCAGGCTCCTTTTTGTGGCTGGCCCACACTGATAAAGAAAAACTGTGGTTTGTGTTTAAAATAAATCTTAGATCTTAAATAGTCATGTGCGCTGTGTGTTTTCTAAGGCATTCATAATAACTGACACCTTCCATTGACGTTCACCCAAACCTTAAGGGTCACACGGAATTCCTTTAGATCATATTGTACTGCCCTTCTAGGGAGTGTTAGCCAGTGATAAGCGGGATGTTAAGCTGTCGGGTTGTGACCATATCGATAATTCAGGCAGGGAAATAATTTCTAAGCTATCCTTCACCTTCACTGACCTCATATGTCCTTGTTTCTATTCCTAGTGAGAGTAAACCTGTGCACAAGGCTTTTGCATAATTCACAGCAGAAGTGGGGCCAGCTGCTGTGCAAGATAGGCAATTCACCGAGATGCTCCTGTCCATCTCGGGAGACTTCAGCAGGAAATTTTGAATGACTTGTGGACATCATGGAGGAAGTTCTGCTAGTATATCCAGACTTGGTTGCTAAACACTTGAGCAGTCAGAGTAACTGAAAGTCACGTTTGGAAATATTACTGCTTGCATTATTACTTTCACACAAAGTCTCAACATTTGGCACACCTGGATGATATCATGAAATCTGCATCCATATCTTAAATATTTTTTTACTGTACTAATTGAAGTGACACTGAGTTTTCTCCCTTGGCGGAAAAAAACTAAACATTTCTGATACATCATAAAAAAAGAAAACAAAGAAGAAAAATCATTAATGGAATCATCAATAACAAATGACCCCTATTCGCTATGTGCAGGTGAATTGGACCAAGCTGGCTTACGCTAAAGTTAGCATTCTTCAATCCTGTTCCTCAAGGGCCAGTTTCCATGTGTTTTCATTTCTCCCAGCTGCAACACATTTGATTTAAATCATCAGATAATCAGCAGGGTCTGCAGAAGCTGAATAACGATCCTGGTCGTTTAAATCAGGTGTGTTGCAGCAGGGAGAGATAGACCGCATGCGGAATATCTGCCCTGAGGAACAGCACTGAAGAACCCTGGCTCGAGGTAATGCCCAATTATGGCTCGCCTGCTTTCTTGGTTTGGTCCTGTGACATTTGCAAGCTGAGCCCTCAGGCACAATGATGTGATTTTCATTTGATAGTAAGTGGCAAAATGGCCTCTCACCAAGATGGAGAACAACAAGTTGATTTTGCTTAAAAATGATCAGTGTCAAAATAGAAACACATACAATACTCCCCACCACTGCCAGTTTAACTCATTAACTACCAGACGATGAGCAAAAATGTGTCCACTCCAGTGCCAGGGTTTTTGTCATTTTCACTCAAATTGCAGGACCCACAGAATAGTGAGTTTGAGAACTGCATAAACATTCAATACAGCGTTAGAAAAGTTAGACTCTCTTCTTTCATCAGACAAAAACAGTTAATTCTTAATTAGTTTGGTCTGGAGTTATCTGAGCTTGAAAAGGTGGCGCCTGTACAAAATGCAATACAATACATAATGATTCATATGACGCCGAAGCTGTAACAAAGCGTTAACAAATGCTGCCCCCTCATGGAAGGGAAACATTATTGCCAGAGGTCTGACCAGCGCTTTCTCAGCACCCAAGCATGGAAAAAAAACAAAATCGAACAAATTCGGGAATGGCGCTCTACGTCACACATTTAATTCCCGAAGAAATTTGGGAGTGGCAGCGAATGAGTTAAAAAAATGGTATGGGATTTGAAGGTGGGAAGAGAATCGATGTTACGAATGTTGGGAGGAAGTTAGTTCCAGAGTTTGGGGGCAGAGCAGCTAAAAGCTCTGTCCCCCATCGTGCTGAGACGGGCAGGGAGGGGGGCACACAGAGGTGGAGGGAGGAAGAGGACCTGAGGGCACGAGAGGAAATAGAAATTTGAAGAAGGTCAGATAGGTATGGGGCCAACTTTATGGATAGCTTTAAATGAATAACGAAGAATTTTAAAGTTGATAGTTCTATATTTGACCAGGAGCCAGTGGAGCTCTTGGAGGTTGGAGGTCTCATCTCATCTCATTTTCCGTACCGCTTATTCCTCATTAGGGTCGCGGGGGTTTCTGGAGCCAATCCCAGCTGTCTTCGAGCACGAGGCGGGGGACACCCTGAATTGGTTGACAGCCAATCGCAGGGCACACAAAGACATACAACAGTCACTCTCACACTCACACCTAGGGACAATTTGGAGTGGTCAATCTGCCTGCCATGCATGTTTTTGGAGTGTGGGAGGAAACCGGAGGACCCGGAGAAAACCCACGCAGGTCCGGGGAGAACATGCAAACTCCACACAGGGAGGCCGGACCGGAACGCGAACCGGCGACCTCTGCACTGTGAAGCCGGTGTGCTAACCACTCGACTACCGGGCCGCCCGAGGTTGGAGGTGATGTGGTGAAAGGATGTGGTTCTGGTGAGGATCCGGGCTGAAGAATTCTGGACTAGTAATAGTCTCCATGATAGTTCTGAAAGTGTGTGTGTGTGTGTGTGTGTGTGTGTGTGTGCGTGCATGTGTGCGTGTGTGTGTGTGTGTGTGTGTGTGTGTGTGTGTGTGTGTGTGTGTGTGTGTGTGTGTGTGTGTGTGTGTGTGTGTGTGAGAGAGAGAGATCCCCGTTCATACACTGAGCTGAGTACGGTCTCATTAGTATGGGTGTCAGCGTCTCTCCTTCAGCTGAACCTGCCATGCCACTACTGTAGTAGAGCTGCTTGCCGAACTGCCGCAATGTCCCTGGATGGCTGGTGAGAGACTGCCGCTGCTGTTTCCTCCCAAGAATGTGTGAAATGTCCTAGTTGTATTGAAGGAGATGTTTGAATGTAAGATGACTCAAGATTCATATATTTTATGCATAACAGGCCAAAATGAGCCGTGACATGGTTGAAGTTTGATATTGTTTAATACTTTGCATGCACTTGGTTTTGAGAAGCAGAGGCCTATGAAAACAAGGTCATTTGATTTTGTTGGTTCGTTAGCCACGATTGAAGTACTTCCCGTTTTGTGATTGCTACATTCCCATACAAAATTGAGTGATGGTGAAAAGACATCTGTGTCTTGTGCAAAGCTAAAAGTTGTCATCCCTTACCAACCTTAGAACGGTTGCACAATAAACAGAACTTTCAGAACTAGAACTGTACTGTGTTTGGGCACATTTTGTCAAGGATCCCAGATTTTACGCAATCAGTAAGACACAGCTTCAGTACAAAGTTCCTCCAGTGGGACCTGGCGCTGCGGTAGTCAACCTTTTTTCCGTCGACGATCTGCTGAATTTCAACAAAGCCAACACATGATGACTGTTTTTTAGTACTGTTGTCTGCCATTGGAATCTTTGTGTCTCTGCCCCTATAACTGAAATTGACACGAAGGTCCGCCTGTTACATTCAAGTGTCTGGAAATTACTTGCATTAAAATACTCATTTCAAATGCTCACATATGATACAGTACACTCAAATTTTTTCATTGGGAAGGGAAGTGCACAATGTGCTCGATAAGATAAGACAACCTTTATTATTCTCACAATGGAGAACTAAAGATGAAGAACTGGCTGGACTGATGGTTGGACAGATGTCTAATCTCATCATTGTAACCTCACTCCATGTCTGTTCCAGTAACATCGTCACACACTGCAAAATAAGATTTTATTTTGTGCAACTAGGCGGCAGGGTAGTCGACTGGTTTGCACATAGGCCTCACAGTGCGAAGATGCAGGGCTTGATTCCAACTCCGGCTGTCGTGTGTTGAATTTACAAATTCTCACCACACCTGTGTGGTTCGATGAGAAGGTTTCTTCAGCCGTCATCTGTACAAAAGTGAAGGTTTCGGACGTTTCGCCTCCTATCCAAGAGGCTTCGTCAGCGAACTAAAGTCTGACTGGTCGTATCGGCCCCATTTATATATCCCTAATGTCCAGACCTGGTGGCGCCGAACACAGCTATGATAGGTCCCTACTCTCAGGTTGGGGGGGGGGGGGCGCGGGACCCCTCCCTGTGGCCCCACTGATTGTTCCTACATTCCTGACTAACGACTGGCCTATTATCCCCACTCCCCCCGGTATCACCTCATCAGCATAACGACCCTCATCAGCATTGCGAAAGTTGCCTAACCTGTTTTGCCTGAGCAGGCTATTGTATGAACGATCCAAATTGAACCTCACCCCACCAGACGGGTTTAATGAAGGATTTTGTTGTTTTATAAGAATCGCCTCTGAAGTGTAGACTTCAACATTAAATTTACTCGTGAGGACATTCAAGAGAACCAACTGGCCTTCTTGGATTGTAAAGTAATTATAAAAGAGGGCAGAGCGCTAAAAACAGAAGTCTTTAGGAAGGCTACGCACACTGACCAATACTTACTTTTTGACTCTAACCACCCTTTACAACATAAACTAGGAGCAGATGATCTACGCATTAAAATATCAGCTCTTCTCAGTAGTGCCAAACTTCCTCCATCCAACATAACATTAGAAGAGAGAAAGGCGTTAACTACTCTACAAAAAGACAAAAATATTACTATTTTGCCAGCAGACAAGGGCAGATGCACAGTGCTGCTCAACACATTGGATTATGAAGACAAAATAAATAGGTTAATCAGTGATTCTAACACGTATGAGCAACTAAAAAGGGACCCTTCCAATAGATACAAGAAAGAAATGATTGACTGTCTCCAAAAGCTAGAGAAAGGAAAACATATAGACAAACAGATGTATTTTAGATTATACCCGGGAGAGGCCACGCCATGTATCTATGGCCTGCCAAAAATACATAAAGAAGGGTTCCCCCTCCGACCCATTGTTTGTAGCATTGACTCCTCTACATACAATGTAGCCAAATATTTAAAAACTATTTTAGCTCCGTTGGTTGGTAACACAGAATATCACGTAGAGAACACCACAGGGTTTGTAGAGAGGATCAAAGACCTCATATTGGAACCTGAGGAAACTTTGGCATCATACGATGTGACTTCTCTCTTTACATCTGTCCCAACCCCAGCAGCAGTCTCAGTGGTGAGGACGAGGCTGCTGGCGGATGTTTCTCTGCATGAAAGAACCAAACTGAAACCGGATCACATCTGCCAATTATTAGAAATCTGCCTTAATACTACGTATTTTCAATTTCGGGAAAAATTTTATAAACAAATCCATGGTTGTGCTATGGGCTCACCAGTTTCACCCATAGTGGCTAATCTTTACATGGAAGAGATGGAGAAACAGGCCCTCACATCCTTCCCAGGGACAAAACCTAGACACTGGTTTAGATATGTGGACGATACTTTTGTCATAATTAAGAAACAAGAAATTCAATCCTTCACAGATCATCTCAACTCTGTAGACTTCAACATTAAATTTACTCGTGAGGACATTCAAGAGAACCAACTAGCCTTCTTGGATTGTAAAGTAATTATAAAAGAGGACAGAGCGCTAAAAACAGAAGTCTTTAGGAAGGCTACGCACACTGACCAATACTTACTTTTTGACTCTAACCACCCTTTACAACATAAACTAGGAGTTATCAGAACCCTCCAGCATAGGGCTAAACTAATACCAACTAGCACTGAAGGTAGAGAAAAGGAGTCAAAACATATCAGGAGAGCACTCACTAACTGTGGGTACCCTCAGTGGTCATTCAACAAATGTCAGAAAGAAAGAATAGCGAACGAAACCAATAATTCTCAAGATTCTAAAAGGAGAGGAGTAGCAGTACCGTACATTGCAGGAGTTTCTGAAAAATTACAAAGAGTCCTTTGGCAACATAAAATTCCTACTTATTTCAAACCGATAAACACGTTAAGGCAAAAATTAGTGCATCCAAAAGATAGGCTACCAAATGAAAAACAAAGTAATGTTGTTTATTCCATACATTGTAAGAATGAAAATTGTAAAGAGCAGTACATTGGGGAGACTCAACAAATTCTCAAAAAAAGACTTTATCAACATCGCAGGGATAACACTAGTGGGCCTCAATCGGCAGTACATTTGCACCTAAAAGCTAGCAACCACTCATTTGACGACAATGAGGTTAAAATCTTAGCGAAAGAACATAGATGGTTTGAAAGGGGGGTAAAAGAGGCGATTCTTATAAAACAACAAAATCCTTCATTAAACCGGTCTGGTGGGGTGAGGTTCAATTTGGATCGTTCATACAATAGCCTGCTCAGGCAAAACAGGTTAGGCAACTTTCGCAATGCTGATGAGGGTCGTTATGCTGATGAGGTGATACCGGGGGGAGTGGGGGTAATAGGCCAGTCGTTAGTCAGGAATGTAGGAACAATCAGTGGGGCCACAGGGAGGGGTCCCGCGCCCCCCCAACCTGAGAGTAGGGACCTATCATAGCTGTGTTCGGCGCCACCAGGTCTGGACATTAGGGATATATAAATGGGGCCGATACGACCAGTCAGACTTTAGTTCGCTGACGAAGCCTCTTGGATAGGAGGCGAAAACGTCCGAAACCTTCACTTTTGTACAGATGACGGCTGAAGAAACCTTCTCATCGATGGACCACTCCTGTACGACTGAGAGCTTACACAGACGCACACCTGTGTGGGTTTTCTCCCAGTACTCTGTTTCCTTTCACATTCTCAAAACATGCGTGGCAGGTTCACGGAACACTCAAAATTGTCCCGAGGTGTGCATGTAAGCGTGAAGGGTTGTTTGTCTCTGTGTGCCCTGCGATTGTTCCCCGCTTACCGCCCGAAGACAGCTCGGATGGGCTCCAGCACTCCCCGTGACCCCCGTGAGGATAAGTGGATTAGAAACTGGGTGGATGGATAGATGTGGACAAACAGTTCACAATATGAAATTGTGTTAATGAGTTAACCCCTTTTTGGGCTGATGCTCAAAGCATGTGAGTAAATGGGTAAAAGGAGTATAGGAGTATGGAGATCTGCGCGTTCAATGACATAAGCCTTTTGTCACTCCCGCAGGCCCTGGGATAAACTCTACACAATATGTTGCCATGTCATCACTCTTGGCTTTCATTCATTCGGCCATCAGCTGCATGACAGGAAGATAAAACGTCAGTGCCTTTGCAAAGTCACCTGATTATGCAATGTTCCCTTTGTAGCTTTCACAGCATCAGCTCCCCGAGTCATGCTTTGCTAGCTTCCGAAGGCCACGCAGCACAAAGGTTTGGGGGCATGAAACTAGCAGAGGAATTGATGGAATAAACACATGCACGGAGCTCAGCTTTGCCGTGCTTTGATTGCTGGGACCCCGCTGCGTATTTTGACCTCTTCTGCTAAATCTGACTTCAAGACACCGTCTTATTGTGATTTCGCAGCCTCCTTCCCTAACCTCCCACCTGCTCCATGTTACACTCGCAGCAGGGCTGGGAATTTTTCTCGGCACGACTCATAGACACTGACACACATCTATTTTGTTCGTCATGTGCTCACAATGAGTCATTTTGACATATTATCCATGTCCTCCAGGTACAGTGGGACCTCGTCTTACGAACCCCATGGCTTACGAACTTTTCGGTTTACGAATATTACATTTAAAATTTTACCTTGGCATACGAACTATTTTTCGGGATACACACGGAGCTGCCACAATGAGTGATGTGTCGTTCACGAACGAGCCCGTTCTCCTAACAAGAAAATGGTCGGCAATGTTTTTGTCCTCTATTCCCCACCCCCAGTCTTCGGTTAAAGCCATGTGATTGGTCAAGAACGTAGCAGTGGGGGATGGGGTTACAGACAAAGAGAGTGTGAGGCCATTCTCCAAAAAAACAAAATGGCATCTTCGTTAAAGCCACGTGATTGGTCAAGAACCCAGCGGGGGGGTGGGGGAGTGGGGGGGGTGGGGGGTTAAACATTAAAGAGACAGGCAGACAGAGAGAGCGAGAGAAAAAACACACACACACGAAAGGGAGATGACAGAGTTTTAAACCAAAAAACAAAAGTGAAAAATAAAAGAAAAAAAGATTAAAAAAAGGTTAGAAAATGGATAGAAAACAGTGAAATTTAGACTCGTTTGAACTTTGATAATTCAAAAGCAGAGTGTAGACTGGAAGGTTAAAATATCCCATCAATCAGGCTCCACAAATAACCCGCACAAGTCATCTGTACACTTGATGTAAAAAGCTATCAACCCAGCTAAACAGATCACAATTGATGAAGCACCTACAAGGGATCATTCCTCAAGATGGTGAAAAAGCCCATGTTCCTCATCAAGTGTTTAATGCTGAGGAAACCGGACACTCCATTCCATCAAGCCATTAACGACCAACACAAAGGTAAATAAAATGACTTTATTGTACCGTACAATTTTATTTAATCATAATACTATAGCACATTTATTATACATAAAATAGGGTATGTTTTGTGTAGTTTTAAGGCTTAGAAAATTAGAAAAAAGAAAATTATGTTTTATGGGGACCTGGGAACGGATTATTCTCATTTTAATGGTTTCCTATAGGAAATTAATTTTTGGGATACACACTTTTCGCCTTACACACTCTATCTGGGAACCAATTAAGTTCGTAAGCCAAGGTCCCACTGTAATTCCTTTGGTGCTTGCTAGATAAGTGGCCCATAAATCAAGCTGTGACAGCTGCAGCAACATCACCTAATCTTTTATATTGTCTCATTCAACCCTTACAATAATTGTTGTCAATGTTACTTTCATGTAGTTTTGTTGAGTGACAGTTATTTTTTGAGTCCTCCATTATATATTCCATGACCTCCATTATCAATATTAGTTCATTTTCTTATTCTTAATATCAGATAAGAATAAGAATATGAAAGCACTAAAACTAATTGAGTCCGGGTGCTTCAAAGGGATGTCAGTCATCTCAATTAGGCCAAGTCTGGAAAATTTTAGAAAACATACCGTAATTAACTCATTTACTGCCATCCACGAATTTATTCGGGAATTGAAAATATGACGCACAGCACCATTTCCAAATTTGTTTTTTCATGCTTGGGTGCCGATTAAGCACTTTGTCCCAGCTTCATCTGTTGTTAAAGCGCTATATAAACCAATATGTATGTAATGCATTGTATTTAGGACAGCCACCCTCATTTCAGGCTCATATCACTCCAGACCCATATAACACAGGAATTAAGTCTTTTTTTCTGGTGAAAGAAGAGAGTGTAAGGTTTCTTATAATGCATTGAATGTGGGCGTCGTCTTAAAACTCAATATTCTGTGGGTCCTACAATTTGAGGGAAAATGACAAAAACCCTGGCACTGGAGTGGACACATACTTGCACATCGTCTGCCGGTCAGTGAGTTATTCTCTGACACCATCCTACGCATTTCAAGATGGAACTGACAGCTTTTTTTCCGTATATCGAGCAAAAATTACACCATTTTGCATGGATTGTAATTCTGTGTTACGGATATCGGAATTTCCGTTGTAGGGAAGCGATCTTTGCTATCATTTAGTGGTAAAAAAGTTAACACATACGATTTTGTTTCCCGGATTAAGGAATTTCCGTTTGACAGAATTCCTTATGAGAGAAGACTTATGACAGTCTCGCTAGCTATCAATCTAGCTACCGAGCTATCTATTTGCGTTCTATTAGCTGTCTAGCTGGCTGGCTATCAATGTAGCTAGCTATCATTTATCTGTCTAGCTGTATAGCTGGCTAGGTAGCTATCTATTAGCGACTGTATCTATTAGCTAGCAAGCTAGCTTCCTATCTATTTGAGTTACTTTGGGGTTGAATGAACACTGGTGTGTGTGGCTGCCGCTGCTCTCCCACAGAAAAAGTGATCCTATGACTGTAAAGTGACCCTGAGAGTTTTGAACGGCGCTTGGAAATGAAATGTATTATTATTATTAAAACTCAATATTCTGTTGGTCATGGAAGTCAAGTGACTATGACAAAAACCCTGGCACTGAAATGGATACATTTTTGCACGTCTGGCAGTGAATGAGTTAAATGAGGTTATCTTTTTTTGCCAACAAAAGAAACCACTGCAATTGAGAGAAACGGAGTAGTTTCTCTATTCAATGGTAAAACAGATAAGCATTTCTTCTTATATTGCATGTGAACCACAGATAGCGTTAAAGGCCGATGTCAGTGCGTGGATATCTGTGTCTGTGTGGCTGTGTGTGTCTCTTGCTGGCCACAGTAATTGGATGAGCATTGTTCCAGCTGATACCAGGAACTTTTTCACCTGTAATGAATCCTTGCCTGCAAGTGGTCGCAACGTCAGCCTGATATATTAAACTAAAAGCATTTTGGAAGACACACCTATCCCTTTCCATATCAGGCTTTTCACCACCTTGCTTGAACTGGAGCCTCAAGACTGATGTGTCACACTGTCTTGGTTTTAATGTCCTTCTGCTTTTTTTTGGAGGGGGGACGGAAGGGGCAGGGCGCGCATAGAGGCTGTTGTCATTTTGAGCGCCCCCATATGCATGTTTGTGATGGAAATTGCTCCTTTTTGGCATTTTTTGTTGTGGAACATCCACCCAAAAATATATATTTTTTGATCCGCTAGTCCCAAGTGTTTGCAATCATACCAAAGTGTTGTTTTCGTTTTAGGAATAAATCCCCTAATTTTTCTATATATTTTAATGAATACTGAATAATTCTCAAAGACTTAATGTATTGGTACATAGATAGTTTGAGACCAAAATTCCAACAACTGAGTTGTTGCTTAGAAGTTAATACATGATTGAAATCCAATGTTAACATGTGCACATTCAGAAAATTGGGAAGTTAAATTTAAAAATTGTCATCTGTCTCATTAAATGTGTTCACGTAATAAGCAACAGGGCAGGATAGTGAAAGCTATCAGGGTGCATGGCTCGCAGAAGGTGGTGCGAAAATCAGCACATGTCACTAAGCCTCTACAGCTGTAGACAACACACGACAAAACCATCCAAACTACAAATAGACAATTTCCCGAAAAAAATGGCAAAGAATTGATGCTTGATCATTGGCGAAGGTAATTGAGAGGCGAGTCCAACTCAACTATTGTTTATTACATTCCTCATTGAAATGAATGAACTGCAGCATGTCGGTCCATCACATCACGCAGAGCGCTGTCATTTGTCTCTGACCTTAACAATTAGAAAGAATTTTCGTGTTTCGATGGACTTCTCGGCCATTATGTGACAGATTCAACAATGTAAGTGAGTGGACAGGTGATTGCTTTCAGAAGCCTCTATACGGGAGTTTGCTCAAAGTGAAAACGTTCCGCAATGATTTTTTTGCAGTACTGAACTTGCATTTTAGTTCAGCTGTACACTTCAACAAATCTAAACAGGTCCCAGGGCCTTGAGAATCTTCTAATCACACCAACCGTTTGGCCCAAAACAATTTTCACGTTTGACAAGGCGCCATAAAAAGCCATTAAGTGTCCTTCTGCTCTTGCATGCCGTCTCAAAGCAAAATCCTCAGACATATATATGTGAGGCCGACAATGAATCTTTAGAAAGATGCTTTTTCACTTTTGGGGTTCTAAAAAATACACTGTCACTACTTTTGTTATGTTGTTTTTTTCACCTGTTTTCCACTAACTGCAAAAACAACAAACACAAGAGGTCAGGATGAAATGTTTGCAGAACAAGGTCATTTTGAGTCCATTTGGAATACTTATTATACGGATCTTATTCTACACATGTACAAAAAAAAGAAAAACTCCTACACATTACAGTGTCCAAAAATCATCATTAAAATTGCTATTCATCTTTGCTTGGATAGCCCATATGTAATAATCTTTTATTTACACATCCAGAAGACACAACATTTTATAAATCCCAGTAAATATCCCTGCTAACTTCTTTGACTACCCCACTATTTCACATTTACTGTGTCAAAATGACTGAAGGAAAAGGTCATTTTAAACAAGTTTGTGGACACAAATATGTACCTGTATGTGCAGTATGCACTATGTGTATGTCACGTTTTGTGAGGTGGTGATGGCGGGTTCGGATCCCAAAAAGCAGGCAGAAGGGAGCAGGAGGTTGTTTGACAAATTGTATTAAAATAAAGTCAGCAGGAACAAAATGTAAAACATCAAAATGATCTGAATGGAAAAAATACAAAGTAGCAAAAGAAGACCAAAAGTAAAAGCCCGCCAAGGTTAAACAAACATGTACACAATGCATGCAGCAAACAAGCAGCAAACAAACAATGAATCGGCCCCGGATGATCGTGCCAGGTGTCCTTTTAAGTGTCATTGATTATAACGACCAGCACCTGCGAGGCTGCCCGCTGGTCGCCAATCTGATCGGGACGACCAGCACCTGTGCAGGTGCAGGCGGGGCCGACAGCGCCCCCCGTTGGTCGCCAACCAGATCATGACAGTGTAATCACGATAATGACTGAAGTAGTAGTCACAAGCTATTTTGAGCCACTCTATGTGTGGTTCGAATTGGTTTGTATTGCAGGTGTGAGACTTGTAGGCTTGCTGAATCATTTCAGTACCGTGATAATTGACCTGTGCACTGTTTTGTTCTCTGCGTAATCTCATTAATGGCTGTTCATGCTGTCACACTTGATCCGTGACATTAGCTGCTTATCTGTCTGTTATTGTAGTGACAAATTAAGTTAAAATGTTCTTGTCATGTCTTCATTTTGTGACTTACAAAGCATGCAGTTTGTCATCCTATGTTATTTTTTTGGTGCCAAATTCAGACAAGATAAACCATTTAAATTATTGATCTGAGATGCTCCAATCGCTGTGGGTGCTTTATGTAGCCACTTCTCATCAACATTTGTAAGTGTCTGGGCTGCCAGCTTGGCGCAAATGAAAAAAGAAAAAAAAAATCCATTGTTTCTTTCTTTGCTGCCTAAAAGCAGGTTGCAAGTCCTCAAAATGGCACCTTCAGTCTGACTTAAGTCGAGTGATGACGTTGTGTTCATGGAGGGTGACTTATAATTTCATTTATAATGAAAAATATAATGAGATGACACGAGTAATGATTTCTACAATGAGTCATGGTGTAAATACGATGCCATCCACCCCACATACCTGCACAGTCTGCTTGTACCTAGATGACATTCACCAAAATCATGTTGCTTTTTTCAGGTCTGTTTCATGACTTGTGTCCACCTGTTCTCATTAGCCCATTTCCTTGTACCTTCCAGTCAGCTTCCCAAGCCACCCATATCTTGTCCAAGTGTCCAAGCGTTCCTTGTTGTCTCATCACTTTGATTGTGTTTAGCCTGTGCATTTCTTCCATTCCTTGTCAGTTAATAGTGTTGTCAGTTAATAGTGTGTCGTGAGTTTAGTGCAATTGGTTGTTACTTTGACTGCTTGATTTGGACTTCCGTTAATTATTTAGATTTTTATAATTCCAAAAAGGCCTTGTTTTCTGGGTTTCCTTTTTTAAATTACCGTATTTTCCGGTGTATTATGCATATCCCCAATGAATGGTGTATTTTCAAACCTTTTCCATATACAGTGTAAGGTGCACCGGACTATAAGGTGCAACTTAAATGAATGAAAAACGTTTTCAAACTATAATATTTAAATACAGTAAAGTCTCGTTATATCGATATTGTCGGGAGTCGGAAAAAATATCGATATAACCGGACTATCGATATATCCAATCCTGTGGCATGTAAATTTTCTCCTTGCGTTCATAGAAATAGTATTGTAATAAGCAGTACTATCGATATAACCGATATCGATATAACGAGACTTTACTGTATATATAAGTTTCCCAAATACGTATAAGGCACACCACATTATAAGACGCTACGGTAGAAGCAGAGGTTACGGACTACTTCTTCTACGGGGTGAAATGGAGTCGGTGTCTGCTGTTGCGAGACCTGTTGTGGCTCAATATTACTTGACATATAAGGCGCACCTGCGCAGGGTCATCTTTTTAAGAAAATCAAGGCTTTTGGGTGCGCCTTATCCACCGGAAAATACGGTAGTTACTTTTTGCAAGCACTTTGCCTTGCATCCCTGCTTCCCTGCACTTGGATTCCCAACCTTAAAACACCATAAGTATTTTGGTCGACTTTGAGGCACCAAATAGTCAGTCAGGTACGCTGGTACGTGGTAGCTAAAATAAAATGCCCTCCGTCACCTGGAATACTTAGAATGGCGCATATGAGCCAGAGAAGGCTTGCAAGAGCACGGAAATCAAGATTTGCTGGCTTTTACACTCAAGTGCACACGAGCCATTTATGAGAATAGGACCCAAAGTGTGTGTTATGTAAAATTTTCATGCAACAAAGACTTTCTTTTGCATTTGCCTTTCTTGCCATCTGACATGAGCAGCATCAATGCGTTTTCCCCCTTTCCCAAATGATTCAAATTATGTCGCATGCCAAATGACAAAGAGGAGACCACACTGCTGCGGCGAGATGACAACAAGAATGTTGCCTCAAACAGCCTGAATGTACAAGGGCAACGATTGGTCATTTAAGTGCTGTTTTCTTTGCAGCTCTGACAATTGAATGGTTTGGCACACTGGTTGGGTGTGTGCTTGTGCGTGTCTCAAAGATTTGTAGGCCTCTGGGACGCCCTGCCTCCATATTGAATCAAGTGGTTGATATGTCTGCCTCACAGCTGAGAAAGCCTGAGACCAAATCCTGACTCAGGCATTCTTGCGTGGAGATTGCATGTTCTGCTTGCGTGGGTTTTCTCCAGGAACGCCAGCTCCCACCTACGTCCTAAAAACATGCTTGTTAGGCAAACCTAAGACTCTGGATTCTCCATATTTGAAAATCAGAGTATCAATGGTAGTTTGTCTAAATGTGCCCCATGGTCGAGTGCCATCTAGTCTCAGGTATACACAGCTCACCTGCTTTACTGAAGTCATATTTTCCACTGGAATGTCTATATTTTACTCTAAATGTTCTGCAGCTCATCTCACATAGAGTTCACACCAAATTGATACTCATGTCCATCAGGCTTGACCTCTTCAAAAGAATGTGGTTGGATACCACAGAAATTGATACATAAATTACCTGCCGCCAGCAATATTTTTTGCATGATTATTTGGAAGGTCGTGACCCTGTATTATGCAAGATTGTACATTTTAATCCTTAAACTGCCACTGTTTTTATTTTTTAGGCATTCATCCATCAATGAACTGTGATAAGTGCAGTAAAAATAGATAAGGCCCATTAAGCAGAAAATATATTTCTCGTGGTGCATCGTCGTAGCTCAGCGGTTAAAGGCTGCTCGTCGCACTGTTTTGATTTTTTTTTCTTCCGTGCGCTGCTAATGCTCCAGTGAATCACCAGTCTCTCCTGTATTCTCATAAATGTACAATCAAGTTCTGTGTTGAGTATCTTTGCGTTTTTGAATGCAGCCACAGCAGAGAAAAGAGCAGCCTGGCCACATGTGTATTCAGGCAGAAGGAACAACATCCTGATATGTTCTGTAGTGACGAGTGACTTTTATCCTCCTCTCAGTATTTAGAAAGGCCTCGCCGAATCAACCTCTTTTGCTTCAGAGGAAGCATTTTATTTTCACAATTTCACAACTGCATTTTTGCTGGGCTTTTAATATATTTACAGAGGTGTCAAATTATCATGTGATTAGTTAATTACAACTATTTTTGTGTGAATGTTAATCTTGTTAATCAAAACTTTAATCTCTGCCATTATTGTTTCTGTAGGTGGGTTGCCTCTTTCTAACAGCCTTCTTTATGTGCAGGTTTCGAGTGTTTGAGGGTGAGGTGACACCACAGCCTGTAGTGGAGATTGATTGGTTGCCATTATGTTGCGGGCTTATTTAGCGGAAAGCTGATAGGCTCCCATGGGAGTTGGAGGGCTTCGTAAGCAGCATTGAGCTTGTGAGAGTTGTCGGTACAATAAATGGAACATTTGCATTCCAAAAATGCCCTGTTGACACAATTGATAAAGGTATAGTGTTATCCCTAATTTGTGAGGAGTCAATATAAAGCTGTTTCAAAAATGAATCGATCACATCTGCGAACACACCAGTGCGATGACCGCTGCCTTCCGAAAAAAGATGAGGATAAATGTGCTGGACGTGCAAAACAAGTTTCCAGGCCAAAAAAACATATTGAGCACATGAAAAGCCTTTTGAAATAGAAGATGGTGGAGTACAAGGTCTCAAACCACCACCACCACATGTCGACATGAAAGAGGATGGATGGTATGAAGATTTGACCGCATTGCACAAAGATGTAAAAAATGTGAACAGTATGTTCATTTTTGTGAGATATTATAACCACTTAAACACAATACACATACACTCATGGATTGGCCAAGTCTGCATGCATGTGGCGCTTCCCCATCATGGTGACAGATGATAATTTGCTTTTGTTCAGCTTTGTGGGGATGCTCCTGAGAGAGGATTGTCCCACACGTCGGCAGGGGTACTGTCTGCAAATGAAGTTCATCTAAAATTGAATATTATCTCAGTGTGACGACGCTCGAGTGCAAAAAATGCAGGACTCGAGCGACGGGGTTTGACGAAGGGGAAGGACCCGAAATACACGACGTGACAGGCTTGGAAGGAGCAAGAGTCTTTACTGAAACATGCATCAAAAATAACAAACAGGGAAGAGTGGAGGAACTAACAATGGCAGACCTGGTAACACGGTAGTGGTGACGGCGACATCCAAAAATACTCCGACGGAGAACGGTAGTGAGCGATAGGCAGATATAGACAGAAGGCACAATCAGTAATAATAATATAATAATAATACATTTAATTTACAAGCGCCTTTCTGAACACTCAAGGACACTTTACAACAAAGACAACACACAAAACAGTAAAATCATGCATAAAGCAATAAATAATAAAACAGCATAATAAATTAGACCATGTAAGCAAGTTTAAAGAGGTGGGTTTTCAGGTGAGATTTGAAAGTAGGAAGGGAGTCAATGTTGCGGATGTTGGGTGGAAGTGAGTTCCAGAGTTTAGGAGCGGAGCGGCTGAAAGCTCTGCACCCCATCGTTGTGAGACGGGCGGAGGGCGTGTAGAGGTGGAGGGAGGAAGAGGATCTGAGGGCCCGAGTAGGAACGGAGATTTGAATTAGGTCAGACAGATAGGGGGGGGCAAGGTTATGGATGGCTTTAAATGTAAACAGAAGTATCTTGAATTCAATACGGAGTTTAACAGGGAGCCAGTGGAGCTGTTGGAGGACAGGAGTGATGTGAAATGAGGGTTTTTTTGTGATGATCCGGGCTGAGGAATTTTGGACTAGTTGGAGTTTATGGAGACATTTTTGATTGACCCCGAAAAGAAGTGAATTACAATAATCGATACGGGAGGTGACGAGACTGTGGACGAGGATAGCAGTGGTGTGAGGGGTGAGAGAGGGACGGAGACGATTGATATTGCGGAGGTGAAAATATGCAGACCGGGTTATGTTATTTATGTGGGAGTGAAAAGATAGTGTGCTATCAAGGATGACACCCAGGCTCTTAACCTGAAGGGCGGGGGACACGGTAGAATTGTCAATGGTGAGAGAGAAACTGTTTGCTTTGTGAAGGGTGGATTTTGTACCGACAAGGAGAAGTTCAGTTTTTTCGCTGTTTAGTTTGAGAAAGTTATGAGAAAACCAGGATTTGATTTCTGAGAGGCAAAGTGTAAGGGATGCGGGTGGAAGAGAGGCGTCGGGTTTACTGGAGAGGTAGAGCTGGGTGTCATCCGCGAAGCAGTGAAAATGAATTCCAAATTTGCGGAAGATATCACCAAGGGGAAGAAGGTATATAATAAAGAGAAGGGGCCCCAGGACAGAACCATGGGGCACACCAGAAGACACAGGGGAGGACCGTGAAGTGAATGAGGTAATTTGGATAAACTGTGAGCGGCCAGTGAGGTAGGAGTGAAACCAACTGAGTGGGGTGTGTGTCACGCCTAGAGTGGAGAGTCGGTTGAGCAGGATGGGGTGAGAAATGGTGTCAAAGGCCGCAGATAGATCAAGAAGGATGAGAATAGAGAGGGAGCCGGTATCTGCTGCTATGAGAAGGTCGTTCGTGATTTTTATGAGGGCTGATTCAGTGCTGTGGCGGGGACGGAAACCAGACTGGAATTGTTCGTAGAGGTTATTGTGAGTGAGGTGAGAGTGGAGTTGACAGGCGACGGTTTTTTCGAGAATTTTAGCGATAAATGGAAGATGCGAAATTGGACGTAGGTTATTGAAATCATTGGGATCTGAACCAAGTTTTTTCAGGATTGGTGTTACAGCGGCGGTTTTAAGAGGGACAGGAACAATTCCAGTGGACAGTGAGGAGTGAATAATAGCTGAAATAAAAGGGAGGAGAGCAGGTAGACAAGATTTGATGAGGACAGTAGGGAGGGGGTCAAGTTGACAGGTAGAATTCTTGGACTTGGTGATGAGGTCAGAAAGTAAGGAGGGATGAGGGAGTTCAAAAGACGACAGCAGTTGATAGGGAGTAGGAAGGTTGGGGGAGGGGGGGGGATACAGAGGAGCCGAGGTGCTGGTGGATCTTGTTGATCTTTTCAGTGAAAAACAGAAGTAGTGCGTTACAGGTGTCTGAGGAGTGAAAGTCTGGGGGGAGAGAGATAGGGGGTTGAATGATTTTGTTGTATAGGGAAAACAGAGTCCGTGAATTCCCACTGTTAGCATCAATCAGTCCAGAATAGTATTCCGATTTTGCGCGTGTGATAGAGTCCTTGTAGTGGGTGAGGTGAGCTGTGTACATGTCCTGGTGGGTGGTGAGGCCGGTCTTTCTGTAAAGTCTTTCCAGCTGCCGAGTTTTCGCCTTGGTGGAGCGGAGTTGGGCAGTGAACCAAGGGGCGGATCGAGTGAATTGGACTGACCGGGATTTAACAGGAGCAAGGGTGTTGAGCATGTGTGCAAGGTCCATGTTGTATTGGGAAACAAGTTCATCAGGGGGGGAGTTGTAGTCCGGTTTGAGGTTGGCAGCCATTGCAGTGAGGGTGACAGTGTCAATGTGTTGGATGTTCCGATAAGTGATGATGCGCGGTGGCTTAGGGAGAGAGAGTGTGATGGGAACGTTAAATGAGACGAGGAAATGGTCCGTTGCAGGAAGTTCGTTTGATGTGCAGTTGGCGGGGGTAAAACCACAGCAGCATATTAAGTCCAGGGTATGCCCTTTTATATGCGTGGGGAAATCAGAGAATTGGTGTAAGCCAAAACTCTCCAATGAGGAAATAAAGTCTTTGGTGAGGGGATGGGTGGAATTGTCAATGTGTATGTTGAAGTCCCCAAGGATAATAATATTTGGTGACAGAGTGGAGAGGTGTGTGAGGACGGCTGAGAAGTCTTTTAAAAAGTCACGATGTGGTTTAGGGGGACGATATACAGTGGCTATAACTGTGGGAGATGGACCAGAAATTTGACACGCAAGGCATTCAAATGAGAGAGTTTCCGGGACTGGTACTTCAGTGACTTTCCAGATCTCGCGGTAAAATATCGCGAGACCGCCTCCGCGGCCCGAGAGGCGGGGTTTTCAGAGGTAAACAAACCCAGGTGGCGTTGTGTCGTTCAACTCGGAAAAGTCCCCCGCCGTTTGCCAGGTCTCATTCAAACAGAAGAAGTCCAGCTTACGGTCACTAAGGATGTCTTGGATAAGACAACCCTTACCCGTAAGCGAGCGGATGTTCAGGAGGCCGAAAGTGACGCTGGTGGTGTCATTTTGAGGGGTATTGGCCGACCTAGCCAGGCCGGCCAACACACGGTGTTGCACGGAGCGGCTGTAACCTCTGCGTGGCCGGCGGAAAGATGACCACAGGGAGGTGATATCCTTGGAGTCGTCGAGGTGAAAGTCTTGACGTGATCCGCGGTGGATATACCTCCGGGAAGGGCGGCGAGCGATTTCCGGGAATTGAAAAATCGCCTGTGGCAGGCTCGTCCACCGGGAGCGGAGTTCAAGCAGCTCTGACGCCGAATATTGCAGCCGTCCAACGGGTCGTTGGAGGAGCGACATGATAGCAACCAGCAACGTCCAGAGACAGGCAGCGCCCAGGTTAGCCCTCAACAGCGGGTACAGGTGGGTGGAGATCGTCCGTGTTCTCGTTCGCGGTCCGGATAAACGACCGGAATCACGAGACGATCCGACAGCCAAAGCGGATTGGAGTTCGACCATAAGTTCCTCTGGTGACTGTCGAGTATTTCCAGTGGTACAGGAATCGTAAAAAAACAAAAAGAAACCAAAATGTTTGCGGGCGAACAGCGGCAGCCAAAAGCGCGCCAGCGTACATTCGACCCGGAAGTCATTGTCACAGTGAATGACAATCAGCTGTGGGAACCCAGGTGAATGATGATTGGAGGGGCCGTCTCCCATGATTGGCGGAGGAGGTGACAGGAGGGGCCCGCCCCCAGGATGGCAACGAGATGTGACAGTGCCCTCCCCTCAAGGGACGCCTCTCGGCGGCCCACCAGGTTTGGATGGGTGAGCCGCATGGAGTCGAGGATGGGTCGAGGATCCAGGAACGTGGGACCTATTGCCGTTCCTCAGGTCCATAGCCCTCCCAGTCGACTAGGTACTGCACTCCTCTGCCCCTGCGCCTGGAGTCCAGTATCTCCCACACGGTGTATAATGGTCCGTTGTCCAATATCCGGGGGGGAGGTGGGGGGGCGGGCGTGGGGGCTAAGGGGCTGGTCTCCACTGGCTTGAGGAGGGAAACATGAAAGACAGGGTGGATCCGCATGGTGGGTGGTAGCCGGAGCCTCACCGAGACCGGGCTGAGGATGGCCTCAATGGGGAAGGGACCCGTGAAGCATGGGCCCAGCTTGGCCGAGGACCCTGCCAGCCGAAGGTCCTTCTTGGATAGCCAGACCTCCTGCCCGACCTGGTAGCTGGGTGCCTGCCGCCGATGGCGGTCTGCCACCCGCCGGTTCCGGGATGCGGTGCGTCCCTGGTCTCCTTCCAGACTCTGTGGGCCCGTCTGAGGTGATGATCGATAGACGGGACCTCCACCTGGCCCTCCTGCGTGGGAAACGAGGGCGGCTGATAGCCACAGGCGGACATGAATGGGGACCGACCTGTGGCTGCGGAGACCAGGGAGTTGTGGGTGTACTCCACCCAGGGTAGGTGCAGGGCCCACGACGCCGGGTTGTGGAGGCACACGCACCGGAGGGCCGCCTCCATGTCCTGGTTCTTCCTCTCCGTCTGTCCGTTGGTCTGGGGGTGGTAACCAGACGACAGGCTCGCCGATGCCCCTAGGGACCGACAGAAACGCTTCCATACCTTGGACACGAACTGCGGTCCCCGGTCCGACACGATGTTCGTCGGAATCTCGTGGAGACGGACGACATGGTTAACCAGGAGTTGAGCCGTCTCGGTGGCGGACGGCAACCTGGTTAACGGAACGAAGTGGGCCGACTTGGAGAATCGGTCCACTACGGTGAGGACGACCGTCTTGCCACGGGAGGGGGGGAGGCCTGTCACGAAGTCGACGGAGATGTGGGACCAGGGTCTGGACGGAACCCGTAGGGGCTGCAGGAGTCCGGCCGGGGGCTGGTGGGAGGCTTTCCAACGGGCGCAGGTCGGGCAGGCCTTCACGAAGAGGGTGATGTACCTCCTGAACCCCGGCCACCAGAACCGTTGGGCGATGAGTTGGATCGTCCTGTTGACCCCCGGGTGGCAGGCTATCTTAGATGTGTGCCCCCAGATGAGCACCTCAGTGCGTAGAGGGGGGGAGGGGGGGGACAAACAGGCGATCCTTGGGACAGCCCCTGGGGATGGTGGTAGTTCCCTGGGCTTGCTGGACTTTTCTCTCAACCTCCCACCTCAGGGCGCCCAGGATGCGCTGGGCCGGCAGGATGTTGGCGGCGGTCTCCTCCCTTTCTGCCGGCTCATGGATACGGGATAGGGTGTCGGGCTTGGTGTTCTGTGACCCTGGGCAGTAGGTGAGAGAAAAGTCAAAACGGGTGAGGAAGAGTGACCATCGGGCCTGCCGTGAGTTAAGTCTCTTGGCCGACCGGATGGCCGCCAGGTTTTTGTGATCCGTGTAGACGGTGAAGGGGTGTTTAGCTCCCTCAAGCCAGTGTCTCCATTCCTGCAGGGCCAGGACGACCACCAGCAGTTCCCGATTGCCGACGTCATAATTGGCCTCGGCGGGGCTGAGCCGGCGGGAGAAGAAGGCGCATGGGCGTAGCTTCTGGTCGGTGGGAGAGCGCTGGGAAAGGACGGCCCCTACTCCGGACTCGGATGCGTCAACCTCGACCGTGAACGGGAGCTCCGGGTCGGGATGACGCAGGACAGGGGGATTGGTGAAGGCACGACGGAGGCGGTTGAATGCCCCCTCAGCATCGGGAGTCCACCTGAATGGGAACTTGGTGGACATGAGGTTAGTGAGGGGGAGTGCCTTCTGACTATACCCGCGAATGAAGCGGTGGTAGAAGTTGGCAAACCCCAAAAACCGCTGAAGCTGCTTGCGCGTCTTTGGGATCGGCCATTCCACCACCGCTTTGGTTTTGGCGGGGTCTGCCCTGAGCTGCCCCTGCTCCACGACGAACCCCAGGAACGACAGAGAGTGGACATGGAAGTCGCACTTCTCTGCCTTCACGTAGAGCCGGTTTTGCAGGAGCCGCGCCAGGACCCGTCGGACGTGTTGCCGGTGCTCTTCTGCAGAGCGAGAAAAAATAAGAATGTCATCAAGGTAAACGAAAACAAAAACATTGAGGAAGTCCCTGAGCACATCATTTATCAGATTTTGGAAAACGGCGGGCGCGTTCGTGAGCCCGAATGGCATCACCAGGTATTCAAAGTGCCCTAAAGGTGTCTTGAATGCTGTTTTCCATTCATCCCCCTCACGGATACGGATCAAATGGTAGGCGCTACGAAGATCTAATTTAGAAAAAATGGTGGCGGACTGAAGGAGCGCGAAGGCCGAATCCATGAGGGGGAGAGGGTATTTGTTACGGATGGTGATGTCGTTCAGGCCCCGGTAGTCAACGCATGGGCGCAGGGATCCGTCCTTCTTATCGATAAAGAAAAACCTGCGCCCAGCGGGGAACGCGACGGGCGAATGAGTCCCGCCGCTAGAGAGGAGTCTATGTAAGTGCTCAGGGCTTCCCGTTCCGGTTGAGAAATGTGGTAAAGTCTGGAGTCTGGTAATGGAGCCCGTGGCTGCAAGTCAATAGCACAGTCATACGGTCGGTGGGGCGGCAGGGATTGGGCGTTGTCTTTGCTGAACACCTCCCGCAGGTCGCTTAGCTCCTTTCGCCGCTCTCGGAGACGATGATCCAAGCCGATGACTATCTCGACGAGGTCGTCGAAGGTGGTGCCGGCGTCGCGGGTAGCCAACTCGTCCTTTAGGTCGGAATTCAAGCCGCGACGGAACACCCCCCTCAACGCTCGGTCGCCGTAGCCGCTGCCAGCGGCCTGGATCCGGAAAGCGACGGAGTATTCTGCGGCCGAACGGGCCCCTTGGACGCAGTCGAGGATTCTCCCTTCCGCCTCGACCTCCGTCACCGGATGGTGAAACACCCGGCGTATCTCGGCCACGAAGTCCTGATATGAGGCGCACAGCTCCGGTCGGGACTCTCGTACAGCCAGCACCCATGTTTCGGCTTCTCCCGCGAGCAGGCTAGTGATGAAGGCTACCTTAGCCTCATCGCTAACGTAGGCGTCAGGATGTTGTTCAAACACGAGCGCACACTGCATGAGGAATTGAGCGCAGCGCCCGGTTTCGTCTGCGTAGCGTGAGGGTTGGGGCAGCGGTGGATTGCGCCTGCCCACGGGCGGGGAGGAAGGGACGGTGAGGGTGGCGATGCATGTTTCCATCTCCTTGAGGCGTTGAGCCAGCGAGGAAGTAACGTGGCGCATTTCCTCGATCGCCTGGGCCAGCTGGCTCGAACGCTCCGCCTCTTGAACAAGGGCGGAAAAATACCTGTCATCGCCGGCGGGGTCCATGGGTGGTCGGAATATTGTGTGAAGACGCTCGAGTGCAAAAAATATGCAGGACTCGAGCGACGGGGTTTGGCGAAGGGGAAGGACCCGAAATACACAACGTGACAGGCTTGGAAGGAGCAAGAGTCTTTACTGAAACATGCATCAAAAATAACAAACAGGGAAGAGTGGAGGAACTAACAATGGCAGACCTGGTAACACGGTAGTGGTGACGGCGACATCCAAAAATACTCCGACGGAGAACGGTAGTGAGCGATAGGCAGATATAGACAGAAGGCACAATCAGTGAATGACAATCAGCTGTGGGAACCCAGGTGAATGATGATTGGAGGGGCCGTCTCCCATGATTGGCGGAGGAGGTGACCGGAGGGGCGGGGCGCGCCCAGGATGGCAACGAGATGTGACACTCAGTTTCGATCCATAATTCATTATCAAAGCGAAGATGTGACTCTCGTGAGCAGGATGTGGATTAAAAGCTCAGTGGAGGTGGTGGTGAGGGTTAGCTCCATAAAACAACGCCACACATCCAGGTGTCCTCATTCAGACGGTACTTGAGCTCAGTCACTCTGACTCTCACACGGTCCTTTCAGATGTGGCGTTTAAGCTTTCAGGCAGTTGCCTCTTGTCTTTTCAACAGCTGCCGCAGTCACAGCACAGCACCACAGGACTTATGCTCATGAACACAAGGAAGCAAATAAAAGCTTTTTAATTTCCCATATTTGAGACGGAGCATTAGGTAACTTTCTGAGTTGAAATATGAAGCGTCGGATGGCTTTCCCTATTCCCATTCCTCTTACAAATCCTAAATCACGACAATGGGGATTCATTCGTTCATATTATGTAGCAACAGTGGTCTGCGTGCCATCAGCTTTGTGAGTTTACACTCAGTGACATGAGAAGGAGCAACACTAACACATTGTGGAGCTTTATTTTACTGAACTAACTTGGTGAAACGTGACACGGATGTATGTTTATGTGAAGTGTAGCATTGCGTTTTCATTGAATAGCCAATCATAATCACATCATTGTTGTCATATGTGCACTAAATGACAATATGTGCTGGTGCATTGTTGCTATTATTTTCTTTTTCAATTTCTTAAAACAATTCCACTGGCCTATAGCAAGTGGGTTTGTTTCATATATATAATCACAAATAACCAGGGTGAAAGTAAGTGTCTGAATGCCAAGTTTACATCATAGTGAAGAAGCAGGCCTGCTTGCGTTTTCTTGTAAATGTCCTTTACACATTTAAATGCGGCCCCAGACTCGAGCCGATCCGTTTCCTCGTTCACCATGTCAAGGATGATTGCAACTCATGCATGCCACATTTAAAGGGAACAAGAGGAGCTTCTTTGAATGACACTGGCTCAAGTTTACTGTGTTCACGCCCACAACAGCACACACCTTCTTACATGCATCTGTGAAAGTACCAACACTTAGTCTGAACCGCCTTCGCGCAGTTTGACAGCTTGCTGCACCAGACTTTTGGAATTGCCTACAATTGTCATTGTGTTGTCTAAAAATGTTAATACTGTATAATAATTACCCTGTGTCGATAATTATTCCATGGCAAGGATCAAATGAGTCAATTCCAATTTCTTTCCAACTTGGGTTAAAGTTCAGTTCGGATAGATGGCATGGTAGGCGTATAATATCGGACTTGTATTGGACATGTGGAGGTGTGGTGATCAGCCTGTTACTACATTCGCCTCACATTGCAGAAGTCTAGGGTTCGATTCTGGCTCGGTGAGGAATTTGTATGTTTTCCCCCTGGCCTGTGTAGGGTTTTTTCCTACACATTCCAAAAACATGCGTGGCGGCTTCATAATTCTATAAATTGTCTCTATGTGTGAGTTTGAGTATGGATGGTTGCTTTTCTGTCTTCTTCTTTTTTTCCTTTTGTCTTTTCCCTGTCCTCCATCTTGAGATGTTTGATTCCCACGTTTGTTTTGGCCAGGCTTTTACGTCGGATGCCCCTCCTGACACAACCCTCTGTATTTATCCGGGGTTGTTGCACAAGAATATAATGGCTTATGTC
The DNA here is from genome assembly GCF_051943395.1 of Hippocampus bargibanti. Taxonomy (NCBI): domain Eukaryota; kingdom Metazoa; phylum Chordata; class Actinopteri; order Syngnathiformes; family Syngnathidae; genus Hippocampus; species Hippocampus bargibanti. The sequence goes on from NC_142734.1 coordinate 10,286,193, forward strand.
CCCTTGTGGCTCCAGAAAAAGCAACTTTATGAAGTTTATAAAGATCACACTTTATAAAGATCAAAATGCTCAGTAAAAGGTTCACAAACACAAAATGGTCATTGACAGATCAACATTCAAAAAAGCAAAGCTATACTCACAATTTGATGACGAGGCTCTGATCTTACCGTGAAATGGGCATTTCTTTCCCTACATTACATAACAAAATAATTGTTTTTCTGTGTGCCCCGCAATTGGCTGGCAATCAGTTCAGGGTATACTTCGCCTGCCTCCCGAAGATGGCTCGGATCGGCTCCAGCATGTCCGCAACCCTTGTGAGGATAAACTGATTAAAAATCGACAGATGGGTGTATTGGATATGTACCATTTTGATTGCAGAATATATGCACAAGCAATCAAAGTGTGTGGAATGACGGATATACTCTCAGTCAATCAAAACAATGCACTTCAAGTGTGCTTCACTGACTTGTGGTGTGTATGATGAGCTCTGTCTGATCTTTTTCCATTCTTACTGTTTGTTTATTATGTTGTTGCTGCTGCGTAGTGTTGTCACTTCTGTTTTGGTACCGGTTGGTCAAAAAAATACATACATTTGAAGGCCATTGAATTTATTTTGTTCAAGAAATGTTGACAGTGTCACATCTCGTCGCCGTCCTGGGCGCGCCCCGCCCCTCCTGTCATCTCCTCCGCTGCTCCCTGGAGACGGCCCCTCCCATCATCACGCACCTGGGTTCCCACAGCTGTTTGTCATTCCCGTAATTGTGCCTTCTGACTATATCTACCGATTGCGCTATCCTGTCTCCGTCGGAATATTTCGGAAGTCACCCCCACTACTACCTTGCTGTCAGGTTCGCTATTTCTTCCATTGCCTTTACGCACATTCCCCACTTTATGAGTTTGTTGTTTTGCATGCGTGTTCCAGTAAAAGACTTTACCCTGATCTCTGTCTCGCCGTTGCATTTCGGATCCAAGCCTTCCCTCCTTCCCTCGCCACTCGAGCCCGGCGTCCTTGCCTCGAGTATCGTAACATAATATTCCGACCACCCATGGATCCCGCCGGCGAAGACAGATTCCTCACCGCCCTCTCCATGCAAGCGGAGCGTTCGAGCCAGATGGCGCAAGCCATCACGGAACTCCGCCAGATCACCACCTCGCTGGCTCAACGATTCGAGACGGTCGAGGAACGTCTGGCAGCCCTCACAATTCGGTCCTCCCCGTCCGCGGGTGGGCACCCGCTCCCGCTACCCAACCCCTCTCGCTACGCAGGCGAAACCGGGCGTTGCGCGCAATTTCTCATGCAATGCGCGCTCGTGTTTGAACAACTGCCGCAAGCCTACGCTAGCGATGAGGCTAAGGTAGCTTTTATCACCAGCCTGCTCAGGGGAGACGCCGAGACGTGGGTGCTGGCCATCCGGGAGTCTCGACCGGAGCTGTGCACCTCCTACCCGGACTTCGTGGCAGAGATTCGCCGGGTATTCCACCATCCGGTCACGGAAGTTGAGGTAGAAGGAAGACTCCTCGACTGCGTCCAGGGGTCCCGCTCGGCTGCAGAGTACTCCGTCGCCTTCCGGATTCAGGCCGCTGGCAGCGGCTACGACGACCGAGCGTTGAGGGGGGTGTTTCGTCGCGGGCTTAACTCCGATCTCAAGGACGAACTGGCTACACGCGACGCTGGCACCACCTTCGACGACTTGGTCGACATAGTCATCGGCCTTGATCACCGCCTTCAGGAGCGACGGAGGGAGCTGAGCGGTCGGCGGCCCGACGAGCCACGAACCCGGTCGTTGAGAACCAACGCCGGCAGCGAGCGCGTGCGACGTCGGGAGATTTCCCCCGAACCCATGCTGATTGGTGGGGGGAACGACCGCATCGAACCCGGGGCTCGCCGCACCCAAGGCCCCCAACCAAAGACCTCCGGCACATGTAAGTCCCTGTCGAAGAAACGACATAGGCGACCGCGGGAGGCAAAACCCCCTACCCCCGTAACGCGATTGGAGCTGGAAAGTGAATTGACTGGGCCTTCCAGCTCCCAAACAGTGCGGGCATTAGTGGACTCGGGGGCCGACGGGTGCATTATCGATCCCGAGTTGGCAGACTCATTGGGCTGCCAACTTATCGACCTCCTGCCCCCCAAGGAGTTCGTGGACCTGGACGGAGGACTATTAGCGCGAGTCACGCACATCACGGCCCCGCTCAAACTTCGGGTAGCGGGGAACCATGTGGAGCACCGCCAATTTTTAGTCATGCCCTCCCGGAATGCGCCATTGGTATTGGGTCTTCCCTGGCTCAATACCCACGACCCATCCATCTCCTGGGAGGGTCCCACCATTCAGGGCTGGAGCCCCTACTGCTACGCCAACTGCCTACGGTCGGCTACGGCAGGGCAAGATCCCTCCCGCGTTGGCCCGCCCGAGGCCATCTGCCTCAAGGGTGTGCCACAATGTTACCATGACCTGCGGGAGGTGTTCAGCAAGGACAGAGCCCAATCCCTGCCACCCCACCGACCGTATGACTGTGCCATTGACTTGCAGCCAGGGGCTCCATTACCGGACTCCAGACTTTACCACATTTCACAACCGGAACGGGAAGCCCTGAGCACTTACATAGACTCCTCTCTAGCGGCGGGACTCATTCGCCCGTCGCGTTCCCCGCTGGGCGCAGGGTTTTTCTTTATCGAGAAGAAGGACGGATCCCTGCGCCCATGCGTTGACTACCGGGGCCTGAACGACATCACCATCCGTAACAGATACCCTCTCCCCCTCATGGATTCGGCCTTCGCGCCCCTTCAGTCCGCCACCATGTTTTCTAAATTAGACCTTCGCAGCGCCTACCATTTGGTCCGTATCCGTGAGGGGGATGAATGGAAAACAGCATTCAAGACACCTTTAGGGCACTTCGAATACCTGGTGATGCCGTTCGGGCTCACGAACGCTCCCGCCGTTTTCCAAAATCTGATAAATGATGTGCTCAGGGACTTCCTCAATGTTTTCGTTTTTGTTTACCTCGATGACATTCTTATTTTTTCCCGCTCTGCAGAAGAACATCGGCAACACGTCCGACGGGTCCTGGCGCGGCTCCTGCAAAACCGGCTCTACGTGAAGGCAGAGAAGTGCGACTTCCATGTCCGCTCTCTGTCGTTCCTGGGGTTTGTCGTGGAGCAGGGGCAGCTCAGGGCCGACCCCGCCAAAACCAAAGCGGTGGTGGAATGGCCGACCCCTAAGACGCGCAAGCAGCTTCAGCGGTTTTTGGGGTTTGCCAACTTCTACCGCCGCTTCATTCGCGGGTATAGTCAGAAGGCACTTCCCCTCACTAACCTCACGACACCAAGCTCCCTTTCAGGTGGACTCCCGATGCTGAGGGGGCATTCAACCGCCTCCGTCGTGCCTTCACCAACCCCCCTGTCCTGCGTCATCCCGACCCCGAGCTTCCGTTCACGGTCGAGGTTGACGCATCCGAGTCCGGAGTAGGGGCCGTCCTTTCCCAGCGCTCTCCCACCGACCAGAAGCTACGCCCATGCGCCTTCTTCTCCCGCCGGCTCAGCCCCGCCGAGGCCAATTATGACGTCGGCAATCGGGAACTGCTGGCGGTCGTCCTGGCCCTGCAGGAATGGAGACACTGGCTTGAGGGAGCTAAACACCCCTTCACCGTCTACACGGATCACAAGAACCTGGCGGCCATCCGGTCTGCCAAGAGACTTAACTCGCGACAGGCCCGATGGTCACTCTTCCTCACCCGGTTTAACTTTTCTCTCACCTACTGCCCAGGGTCACAGAACACCAAGCCCGATGCCCTATCCCGCATCCATGAGCCGGCAGAAAGGGAGGAGACCACCACCAACATCCTGCCGGCCCAACGCATCCTGGGTGCCCTGAGGTGGGAGGTTGAGAGAAAAGTTCAGCAAGCCCTGGGGACGACCACCATCCCCAGGGGCTGTCCTAAGGATCGCCTGTTCGTCCCCGCCCCTCTTCGCACGGAGGTGCTCGTCTGGGGGCACACCTCCAAGATTGCCTGTCACCCGGGGGTCAACAGGACGATCCAACTCATCGCCCAACGGTTCTGGTGGCCGGGGTTCCGAAGGGACATCACCAGCTTCGTGAAAGCCTGCCCGACCTGTGCTTGTGGGAAAGCTTCCCACCAGCCCCCGGCAGGACTCCTCCAACCGCTACCGGTGCCGTCCAGACCCTGGTCTCACATCTCCGTCGACTTCGTGACAGGCCTCCGATGGACCGATTCTCCAAGTCGGCCCACTTCGTCCCGTTAACCAGGTTGCCGTCCGCCATCGAGACGGCTCAACTCCTGGTTAACCACGTCGTCCGTCTCCACGGGATTCCGACGGACATCGTGTCGGACCGGGGACCGCAGTTCGTGTCCAAGGTATGGAAGCGTTTCTGTCGGTCCCTAGGGGCGTCGGCGAGCCTGTCATCTGGATACCATCCCCAGACCAACGGACAGACGGAGAGGAAGAACCAGGACCTGGAGGCGGCCCTCCGGTGCGTGTGCCTCCACAACCCGGCGTCGTGGGCCCTGCACCTACCCTGGGTGGAGTACGCCCACAACTCCCTGGTCTCCGCAGCCACAGGTCGGTCCCCATTCATGTCCGCCTGTGGCTATCAGCCGCCCTTGTTCCCCACACAGGAGGGCCAGGTGGAGGTCCCGTCTATTGAACATCACCTCAGACGGGCCCACCGAGTCTGGAAGGAGACCAGGGACGCCCTGACACGCACCGCATCCTGGAACCAGCGGTTGGCGGACCGTCATCGGAGACAGGCACCCAACTACCAGGTCGGGCAGGAGGTGTGGCTGTCCACGAGGGACCTTCGGCTGGCAGGGTCTTCAGCCAAGCTGGGCCCACGCTTTACGGGTCCCTTCCCCATCGAGGCCATCCTCAGCCCGGTCTCGGTGAGGCTCCGGCTGCCACCCACCATGAGGATCCACCCCGTCTTTCACGTTTCCCTCCTCAAGCCAGTGGAAACCAGCTCCTTAGCCCCCACGCCCACCCCTCCACCTCCCCCCCGGATGTTGGCCGACGGACCGGTCTACACCGTGCGGGAGATACTGGACTCCAGGCGCATGGGCAGAGGAGTGCAGTACCTGGTCGACTGGGAGGGCTATGGACCGGAGGAACGACAGTGGGTCCCACGTGCCTGGATCCTCGACCCATCTCTCATCCGGGCGTTCCATGCGGCTCACCCTTCCAAACCTGGTGGGCCGCCAAGAGGCGTCCGTTGAGGGGGGGGCACTGTCACATCTCGTCGCCGTCCTGGGCGCGCCCCGCCCCTCCTGTCATCTCCTCCGCTGCTCCCTGGAGACGGCCCCTCCCATCATCACGCACCTGGGTTCCCACAGCTGTTTGTCATTCCCGTAATTGTGCCTTCTGACTATATCTACCAATTGCGCTATCCTGTCTCCGTCGGAATATTTCGGAAGTCACCCCCACTACTACCTTGCTGTCAGGTTCGCTATTTCTTCCATTGCCTTTACGCACATTCCCCACTTTATGAGTTTGTTGTTTTGCATGCGTGTTCCAGTAAAAGACTTTACCCTGATCTCTGTCTCGCCGTTGCATTTCGGATCCAAGCCTTCCCTCCTTCCCTCGCCACTCGAGCCCGGCGTCCTTGCCTCGAGTATCGTAACAGACAGAACAAATGTTCTGAAACCTGATTACAATAGAATGTATTATCAGAAAGCCATGCATACACCAGAAGTAAGATTTAGTCTTATTTGAATCAAATTGAATCAAATTATTCCTGTTTATTCAAATGCAGCAATTTTGCTTACTGTGCCCAACACAAAACATTGACGAGTGAAGACAAGCGAGGAGAAAAAGATGTTATCGCTGCAGAATCTTATTTGGCAAATGAGAAAAGGAGGTTTGTGAAAACGCAGTTACAGTTTGACAGTTTAAGTGATTTGAAAACCCTGTGCAACCAAAATACCCGGGAATAACCTCTAAGGACACCCGGTCTTGGTGAGGTTGTTCCACACCTGAACCCTTTCATGCACCCTGTACCTGATAACATGATAAGATGTCCACTGTATTGCATGGTCAAAGAAGTCTTGAATGCTATTCCTGACTCATTGGTGGCCACCATTCATTACAAACATGGAATTATTTCAACACTTCAATGTTGATATCTGGCTCACATCTTTTTCAACCATCAACATTTTGAATCTCAAACTAAATGTGACGTTACATGCCTGCACTCTCAGTTGTACCAAATGCAAGTGACAGCCATAACGGGTGAGACACTAAGCTGTCACCGACCTCACAACATGGATCTTTTGTCAAAAATGACACTGCAATCGAGGAGGAGAAGCATCTGTTTCTATTATCTTCGCTCCTGCGGAGCAGGTGTACAATAAAGAAGCAAAACCTGCCTAGTTGTATTTTGTACTCAGCTAGAGGAAGCTGAGATGATGCTTGTGTGCACTTAGATGAAAACCATAAGGGGTCAAAGCCAAGCACCCTGGTCTACTTTTATTCTACTCTAGTCTTTTTATCACAGGATATTTTGGACTGTCAATATATCCGGGGAGCATCAAAAAAGCCTCTTTGGTAAATATTTTAGAACAATCTAAGGATGAACTCAAGTTGGTACTTTTTAGCTCAACCCAAATTTTTACTTTCAAGACTTGAAAGGGAAATCATTTGCAGTGGTCACTAAATTATAAGAATTTGATTGCTCACATCTTTGGCTTGATTTCAAGCCGACAGAATATGCGCTTCATTTACTAATGACAAAGTCAAGGTAAGTCAAGGTGGCTGCAGTGAAAGGCTGGCTAAGTATCACAAGGGAGGGACTCAGAATCGACCAAGCTCAAGGTTCACATGGGTCTGAGCTAAACTTTTAACACGTTTTGCTCTGGGAGAGACCATAGGCAGAGGTCACCGGTGTTTGCTGCATAATTCAAGTTATTTGTTTGAAGCTATTGTCTCATTTCTCAAGCATCATCCGGCATGTGCTTCCAGCCTCACACACACTAATATAAAAAGACTAGCTGCAGTTGAGAAAATCGAACCTGGAGATGTGCATCCTTGTCTTGTGTTTTCTTGGACTTTGCCAAAATAAATAGCCACATGAATTTTATCGAGGCGATAATCATTCTTTTCTCGCATGCATTTTCAATCATTTCCTCTAAATCTTTCACACAAAAACCCTCTCCAGCTGTCAGTCGGCTTCTATCATGCCTGCATTCTTTCCATTCCCTTTTGATTCCTCCACCGCCTTCAAAGTTGTCAATTCAGCGAGCTATTGAAAGAATAAGCCAAAGTTTTCTAGGTCATGTGCGTATAATCTCCTCATGGAGCTTTTCAATTACAGCTTATTATTATGCATGCGTGTAGTTTTAATGTTTCCCTTCTTGGAGAGAAAATGGTTTGTTAATAGTTCACCTTTGGAAAATTATTGCGTTTAAATTCGCAATTAATAATTGCATGTTCCCCCAATTTCAGTTGAAGTATCATTCTTAACTAGTGCTACTATTGGTAGCAGATCGTATGTCGGGCCTCCTTTTATTAATCAGCAGACTAGATTCATTTTATGGTAAATCAATATTGGTATTCTGATTTTACAGGCCAAAATTGTTGAACATTAAAGGTTGCACGCAATATTCTCCTAATCCATGTAATGGATTGGGAGGAAGAGCAGTTTCGAAAATAGATGTCTGAATGTCTGAAATGTCTGAAAGTCAACTAAATATCAGGGACGGGCAGGACTCTTGGATGACATGAATTCTTGTTGATGACAAACCTACAACTCAATCCATTCATTATTACAGTATATGTACAGTAGGGCTAAGTCAACTAAGTCAAAGTCAGCGATAATAAAGTGAGAGGTCGTGGTCTGGATGTGGAGTGTGACAAAAATGTGACCTTTGAAACATGAGTCCAAAGGCACAAATGAAATCCAGCTAGAGAGGATGGAACACATGATGAAGTTTGCCATAAGCTGAGGTTAAGTCTCTGCGGAGTGTCAGAGATGTGCCCTCCTAATGCTGCCTGGAGTGCCTGGTGCAAAGCTGATGGCCGGCAGTCTTTGACTTGATTGGCAGGGAGGCTTCTCTTGGTAGTGCTGTCCTGGGTGCTGACCTCTGCTCTGGTGAGATTCTCCCAAGTCCTGTTCCTCCTTAAAATCCCTTCAAAGCAGGTCTTTTGTTTGCCGCTTGGTTGCAGCATGCATCGTGTACGTGTTTGTTTAACCTTGGCGGGCTTTTACTTTTGGTCTTCTTTTGCTACTTTGTATTTTTTCCATTCAGATTTTTTTGGTTGTTTTACATTTTGTTCCTGCTGACTTTATTTGAATACAATTTGTCAAACAACCTCCTGCTCATTCCTGCCTGCTTTTTGGGATCCGCACCCGCCATCACCACCTTGAAAAACGTGACAGAATGAATCGGCCAACCATCGGATCCCGCAGGTACATCGGACCCGTCTCATTTCCACCCTGTGCCTGGCAATGCTACGTCCACGTTAGCGAAAGCCTCGTCTCGTTTGAATCGCGTCACTCGACGAGCCGCAACGTCCACGTAAACGTCCGGCCGAGACCTCCTTCCAGGTGGCCGTCCAGGGTGACCCTGGGTGACTGGCATTGCACGCCCACGTCCAGCCACGCTGTCGTCGTGCATGACGAATTGAGTCTCATCCACGACGATGTCATGATCTGGTTGACGACCAACGGGGGCGCTGTCGCCCCCGCCTACACCTCACAGGTGCTGGTCGTCCCGATCAGATTGGCGACCAGCGGGTAGCGACGTCAGCCCTGCCTGCAGCCTCGCAGGTGTTGGTCGTTTAATCATTGACATTTAAAAGAACACCCGGCACGACCATCCGGTGCCGATTCATTGTTTGTTTGCCGCTTGGTTGCAGCATGCATCGTGTACGTGTTTGTTTAACCTTGGCGGGCTTTTACTTTTGGTCTTCTTTTGCTACTTTGTATTTTTTCCATTCAGATTTTTTTGGTTGTTTTACATTTTGTTCCTGCTGACTTTATTTGAATACAATTTGTCAAACAACCTCCTGCTCACTCCTGCCTGCTTTTTGGGATCCGCACCCGCCATCACCACCTTGAAAACCGTGACAGGTCTTAGCACACAAGACTCATTTCAAGAGTGTTTGTTTTTGTTTTAAGCATACCCGTCATTATAAATGTTTCATGCTTAATTAAAACTTTTAAGGCAAGTCCAGAATTGCCCCAGCACTCCTCTCAAATAGCACTGATGAAGAATTGTGTTCTCCTCCAGCAATTAAGTTGCCCTTCCCTGCTCATGTTGTTGCCAGGCAAGAGTCTGAGTGTCACGATTTGCAAGGTGGGGGTGGTGGACCTCAAAAAACGCAGTCAGGAGGGAGGAGCAGGGTGTATTGTGGAAAATGTAATTACATACAGTCAGCAGGAACACAATCTTAAACCACAAAGTCATCAGAACAGAAAGGTCCAAAGTATCAAACAAAACCATGAGTAAAACTTGACAAGACGAAACAAACCTGACAGGGTGAAACAAACAATGACCCTACACTGAATAGTGGTGCTGGGAGTCCTTTTAACTGCCAATGATTAATATGACCAACACCTGTGCAGCTGCAGGTGGGGCCCAACAGTGCCAGCTGTTGGTCGCAAACCGAAACGTGACACTGAGGTTTAAATAATATGCACCCAATGGCCACATATTTTTGATTTTTTGGAATGTGTGTTGTGTTGTGTGTGTGTGTGTGTGTGTGTGTGTGTGTGTGTGTGTGTGTGCGTGTGTGTGTGTGCGTGTGTGTGCGTGTGTGTGCGTGTGTGTGTGCGTGTGTGTGCGTGTGTGTGTGTGTGTGTGTGTGTGTGTGTGTGTGTGGGTGTGAGTGTGGGTGTATGCATGTGTGTGTGTGAGTGTGTGGGTGTATGCATGTGTGCGTGTGTGTGTGTGCGTGCTTGTGTGTGTGGATGACAACAAGTAGAGAGTCAGTGGCCACAGTGTTGCGCATTGTTTCCATTCATCACCGGGCCATTTGCGAGAGCGCATTCAGCCCGCTGACATGTGCAATGTGACAATTGATGATTACCTGCGGGAAATCGATAATGATCACCGCATTGTTAATGCTGCCCTTGAAAATGCCACATCCGTCAAAACAGAATACAGTACTGGCAAGATTCAGTGCCAGAGAACAATCTGTTACCTCAAAAATCGTTTATAGCTAAGGGCTCAAAGAAAAAAAAGACAAGACCGATGTTGCCATGTCCAGTCTGTGACATTATAGTGAGTCCTTCTGGTGCGTTGACAGAAGAGGAAAGGTTTCAATGTAACATATTTTAGAGTGTGTTGTTTTGATTTATTTTCCGCCATTGATCGTTCTCCGGTCACTGAGGTGCAGTGAGCTCAGTGGCATTGGCGGCCACATCTGTAGCGCCATGTGTTGCTCCTCCTGTTATTCGGCTTTGGGGATCAAAATCCATATGTCACTTGCAATTTATGGTCGGCTTCACTCTTATGAATAAGTTAGCATATGTATTCTTCAGATAAGAGCCATGAGGACTCACGTGTCATCTTTGCGTGTCGATGTGAGTTCAGGTGTGCAGAGTAGACACAGACAACAGAGTGACGTTTATTTATGGATGAGACGGCACTTTTCCACCTGATCACTGATCTGATTCGCCGTGTCTGATATGACTGCTGGGATGCGCTAGACTGCTTGAGTCAGGTTGGGCTTATTTAAAGCAAAAACACCAAAATTGTCAGCAATTTTTACATGTATGATAAATGCAGTGTTTATTTGGTAATACTTTTTCTGAAATTACTACTCTTTCAAATGTTCGCTATTTGACCTTATTTTAATCTACAGTAATTTTTGCGAGTCAATGTGTTTGCATTGGAAAAAGAGAGCAATGGATACTCAACAGTGTATGTATGTTTGCATGTGCTTGGGAGCCAGCCGAGAGAAACACAGGACAGATTAGGAGGGAAATGGGTCTGAAAAACCGTGGCAAGGATGGGATGACGAGGGGAGGCAATAAAGTGGCCCATCAATCTGCTAAATGAGCGTCCTTCCCACGACACTACTTTGGGAGACGTCGTCCACTTTGCGGTCATTGGTCACACGTTTAGCATGCAGCCGAGCTTAATCTGGTCGTCCGTTCCAAGATTACCTTTTCGAGGAACGTGTCAAGGAGTGTTTAGTCAACACTTTCTTCTGCCGCTTGTACATGTCACTACTTGAATGCAAACACAACTCTGAGAATACATTTACAGTGTGTTCATGTCCTGCCATTTTGGCACTTTTGGATTGTGGGTGTCTCCTCTCATGTTCTTGGATACGAGTTGGGTATCACTTTCTGAATTATATCTTCATTCGGGCAGGGTGTCACGTTTCACTTTGTGACCAACGGGTGCCACTGTAGAGCCCTCCTGCAGCTGCACAGGTGTTGGTCGTTTTAATCAGTGGCAGTTAAAAAGACTCCCGGCACGATCATTCAGTGTCGGGTCATTGTTTGTTTCACCTTGTCAGGTTTGTTTCTTCTGGTCATGTTTCACTTGTGGTTTTGTTAGCTACTTTTGACCTTTTTTTCTAATTACTTTGTTGTTTGACATTTTGTTCCTGCCAACTTTATTCAATAGGATTGGTCAAATACACCCTGCTCCTCCGTCCTGCCTGCTTTTTTGGGGTCCACCACCACCACCGACCACCTTGCAAATTTTAACACAGGAGAAGGGAACTCTAGTCTTTGAGAACCACTGGCGTTCCTTCCACTCAAATAAGGGAAAACACACTCCTCTGTTCTGCTTATTCTCACAAGGGTTTTAAATCATTTTAGCTATGTTATGATGTGTTTCGACCCTCTCTGAAAGTGCTTTAAGTTGTCTAATGATACCCCAGGTGGAGGTTACCATACAATAAACGCACTAAAAGCATTCATGCATGTAGGACAATATTATATTTCTTTTTCAATAGTCATTCACTTTAACTCATGTCTGTTGCAATAGGCTCACCCTCTTTTTATGTGATGGAATTTCAAACCCACATTCAGTCATAAGGGTTGGATGCTTTTATTTAGCTTTAGCACATGCTTTTATTTAGTTTTTTTTTCCATCAGATTTTTTAGGGAAACAGAAAGCATGCTCTTGTTCAAAGTTGAAGTGCATGTCAAGCTCCATAAGGCATTTTAAAATTGCAATGTCGATTACAGGTACACTTGGAGATTTGCACACAACCTACGCTGCCCATGATTTGCGCTTCTGTGATCCGTTTTTTTTTTCTCCCTCATTCACATCTTGCGCGCAGTGGTTGTGTCAAAGGTCTGGCAAGAGAATCTTCATAAATCAGATTGGTCCTGCAATGGGGGAATTTGCAATGCAATGAAAAGGTGCGCAAGTCTTAGCACTCAAAAGAAAAGGACTTTTGCGCCAATAGAGCAACACGGCCCTTTGTGAACACAAGGCAGGCTTCTATGTAAAGAACAGAAGGCTCATAAACATGGCCCCAGATGGATAACCTTCATAAGAACTGAAATTGCTTGCCAAGCTTTGGATGCACATTTTCTTTTTTTCTATTTTTGCTAAATATAACGCTCTGTACATTTTGTTTTTTTTCCACTTGTTTTTGTTCATACATGAGCAGGATAACGCCACATTGGTCGAATGGCTCTGTGATGACACGATGCGTGGCGTGTCCAGTTTCCATTGTTGTCACGTATGAGCATTGTTACTCGGCCACACAATCTGAGCTGCCAACAGCCTGAGAAGGAATGTCTGTGCTCACGCCACCATGTTAACGATTCAATCAGTGTCACTCATTTTGAAAGGCAAAAGAAATCCTCTTATGAATGTATGGAATATATCAGTCTTTTGAAACCACAACTACAAATATTTTAATGCAATTTATCCCAGCTCTGGGTTGAAAGTATATTTTTATATCTAAATATAGTTCTCTACATCAACACACAGCAGCACGTACACATCGGGGCTGCACTGACTACTAGCAGTCAACAGCTGCATGCGTGCACATTTCCACACATTTCAGAGTCGGTGCCTAACAGCCTGCTCAAGGTGACAAGAAGACTGTACACAGGACACGGATCCAGTTAAAGTGTCTGTCCTACAGCATTTTACGACCCATCGGGACTGATGCTCACTACTTTTCTTTCTTTTCTGACTGCAGAAGCAAATCATTGGATTTTCTTGGTGATTTCTTTTTAATTTAATGAAATGAAATGTATTTTGCCCTTGTCCTACATGATTGGCATCATCTGTTCATCAACTCTGTGACACCAAATGAAGGAATGCAATGATTTCTGCCACTGCTGCCATAGATACAACTTATGAGAAATTTAAAACCACGTGTGATACAGCCAGCTTTGGGAAATTGCTAAGAACACTTGACTGTAAAGTGTCCTTGAGAGTTTTGAAAGGTGCTTATAAATGAAATGTAGTATTATTATTAATTGTCTCATAGGCCACACCAACGGTGGATTGACAATAGAGGGCACTATAGGACACCACCTTCCTGCCCAGCTGCATCATCCTTAATGGAACAAATATTTAAAATAAAATATTTTGCTAGCAGCACTTTGAAATTTAATTAATCTGGTTTTGGGTGGTCAGGATGAATGCTATACTATAAATGATGAGTAAAATTGATTCCTTTATCTCTCGCATTTTGCAATGATTACATCACTTCCGATTTGGGTCCCAAGTAGTTTTAATCAAAAGCATGATTTATGCAGTTGATCCTTATGAAATACATTAAGTGCATCAGAAAAAAATGGATGGACATATATATATATATATATATATATATATGAATGAACTGGACTATTAACTCAAATTTATTGGCATTCACGAATTTATTCGGGAATTGAAAATATGACGTAGAGCGCCATTCCCGAAATTGTTCGGGTTCTATTTTTTCATGCTTGGGTGTCTTAAAGCGCTGTCCATGGCCTCTGGCAATGTTTTATCTTTTCCACAAGTAAAAGCAGCATTTCCCTTTTTTTCCATGTTGGGGCTTTGTTCCAGCTTCAGCTGTTGTTAAAGCACTATCTGAACCAATATGTATGTATTGCCATTGTATTTTGGAAAGCCACCCTCCTTTCAAGCTCATATAACTCCAAAATTATGTCTTTCTCTGATGAAAGAAGTTTCTAAGGTTTTTAACGCTGTATTGATGGTTTGTGTCATCCTGAAACTCAATATTCTGTGGGTCCTGGAATTGAAGTGACAATGACATAAACCCTGGCATTGGAGTGGAGACATTTTTGCACAAGTCTGTCAGTGAATGAGTTAATATTCTCCTCTTGTTTCAAGCCAGATGGCAGCCATTTTACGTTGCCACTGTTACTGACAACTGACTGTTTTTTTTCCTGACAATTTAAAGATCGAACTTCATTGTTGGCATTGACCATTTGGAGTATATTATGTCAATATTCTGAATTGTGATTGACAAAGTTTAGCTTTTCATTTCGTGGTGAATTCTGTCCCAATAGTGATGGTTCTGCTAACATGTGAAAGAATCTTTGAGTAGCACTCACAGGTATACGTTGTCAGAGAATCATTTAAATCACCAGTAGTATTTAGAACATTTAGATAGCTTGTCTCTGTTATGCATTCAATCAAATATGGGTTGCACATGATTGACAAAACATCTCAACAAATAGGGGTTCATTGGATATTGATTACTATATAGTGCACAGGTGTCAAAGTCAAGGCCCGCGGGCCAAATCCGGCCCGCTACATCATTTTTTTCGGCCCGCGAAAGCAAATCAAACTTGTTAAATTCCTTGATGATTGCTAAAATCTGAGCCAAAATTTCATATTTTTGGATGTCAACCACAATAAAAGTCATTATTCTTGACTTCAGATTTGAAAACGAGTTATTCATTAATTTGATGTGTGCTCTATATGTAATATTTGAAGGGATTTAAACATTCTAATGGGTTCCCCAAATTCATAACGGCCCTCGAGAGGAAACCATAACTACAATGTGGCCCGCGGCAAAAAATGACTTTGACACCCCTGATATAGTGGATCGGAGATGATTTTGATCACAACCTCCTGCAGAGGTAACAGTCACGGTGGCCATGCGGTTTATACATCTCGTCCTATATTCTGGTAGCTGGCTGATGAAGCTCTAATCCTCCTCATGCTATAGCGAGATCAAAGCTGACTGTTACCCTCGTCTTGTTTTGAGTGCTGGCATCCAATTTAAGCAGCTGGAGATCTCTCCCATAGGATTTGTGTGTGACAATCTCCAAGAAATCCGTTTAATGTGAGACCCCAGATTGGAGTGTGATGGAGCCAAAGCATTTGGGATTATGCTAATAGAAGTAGATACCTTTGATGTTGCTCAATTAAATTAGAACATTTTGTTCTGGACGTCATTAGTTGAGGTTGTTGAGCTCTGAAAATGGTTACGCAATTCTAAACTGTCACCAGAGAGAGAACGCAAGCCTAAAAATGTCAAAACAATTGTATCATTTTGCTTTGTGTTACTACAGCGTGCATGCCATTAGACAATTTAGGGGCAGTTGAAATTGGGGGCACAGCATGCACGGAGAAGGATAAACCCCAACAGCTCAACATAAAACTGATCTAATTTAATCCAGTTTGCACAGCTTCAGCCCCAACAGTTTGGAAACTAAAACAAAAGCCAAATGGTGCTGCTCACTATGGAACAACATTATCGCCTCTGCCTCTCTTTCTAGAACAGTCCAAAGCATTTCCCATTTAAGACCAAGCAACTTAAGACCATTAAACTCTGACAGCCTTTTAAAACAAGCACTGGCGGAGGATTCACGTTGCCAGCTATCACCAATGGCATGCAATAACTCCCTGGGGTTCGAGTGTGGAGCGCAATACATGGCTAGTGTGAGAGTGTTCACATTAGGCTCTTCATGTTCAGCACGCATGACACAACCGCACGTGACGGGCACAGGGAAATGCATGCATTTTATTGGCTAAGTTATGTCTTCTTTCGCCTGGGACCAGCACAACGTCAAGAGGCATTTAATCACGGATCGCAACTCTCGCACTGTGTTTTTTGCTCGTGCTTTATGGGGCCCCAAAATAGATTACATACATTGAGATCATAATTTAATCGAGTGTTGCTGCTCATACTCAATTGTACAACTTTGTTTTTGGCCAATATTAAGACTGGCATTATTCCAACTTGCAATGGAGCTGCGCGGCCGGGCACTTTTAAGGTGCAAAAGGGTGTTTGGTAGAAAGCAGAAGAAGCGCAGTCAGGATGGTAAATGGCATGAGGGAAAAGTATAACCGCTCTCGTAATTACACGTCAGTGCATGCAGAGCTGAACAAAGGAGGCGTGCTCTGGGATTGCGTTAATAGGCATCCAATTTCCATTTACATCTGACAATTTCTGCGTTTTTTTTGCATTCAGAGGAA
Organism: Hippocampus bargibanti; assembly: GCF_051943395.1. Taxonomy (NCBI): domain Eukaryota; kingdom Metazoa; phylum Chordata; class Actinopteri; order Syngnathiformes; family Syngnathidae; genus Hippocampus; species Hippocampus bargibanti. The sequence goes on from NC_142734.1 coordinate 10,302,564, forward strand.
CATGATTGATACAGAGGCATCATGATATGTGTGGTTCTGTTTTTTTGTTGTTGTGGCTTTTTTTTTGGGGGGGGGGGGTCTGTTGAGATCATCAATGAGAGGACTAAGAAGCCTTTTTTTCTAATGCCTTGGGGCTCATCTCTAAATGCAGACTTTTGGCAGATGAAAAAAAAATTATCCACCATACTGGTGTTCTCCAATTTTCATTGAGCCACCTCATTTTACGTTACGTATCATAAAAGACTAAAATGAGCTTGTCTCAATACACTCGCAAAATGAGTGTGAAATCTGCCCCTGACTTTAACCCTTCTATTATGGTACGGGTCAACTTTCCGTTTTTGTGTTGACTGAAGCACGGGATATCCTTTCTTTTTCCTTTTTTTCAAAACAGTCCTAGAATATGCCAATCGGATAGAAAATATATATCTTTTCAATTAGCTCAGAAACACAGAACACTAATTTGACTGTATTGAGTGGATTTTTACATATGGGTACAAATGACCCGCCAACATAATCAACATGATTTTTTTTTTCAACAGAATATAAGGGTTAAACTTGTCCAGGGGTATGAATACGAGTGTAATTTTATTTCGTTATTTATTTGCCAATAGATGGACCTGTTAAACACCCCAAAAGGAACTAAGATATCTTCTATGGCTCATATGGCTCATAACAAATGCTTCAGAAAATGGATGGACAACATTTGTTCATGCAGACATAAATTTTGACATTTAGGTAGTACTTGAAACAATATTGATAACAACAAGCTATGTTGTGTGACTTGAATTTTTATCAATGCAGCACATCATAGACTGAAACTGATCATTTTGCAGCTAGAGTCTAGTGATTTTTTTTTCGTCATGATTTTTTTTTTTTTTTTTTTTTTTTTACAAAAACAAACACAATTCTTTGTAAATCATTTTATTTGAGACAGCTTTGTGGTCACATGGATGTATGCAAGCAAACATTGCAAACCGTGCTGTTGCAGAGATTTTCTGCGGTTTGGAAAGCCTGCAAAGAACAACACTTGATCTGATAAGCAGGAAGCGCGGATGACATCACCAAAAAGCTATTAGAAGCTTCTCAAAGCACAGCGGGGAGAACGCATGGCTCATCTCAAGTATCTGTTACCATAAATGTAGACCATGTAGCCACCTATTCAAATAGATTGGGTGCAAAAACAAGACAGCAATGCTCTGCCATTTCATACAAATACAAACATTTGAAAACAAGTAGGATGCTAATTACGGAAAAAGATTGATCCCTGGTGTCAATACTAGAAATGGCTCCCAGAAAGACGCTCAAAAGAAATCAGCTCTGAATTCACCCTTTGAACTCAGAGCAAGAGCCAAATCGATACCACACTCTCTTTTCTTTTGATCATTACTACAAGCAAGGGATGTGGGTGGTTATTGGGGACCACATGACAACAAGAGGGCGGCCCGGTAGTCGAGTGGTTAGCACACCGGCTTCACAGTGCAGAGGTCGCCGGTTCGCGTCCCGGTCCGGCCTCCCTGTGTGGAGTTTGCATGTTCTCCCCGGACCCGCGTGGGTTTTCTCCGGGTCCTCCGGTTTCCTCCCACACTCCAAAAACATGCATGGCAGGCAGATTGACCACTCCAAATTGTCCCTAGGTGTGAGTATGAGAGTGACTGTTGTACGTCTTTGTGTGCCCTGCGATTGGCTGGCAGCCAATTCAGGGTGTCCCCCGCCTCGTGCCCGAAGACAGCTGAGATAGGCTCCAGCAACCCCCGCGACCCTAATGAGGAATAAGCGGTACGGAAAATGAGATGAGATGAGATGACAACAAGAGACATTTATTACAGTGCTAGAGGGCGACAGACACATTCTACAATTCTTGTTTCTGGTTGACAGGCGAGCTCGATGTCGTCATGAGGCTGTGTGGTGTTATGTACTTCCCAATGGACCAACGATGGCGACTGTGAAAAAGGAGTACTTCATTCACTGTCCCTGGGAGGATCTTTGTTGTGTCAAAGTGCATTTGTTACATGGCAAACCTCTGTCGAACAATCATCTTATTGGGATTTGTTATTATTTTGCAATCTTGTAATTTATCTTTTTCTTGCTTTCGCGCCTTAGGCTATAGCTGAGACAAAATACAGTATTCTGTGGGTCCCGGAATTCAAGTGACAATGACAAGAACTCTGGCACTGGAATGGATACATTTTTGCACGTCTGGCAGTGAATGTGTTGGGAAGCCTGATGCCCTCCACGTGCTAAAAAAATGCTTTGGACTTGTGAGAAGGTGGAACATTCATGTAGTCCTCATCTTGATGTTCAAAACTTGACGAAGGGTTCATCAGTGCAGTAGGTGGGTGGGCGTAAGGTTAGCAATATCTGCGGCGCGTGCCAGTGTGTAGGTAGGTGTGTATCAGTGTGTCAGCAGTGGCGTCTGCCGGACGCCAACACGCAGGGGATGCAGTCAGCTGGAGTGGATGAGATACAGCATGTGGCGATGTTGTAAAACGCTGGTGGCGCATTTTGTCAGCACACTGCTGTGCACATCCAGGAACACTGACTCACATAAGTGGCTGCCCCCGCGCGACGGAGATTGCATGGGAGGTCAAAGAGCTGTGAGAGGTAACAAAGCAAGTGTCGGGAAAATGTGTGTGCCTCATCACATTCAGCTCCCAGGCAAGATTTCATGCCGGCGGTGGCAACACGGCTCTCACCATTGACTGATCATTGACTCACGCCACCATGATACAGACAGCATCTGTTTGAGTGCAAATGCAAATGCAGCCTGGATTTGCTGGCTGAATTATGAGGCTTTTCTAAAATGGATGAAATAGTACTCCAGCAAATGGCTTTAGAAATCTGAAGCTCTGTCATCGGACATGGCACTGAAGTTAAGCTCTTTGATTTTATTGCCCTCCAGATTGTCTCTGTTTGTGGTGTTTGGCCTTCTGGTTTGGTGTGAGAATCATGATAAGAAGTATTATAGTTGATTTGCTGACATAATTGGAGTAAGACTTGCGTTGGAAAATAACTTCCACAAACACGACTAAAATGTATCCATATCAGGTTTTTTTTTTTTTCTGCTTGACCTGCCGTGCTCAGTTCTTCCTGGGTCATCTCTCCAGCACCCAGAATCTGCGTACCGCACGTTTATCTGTTCATTTTCACAATCATCAAGCGAAATGTTAAATGAGTTTGTGTTGTGTTGTTACCGAAGATTCTCCGTGACCAGGTTTGTTAACAAACACTTTCAAAGAAGTACAGGTGACGGCTGCAGAAACCTTTTCATCGATGGACCACTTCTGTACGACTGAGAGCTTACACAGACGAAACACTTCAGACAGATTTCACAAACATAGTCACAAACATAATTGTATTAAAGATGAAAGGAGTATGGTGTATGGTTAGGGTTCAATTCCTGCTTTGGAGAGGAACTTCTTCAATATTCTGCTGATTTACTTATACATCACTATAAATCAGCTCAACAACAAGAAGCATTCAAACAGGACTATGGGTAAACGGTCTTACTGAATTCAAAATATGATTTGTGTTTATTCTAAAAATTTTAGAGCATAAAATCCCTGTCCTCGTCACTCGAACTCCTTCGGGTAGCATTTAAATATACACGTTTTTTTTTTATTGGTTTGGATCAATTGGTTTTTTGAGACTGTTCAAATTGTGTACGCCAGATTCTCCATACATAAATTGCACACACTGGTATTAACTCATTCACTCTTCTTTTCCTTTCGGCTTTTCCCCTGTAAGGGGTCGCCACAGCAAATCAGTGTCCTCCATCTTTAGAGGTTTGATCCGCATGTTTGTTTTGGCCAAGCTTTTCACTGCCATTCCCAAATTTAGTTGGGAATTATAAGTATGACGTGGACCGCAATTCCCGAATTTGTTTGGGTTAATTTTTTTTCTTGCAGGGGGGTGCAGATAATGCGCTGCTCAGACCTCTGGCAATGTTTTTCCCTTCCACGAGCGGGCATAATTTGCATTATGTACAGCTTCCCTTGCAGCAACTTGCACCTCATACAACTCCTGACCCATATAATTTGGGAATTAACTCTTTTTTTCTGATAAAAGAAGCGAGTCTAAGGTTTCTTACGCTGCATTGAATGTTTATGTAGTCCTAAAACTCAATATTCTGTGGGTCCTGGAATTTGAGTGAAAATGACAAAAACCATGGCACTGGAGTGGACACATATTTTGCATGTTTGCCAGTGAATGAGTTAATCTTTGGAAATGTATATTTGATTAAAAATCCAAAATAACAGATCTCCAATTCCTTGCAGAATGAGCACGTCAGGTCCTCCAGTGACTGCCGCCATGCTCTAAAGACAACCCACCGACCACAATGAAAGGGTTAGGAGCCAACCGCAGTCGACATCTCTCTGACTCATGTGAGCCAGCAGGGTGCACGCAGAAAGCTCTCTGCCCTTTGAACTCTGATCCTCACTGCACTTTCATGTTGAGCCCAACCATAAACCACTATGTCACCCTGGATCCTCACCTTCACCAATATCCTCCCACCAGCCCAACCGCCTTAGCTCCAGACTGCCTTCTGCCTTTCAACCAGATGTCCAACAGCAGCACCTTCCCTCGTCTCCACTTCACCGCACAGACAGAGCAGCCCGACTGTCCCCAGGGATGTATGGCAGGCAGTGCAGGAGCAGTACGGGGCAGCAGGGCAGGTACACTTTCCAACGCTTTGACAACGGGCCTGGGCTTGGATCTCACTGGTGCTCCCATGATCACAAGTGGATCAGCGACCATCTCCTCTGCAGCGGCTGCCAAAATGAATCGGTTACCATCCAACATCTTGGATCAACTGGAACGGCATCTGCCCCTGCAACGGGATGGCTTCAGCACTTTGCAATTTCACAGAGGACGTATGTCAAAACAACGAAGTGAAAGTCCGGGACGGATACGCCACTTGATGCATTCTGTGCAGAAACTCTTTGCCAAATCTCAATCCCTGGAAAACGCTTCCGTTAAAGGAAATGCAATCACTGGAGCGAGTGAGGACAGCGGTAGAGCCCCCCACAGGAGCAAGAGTAAAGATCGGGCAAAGACAGAAGGACCAAAGCAGAAATCAAAGGCGCAGGCATTAAGCCTGTGGAGCTCAGACAACGCTCTTGACAGCGATACAACCAAAGCCGGCACCGTTGCTGTTGGTTACCGAAACCCATTATGTATGATGACACTTGGAAGAACGATATCAGACATCCAAGCCCACCCTAGACATATCTCACCAGGATACAACACCATTTCTGCACATTCTCTTAAGTCTTCAAAAAGCAGCGGTGACCTCAAGCTGCTGGGGTTTCCGGTATCAGAGGTTGGATCCAAGAACGGGGAGGGAAGAGCTCGGAGCAAGGATGATACAATGGTGAAGAGGGGATCCTGGTCCAATCTCACATTCAATCAGGCCCGGCAAGTGTTGCAGAAAGGCTCGGCGACAGTCAACAGGACCCTTTTAAAAACAAAGTCATGTCACCAGGATCTGGCAAACCAGTTCCTTCAGGTAGCTGTACTAGTGAGTTTATCTTCATCATCATCCTTCAAATTAAAGTTATTTGTGTTTACCACACTCGTCAATGCTGGTTTTCACCGTCCAACGCGTCCATATTCAATCATTGTAGTTTTCAATCATTTTAGTTACAAATCTTCATTTCATTAGCCTCCACAACTCTATTTCAAGCCCACAGTCAAATTTCACAAAAGGTCTCAACACACCCAAAGTCAGTGGCGGCCCGTAGATTTCACCGCTAGGCCTTCTGTAGTGATACGTCTGAATCAATCCAGACTGCAAAAGGTTGGTGTGATTTACTGCAATAACTGACCAACCTTTCTAAATGATGTTCCTTTTTTCATGAAAAGTCTCTCTTGAAAATGGCTTTAACAGTTAATCTCCAACCAAATCCATTTCTTCTGCTCCTTCAGCCATTGTGGGTTGACAAAACTGCATCAAGGTAGATTTCTGACCCTGGAAACAAATGATGGCTGAAATGGTTAAATAGTTAAATGCTTAAATACAAAAACACACGTCTGGAAGCAGCGCAAATGGGGAAAAGTAATGAAAGGAAGCTGAAAAACAATATGGAATTATTTAATAAGAATTCATGGACAAAATATAATTAACATCAGTCTGTGATTCAGAGGTTATTAGGCCAGCAGAGAAGGCCATGCAGGCCCTGACGCTCCGTCACTGCCCAAAGTGCACGAAGCAACATCTTAAGGAAAGATTTCTGGATTGCATCGACAAGTGCTTACTGAAAATGTGTTTCTACAATTCAGGTTCCACTAGGTGAATGGGCTGCCACATTTGGACCGGGCCAAGCCAAAGGAACAGAAATTCCATGTCGAAGGATGCGCAGTGGCAGCTATGTGAAAGCAATGGGAGATACGGAGGGCAGCGATGACTCGGAGGGTAGCCCCAAACCATCTCCCAAATCTGCAGCCCGTCGCCAGAGCTACCTGAAGGCCACTCAGCAGTCCTTCAGTGAGCAGCAGCCAGCCCCACCCGCATGCAAGTGAGTCTCACAGTACAAGAGGTCAACTTCATAGATATTCAATTCAATTCAATTGCACTCCGCATTCCGGCAGCAATGGACTAAAAGGGGGGAATGGGCCTTCCAAAAATAAACAGCAGGGGGCAATACCTAATAAAAAATGGAAGTTGTTGCTTGTATGGCAACATGCCGCTTCAACTGTTCAGACTGTGCTTTCGCTCAAGGGGAAACATCATGGAAACCCATTTGTATTGTTGGAGTAAAACAAGGTTAGGTAAATTCTTGCCATGTGTTTTACCCCTTCGTCCACACCGACAGGCCTCATTCCTACGCTCTCATGCAGGGGGATTTTCTTTGGTCTCCACTACAGAGTGCATGCTCTATGCAGCATCTGAGGTCAGTGCAATCCACACGCACGTTATATGGCCGATGACCCTAGCCCACATCACTCGCCCTTGTTCCAATATCAAGCCTTGTTTTTGGTCAAACAGCCCCACTCGGCTTTTTGTGTCTGCCTTCTTTTACTTTCAGTCTGCAATGTCACAAGACTTCCCTTGTTCTAACGTCCTTTTGCATAACATGCAAAGTGACCCTTCCAGTCCCCTACTGCACAGAAGTCTCACAAACACGAGGCGCCAATTTTGCAATCAGAACAGAAGAAAGTTGCCAGAAATAGTTACGAGCTATAAAAAGTCAAATAATGACATCATATGAATCTTAAATTCTTATGTTTCCTCTGCTGCTATTTTAACTCACTCCGTCACTCTTCACATATCTCTGTTTTTCATCTAAAAATACTTGGGAGTAGGAATTTGAAGTTTTTCCTGGATAGAAGACGATTATTCTCTGCACTGTTCTCTGTAAGTCCTCTTAAAAGCCGATTATTGCACTCTCTTGCACAGCTCCCTGCCCTCTCTAAAAGAGCTGTCCACAAATCGGAGCCTCGACAACTTAGACTGCCTGGTGAACCCGCTCGAGACATCACCAGGCCACGGACGGAAAGATTTCAGCCATTGCACCGCTACTTTAACCAGAGAGCCCGCCGTTCAGGTGTGTGTGTGTAAGAGAGAGAGAAAGAGGGGGCTGGGGGAGAGAGAGAGAGAGAGAGAGAGAGAGAGAGAGAGAGAGAGAGAGAGAGAGAGAGAGAGAGAGAGAGAGAGAGAGAGAGAGAGAGAGAGAGAGAGAGAGGCTGATGAGACTTTATACAAGTGTTCCCCAATTGTCATTGAGCCAAGGTAGTCATTGTACATGCACTGGCAATATGAGTCCATGTGAAATCTGGCCCTGTTTCAAAAACTGTAAATTGGTGTGAATGTGAGTGTACAGTACATTGATTTATTTTCTGCCTGTAGATGGGTGGCAATTGACTGGTGACTGGTGACCAGTACAAGAATCGAAAGTGAACAAGGATGTTCTTGTTCACGGTTTTTATCATGAATGTGCATGATGTTCCTCGAATCAGAATAATACAGCATCCAATGTCTAAACAACTCTAGTTTGTTCCATCACACTTTTTTAAAGTAACTAAATTAGTGTCTACCCTCCCAGTGACAGAGAGCAGTGTAAGATGGGTACCAGTATTTATGTTAAATGACATCAGTAAGCAAAATGTTCATTTTCATCAACACTTACCTGAAACCCAAGCAAAATGTATATGACGGTGTAGCTAGTTAATGCTTCTTCCTCAGTCCACTTTGTGTCCTTAGTATGTGAGTTTGTACACCGTCTTTCAGGGATGTGGGCGTGGCTTTGGGCACTCTCTTCCGCACTGTGAAAGGGAATCACAGGCGGTGGAGGCTTTGGACCTTCCTGCGCCTACCTGCTTTAGGTCGCGCAGCCATAGCTACCTGAGAGCCATCCAGGCTGGTTGCTCCCAGGATGAAGATACGGCCTCTGCGGACTCCGACACACCACCGCCCACAGCCAAAACCTACAACTCAAACACCAGTGAGTATTGATCAACGCATAATTGTGATACAACAGTGAAAGGGAGGATATCATATTCCATTCAATAACCACGTTAAGAAATGTGCTGTACAGAATGTTGTGCCTTGATTATTTATCGGAAATACACACGCACGCACGCACACACACACACACACACACACACACACACACACACACACACACACACACACACACACACACACACACACACTTTGTAGATGGATGGATAGATAGATCAATTTAATTAATTAATTTAAATAATTAATAAAATTCCAAAAAATGGTAAATCAGTGGGCTTAAATACAACTATTAAATGTGTAAACCTCTAGAATGACTGGTCGATCAGTCTGCAGGGAAATATAATATGCATGTTGTGGTTTTGCTTGTTTTGAAAGTCAAAGGATTTGCCTTTTTTCAACAATGACTTGTTTGATTTCTGGGCTGTCTTCAATTACGTCTTCATAATTATGCGGTAGATTACATCATACCGTTTTGTAAGTACTGGAAAAAATAACTATTACATTCAATATAGTACTGGGTTATGAATGATCATATGAATGATCATATGGTTGTAGCTCTTTGGGCAGTATGAAATGACCTGTTCACTTGTATTGTCATCCATTTATGTGTGACTACCTATCTGTTTTGTGTCAGTATGTATACTTTGAATTTTTCCAAACAAAATGTCATAGTTATGTAGATAATATAAACAAAAACAGACCTATTTCAAATCGTTTGCACAATACCTCATACATTTTAGGTTTCAGAAATCATAAACTCACGACTGTGATGCGTATTAAAATAATGTGATCGTTACAAAGGGTAAATTAGAAGTAAATAAAACACAAAAATGCTTTCGTTGTTTATTTATACAGCCAATTAATATAAAAATGTGTTTTGTTTTTTACATTTTCTTTTGTTTCACCTTACTAATGAACTGTCTGTATTGTGTCAATAGTTGCTTCATAAAGTGAGTAGTGTGTTTCAAAATCGGGAGCCTCCCGACCAAATCGTGAGACTATGCATGATACCTCCAAAATGCCAGAATCGCGAAGAGGCTGTCAACTATTCACGCTTTCCCATGCAAGCATAATAGTGCAGATTTTTTTTCTGAAAAAAAAAAAAAAAAAAAAAAAAAAAAAAAAAAAACAACAGATCAGTATCAACTGCAAATTAAACATTTCGTTCAATTTGTTTCTGTATAGCCTTCTGCCTATTGTTTCTGTATAGCCTTCAGTTTACAGTACACAAACCGGCGGCATGCTCCTGTCAGCTTGTGGTTTGTGTTACTAAGACATTTTTGTTTTGATGAAGGGTGAGATGTTACAGAACCTAATCCACTGCGTGGAATCATGTAGCACATTGTCTTTAGCTAAAAAAAAAAATCTGAATATGCCGATCAATATTGACGGCGCGCATGAAATTCATTGTCAGTGCCCACGTCGTCTCGTTTGGGACAAACCAATGCTCGCTATCGTTGAGGGATTCACCAGAATAAGAATTAACCCAATAGCTGTGTTCATCGGTGACAGTTAAACCAATGGTTCATTTCATCGGCGAAAATAGTGACGACACAGTCCAATCGCTGGTCGGGAAATAATTCCAAGGAAGAAGTGCACGCCAATCCTTGAAGCAGGGCGTGAACTACAAAATCCTCTTTCACAGAGTCGCCGTGTATCTAATGGCAGCGCTCGTTTCCTCTGTCTGTTTCTTCTCGTCTGTTTCAAGAATGGACACAAAGTCACGCTTTTCCACCCGCCGATGACACAGTAGGTTATCGATTTGCTTTCACCTCACCCGACATTTGCATTCGGGAGACTTGATGAAATACCTCGCGTTAGCAGAAGCACGTTAACCGGGGTTAACCTCATGTGTGCACCATAGGTTCGGCGTAGCTAGCTAACGTGGGTGAAGAAAGGAAGGAGATCCTGGCAGTAATGTTGCCGCCCTTGTCAGCGTGGCGTGAATATGGCGCTGCCACTTTTCGTGGGTGTGTTTCATCGCCGATATTATGTGCCTCCGTCTGACGTTGCTCAACATTGAATTGCGTGGCTGCTTGGAAACAGGCGGCACACCGTGACAGGAGCGGGTTAGCGAGCAAGGCACAAAGCTAACGGGATGTCAGGCGTCAACACATGCAACGACCGGTCGCTCATCTCGATCGTAATAATTTGGTCAGTGTTTATTATTTTCCATCCGCCCCATTCACCATGACTCGCATAGATGTGCTAATGTGTTAACCATTTGAGCTCGGTCGCCAAATGCCATTAAACTCGAACGTTCAGATATGTCAATGTTATCATTCTTTCATTTGGCGAGTACAGTAGTTAATTTTGGCTTTGTGTGTGGAAAAAATAAAAATGTATTCCAGAACGGCAGAAAGAATAAAAAGTACCCTTTCACTCCTCGCCTTTCATGGAGAACCATCAGACGCACCTTGCTTGTTATTGTTACTGTTACATAATGAATTAATAATGTTCTGCTTCCTGCTTTGTATAGACTAAAAGTTTATGCTTTGCATTTGAGCAATTTGAAGTACTAAGTGCCCTTTAAAAAACTGGCCTGACCACTAGAAAGGCATATGCACTCAACACGTAGTAATAGATACTTGCTTGATGGAGATTGTTTATCTTGTTTTGGGAATGCAGCTTTTGTTATTATCCACTATAAACTGAAACGCTTACCCTCAGGAGGGTCGAGTGTATGCCAGAGCCGAACCCATTCGTCTTTGTGGCAGGCGAGGTACGTCCTGAACTAGTTGCCAGGCAATCTCAGGGCACATCTTAAACTCACACACAATTACAATTACCATTTGGACAATTTATTAAATATTCTAATTAATTTATGGTGCAGTTTTTTTTTGGAATTTGGGAAGAAACCGCAGTGACCGAGAAACCCCACACAGGCGCAAGGAAAATTTTGGGATTGAATCAATTCAGAATCAGAAAACCTTTAATTGTCCCACAATGGGGAAATTTGCAATTGTTTTAAACTATACCATCAATGTGTTGATTGAATTGGCTGGCCTTATCTCAGAGTGTGGTGTTCTGAGTATCACCATGGAGAGACACAATGAGTCATCCTGAACTATTACACATGCTTTGCTCACGCTTTGATGAGGTCACCTTTCGACTGAATGGGAGGTGCATCACTTGTTTCACATTACGGGTTTTGTGGCCAGAAACCGGATGGTGCAGTTTATCTTCACACATATAAATGAAGAGACCAGTCAACCCTTAGCAGTATGTTAACCTGTCTAAAAGGAAAAAAAGCACAACACCATACTGTATTACATATTGTAATCAAAATGATAATAAATTAGCCATTATGGAGGAGGTGTTGGTGAATTTCAACAAATATTCTGTTGACAGAATTCATGGAGGAATAAGTCACACTCATTTGGAAAAATTCCATACATGGAGTGATCCATTGGCCATCATTGGTGCCACCGATCATTGGGGCCCTCCCTTGACCTAAAATTTTAAAAAGCTACAATTATGGGGTAAAATATGTTGAAAATTAAAGACTTACTGGACTGCAAATCATTTTTTTATATTACCACACTATGCGCCAAGTAAGAGGTGATAGTTACTAAAATAAATTTGAATTTGTCTGTGGAACAGGGTATGGGTATTGCCACTGCACCAATTACTTTATGTACAATTTTCGGTTTGAAATAATAAAAGGCCATGCACCTGTTAATAACAATATGCAAATAATGGCATGTCAGCCAGGTGCACTCCTGCGTCTCGGTTTCACACCCTGACATAGATATATTTGCTCGATAGGGTTATTCAGTTACTTTTAGTCTAACAATGCCACAAAATATCACTGGGGTGAAAAGAAAACTTTCAAGCCGTAGCAAGTTAAATATTTTAGTAGAATTTTGTCTTGTTGATAAATATAATGTAATCTCTTTTCACAGTTTATGCTGCTGTTGTTTCAAAGGAATGGTTGGTTTCCCCATGTCTATTTGTCAGATATAGCAGTCTCCTCTGCAATGTTTTGGCCTTTCAGTTCACAGTTGGAAGCAAGCCATCTTATTTTAGCAAAAGACTGCTGACCTTCAATTTTTTATGACTTGGCTCCTATGCTCCTTTCAGAAAGGTTCTACCACAATGGGATTGTGAGCTGGCTCTTTATGTACTTTGAGTGCACGTGAAAATGTCGAACCAACCATGCACCTGCAAAGACATTCATTTAACATTCATTCCATTCTTCTGACGGTGGATGAAAATTACAGTGGTGGCTAGAACTGGCAAATCCCTAACTAGAGCACTCGCTTTTGAAAAGAAAATGGTTGTGGAAAGGCACTGGAAATTTTAGCCTCCTTGATTTGTTAGCGGTTTCCATTGACACCAGATTGAATGAACGTGGCCAACCATCTTTTGAGTACTACTTGGAGCTAAATCCATTCGAAGTATAGTTTTGTTAGTTTTTTTTTAACACAAGCCACCCAGATTCATAGTTAGACTCACAGCAATGCGCATCACAACGAAAAATGTTTTTTTCTGCAATCTCAAGAGAATAACGGCAATTACAGAATGATGATTGACAGTCAACCAATGTTACTGTGCAAAATGCCTGCAGACTTTCCATACTGAGCTGCGCCTTTGTTGTTCTTTAATTGACATCACATTTATGGGTTTGTCACGTGCCAGGATTTCACTTTGGGAAAACGATAACTTTAATAAATATACAAAGGAGATATTCATTCTTTATTTAATGTTTTTGTCTAATTCTTTGACCTGTGACATAAACTTATTTCATTTGGATTTTCTGAAATTACTTCACAATTTAAAGTGTTTCTTGAACATATTCCAAAAATTCAAAGCTATGTGGCCCACTACTGTTCGGATTAAAACATTTGACGCCATCAAATAATTACACGGCACGGCCATTCTCTCATTTTAGATACTGCAACAAAGACCAACTCTTAAATAGTGGCTATAGCTTGGTGATATTATGTATTGCACAGTTTTTATCATGCCACTTTCCTCCTATCATTCATATCATTTATCCTCTTTCAATGTTCATGTTGGCCCAATAGCTGCATTAAAAGCGACAGATATCACAAATATAAAACTGCACTCTGAAAAATATTGAATAATAATAAAATATTGAAAAATGTCTAACTTTTTTATGCCTGAGATTGACATTTTGTGCATAATGTAGGCAAGTATGCCTCTTGTTCACACTTAATTATCAGATTTTGCAGGCAACAATACTGCAGGCATTTTTCATTTGATACAAGTCTGCTGCGATTTAGTGATGACTTTGCTACTACTCCCTGTTATTAGCTGATGAGCAGTGACCTCCCAATTACAGTGTTGAGTTGCCATTTTATTTTAAAACGACAAATGCCTGAGTGCCCTTTTGAATCTTTTTATGGATTGGCTTGAATACGTGTACAGCTTTTGCAATGTCGAGATTGCCTCATTTTGTCAAAGCAACTCAGCTTCCTCCCATGTTCCAAACATGTTCTTGTCAGGTGAAGATACAATTTCCTTGAGGTTCTGGAACTTGAGTGACATTTTAATCAATGTGCTGTGTGTTGCTATTAGTTACGCACTTTGTACTTAGGAAATTAAATCAGAGGGACAATACATAAGTGACTGGTGTTTTGAATTACCGTATTTATTCGAGTATAACGCACAATATTTTCTACCTAAAAAAGAACTTAAAGATTGGGTGCGTGTTATATACGAGGCCTGAGCAAAAAAGCTCATATACCGGTATATTTAATGCTTTATCCCTTCCAGGAGGGGACAGCATTTCCATGGCTATTCTGTTGTTAAGGTGCCCTTCAGTTTTGATTCTTGGAAAGACCCGGACCACGCACATTCTTTTTTTAATTTTGTATTGTTGATTAGCATTTCTTTAGCCACGCTTCATTTCCTTTCCTCGCCTCGCCCACACTGAAACGCGAGTTAAGCATTGCTGTTTTGCACAATTACCAGTATCGAGAGTTTAGATTTAATGTTCTTCATATTTTAATATACAGTAAAGTCTCGTTATATCGATATTCAAGGGAGTCCGAAAAAATATCGATATAACCGGGACTATCGATATATCCGATCCTGCGCCGAACTGCATTAAACAAAAGCCGCCAAAAGAGGGCAGCCAAGCGCCATATAAGAAACGGAGCTGGCCATTAGCTCCCTTTTTTTTTTGGGGTGAGAGATGTTCCCCCAATGTTGCCTCAAAATGGCACATATAATTCTTTAATGATTGTAAACATGCTTTAATCTTCAGAACTACAGTGTATTTGAAACATATTCATAACTGGATGTGTAACAAGAAAGCATATTATCCAAATCTGAAGCCATTGTTTGGATTCACAAGCAATGCAAGACGTCTTGGCGTGAAGTCATTTTTATTTGCATTTGAATAAAAAGTGACATCGACTGTCCTTTAATACACAGTATGGAATGTTAATAATTTTCAAAATCATCGCGCTTCAGCAGACAAAACATTGTTGCAAAAAACGATTGCATTCATATACAGTGGGCATGTACATAACACAACAGGGAAACTGCAACGCTTACATCTTACTGTATTATGTATACAATTTAAAAAAGTCATCAATCTTCTTCTGCTTCCCATTTTTACCTTTTAACACAAACACTTCAATCTCGTCTGCTACACACGAGCTAGCGTCTGAAAATGAAAATGGCTCTGCTACACGGGTGCTGGGCACGTAACCAAGTCACCTGACCAAGTCGACCAATGGCGCGACTGATGGCGTGACACGTAACCAAGACACGTGACCAAGTTGACCAATGGCGCGACCGATGGCCTGTCACGTGACAAAGTCACACGGCCAAGTCGACCAATAGCGCGACCGATGGCGGCTCATGTGACCAAGTCGACCAATGGCGCGACCGATGGCGGCTCACGTAACAAGACACGTGACCAAGTTGACCAATGGCGCGACGGATATATCGATATAAACAACAAAAATGGCCGGCGGGGGATGAAAAGGAGCACCGTAATAACCGGATTATCGTAATAACCGGGTATCGTAATAAACGGTACTAATCATACATAAATAGACTAGAAATGTGCAAGGGAAATGAAAATAGTATCGTAATAAGCGGTACTATCGATATAACCGATATCGATATAACGAGACTTTACTGTATATACTGTTACCCAAAGAAAGTGAAGAAGTTTACATTGTCAGTAAATTGTTTTTATCATGGACGCATGTGTTGTCACTTAGAATGCTTGGTCTGAGCCGAGAAAAAGTGAAACAAAATGTTATCTTCTTTTCCTTTCGGCTTTTCCCTACAAGGGGTCGCCACAGCAAATCAGTGCCCTCCATCTTTAAAGGTTTGAGCCGCATGTTTGTTTTGGCCAAGCTTTTACATCGGATACCCTTCCTGACACAACCCTCTGTATTTATCTGGGCCTGGGACCGGCACAAGAAGACTTATGTCCCTTTGTAGCTACAGAACAAGCAACTCGCTCAGTAAAATGCTCCCAAACACAAAATGGTCATTGGCGCAGCAACATTCAAAAAAGCAAAAACTATACTCACCATTTGATGACAATGCTCTGATCATAATAATAATAATAATAATAATAATACATTTTATACCGATTTTTAATTGCGCGTTTGTCACGTGCGCGCGTTATACTCTAATAAATACGGTAAGTAACAGTGATTTCAACAGGCGTCATTCTTGACTTTTAAGGGGGCCGAAACGTCTCTTAGCTATCGACATGCTGAAAATCCAATGTCAAATTCACTATTTATGGGGAAAACTGTTAAAAACAATGCATTCATCCTGGGTTTGAAAACAACTTTGAGCATAGATGGTAATTAAGTGTGCAGGAGTGGCATGCAAAGGACAATCCCCGGAGTCGGACTGACGTAAGTGGAGCGTAACCTGCAGCAGCAGGTTGAGAAGCAAATGGGGGAAGCTTTTTGCTGCACTTGATAGGCAGCCAGCAATGGAGACAAAGTGAAGGTTTTTGTCATAATGGTGGAATATCCCTTTTTTTCTTGTTCTGCACCAAGTGTTTTATTGCATTGATTACATTTTAAACTAATTTGTTTCAGCATCAAGCAGTTAAAACTGACTCCAATAAACAGGACAAAGCAATTCCGAGCAAATGTTCCTTTCTTTTTCTGTTTGCAGTCAGCAGTAGGAAGGCTCCACCTCCAGTCCCACCCCGCACCACTCCCAAACCTCTCATCTCTGTGACACTTCAGAGCAGCACAGAATCGGCCCAAGACACATACCTTGACCAACAAGACCACGGGAGTGAAGTCAACAGCCAATCAGGGCGTAGCACTTCGTCTGAGAGTCTCTGTAGCATCCGCACCAGCGATCTGACGAAGAAGAAGCAGGCTCATACGACTGAGCCAGCCGCTACACCTGCACCTGCTGTAGCCTCTGTGCCCCCTGTTCCAGCTCCTCGTGACCTTCCACCCACAATCTCGTCGACCATTTCTACATTGGCTCAGCCCCAAAATGTCTCCCTGAATACTGGCCTCACTTTGGAGAAGGCTCCCACTGCACCCAAACGAAAGCTATCCTCCATTGGAATTCAGGTTAGATTTGGTTGGCCTTTCAATTCTGACAATTGTCCATGTCCATCTTCAACACATCAGTTAAATATTGCATAGCGGAATTCAAATATGAGTTGTAGCTACATATGCGTCGAACAAAAAGTATGTTGTTGTATGAAATGTTTAGGTGGATTGCCTTCAGCCTGAACCAAGAGAAGAAGTTTTACCCTTGACTGCCCCCCTTAAATTCCAGTCAATTGGAGTTCAAGTGGAGAACGGCAGACCGTAAGTGTACACTCAATGTGATCAAATCACAAGACACAAAAGAGTCTGATATGATATTGTTGAAGAATTGACTTTTGAAAGTAAAAATATTTTCACATTACTTGGAACGGTTTAATTAAGCATTGTCAAACTACCTTAAGAAATGTAGTTTCCTCAAAAGTTATATCGGATTGTCTTAAACACTCAAGTCCTAACCCTTTTTCCGAAAGTAGACTGACAATAGTTGATCAGAATTCCTTGACTATTTTTTAAACTTACACACAGCAATTTAAATTCAAAATAACTATTATGCCTTTGTCTTTTTTTAAAGATTAAAAAAACCATTGAAACATGCGTTTTTGTGGTCGACAAAACCGAGTTGTTTCCCAGCCCTAGCGAGAATGTGATTCTTTATAGAAAAAAAACAAGGACAGAATCACAATTAATGTAAAAATACTTAAATTGCTGGTTAAACTTTTTTTTAAATTTGACCCATGTTCTGTATTTCAATAGGATGCAGATGGCTTTAATGTTCATCTGATATCATTCCATCGGCGATATTACCCCCCCCCCCCCACAGTATGATAAATCATTTATCTCGATGGATGGAAATAGCATTGTAAAAATGTGTTACTGTGTCAAACTATTTGTATTAGTATGTTCTAATATATGAAATGTAGCAAATTCGAACATGGGAATTTTCCGCCTGTCTCTTCCGTTATGATTTTGGTGCCAATTGATGACTCTGTGTTCCTTTGTAGTAGAGGACACTGCACATCACCTCAGTGGTCATGAAGTTTCCATTTTAGAGGCATAATGTTGTCTTTTTTTTTCTTACCCACCCAGGTTACTGTAAGGGACTGATTGATATTTGTGCATGTCTGTGCAGTCTTAGCCGGGACAACAGCATGGCCTCCAGACAAAATACAGTGACCGACCCTCAGGAGTCCCATGGAGACACACCCTTGGAACGCAACAAAGCCAACGGAACCATCCCCCAAACCACAACTTTTAACGAACCCAAGGCGCAGGACAAAGCCATGGAACCACGGTCTCTGAAACAAACCTCACCTCTACTGGGAATGTCCACCTCGCCACCACAGACGCTGGACCCGGCTTTGGATCCTTCGTCACTGCCCCCACCGGATCCCAGTCTGGCGCGTGGAAACTGCAACGCCCAAGAAGACTCGTCACAAACAGGCACGCCGGCTTGTCTCCGCGATGGGAACTGGTTCCTGAAGCTGTTGCAGGCTGAAACGGGCCGCATGGAGGGCTGGTGTCAACAGATGGAGCAGGAGACCAAAGACAACAAGTTATCAGAGGAAGGTCAGTGATAGGATGAGGTTGTTCTTCTGCAGTTAATTGTACACGTTGAGAAAAGAACTCAAGTCGCCACTGTTTGCTCAGTTTCATCACCCCCAAAAAGGCGCGAGAAAAACTCCCAGAATAGCACTCGGGCCATTAGGCAGATCTTTTATTGCAGTTGGTGAAATATGAATGAGTGGAGGGCTGACTCATTTGAGACCCGCCATCAGATTAGCAGGCTTACCAGCTCTCCGCAGACCTGACTGATAAATTTCCATGCCATACAAATATTTGGTGGAAATCAGTTAATAAATGTGATCTAACTGATCCCTTTGCCGTCACAAAATATTAAGTGCTGAAATGAATATTTCATGACTACATACAGTAAGAATAATATTTGACGTACAGCCACTTCCTCCCTGCTCTTAATGCATCACTCACTCATTTGATGCCCGTAGGCATTTTACGTGCTGTGTGTAGTAATGAATTCTTTGTCTTGTTTGTAGTATTGGGGACCATCCGCAGTGCCGTAGGCAGCGCCCAACTCCTCATTTCACAGAAGTTTGAACAGTTCAAGGGACTCTGTAATGAAAACCTGGTGAGAGACTCTGCCGGAAGCATAAAATCCATCATGATTGATTTACTGGTTGCTGTTTTCTGCGCTAATATTGGCTTGCATGTTGAGTTGTAGTTTTTCTTCTGCTGCCTTAAAATGGGACACGACACTGAGCGTCTCAAAGCTGCATCTTCGTTGACTCTGTTCTTCTATCACCTATCAGAACGTCAATGCTGACCCACGCCCAACAGCACAGGACCTTGCGGGGTTCTGGGATCTGCTACAGCTCTCAATAGAAGACATCAGCATGAAATTCGATGAGCTCCACCAATTGAGAACTAACAACTGGCAACTTCCGGAGAAATCAGAGGTGAATTTTGTTGACAAATTGCTGTGTGCATCCCGCTTCCCAAAACGCAGGTGACCTTGGTCTTTGCTCTCCTCAGGTTGAAAACAAGCAGCTCCCATTGCCCGTGCCAAAGAAGCAATCTAAACCCAAGCTATCGGCTGGGAAGGACAGAAGCGTGGACTCGGCTGTGGATAAGCAGCGACAGGAAGCCAGAAAACGCTTGATGGCAGCAAAACGTGCAGCTTCTGTGCGACAGAACTCCGCAACAGAGAGCGCAGAAAGCATTGAAATCTATGTCCCCGAGGCACAGACTCGCCTCTGAGTAGGCCATCACTCATCATCGGCGTCTTCGTTCACTCAATGACTCAAAATCAGAGCGAACAGAGTCATCCACAAACGTACAACGGATGCATCGTTCCAAGGTTTGGATGTTCCAAACATTGCGGTCAGCCGAACACAAAACAAACAAGCAGGATACACGATTGATATTATTGATTTTATGCTAATTATATTATCCCCAAGTATATCAAGACTGAGATGTACAAATACCTTTAGAAGAGGACACAGCGACCAATCTCGGTATCGCCCAAGTTTACCGTCTTTCAGCTCGTGGGAGTGGACTGACACAATGGGGTTGCCTGTTTTACGACGTGAGTGACCATTCACACACACTCAGGATACACATGCAGGTGTACTCGCTGACCACAGAGTCTTCCTGTTCTCTCTTTGTGTATGGCTGCCGTGCTTTGGCTGTACACTTTACCATGTAAATGTTATGGGACAAGGGTGGGAATGCAGAGAACTAGAGGAAGGCAGTAGCATATATATAAATATAAATAAATATATAGTATAAATAACACACTATTATGATGTTCATTTTGTAAATGTTGTATACCAGAATATTTGTTAGAAAGAGCTGTGTGGTCAGTCCTCTTATCTATTTTTTTTTAATGACTAGATCAAGTACACGTCCCGTCAGGTTCTATTAGCACTTGATGCAATCATTTTTTATTTCATCCCCCTTAGCTTGTCCCACAAATGCACACTACATGGTCTGTGTCTTTAAATGTCATCAATTTTAAGTCTTACATCTGCTGGGTTTGTTTTGAGGTGGTATTTTGGGAAACACCGCTCAATCAATGAGCTTTGGAGGAATGTTTTGCACATATGCATTTTGCAGCACATTCCAGCTTGATCACTGCACTTTCACCTCTGATCAAGTTTCCTTGTCTTTTATTTTTCTTTGGTTCACCGAATCATGATGACTTCAGCTGCAACATGTGACGCAGGGGACCAAGACACCCACCCACTTGATATGTCATTCCCATTTACCCAGACAACGTGGGTGTGTGGGAGTTTTCGTACCACTAGAAGGGCAATGGAAAAGCAATAATGAAAAATAATTTTATCAGTGCTAGCAGTGCAGGACACACCCAATGTTAAGTCATTTTACTATTTGCCCACTAAGGCCTTCTTGACATGAAGGATGAATGTTTCTTTCACTTATGAACTGTCTTTATCCACTTAAATCTCAGGTTGAAAGCTTAAAGTCAGAAGAACCAAATGGAAATTTACACCAATCGCTAATGTGAACCAATTATGAAATTGTTCTAATCCACCAACTGGTTCATGCATAGGTTTTGATGCAAACCAGACATCCGTTTTTGATTCCACTTTTCATGTGCAGCTGTGTTATAATATGACTAACTTTGGTATTCCCCATCTGTAGAACACATTCTCTGACTTCAAGTTAAAAGGCCTGTAATTTTGATCACATACGGTATTGCAAGGCAATTTCCTTTTGTGCCAAGACAACAGCGGTCATCAACATCTGTGTCACTTGAGATTTGTTTATTTTTTTAGGTGGTGTTCTTATTAACAGTACTGTGCTTAAAAGTCTTAGCAAAAGTTTTTTTTGCAGCACCACCAAAGGTACATACGTGGAGCCTAAAAGAAAGGGTCGAGCCACTTATCCGACTTCACTGCGCCCTATTGGTTAGTCCATGCGTTACACTCCAATTATCATGTCCTGCCCAGTTTTAATCAAAGCAAAAATAACATTGAATTGTCAATGTTGACAGTTCATCCCATTGTTGTTGATTTTTTTTTTTTAATTTGTATGACACCCACCGTAGACGTGCATTTCATTCTCCAAAGAAATAATTAAAAATCCCTTTGCTACATGTCCTGGTCATCATTCTGCGTCTTTTATTTTTCAATTACACTAGTAGCTGATCACATTGTGATATGTTATCCTGACTAATGTTAACGCATGACTTTCATACATATAAAAATATTTTATATCTCGAATGAGTACTCCTTAAACGGGTTTTGCAAATGTGAAACGTCTAGTTCCAGTCTGAGGTGTTTTCTAAACGTACATTCATGACTAACCCTTTATTCCTTTTCATGGTTGAGAGTCTATGAGCAATTTGCTAATCTGTCCTTTCAGAGTCTCCAAGGGCTAAAAAATGGGCACACGTTGTGAAGGCACAACTTTGAAGACACATTTTTCCATGTGCCGTTTCTCTAAGAGTGAACGACAAAGATACGGGCGCTAAATCTGACGACCTGGCTGTGATTCACCCCTGGTGGTGGCGCAAAACAAGAGGAAACGTTGAATAAGATATGTATACAAAATATCTTAAGCGCGTATATTACAGCTGACGGTTTGATATAGTGATGTATTACTTTGACACAACGAGGCTGGTTTCTTCTGAGCGCAGATCTGACATTTTTTAATAGACTGGACCTGTTAAATTAAAGTGGAATGCCACTAAATGTTTGAAGTGTCCTTTTTTCCTTTGGTGTACTGTACGTTGAATCAAAATTTCTAATTTCTTCTAATAGTGATTCTTTTTAATAAAAAATAAATCAACTCGGTATTTTCTGCTAAAGATATGACTTTTATACGATAGGTCAGATGGCGAGGTTAAAAAGAAAAAAAGGGTAATTGTGTTGCACAACAATCTCTCATTAACAGAAAATAATGACTTCTCAATATGATGTATGTTTTGTAATGTTTCAATCCAAAGCCCATACCTGAAGCAAGTTGCCAAATCCAAGTTGCGCACACTTCATTCTGATACACTGCGAGCAAGAGAGACGATTTCAGATATGTCAAAAACATGTTATTCATCTACGAAATCGAGTCTTCTTCTTTTCCCTTTGGCTTTTCCCTCCAAGGGGTTGCAACAGCAAATCAGTGCCCTCCATCTTTAAAGGTTTGATCCGCATGTTTGTTTTGGCCAAGTTTTTACGTCGGATGCCCTTCGAGTGCTACTGAAAAAAAGGTTAGTACGGATATGAAGTCCTCTGACTTTGAAGTTGCCAAAATGCTTCAGTTCATTCAGAAATACACTCGTTTCTCACAAAAGCGCCCCCTCGCGTCATAACTATGTACCGAGCGCCCCCCATCGTTTACCTTCTGAATCTTTCGTCAAATTAATCAAAGAACTACGTACATCGCAGGGATAATATTAGTGGGCCTCAATCGGCAGTACATATGCACCTAAAAGCTAGCAACCACTCATTTGACGACCATGAGGTTAAAATCTTAACAAAATAAAATAGATGGTTTGAACGTAAGTAAAAGTAAAAGAAGTAAAAGAAGAAGAAGAGTAAAAGAAGCTATTTTCATAAAATAGCAAAATCCTTCCCTACACCGCCATGGTGGGGTGAAGTTCAATTTGGAACGTTCATACCACAGACTGCTTAGGCAACATAGACTTAGTTATGCTGATGAGGGGATACCAGTGCAAATGGCTAGTCGTAGACCTCATACTCAGGCAGGACAATAGAGGTAATCCGTGGAGCCACAAGGAGTAGTCCTCTGCTCCCCCCCCCCCCCCAACCTGAGAGTCCGGCACCGCCACGTCTGGACAGTAGGGATATATATAGGGCCGCCATGATGTCCCTGATCCACTGGTGGAAAGACGCTTTGATTCTCTCCTCTTTCATCTAGAACTGCTTCATGTCATCACAAAGAGGGTACAGCAAGTCCTGAAGAATGAATGACTCTCTTTGTTTTTGTTTTGTCATATTGTCTTTGTGCTGTCATATTATTTATGTAGTATTTTTTTGTTCTTTTGACTTCAAGACGGCGCCGCGAGAGTGGCTGCCTTTCCAGCAGCTCATGTATTTTGTTTTTCTACTTTCATCCCTTTCATCACTTTTCTGCCGTGAAATGTAAATTTCTCCACTGTGAGACTAATAAAGGCAAATCCAATCCCAATCCAATCCAATCCAACTACCAGTAAAACTTTATTTTTCTGACGAAGCATCTTGGATAATAAGCGAAACGTCCAACACCTTCAACGAAGTACACATGACGGCAGAAGAAACCTTTTCATCGATAATCACAGAACTACATATATGAACCGTATAACAAGTGCCAAATCGCTTTCACAATAAAAGCGAAACGTTGATTTCAAAATGTATTAATGTATTCATTTATAATGCAGAATCTCTATAATCCTTTGATTGACTATTTTGTTTTGTACTCTCCCAAAAAAACGAATTGCTGTTTGGGCAGTAACCGGAGGACACCTAGAACCGCTAGCCAGCCAATCACAGAGCCCACAGAAACGAGCAGCCATTCGAGTTCCGGTCAATTAGTGTTCAATCAGCCTGCCATACATGTGGGAATGTCGGAGGAAATCAAAGGACCCAGAGAAAACCCACCTAGGTCCAGGGATAACATAAAATCCACACAGGGAGGCCTAACAACCAGTAACGACGCATACATTAAAATCTATGTGTGGCCCTCGATCACCAATCAATTTGAATATGTGAGTTTACTGGGCCTTGAATTTGGAGGATAAGAAACAAACCGTATTTTTTAAACGATGGCACTGATTTGTTTTAATTTGTCGCTTTTGCCGGATCTCCTCGTTGATATGTTGGTGAACTTGAGGAGGCTACACTTCCTCCCAAGACACCAGAAGGAGGAGCATAAAACATCCGAGGGGACGAAGGTGTCGTCAACTCATGAGAATACCTGATCAAAGAAAAGAAAAAAAAAACGAACATTGATCGACACCTGCCGTGGGCCTGGTGAGTCTTCAAAGTATTCTCTTTCTTTCTGCTTTGTCAACCGCTTTGTCTTTCATCAGAAGGTATTGTTTAAACCTGAAACGAGGAGGTCTGCTTCCGGTAATGTCGAAAGTCTCGAGTAGCTTTGAAGCGTGACGGGCATGACAGTGCATCGTCTTGCACTTGTTTTTCTAATGTATTTTCGACGTGATAACTTTCACGGAATTTCCCTTTTTTGTGCTTTGTCCAATTAAATCCCACACTTTATATCCCGTTACTTTGTATTGTTGATTGTTTATTGTTCATAGTCTGCATTTGGTATTCTCTTTATGAGGTGATTCTAAATCTTTTATTTTATTATTATACATTTTAATATTGATTTCGTTGTTATTTATAGTTTTGTTGACTTGTCTCCTAAATGATCAATACATTGACCCATTATTAATCTGGATATTAAGCTGGATATCAATTTGTGAATTGTTATTTTCACCAAATTTACACAATCACAAACTTGCTTCTAAACGATCTTGTACATTGGGATCCTCCTGCTCTGATCTTTGAATGCGATGAACATCCATCTTATCCTCCACAGAAATATGTTGACTTCACGACAGTGACGAGGGAAAGCAACCTGACTCGCCATGGCTGCCCAGCATCAGAGACCAGCGGACATGGCAGACGGGTCAATGGAGTCCAAAAGGACTGAGAAAAAGTGCTGTAAGTGGTCTGTTGTCTTTTTGTACCTTAAGGGAGGAAAGGTGGACTCAGTTGATCTCTTTAGGTATTAACTATTCAATGTTATTTGAACTCTTTCAACAGTAGCCAAAATGGAACTGTATAGTGCCACTTAGCAGTTTTTTTGACAACGATACTAGTGCAGCGTGTTCTACCGGAAACAAATTCCTTGTGTGTCCTACATACTTGGCAATAAAGATGATTCTGATTATATAATAACCCAAGTGAAATACCACTCGTGTTATTCAGAACGACACAAAATGCGATTGTCGAGATGAAATGATTGCATGATTTTTTTCTGAGTGAGCTGATCTCGACTGCCTTAACAAATAAGGTCAAATCTGGTCTGGTGAGTTACTTGTCTTGCTTGTTTTTTTATAACTGTTTACTTAATTACGATGTGATGTTTTGTTCTCCCAAGCAGCACGTGGTGAGTAATGACATTGGCTAAAAATAAATCACCTAGTGAGTGAATGAAATATTTGTCTGAATGTTATGCTGAAGCATTGTCTTTCTTTTTCTCAGTATGCCTTTGTTCACAAAAATATATTGATCAAAAGGGGCCCTAAGTTTATGGTGGAGTCCCTAACCGATGGCCGGGATGTCACCAAAATTTTAATTTGACTGTCACTATCCATGCAAATAATTGAACGGGTAGCACCTGAATAGCAGACATTTAAAACAACCAAGTGAAAAAGAGGAAGTGCAGCAGGACCTTTCGCTTGACTGCAATCTATTAAGGCTTGTTAATTGTTGCAGCCTGGGCCTCCTACATGACCAATTCTCCAACTGTAATTGTGATGATTGGGTTGCCTGCTCGGGGGAAAACCTACATGTCCAAGAAGTTGACGCGCTATCTCAACTGGATTGGAGTGCCGACAAAGGGTAGGTCCCAAGTCATGAGTAAATCTAAAGCCTACTGAGTCATACAGGGTGACCCAAAAAGATGCGTACCCATGAAAATTTCAATTGTGGCTTTGATTAAAAAGCTATTTATTTCAAATTACAACCACACATTATTCAGTTTATGGAAGACCATTCACTGGAGTTTCAGCTATTTCTGTCAATTTTTAGTTTAGTAATTTATGGCTTTCCCGTGTGTTTCAAATGTCCACCTTTTCATTGCAAGCAAACGTGATCGCGTCTGACAAAGTTGTTAACCACTTTTACACACTCCTCTTTCGGGAGGGTGACCCAAAAAGATGCGTCCTACTGAGTCCCTCACTGCAGCAATGTTTTCTCCCGCTAATTTATCGCCCATAAATTGCCCTTGTTTTGCACCACTCCCACCGTATTTCTGTCCCTGTTACCCTCCCGTATGTTCTTGTATTTATTTGGCAAATTAAACTGAAGACCTTCGCAGCTTCAGCTGTTAATTAAAGCGCGATATAAATCATTATGTATTGTATTGGATATTATTGTATTGTGTTCCTCGGGTTCCATTATTAATCCTTCACACACTGCTACTTCCATGTTGTAAATTGTAAACTACTTTACTGGTATGTTCTGAGATATTCATCCATTCACTTCTTGAACTGTATGTGATTGTGTCCATGTCAACACTGCATCTCTGTGTCGTTGTACTCTATTGGAATGCAGGTGAACCAGTTTTAGAGGGCGCAGCTGAAATGAAGGTCACCGCCCAGAACAGTTTTAACGCTCTAACACTCTCATATGTCTTATCCCCAGTATTCAACCTTGGAGTTTATAGGAGACAAGCTGTGAAGTCATACAAGTCCTATGACTTTTTCAGACATGACAACGCAGAAGCCATGCAAATAAGGAAGTGCGTAAGACCAGCCGAGCGAGCTCGTAAATGACTTTGACGTATAACAAAAAAGACTGGTTGGGCTTTCCAGGAACATTCAGAAAACTTTGTTTTGAACAGGCAATGTGCTCTGGTGGCACTACAAGATGTCAAGTCCTACCTGAACGAGGAAGGGGGGCAGATTGCTGTAAGAAAAGTGAGCACTATGTGTCAGGTTTTTCTTCAGTTGGACTGAATGTCTCGTTTTGTCATGCAGGTATTTGACGCGACCAACACCACCCGAGAGAGGCGGCTGCTCATCCTTAATTTTGCAAAGAATAATGCGTACAAGGTCAAAACCCCTCTGATGATACAATAGTTAGATCACAGTGCAGATATAGTTTGTCTCAAAATAAGTTTTTCTTCTGTCAGGTATTTTTTGTGGAATCTATATGTGATGATCCGGATGTCATTGCTACAAATATTATGGTAATTCAAGCAAAATTAAAATGTTTTTAGAAGACAGAAAAGGCATACCACCTATTCATTTTGATACTCCAATGCAAACTTCAAGTCCCATTCTGGAATCATAATGTCGTTTTAATTTATTTATTATTTATTCTCCCACCCTCCTTCCCATTCCCCCATTTTTTTTATAGGATGTGAAGGTGTCCAGTCCAGACTACCCAGAGAGAGACAGAGAAAGTGTAATGGATGATTTTCTCAAGAGGATAGAGTGTTATAAAGTAACTTACCAACCATTGGACCCAGATGACCATGACAAGTAGGCTGTTTTACACGGCATAGATGTGAAACCCATGTCATTTTTAGTTCTTGGAGGTTACCGATTCGCTGTGGCGACCCCTCGAAGGGAAAAGCCAGAAAGGAAAAGAAGAAGACTTAAAAAAACAACACGCACACAGCAAAAACAAACATTAGGATGTTGCACAATCTGGCCATCAGAGGGAGCTGTACAAGTTCTGTAGTACAGTATTAGGTTATAATTTATTTACACTTACACATAGCTGTCAACCCGAGGCGGTTGGCAATCTTACAAATAATAGCGTCTGCCTGTACAAAATGGTGACTAATCCTACGTTTTATATTGCGCATGTGATATGAAACAAAAATGACTCGTTAACAAACAAATAATAATCCATTTTATTTGTAAGTGCCTTTCAAAACTCAAGGACACTTCACATTCACGGGATAAGAACTTTTTTTCATTTATTGGTATACAGCCTGGTTCAATCAATCAATTTCTTCAGCTGCATCATGAAAGGCGCTTATAAATGACATGTATTATTATTATTGTTATAAAAATTAAGAATGAATACTTGTAATTATATGTAGCCTCTCTTTTGATGGTTCCACTTCATGGCACTTCAGCTCTCAATTCAGTTTGACCTGAAGTTTGTGAGTGTGTCGACTCCTATTGATTTCCGATACTCTTCATTTTTCTGACGTGTGAAAATGCACATTTACTGTGTCGATCTAGCTTAGCATGCACCTTTCACTGTTTATCAATTACGCAAGACAGAATCACAGTTCACAGGTACGTAAGCTTGAGTAAAATTACAGTGCATAATTAACAATAATTTGGTAAACAAAATTAAAAAGGTAAATTGATAAAGTTAACTTACTGATGCAATCTTCGAGTCAGAAAACATTTCTCTTCTTAATTCTGAGAAGTGATCAGCAACATTTGCAGGCAGGTTGAGTTCGGGAACAAATTGGCAGAACAGAATCTCCGCTTTCGTCACAGAATCCAATAGGTGTGTGGTTTTGTTCAGAGGCAAAACTTGTTCATTGATAGGCTTGTAGCTTTTCACACTAATTGCAAAGCGAGATTCTCATGAATCAAACGGATACAGACCAATTCAGAACATTGTCTCGTTGCCGTAACGGTGACAACATCAAAACAAGAAAAAAGAACGTCATGGACGGAAAATGTACAGATTTTGAATGTATGCCGTATGCATTGAAAATCTGTGCTCACTTGTACAAATTACGCCGAAACCTACAACTTGACAGGTATGCTTATATCAATATGATTGTATACTTCATAGCAATTCATACACTTCCAAGACCTCTTTATCGTATCTTGTAGTCATTGTCAATTGGAAGTACTCCAGCAAAAGCACAAGATTTTTCTTCTTATTTGAATACATTATTATTTTTGTTCTGATTATTTTTAAACAAATTCCGTTACCATTTGTTTCTGTGAGCCTCAGAGTCCACCGTTGTCCTTTTGTGCTTGCAGAGGCCTGTCTTTTCTCCAAGTCATCAATGTCGGGCGTCGGTTCTTGGTCAACAGGGTGCAAGATTACATTCAGAGTAAAATCGTCTACTACCTCATGAACATCCACGTGCACTCCCACTCCATCTACATATGTCGACACGGAGAGAGCCAACACAATCAGCAAGGACGCATTGGCGGAGATTCTGAGCTGTCAAACAGAGGCAAACAGGTGCTGAGCAGTACAACTTTTAATGTGCGCTTATAATACTGTTCAATGGATCGAGAATTTGTTTTGGCCTATCTTGTTATTTTTCTATATGCTCACTCCACGTCGTTTTCAGTTTGCTGTGGCACTGAAAGGTTTTGTGGACGAACATCGTCTGACAGACCTGAAAGTTTGGACCAGTCAGCTGCGGCGCACCATTCAAACTGCGGAGGAGCTTGGTGTTCCCTACGAGCAGTGGAAGATCCTCAACGAGATTGATGCCGTATGTCATCTAAAGACAAAGTTGCACTGGGAGTCCCTCATCGCTTGTTCAGGTTTTATTGCTTTGGGTTTCAGGGAGTGTGTGAAGAGATGACTTACAAAATGATTGAGGAAACTTATCCAGAGGAGTATGCCATGAGGTACCAGGACAAATATCACTACCGCTATCCTGGAGGAGAAGTAATTTCACATTTCATTTGATTCGTGAATGATTGGTGCGATCAAGCACACTTCTGGCTTTTAACCGAGCGGCATATGTATTTTTTCTTTTGACTTCAGTCTTACCAGGACCTGGTGCAGCGGCTGGAGCCGGTGATCATGGAGCTGGAGCGACAAGGCAACGTGCTGGTTATCTGTCATCAGGCCGTCATGCGCTGCCTGCTTGCCTACTTCCTGGACAAGAGCGCTGGTAGGAAAGCATGAGAATATAATGTGGGGATATGCCTGTTTAACCAATCAAATTAATTGACCCAATTATTTTTCACATAGCGATTCCAGTTCACATGATTCTTCTGTGTTGGGGTTGAAAAATACCAGAGATACAAAACGAAATATATCTAGCTATATCATTGCATTTGAAATAAAAAGAGACATAATAACTGCATTTTTGCATGACTCAGATGGTCCCGTTAGGCCTGGGCAGACAGAGTATTGAGGACAAAAAAACAAAAAAAGACATTTGGTTACTTTTCACCCACGCCACTCCTAGTTTGACCAGACCATTCCACAGAGGCCACAGAAAGTGATTTGCCACCTTGCACGACCAAAAAGTTGACCCTTTGTCCTTCTTTGTCACAGATGACCTGCCATACTTGAAGTGTCCCCTGCACACAGTCCTCAAACTAACCCCAGTGGCATATGGTGAGTCCCCTTGCTGTTTTCGAGTCAGCTGAATCTGACAAGCATGGAAACCATTTGTGGTATTGAGACATCTTTTCTTTTCCCCGCCGCTAGGGTGTAAAGTGGATATTTTTGACCTCAAGGTGGAGGCTGTCAACACCCACAGGGACAGACCATTAGTAAGCTTTTGATTATTTCCTATTAGGAATTTGGTGGTAGGTTTCTTTGTGAGTATGTGTCGCCTGAAAAGATCAAACATGTACTTCAGAATCAGACTACAGTATATGATCCATCACTCCACTTGGTTCTAAAGGTGAAAAAAAGCTACAGCTATTCGTGCTGGTGTGATATAATGCAGCCACTGGCCCAGAAAATAAGATTATGTTCCTTAACTTATTCACTGCCATTCACGAATTTATTCGGGAATTGAAAATATGACGTAGAGCGCCATTCCCGAATTTTTAGTTTTTTCTTTTTTGGGTGCTAATAAAGCGATGGCCATGGCCTCTGGCAATGTTTTTTACATTCCACAAGGGGGAAGAATTTCCCTTTTTCCATGTTAGCGCTTAGTTACAGCTTCAGCTGTTGTTAAAATGCGCTATATAAATCAGTATGTATGTATTTTGGACAGCCACCCTCATTTCAAGCTCATATTTTCTACAGACCCATATAATTTAGGAGTTAACTCGCTTTTTTATGATGAAATAAGAGAGTCTAAGGTTTCTTGCGCGTCATTGAATGTTTATGTAGTCCTAAAACTCAATATTCTGTGGGTTCTGGAATTCGAGTGACAATGACAAAAACCCTGGCACTGGAGTGGACACATTTTTACACGTCTGGCAGTGAATGAGTTAATGATGATTTAAGATGAGCCTCTCGAAAGAAGCAAAACCATGTCAGGCGATGTTGAGCGCACACACCGAAATACAATGTCAGGCCGGTTGGGTTTCAACTCTCAAATTTATTTCTTTTTTACTTTGCTCGACTATATACCGTATGTTTTTTATTATCCAAACTCACGCCGGTCTCCCTCTGCTACCTTTCTGAAACATAACTACCTCTTTTAGGAACAGCTCCATACTTGTTCTCCTGGTTATAATTGTGTGTTATTTGCAGTGAGACGTTCAAGCTGGAGACCTAGACAAAGTGAGTGTTCTACATGAATATATCAGGGACACGTACAAAGAAAGACTTGTTGATAGGGGTGGGAGCAACCTGAACAACGGCTTTACCGGCTTCCACAGCACACAATGTTTCAGACCTTGGGGAGATGGTGTCGGAACTTGCGTGGTTGTGGGATTTTGGCAGATTGTCACCGTACAACCTGCCAAAGCTGCAGCTTGATGTTTTCTCTGCATAGCTCAATGTCATGAATTCCCTCTCTTTACAAAGCTTGCTGGCATCTTCCTTTTTTTGCATTAGCTGCAGAGAAAACTCTCAAGGTGCCTTTCTTTTTTTGTCACTTTGAGAGGTTGTTTAGCAACTGTCTTGTCATTGCTGGGTTACAGGTTACTTCCCGAGCTAAATGTATAAAAAAATATGCAGACTTGTTTGCCATGGTGTGGAAACATGTTACGAAGGTCTTGTGGTCTCTGTCTGCAATTGGCGTGTAGAACAAGGAAAGGGGAGACGTTCCACCAGCTTTCTACCGGAGAAATAGCTTCACGCCACTCTCCAGCCACGATCAGATCAAACGACCTCGCCTCTACAGCGTCGACAACCAATCGCAGCCTCGCTTGTCCCAGACTCCCGTTTTACCTGGCATGGCCTTCTCTGAGGCATCGGAGAGCCTGGAGCTGCGAGAAAGTGAGGTCAGTGTTGAGGGTGAAATCAAAATGAATGAAATGGCTTCGTTTGTCACTGCCATCCAGACAGTGTTTCACCCTGACTGGTGAGCTCCCATGTCAAAATTAGAACAAGTTGTGCCCATGTGGCGTTTTCTTGAAATATTCCGCTGGTTCTTGTTACATCTTTGCAGGACTGACTCAACGGCTTTAGTGCAGGAGACACAGATGACTGTGTTGGCAGTTGAAGAACAGTTTCTTTCATTTCGTCTCGACTTTTGTACGCCGCTGACCAAATGTTTTCATCTCATGTACTTTTCGCTTACACCACCACAAGTTGTTGTTTGTTTGCCACTTCAACAAATCGCTGTACACTTCTGCCATGCAAAGACTCCATCCAGTTGTTTGCAACGAGGTACGCAACAAACAGCAGTCCGAACCTTTTTTGTATGAGCCCTACATATACCTAAACCTGCACAAAGGCAGCATTAAAATTCATCAACTGTAATTTATTAACCACACCAAAATCAACCAAGCAAGCAAATTATATGTTTTGTATTTTCTAGGTATTTTGAAAACAAGTTGCTTTCAGAAAGTGAAACAATTTTGGCTTTAAAAATTTAATTATCTTTTTTTCACCAGTGCTTTGAAGATAATTTAAAATGATTTTATTTTTATATGGTTTGTGTATCTTTGCATATCTAGTGTACACATAAACAGTAATGGCACCTATTTCTTTACAACCTTTCTCACCATATCCATATTTTTTTTCCTCCAAAAAAGCCTTGCAAACTGTGTCAAAAATCATTTTTATTTTATAGCACAAGCACTTAAGTGCTTGTGAGAAGCTTGGAGACCCCTGACCTATAGAGTGTCGAATGTAACGGTCAACATTTGATTGGAAACCTCTTCCTAACCATTTATTTTCCCTGTCATTCTACACTGAAAAATGTATTTTACACTCTTTAGTCTCAGCAATGAAAGCTTAATGGAATTACCTTGATTTTAATTAATGATACTCCTGGTACAAAATAAGGGCAAGCAACTTGGCTTTGTTTGATGTTGAAAAAACCTGATCAGATTTCAAGAATGTTGTCAAAGCAAACAGAAGTGTTTGCCTTCTTTTTTGTGGGTTGAATCAGAGTTAATGTCTGTCAGCAGAGATTTTTTGTACCCCGTCCCTACCCTGCTGGTCGATATCTTTGTTGTCTCTAGCGTCTGCCACTTGACCATAAAAATCCAAATGTTGATTTAATGTAACAATTATTTTAAGTATGTCCTGTATGTGTCTGAAATGTTCAGATTGTCTCTTCTTCTTTTCCTTTCGGCTTTTCCCTTCAGAGGTCGCCACAGCGAATCAATGTCCTCCATCTAATCCGGTTTTGTGCATCCTCTTCTCTCACACCCGCTACTTTCATGTCCTCCTTGACCACATCCATAAACCTCCTCTTCAGTCTTCCTCTCGGTCTCCTGCCTGGCAGTTCAAGGCTCAGCATCCTTCTCCCAATATAGTCACCCTCTCTCCTCTGGACATGTCCAAACCATCTCAGTCTGGCCTCTCTGACTTTCTCTCCAAAGCCTCAAATATGAGTTGTCCCTCTAATGTACTCATTCCTGATCCTATCCAACCTGGTCACTCCCAAAGAAAACCTCAACATCTTCAGCTCTGCTACCTCCAGCTCTGCTTCCTGTCTTTTCTTCAGTGGCACTGTCTCCAGTCCAAACATCATGGCTGGTCTCACCACTGTTTTATACACTTATCCTTGTGTTCAGATTGTAGACCCTAAAATAAAATGTATTACAAAGTAATGCACATTTTGCCATAGTATAAAGTAATGCAGGTTTTGCCATTGAAAGAATAGGGAAGTCGTTTTCAAGAGAAGGCACGTGCATTCAAATATGACTGTTAAAATTACATTTGAAGTCAATATGAACTAGGAATTCAATGCAATCCTCTTTTGAGAAGAAAACATTTTGCAATTCGGCCACTCAAATTTGCATGCATTTCAGGTAATTTATTCCCCTAATTTAAAGTATTGTTTAAATTAGAATCTATGTTTGTGGTGCGCGATTGAGTAGGTTGCCTTTACTTTATTCTTGCCTGGCCCAAGTTGGTGTGTGCGTGAAAGCGCCAGTAGGAGGTCCCGGCACGACCTATCTATGAATACTGCTTTCCTCCCGTGACTTGTTTTCCTCATTTTTAGCCGAACGCGTTTAACATGAGGTTTGTCGTGTGGAACATTCTCTGTTTATCAATTTCATTACTTGAGACGGGTAAGTAAATATTTCGTTGAATATGACAAATTCTGATATGCGAAAAAAGAGTGGATGGCATTGCATCTCCGAATTTAGCTGAGATTCCAAAGCGATGCTCATCGCCACCCCAGTTTCCGTCCACCAGACTCCAAAATAAATGGAGGACCAGAACCAAGTTCGACAGTGGGGAGAAGGTTTACTACAAGTGTGTCGGGGATTTCGTTGCATCCGCCGGCAGCCTTTCGGTGGTATGCGTCAATGGAATTTGGACCGCGTTGACACTAAAATGCCAAAGTAAGTAAACAAGTTGGGCTGGTCTGCAGTTCTCAGTGACCATGGATTTCATCCATTAAGCCTTCAGTAGTGCTACGTCTGAATCAATCCAGAGTGAAAACTTGTGTGAATCCACTAAGGGCACAATTAGCCAGGAAATAACTGACTACCATTCTTAATGCTGTACATTATTTGGAATGATAAAAAAACAGCATAAAATACGGGAAAAACGTATAAGTTGACAGGTATGCTTTAACTGTGAATCTCCAACCAAATCAATGTCTCTTCCCCTTCAGCCACTGTGGGTTGACAAAACTGCTATTAAATCAACACAATGTATTTTCTTATGCAGCTCCCTACCGATACAGTGTGTTAGCTCTGGCCAGATGCTTTTGTCACTAGCGGCTCATGATAAGAGCAGTTTTTGCAAACAATGATTGGCTAGTGACTAATCAATCAGCAACAGTGTGCGCAGAACTGATTGTGAAGGGGTCCAGGTAGATTTCTGACCCTTGTAACAAATGATTGCTAAAATGTGATTGGTTAAATACTTAAAAACACACATCCGGAAGCATCGCAACAAGGGAAAAATAATGAAAGGAAGCGAAAAGACAATTTGGAATTATTTAATAATAATAATACATTTAATTTCTAAGCACCTTTCAAAACTCTCAAGGACACTTTACAGTCACAGGATTTTTTTTTGTGCGGGTGAGCAGCGGCAGCCATTCGCGCCAGCGTTCACCTGCCTTGAAGTAACACAGCAGCAAAGTTATGAAAGGAAGAGGAAAGGAAAGAAAGGAAACAACAATGAGAATTCATCGACAAAATATAATGAACATCAGTTCGTGATTCAGATATTTTTAGGCCAGCAAAGAAGGCTTTGCAGGCCTTGACGGTCCACCAGTGGCTGTTCTGGTAAGGCGAACCAGTTGGAGGATAGTTGTACAGTAGTTTTTTCTTCATATGGCCACACGAGGGCGTCATGAAGCCTAGCTAATTTTCCCGTAAAGATGCCGCCTTAGTATTTTCCTTGAAAAACTACCTGCGCCACCCCCCTACACACACACCGACTAATATACTCTGCCCATTTGCGATAGAGAGATCGTGTGGTAATGTTGGTGATCTACCCAACGGAAGGTTTCGCTATGAAGGCCGTGCACTCATTGGGGAGAGAGTCTACGCATTGTGCAATGATGGGTAAAATTATAATACTTTTTTAAGACTAATATAACTGCTGTAAAGGCAGAGAAAAAGACCACAATGATGTGGGTTTCTTCTGGCTTTCAGATACACTCTAAAAGGACCGAAGTACATGACATGTAAGAGGGCTGGATGGACTGGTGAATTTCCCACATGTGAAAGTATGCACGAATACATTTTGGTACTTGCTTTTTTTCTCTCCCAACGGGGACTCTTTTGAAGCCACTGTGGGAACAACACACTGCCAAACAACAACTCTGATCAAGAGCAAACTTTAATCAGAGATGGCTTTAATATTTACTTATACAGGTAACATCTGAGTTACGACTGGGTTCAGTTCCGACGGTCGTAAGTCAAGACACAACAGGATAGTATACGATGTCAATTTGTTGTTTTTAAGCAATGTTTTCTATTGAATACTATTATTTACCAAACTGTTTACAGTTCATTTATGAATTTTACATTTGTGTCATTTTTTTGTCATTTTGTCGTATTATTGATTTTTATTACTGTATCACTGTACCTGTAATGTATATAAAACTGTTTACAGTACAGTTCATTTATAAATGTTATACTTACCTTTTAGTGTCATTTTGATCACTTTATATTTCATATTATCAATTTTTATTACTGTATAACTGTACCTGTAATGTATACAAAACTGTTTACTGTACAGTTCCTTTATAAATGTTATACTTATAGCATTTAGTGTCGTTTTTAGTCATTTTATATTGCACATTATCAATTTGTTTTATATTTAGATTTTATATAGTGGGTTAAAGAAAACACTTATACGTAAAGAATTCAGCATTATTACAGTATTAAGACAACATATACTGGAAGTACAAATACAAAATTTATTCACTCTCCCTGCTAACGGCGAGGACAGGTCGCCCGACACATACACTCACACTCAGGCGGACGCCAAAGGAAAAAAGCAGTGTACAGTACTACAGGAGTTGTTGCCGAGACGGTATATGCACTGTATAACTACTGCATTGAGTGTAGTGACACAATTAAATTGCTGTGCGAGTGTGTGACATGCTGGCTGGCCAAAATTGTAGTACACGTTTCCGGCTGCCTACGCGTTGTGGTGCCAGGCATAGAATTAAAAAAAGGGGGTCTGGCGGTCGTGGTCGTAAGTACATGCGGTCGTAACTCGTGCCGGTTGTAACTTGGATGTTATCAGTACGTGTTTCTGACCAAGATTTTGAAATTACCCCCCCCCCTCTCCATCATATTAGCAAAGTAGGATATTTCCTTTCTTTTGAAATGTGACCGACAAAAGCTTGTGCAGTACATGTTTTGGTGAAAAACATCACTTATTGCTGAACCGAATACAGTGCGACCTCAGCTTACGAACTTAATTGGTTCCCAGACAGAGTGTGTAAGCCAAAAAGTGTGTATCACATTTTTTTTGCCCGTAGGAAACCATTAAAATGGGAATAATCCGTTCCTGGGTTTCCATAAAATATACTTTTCAACTAAATAAGCCTTAAAACTACACACAACATACCTTACTTTATGTATAATAAATGTGCCATTGTATTGTAATGAAAGAAATACACTGCATTGTATAATAAAGTCACTTTATTTACATTTGTGATGGTCATTGATGGCTTGATGGAATGGCGTTGGAAGTCCGAGGTCAAAGGGAATTGCTGTTTGGAAAGAGTCGTCTTCTAGGTTGGCGCATGGCGATATCTGCGTGAATTAGCCGTGCTTTCTCGCATAAAATAGCTTTACTCACGCTGTCACCGGATAGCTGCTTTTCGTTAATCCAAATTAACAGAAGTTTTTCAACTTCTTCAATTGCCCGAGACCGTCGCTTTGAGAGCACGGAAACACCTTTTGCAACAGACGCACTTTTGATGGCTTCTTTGTTCCGGAAAATGGTAGCAATGGTTGACTTAGCATAGCCGTGCTCGGCCACTAAATCACACAAACGCACACCTCGTTCGTGTTTTTCAATTATCTCCTTCTTCTCAGCGACTGTGATTTTATTTTGTGTCTTCTTGGGCTGAAGACGAGCCTGTGGTGGGGTTTTTTTGGGCCCATAATAGTAAAATTATCAGCAAAAAGCTCCAAGGAGGCGATCGACGTGTGCATTCAATGAGAGGGGGTGTGGAAAGTAGCGCCGGCTGGAGCGCTGTTCGGTCGTGTGCTTCCGTCGAAGATCACTCCACCAGATCCGAAGGTCGTGTGCTTTGGTGTTCTTCCGCCGAAGATTACTCCACCAGCCGTGGTGGGTGTGTATCATGAAAATAGTGCGTATTTCAAGGTTTAATTTTCACAAATTTGACGTACGTAAGATGAAAAGTTTGTAAGATAAGGTGTTCGTAAACTGAGGTCTCACTGTAGTTCATACATTTTACGAAATATAATATTGTTAGTGTTCTTTTACTATTGACAAATCTATGATGAAATACTGCTTATGAAATAAGGAGAGCAGATTCATAATCAGTGCAAAAACTACCGGTCCATTACATTGACTTGGGGTTTGGGGAAAAAAAAAACGTAAAAAATCGTTGACCAGTGTCGCCCCTGAGTTGTGATAAGGCGTTGATAAGAAACTAAAAACATGACCAAAAAAATTGTAGTAAATGTCACCTCAAAAATATTTCGTTGTTGCTTTTCACTGCCCAACCCTCCAAACTTCCAATCAATGTAATTTTAGCCAATGCACGATTGTTGTTGTATTTGTGATTTCACAGTGAAATTTCCTCTTGCAATTATTGTGTCTAAAGAATATTCTATTCGACAGGTGGCTGTCATGCTCCGGAAAATTTGAACGGGTCTTTTGCCAACCTCTCTGATGAGTTCATCACCAGGACGATCTTCGCCCCTGGTGAACGAATCACGTACATGTGTGATGTGGCTTACAGTCCAGTGGGTGGCAGCAGATATCGGAAGTGTATCAGTGGACAGTGGACACCGCTTCTGCTCAAGTGTGAACGTGAGTCCAATTCTTTGTCTTCTTAGATCAGGTAGATCAGGGATTGGCAACATGAATACTCATTTTGATTTCAATTCTATGAGCATTTAGCTTTATGAATCGTGTTTTATTGAATATGAGATGACATTTTTTTTCCTTTCAAAAACTATTGAATTACCCCAGAATTTTTGGCTAAATCATCTTTCATCTCTGGATAATTCAAAAAGGCAACCCAGCTACAGAAAATATAGAGATTAAAATATAGATTAATGAAATGAACATACAATATGTGAAACGACAATAATTAATTAATCACAATAAGTGTCACGGTTTGCGAGGTGGTGATGGCGGGTTCGGATCCCAAAAAGCAGACAGGAGGGAGCAGGAGGTTGTTTGACAAATTGTATTAAAATAAAGTCAGCAGGAACAAAATGTAAAACATCAAAATGATCTGAATGGAAAAAATACAGAGTAGCAAAAGAAGACCAAAAGTAAAAGCCCGCCAAGGTTAAACAAACACGTACACGATGCATGCTGCAACCAAGCAGCAAACAAACAATGAATCGGCACCGGATGATCGTGCCAGGTGTCCTTTTAAGTGTCATTGATTATAACGACCAGCACCTGCGAGGCTGCCGGCAGGGCTGACGTCGCTACCCGCTGGTCGCCAATCTGATCGGGACGACCAGCACCTGTGCAGGTGCATGCGGGGCCGACAGCGCCCCCCGTTGGTCGCCAACCAGATCATGACAATAAGAAAGCCTTTAACTCATTCACTGCCAGACATGTGCAAAAATGTGTCCAGGGTTTTTTGTAATTTTCACTCAAATTGCGGGACCCACAGAATATTGAGTTTTAGGACTACATAAACATCCAATGCAGTGTAAGAAACCTTACACTCTCTTCTTTCATCAGTAAAAAAAGAATACATTCGCCAATGGTGCTCCACGTCATTCTTTTCAATTCCCGAATAAATTTGTGAATGGCAGTGAATGAGTTAGTAGTCCCACAATGGGGAAATTTGCAAAACAGCAGCAACATTGAAAGGGGCGGGGGGTCAAAAGAAAAAAAAATCATAATTAATGTGATTATTTTACACCTCTAATCATAATTGTGTGTTTGGTGGAGATGCATATGTTCTTTACAAGAATATGTTGTCACATATGGTAAAGAAAATTACAGCAATTAGTTCCATATTAAGGCCACCATAACACATCTTTTGTCTGTCCTTTCTGTAAAAGGGAAGTTGTGTGGCTCGGCTGGGGACATTAGAAATGGACGCTTCATTTATACCGGAGTAGAGGTTGGAGACATCGCGACTGCTCACTGTGATGAAGGGTGAGATCACGTGCAACGCTCTTTACTCATACTAGAAAGGTTGTGAGTGTTCACCCTGTCATCAGGTTTCAGCTGGTAGGACGACCAATCAGGAATTGCATGAGCTTTGGCTGGGATGGTCACGCTCCTGTTTGTGAAGGTACAGCCAGAAAATTTGTTGCGCTTTATACCTTTTTATGGTGCACGCTATATATTTTTTTCTCTGTTGAAGTGGTGGTGTGTGAAGAGCCTCCAGAGGTAAGCAACGCAGTGCAAAATGGCAAAGAGGAAGCACCCTACAAGTACAGGAGTGTGGTCATGTATGAATGTCGCACGGGGCACCTCGTGGGGAACAAGGCGATATGGTGCACAGAGAACGGCACATGGAGCGCACCGCCTTCGTGCAGAGGTCTGTGACACATTAAAAAAAATAATCACACAGTCATCTTTACACAAATTTATTTACAATTTGCCATGAATAAAAGTGAATAAAAGTCTCTCCACAGATATGACCTGTCCATCTCCAAAAGTGCCCAACGCCTCCTGGACTC
Organism: Hippocampus bargibanti; assembly: GCF_051943395.1. Taxonomy (NCBI): domain Eukaryota; kingdom Metazoa; phylum Chordata; class Actinopteri; order Syngnathiformes; family Syngnathidae; genus Hippocampus; species Hippocampus bargibanti. The sequence goes on from NC_142734.1 coordinate 10,343,404, forward strand.
GAGCTCACACCACACTTTATCAACGCCGGGACACAATCAGCATCGACTGTCGCCATGGTTACATGATGATCGGTGCGAGCACTGTCACCTGTGGTGACGATGGTCAGTGGGTTCCCAGCCTTCCCAAGTGCAGACTCACATGTAAGTCAACACCTCTGGTAGAAATCAATCAGATGATTACTATCGTAATTACTATTTGTCTTTGTTTCTTTTTTTAGCACGGCACACCAAATGGCAGAGCCTGTATGCTTTCTGATGTGTCATGCTACATTTGTCAGTCCATGACCGGCATAATAAGATAATAAGAGCAAACAGAGGATAGAAAAATTCCCTTTGGACCTTTATATTTCTTTGCCTTACACACATTTGACATGTTTTTAAAATGAAGCCGACATGCAGGGTGTTTATTTCAATAAAGTGTTTTTTTGGGCAAGAATGAGTACAAACTTGTTGCGTTCACCTCTATACATTTTTTTTTGTCTTTTTTTTTTTTTTTTTTTTTGTCCTTTACTGTCAATAACGTCATGTGTATCATCATCTATGGGCTAAACTGCTAGTGAGCGTTCATGAACAAACAAGTTACAAGAAAATAAAGAACACGAATTCCATTCATTTAAAAAGACAATACAAAATCAGGACAATTACATGAGCAATGACAATTCAAGTGCAAATATCAACTCTATGATACATCATAGCAAACTCTCTTTTAAAAGGCAACAATCTCAACCAAAAAGGAAAAAAAGGAGAAAAAAAAGAAATCAATCAGGTTGTAGGAAAGAAGCTGATTTTGCTAGGAGGGGAGTTTTTCCCCACGAGGGACACATGACACGGAGGGCCATGTTTTGATGATATTTATAGTGTAAGTTTGCAATTAGCAATGTATGTCCCTCCATGGTGGAAATCTGCCAATATCTTACCAATAGCCTTGTGGGCGATGTGAATATATACATGCACGCACGTACGCACGCACACACACACACACACACACACATACACACGCACACACACATAACACACACACATTTATTTAATTTCTTGAGGGCCTCCCAGCCAAATGAATCCCCTGCAAATAACATTGTGTGTTTCTAAACTGGTCTCGGTGCTTCCCGTTTCCAGTCTTCATGGCCAAAAGCAAACCATGACAGCCACGTGGCTTAGAGCCAAGTGTAGTTTTGATCTTTTTGTCGCACCCTCAAAATTGCTTATCAGCTACTATCATGGGAATGTTCTTTGATTTTAAAATTCAATTATTATACCCTGTTGCTGTGACTGTTCTGAGATCACTAAGAACTTTTTTTCTTTTCAAACTACTACATGAATCAAGACATCTTTAATTCCCTCTGCAGAAGAGCAGATAACACACACACAGACGCACATGCGCACACACACACACACGCACGCACGCACGCGCACACACACACACACACACACACACACACACACACACACACACACACACACACACACACACACACACACACACACACACACACACACACACACACACACACACACACACACACACTACAAGTTCTGCTCATGACATGTCATACAAAGGGTCGGCAATGCTGTTTTCCAAAAGATCACTGTAACAAAATTGAAGGTGTGTTATTTTTATTCATTGCACGTGTATTATAATGGTAGAAGGATGGGCTCGCGATCTAGTGCACACAACAGTGTTACCCGCCTGCCGTTGTGGGCCCTCTTTGGACAGCTGTCTGTACTGGGTCAAATCAAACAAGAGTTGGGGAGATGGCTGTCTTTGGATTTGATATGGTACAGGTGTAATTATAAGAGTCGGTCTCATGGAATCCGACCCTTGTCTTGCTAATGTTCGGTATTTACAAGTCAAAAACACCCCAGACCTGCTCCACAAGCAGGCGATGGGATTATCAACCTGCTGTCAGCAAACAAGTGAAGAATGTGAAATTCTTTACTTGCCTTTCAACTTCGAACCTTGACACTGTTCAGGAGTAGAGTACATGAGAAAGACAAGATGAGATTGAAGAATTAAAGTGACCTTTTACAAGAAGCAGCAAACAATGTCCCTCAAAGACATTCAACTCTCAATCCCTCTCCCAGACACATTCCACATCATCTCATTCCTGTGGCTCTCCGACTTCACACTTAGTTTTCTGTTCGTCTTCCAAAAATGTCCTCTATGTTATTGGATTGATTAACCAACATATTTTTTTGGATTTGCTTTAAAGTTGCCTTGGGGGAGTTGGGGAAGGGAGGGTAGAGGAGAAAAAGAGCAACAGAAATGTTGGGTGTGTTGGAAAAGGCTGGTGCAGTCTAGACAGCAAAGATGAACTGTTTTAACAGTAAAACTGCTCTAAGAGCTCAAACATAGTAAGGATTTAAATGACCTGGAACACAGCTGCGACATGAATTAGTTTGCAACTGCTCCCTCCTCGAGGAGGGACATGCGCACACATCCATACCAACACACTCAACCCATCTATACACACGCACGCACACAATGGAAAAAGGTTATACAACACTTGCACAACACTTACAGGCACACTTAACGGTCGCAGTCGGATCTGGAATACAGACCAGTCATTTAAGCAAATACAACACTAAGCTCCAACATATCATGACATCTATTGTATCAAATAGCCGTTTCTATTTGTTTGAACGGTCTTGATGCACGACACAATGGAAACCAAACCCACTCACATATTCTACATCCTTACAAAACCCTTACGCTCCGGACTGTGGACCCGCGGGGGGAAAATTGACAAATCACACAAATATTCAGCATTTTGTAGGTTTGTCATGGGGAAATCAAAAGACGATTACAAAAAAAGTGATGTGTTTTGTGTGTCAAAGTCCTTTATGAGCTGAGGGAAGAAGCCTGTAATGGGGACTGGGTGGGGGTCAGAGGGGGCGTTTGGTGAATTGCAGATGCAGGTTTACTTGTATGGTCGCAGGAAAGCAGAAACTTTGCTGCTTATGAGACGTATGAAGGATCGGGGAAGCATCTCATTGGACTCCCGAGTGGTGTACTTGAAGTAGTTGTTTGGGTGAGCCAGCACATCAAAAAGAGTCTTTATCAGTTTTTTATCCTGTAAACAGAAGAAGTTCATGGATGGAGGTAGTGTTTTCCACTAAAATGATGGGAAATGCAATTAACCTGTTCCACACCAAAAGTTAATTGACTTACTTTTTATATGTACACATATTTAAGACATTAACTCACCTACTGCCAGACGTGCAAAAATGTGTCGACTCCAATGCCAGGGTTTTTGTCATTTTCACTCAAATTGCAGGACCCACAGAATATTCAGTTTTAGGACTACATAAACATTCAATGCAGCGTAAGAAATCTTAGACTATCTTTTTCTCAAGACTACTTTCATCATAAAAAACAGTTAATTCCTAAATTATATGGGTCTGGAGTTATATGAGCTTGAAATGGTGGCGGCTGTACATAATACAATGCAATACATACTGTACATATTGGTTTATGTAGCGCTTTAACACAGCTGAAGCTGTAACAAGCGCTAACATGGAAAAAATGGAAGTGCTGCCTCCTCGTAAAAGGGGAAAAAACATTGCCAGAGGTCTGACCAGCGCGTTATCGGCACCCCCCGCAAGAAAAACTAAAACCAGAACAAATTTGGGAATGGCGCTCCACGACAAATTTTTCAATTCATGAATACATTCGGGAATGGCAGTGAATGAGTTAAAAAAAGATTAAGGTGTTGCAGTAAAGTGTTGTCCCAGCCCATTAGTCACAAAGTAATCGAAGAGGAATTGTTCCGAAGGGGGTTAAATATGGTTAAGTTCTTTTTTTTCAGCGTTAAAGCCAAAGTTAATGTAGCCTCAACGCTTCACAGGAATTCCCGTCATTGATCAATGTTCCACAGTGTTGAGTAATAATGGCTAGCAGGGCTAACCTTAAGGATTTCTTGATGGTTTTCTGAAGCATAAAGTCTTCCATCCCTTACGATGTCCTCAACCAGCTGTTCATAGTCCTCTGCAGTTACACAGACAACACCATTACTCTTTGGTCACCTCATGAAATGCCGAAAAGCGCCGTGAACCATTTGAAGAGCATACCATCATAAGTCACGTAGGGAATCTGAAAGCCTCTGGCACTATTGGCCTCATTGGACTTAAAATTAATCCAGAGGCGCCTGGAGCGTGCCGTGAAGGCAATGGGGCGCTCATACGTCTGACATGTCTCATAGGTGGTGATGGATGTAGCTGACCCTTGCAAGAGCACAGAAAGGGCAATGATGAATCAAGTTTGTGGATACTGTTGAGACACCCACATGGAAATACTCACAGTTCTTCCTCATCACCAGCACATCTCCACACTCATCCTCCGAGGGCAGGAAAATCTCGGGCACCACGATGAGGATTTTGCGCTTGCTGGGCGGGTTGATGTTCCAAATGCACTCCACATTTGCCGGGTAATTACCAGGGTAGTTAGGGGACTCGATATAGCCCATAAACTCGCCCATCTCACCGCCACACTGCCTGTCTAGACATGCACCGACTCAACGCGTTACCTTCTGACTTCAAAGTGGAAGGCTCAAACTGTCTTTTGTGTACTCACTCTTGCACTGCGACACGCTTGTGGCACCGTCAAAATCTGTGGTGGTGTTTCCGGGGCAGGAAATACAGTAGTTCTGCCGAAACTCAGTCTGATAGGTTCCGACTGGGCAGCGGATACACCTGTGCACTGTGGTGTTGTAATAATGACCCGGAGAACACTGCACTGCAGCACCAAAAAAGACACACAAGAAATCAGTCGAGATAGGTGTCATGTATTTTTTGGGGTTAGGGGGATAAGTGGCTTCTATGCATGGCCATCTCACCTTTGACCTCACAATCATGGAAGGAGCTTGCACCGTCACGCTTGGTGCTCAGTCCTCCGCCGCAAGGAAAGCACAAAGTCCGACCCAAATCGGGCTGGTATGTTCCCTGGGGACACGGCTGGCAAGGCTTGAAGCCGTCGCCTGAGAAGAAGCCGGTGGGACATTGGCCTGTGGAGCGCAGACCACCGCATCACGTTTGGAAGGAGAAAATGTGTGACTGGCATCGAATCTGGAAGTTGGACTTTTGCTACCTGCACACGATGAAATGTTTCGGGCTCCCGTAGGCCCGTGGCCGTCGCTGCCCGGACACAGGTCGCATGCCAGCTGCCCCTCCCTTTCCTGGAAGGTGCCAGGCGGACACTGCACACAACGCTCCTGCTCACCGTGGTAGTATGAGCCTGGCAAGCACCTGACTGAAACACAAAATCAACAACAGCACTTCACAAAGTTTCATTAGCTCATTACTCATTTGAACAATAAAAGAAAACACATTCTGATTTTTTTTTTCCAATGCAAAAAGCACAAAAATGACCATTCAAGGATGACAGAAACCAAAACTACTGTATATCGTAGAGCAGTGGGGGCCATGCATGTCAATCGTAGGCCTTCAGTAGTGCTAATTCTGAATCAATCAGCTGCGAGAGTGTGGTGTATTATTACTACACGTCCACTAAAGGGTGTTGTTGGCCAGGAAATAACATGACTATATAATAATTTGACTTTACTACTGTCATAAAACTGATCGAATTTTTACGATCAACGTGTGAATTCATGATAGCCAATAATATTGCAATTTTATGAGGTTATTTTTTCTAGCTTCGAAGCTGTCCAACCTTAACGATGTCCATCTATTCTTGAAAAGCCCGTCTTGAAAATGGCTTTAACAGTATATCTGCAAATAAATCCATTTCTTCTTCTTCAGTCACTGTGGGTTGGTAAAACCACTATTAAAGCATCACAACAATATATGTGCTTATGCAGCTCGCCCCCGATACAGTGTGCCAGCTCTGGCCAGTATGCACTTATCACTCGTGGCTAGTGATACTATGATTGGCTAATGACGAGCCAATCATGTGACGAGACAATAATCCTAATTTGCGAAAACTTTGTCAGTGTCACCACTCTAACGAAGGCGGCAGTATAAACCGAAACATGTAAGGTAACTGAACACCTAAAAAAGCCACTGCCTGTAAGAAAATAATCTGTTGTAAATTAGATAACAAGTAGACAGTATGAATTTAACACAACTAACCACAATGTTATTAATTTTTTGAATTGTTATATTGACAATAAAGATCACAAAATGTCTTCCTTTCTATGGTTCAGTTATCAAAATCAAGGTAGGTGAATAGGACATGTAAATAATAATCTCACCGCATCGGCCACTGTCCTTTTCAGAGCCTGGGCCGCAGTTCTCTTGAATGGGAGCAGCCTGTGGAAGTTTCTGGGCCACCTCGTACTCCAAACCAGCGACTCTGATCAGAAATCGCTCTTGGTTGATGGACTTTTTCAGAGCCTTGATGTAGGTCTTTACTTGCTTCTCCATACGTTGTCTGAGGCAGCTGAGATTACAACTTCCTGGCAAGGTTTAAGAGAGTATATCCAAGCGGTGACAGCAGGTACTAGACGGTTCCCATTGCGGTGACGCCACAAGACTGACCTGTTGTGTCGCCAGCTTTGACTTCTGCTTCCAGCTCCAAAGTTATGCGTGTCACCTCTTTGTTTGCTGGGTTGCGAGCACGCCGCCCTTTTGCTTTCTTTGACGAGTCACATTTGAGGTTGACAAATGTCACCAGGCAGTTGCTGCATGGCTGACCCCCTCCTATGGAAAAAGTCATTGTCGTAGTCATTGTACAGCTGAGAAATTTACATTTAGTATATTATCATTCTGTTTATGATTTTACAGCAGCTTTAAGATAATTGTGTAATACTGATACAGAGTAATGAGAAAATGAAGCTTTGTGAAGTTTTTTTTTTACTCTTGGTTTAAAAATAAAGGCTGGTGCAATGAAAAATAAATACATTACCACTGCATCTCTAAACTAAAGGCGCAATATTGAGGAGTACAAAAAATATAAGTGCTTCATCAAGGTTCACATATCCATGACCTACACATTGGCATGCATGTGCTATGATAAACTGTGATGTAACCTTAATTCATTTGTGGATTGAAGTCAGCAATACAATTTCTCAACATGTGTGCAAAATTTCTTATTGATGCTAAATATTTGAATACAACCCCAAAGCCAGAAAAGGGCAGACCTGGTCCGAGGGTCCGACCCCTGTCTTCTGTCCTGCCAGTCAGTTTAGGGTGCAGATGACATTTGGCATTTTTAATCTTGAAAGATGCTGTCTGCTTCACTGGAGGCGCCAAAGTCTCTACAAAGAGAGCAAATGCTGCTAGGATGCTTTCAGCTCTCATAGTAAACATGCTGAAAAGAGGCAAAGGATTTGGTGGGCGCTACCTATGCAACTATGACTGCTGCTGGAGTTGAGCCGGATGGGAGCCTTCCCTCTGACGATGGGGATACCGCAACTCACCGAGTAGCTGTTGTCAGACTCTTCGAGAAGACACGGACAAAAGTAAAAATCAAGATATAAAAAAAAACTTTTTTTACGCACACACACACACACACACACACACACACACACACACACACACACACACACACACACACACACACACACACACACACACACACGCACACACGCACACACACACGCGCGCGCGCACAGACACACACACACACACACACACACACACACACACACACACACACACACACACACACACACACACACACACACACACACACACACACACACACACACACACACACACACACACTAGTTTTATTGATCACTTTGCTTGATTTTCCAGTGTTGATGTTTTTAGGCCTACGTTTAACCAACTTTCAGATTTACGAGTCTACTACCACTAATGCTATTGCATGAGCTATTTCTGTCGGGTACTGAGTAGAAAAAGTCCCCCAAAATCTTTTGTAGCCTTTGGCAGAGAACATACCAGCCAGATAGTGTGCCTTGGAGGCACAGGTGAGTGAGCAGCTCTCTTTCTTGCCCGTTTTGCTACAGGTGAGAGTAGCCTTAGGGGCAACAAGGCCTGGAGGACATTTCACCAACTCTGAGGAGAGACACAAGACAGAACTGTAAAAATCAAACATTGTACAGCGGGGAGCTCAAAATAATCTGAAGTTGAGTTTGCAGAGCTGGGAACCCAATTGTCCCTTCACCGCTAGAGGGCAGTGCTGCTACGTACCGATGCAGTCCTTTCTGTTCCAGTGCAACTTGAATCCTAGTGGGCAGGTACACTCATAGCTTCCCAGAGTGTTAATGCATCCATATTTGCATCCTCCTCTATTTATACTGCATTCATCAATATCTGAAAATCCAGGATAGATAGATTGGAAAATTTAAAAATAGACGGATAGTACTTCACTAACGCTTAGTGAGGAGTCAGTTTTATTGATTACTTTGGGTTTATTGTTCATGACGATTTAATTTTTGAGTTGATTATTTTTAGTGGCTTCTGTGGTTCAAACAAGTTCTGACTTGTTCAAGCGAAATAGCTGCTGACAAGTAAAAAAACATCAAAACAAAATTAGAGACTTTTCCAACATCTCTCGCTGTTTGTAGCTGTCTGGTTTTCTTTGTAACTTTATAAACAGCCTGCATGATCCTTGTCATACTGTTTTCTGTCTGTTTGGCCATCACATAGTCATCGGGTAAACAATGTCAAAGGCATGCTCTCTATAATGCACATTTACTCTACCTTGCAATAGCATTAATGATTTTATTGATTATGTTTGGAAGTTTTGACCTGAGATAGAGGCTTAATTCCAAACTGTAAATATTTATAGCCAATGTTTTTCCAAAGTCTTCTTAGCTCACAGGCACAACTTTACACAAGAAGAAAAAAACAGAAAGTGTGGTGTTCGTCAAAAGATTACATTTGCACAAGCTGAGCTGTGCAATTTAAAACATAATTTTACTTGGAGAAATTGTACACACTAAAAATGAACGTACTGTATAAATTATCATTCATTCATTTTCCAAACCGTTTATTCTTCACAAGGGTTGCGAGGGAGTTTCACATGCGTATTCGACGTTAGAGGAAGATCAATGTGAGGCAGTGTGTAGTCTCTGGTCAGGGATGTGCAGTCAGGGGAGGCAGGTGAGGCTATGCCTCACCTGTCATCATGGAAATATCAAATGACAAATTAAACAGTTATATTTATTTAATGATTTGTAGTTTAACGTTCTTTTCCATTTAACTTCCCCCTTTTTGGATTTTTTTTCAAAATCGCTGAATTTTCACATTTACCGTTCAAATACTAAGTAGAGACGAGCGGTGAGGCACCAGCTGGCTGAGCTTCACCATGGATTGCGCAATCACTATGCTAACTGTGCTGGCTTGCTCTGCTGTGAGACCGCATTGCTGTCCCTCTGCATATCGCTATTAAAGTGTTCAAAAGCTTTTAGTATATGAACTAAATTTCTACAGTTTAGCTGGTGTATATAATGTACAGTCACTGTAGTACAGTATTTATAATGTACAGTGACTGTACATTATATACAGTCACTGTACATTATAAATACTGTACTACAGCGTTATTTTCAGAATGGTGGATTACATCTCTAAATTCAAAGAATGTTCTAAACTAGGACTTTCAATCGAGGCAGGAGATAATAATTAAAGGAAGACCAACACCGGACTGTATAACTCACAAACAGTGAGGGATGAATGTAAATCTCCTGGACAACTTCTCAGCTTTTTGGCCAAGAAGGATCTCATTGAAACTATTCCTGAAGAGACTAAGTTGCTCCAGCTCATGCTCACTGTTCCAGCTACTACAGCATTAGTGGAGCGGTCATTCTCAGCACAAAAAACTGAAAGCATACAGTCGGAACAGGACTGATCAAGGATGACTTTCTTCACTGGCAGTGATCTCCATTGAGACAGAGAGACTTGGACTTCATTTATAAGTAGGTTACACGATAATAACATTTTTTTTATTCTTTTTTTTATATGCTACAGTTTGTATACAGTATATAAAGAATGCTGGCACGGCATTTTAAACACGTTGAAACACTGTTGCCAATCAAATGGTTAATAAGCTACTCTGTGGAGTTCATATGTTTGTAAATCTGACTGTGATGACGTCAGTGCCTCACCAGCCATGACCCTCACCGCACGTCACCGGCTCAATGGTTCTTATTGCAGTTTTGGAGCTGGCATGGGGTCAATTAACAAAAAGAAGAAAAAATAAATAAATTGGCCACTTGGACTTGCAGGATAAATCCAGCCGTAGTGTGTTGCCTTAACTATCGCAGTGGGCGAAGCTCCAGGTCCAGCCGTGACCCTTAAAATGATGAGCACGGTATACAAAATGGATGATGGAGGGGTGGAATCTGTTTGCACCGTTGCAGTCCACACAGTCCACTTTCAATTTGATGGCAAAAATCTCATCCGACTGAAACACTAAAAATGGTGAAAAGGGAATAGACGGAAGTGTCTGTAAGGTGGGGACTGATACAAAAATAATATTTCTAGTACCTCCGAGGACGGTTTCAGGTCAATGGAAAGAAAAAGAGTATGAGTTACTGATAGAGATAATGTCACAGAATGATGATGGTGACAGTTGATATGAAGCGGCCATCCCCGTCTCATTCAATGATTCACCGCAAGTAAAAACAAACACAAAAAATCTATGTGACTCTTCATTCCCCGAAGGGGATGATGACTTCATCAAGTGCAGCCTGCCAACACGTCGCCCAGAGCGGGTTGGAAACATGGCGAGAGATGCGCTGCTTACCCTCCGCATCAAAGCACATGATTTTAAGGACGAAAAGCTCTAATGAATATCTGATGGCAGCCCCGCTCATCTGCCAGAAACTGTTGTTTTGACTTCTTTTATTTTCTTCCATATTTTAAATATAATCAAATGAATTCTATGCTGACCTTTCTGCAAATCCCTTTAGGCCTTTTTTTCCTTTTCACGCACGCAGACCAGTGAAAAGGGATAAAGCCAGAAGATCAATTGAAATTTGGAAGCAATGTCTAGACCAATGTGAGTGACTGACCTCATGGAATTGTTTGGTCAGCTCTCGGGAATATTACAATATGTTGCTCCCATTGTTGAAGTGATGAAACAGGGACTATTATTTCCAAAAACTTTTGTTTTGATACGGTTTCTAAATAAACATGAATAAACGCACAGAAACCACAGGAATGTATTTGTGCAGAGGCTGAAGCTGCGCTGTACGAAGCCAGGAACGTTTTGAAAAATTTGTGGAGGTCTAAAGTCACAATAGCACAGAGTGTATTTTCTTTGCAGATAAGCAAAAAGCAAGCAGAATGTTTGGCTAGGCAAAGAGGAGAATGGCTTGATGAACTCTCACTTGGGAAAGAATGGCGACAGGTCTCGGCACAATACTCGACAGCAGTTCGTCGACCTGACTGGCTTTGTTGAGTGCGAGCCGATGAATAAACACAGAGCTCGGCTTGCGCCGACATTTTGGGGTTTATGAAACACAGCGGGAGCAAGCCAAGCTTGGTTATGAACGTCGAGCGAGGGCATACAGCGGGGAGCTCAATAAATCTCCGGGGTCATCTAATAGTTCCGACGGCGCCGATGAAAAGCCTGGCAAAGTGATTCATCACCAGTGCTGTAAACAATGGTCGCAAGGCGTCGATGTCGGTCCGGTCCATCGGGAGAGAAAAAGGCCTACCAATCCAATGCTGGTGATTTTAGGTCCTCAATAGACAGACATTTCACAGTGTGCTTTTACGTTTTACACAGAGTTAATGGCACCTTCCCAAGTGCCATAGTCATCTCCTGACACAGACTGAATCTTATTATAAAATTTCAGCTATTTATTTATTGGCATCAATGATTGCAATGCGCAAAACTTAAATGAGGTCATATTGACTAAAGAAAATATTGGCTAATTGTCAGCAAACAGCCACAGTGTTTACAAGCTATCTCAGGAATTGAGAAAGTAATATGCTTGGAAATGTGGAAGTGATGAAGTGATGATGGTTAACATTTACCATTTGTGTATTCGGTAGAGTGTTCTTGTTTGTGCGTTCTAGTGAGGCTTCGTACTTGCACTTGGCGCTCAAGTTAAGTGACAGTCGTATCCACTGTATATCCGCAGTCTCCCCCTTGTACATAGATACACATTATTTCTTGAGCCCTCTTCCTCTCCTTTTTTTCCCACAAAATACTCACGCTGTTATTTTTCTCCCTTTTATTTGAACTCATTTAGTTTACAAGTCATTCACTGCCATTCCAGAATGTATTCAGTAATTGAAAATACAACGTGGATCATCATAGAGTGTAAAACACTCTATCAGATCGCCATTCCCGAATTTGTTCAGACCTCTCTGCAATGCTTTTCTCTCCCATGAGGGGGAAGCATTTGCCTTTTGTACGGCCACCCCCACTTGCACCTCATATTACTCCAGACCCATATAATTTAGGAATTAACTCTTTGTTTCTGATGAAAGAAGGGAGTCTAATGTTGATGTAGTCCTAAAACTTAATATTATGTGGGTCCTACCATGTCTGGCAGTGAATGAGATAATTTAGATACCTCCAATACGCTACAACACATGTGTCAAAGTCAAGGCCCGCGGGCCAAATCCGGCCCGCCACATCATTTTTTTCAGCCCGCGAAAGCAAATCAAACTTGTTAAATTCCATGATGATTGCTAAAATCTGAGCCAAAATTTCATATTTTTGGATGTCAACCACAATAAAAGTCATTATTCTTGACTTCAGATTTGAAAACGAGTTATTCATTAATTTGCTGTGTGCTCCATATGTAATATTTGAAGGGATTTAAACATTCTAATGGCTTCCCCAAATTCATAACGGCCCTCGAGAGGAAACCATAACTACAATGTGGCCCGCGGCAAAAAAAAAATGACTTTGAAACCCTTGCTCTACAAAGTAACATCAGCTACTGAATCAATGCGAACTGTGCATCTATGCCCATTTGCGTATAGAAGAGCAGGAGTGTCAAACTCATTTTAGTCGGGGGCCAATTGTTCAGCTCATGCACTGTTGAACAATGCAGCACGTAGCCGCCAGAATTCATGTGGATTTGCCATGAATACTTGAAACGTCACATACGTCAGGGTAATGCAGAAACAAAAATATAAGAATAATAATCTGCACCATGCTGGCATCCCCCAGCTATCAAGCTTGTTTTATTCAATTGATTACAAGGATCTCGGGCCAGGCTGCTCCTCTCCGTACGGCATGGGGAAGTCCATAAACTCCTCTGTCAGAACATTCACACCTCCCAACTTACTCTTTGGGCATAGTGGCTACAGTAGTGTGTTGTCAGAGGTCGTGCTCCACCTTGAAGTGAACATTTTTGCAAACATGTTTTCGTCAATTAACTACAGCACAAATCACCTTTGGTTTACATTTCCGCCAAGTGTAGCGTAAGATTAGGATTGATTTCCTGCCTTCCGGGCAGCCACCTGTTTCTTGCTTTTTTTGGTCTATTTAGAAAACAACTTGAAAAGAAACCCGCTTGAATTGCGCAATCCATTATGGCAAGCGTTTAGTTACATTTTGTCTTTCAATGTGGTTGCATGCAAAAACGTTTTCATGTTGAAATTCTCCATGTGGTGACATTCAGATTAATGAGTTGGACGGCGTAAAGCCTTCACACCCTGGAACTATGGAAAGAAACAATGTTGAATTGTTGTTTTGGTCCTTTTAAGACTCGACTTTAAGACTCATCTCAGATGAATCTAATTAGAAAAGGTACTTTTTTTCCTTTCAAAAGAACACTCAATAATCTCTTCATAGAAAAAGCAGGACATTGGGCATACAGTCACCTTTGTACAATTGGGAGTTTGCATGGCATGTGGATTAAAGCAGAATGCTTCAACATGATAACACCTTTTTATGAACATGAATAAATCACTCTGCTGGTAGTGCATGCTTACTTTTCAACACGAGAGAAATTCATTGAGGCTTTGAATAGACGCAGGGTTTTGGACAGCAGATTTACGATTAAAAAAAAAAGGGGGCGGGGGGGGGGGGGGCATCTCACCTCCACAGTGTGCCAGGCCATAGAGGACGTAGCCCTTGTGACAAAGGCACTGGAAACTTCCTGCAGAGTTGACACAGAAATGGTCGCAAGCTCGGTCAAAGGAGCACTCGTCGATGTCTGCAGAAGATGGAGAGAGACTGTTAGGAATATTGCCATCACTCAGAAACCACAAAGAGCAGAAACCAGTCCACTTTCCTCTCTGTATTGTTTATCATGTATTTCAATGGTCCACAAAAAAAAAAACAACAACAAAGGTTTGGACCTTTGCTCCCACGTCTGTTGCTGTAATTGCCCTCCTGCTGTCACAATGTTTCCATTTTGATGCAGCAAAATGGAATTTTGAAAATATACTTTTGGAAATGGCGTGGAGCAGCAGCAAGAGTCAGGTGATAATAGGTGCCCAAGAGTATTTTCTTTCTTCTCTCTGAAAGCCTGCCAACCCCCTCTGCCCACCCCATAATCTAAAATACACAATAAGGGTACAGAGAATGCAAAATTTTGCTAGTCAAGTTTTAAATCACTGCCCAGTTTAAGATACGGCGACAGAGGGCCTAGGTCAACAGAATGAGATGAATGTACAAGGGCCACTGGGACCAAACAGTATTACTTCTGTCTTCTTTTCATTGAAATTCAAAAAAGTTTGTGCCATCCATGTTTTGATTTCCTCCAGGCAGGATACGAGTGGCCTTAATGAGAAAGCGTCTTTTTGCCCAGTGGGACATAGATCTGAGAGTCATCCTTAAGATGGTACCCAATGGGAGCAGGTACAATGACAACAGCAGAGGCCTCTAAATTGAGCCATGTGGAACACCACATGACAGAGGAGCGGTATGTGACTCAGAGTAGCCAAGGCAAAAGATTTTGGCAGGTAAATAGGGCCGAAACCACTCAAGAGTGATACCACCAATGCCCACGAAGTGCTGCAAACGAGTCAACAGAATCATGTTATCCACTGTATCAAATGCTGCAGTTAAATCCAATAAAACCAAAAGATACAAATAAAGCCAACGGCCTTGATGTTCTGAAAAGCATGTTTTGGGGGAAAATTTGAGAGTGTTCGCCCAAAAGACTGATATTTGCTACACCATTGTGGTATAAAATCATCAAAGAAATAATGTTACCTCCAGTGACCAAGGTCTGTGTTTCTGTGTGGATTTCTTTTCTTAATTATCCTTTATGATTAAGCTTCATTTGTAAAGTGTACTTGAGAGAATGAAAGGTGCTTATAAATGAAATATCAACTGTGCAGTCTTAGCCATGACGGCATTACTTTGCTGCTGTGAAATGTACATTTCTCCACTGTGA
The DNA here is from genome assembly GCF_051943395.1 of Hippocampus bargibanti. Classification (NCBI taxonomy): domain Eukaryota; kingdom Metazoa; phylum Chordata; class Actinopteri; order Syngnathiformes; family Syngnathidae; genus Hippocampus; species Hippocampus bargibanti. The sequence continues at coordinate 10,358,637 of NC_142734.1, forward strand.
GACGAATAAAGGTTAATTCAATCCAATTAACGAGTGCAGATGAAATCAGGTGTCGCAATTGTTTATCCGGAAGTTCTTATTATGTAATTTATGCTGCAGAGTGTATTCCTCTAAGTCATCTGGGACTCTCCACAACCCCCATTTCCGGTCAGCTCAGGTGAGATATGCAGCATTTGGGCAGGGCAAAATTACTAGAATGGAAGCATCACCTGATCCCAATTGTCCCTTTTCTGAGGCCAAAAAACGGAAAATGTTAGAAATCACAAAACAAGATCAAATCAATCAATCAAACAGTAAGCCATTATTCTGCCAATTAAATATCTAAACAAAGAAACAAAGCAAAGAAAAACAAGTGTGAGGTAATTCCACTTTAGGTAAGTACACTTCCGCAGACGTCATCTGTGTCGAAACCGTAGGATGTGAAGAACGTGTCCCGGACTGCCCTCACATGGGATTAGAAGGGAGAAGCAGACGAAACATAGGAGTGTGTTGAGTTTGGAGGAATGCTGGCACGGGTTCAGCAGACATGCCTCATCCTGATATATAGGCCATAGTCCACTGACAGCAAGGAAGCACCGTGACTGTTTAAACCAAGATAACTTTAGAATTGACTTAACACATTTCAACACCCCGCAGAGACACTAAATTGTTATTTAAATGTATTTGATGCCACAGAGGCCACAGCATGGACTTACTGCGGGGCAATTCACACTCAGTGTGTCAACCTCGCCTGAAAAGAAGTCAATCTCCAGTGCTCACTTGCTTTCTGATGAATTTCTCGATGATTTTAATCAATTCCAAACTCTAAACCAGTGGTTCTTGAACTGGGTTCGATTGAACCGTAGGGGTTCGGTGAGTCGGTTTCACGAGTTCGGTAGATCCTCCGCGGCAGAGGACCACCCCTCAGTCTAGCCTGCAGTTAGTAGGCACAGTCATTAAAAGAAGGGTTCGGTGAAACTGGTGGGGTTTGGTGCCTCCAACAAGATTAAGAACCCCTGATCTAAACAGTCTAGGTGTGAGTGTGAGCGCAAGTGGTTGTTCATCTCTGTGCGCACTACGATTGGCTGGTAACCAATTCCAATACCAAGTGTCCCTCGCCCACTGCCCAATAACTGCTGGGATAGGCTCCAGCAGTCCCCGTGACCCTCATGAGGATAAAGCATGAATGAATGAATATCTGTATACATAACAAATATGTTTTTTTTTAATAAGGTAAAATGTTTACTAGCATATGAATGCAACTCATGTCTTGTGAGTCAATATTTACACTCTCGCTAATGAGGCTTGTGCAGTATCATAAAATGACGGTGCTATTAACTTGCTCTTTCTTGACTTCTCTAATCAGCGATTGAATATTCATTCATTCATTGATTCCACCTCTGCACTGTGAGGCCGACACGCTAGCCACTGGACGAGCAGGATGCCCGCAATTGAATATGATTTCAAAATTGCATGTTGTTTTTGATAACAACTATGTAAAACCGCTAAAATTATGATAAGGGCAGCCAAAATGTTGAGAAGGTAAGTCAAGCTAGATGTCATGCCACCTGGAAATAAAAACTAAAAGCCTCACAAGTAAAATTAAATTGCATCAATGTTTTAATGTTTTGAATTCATATTACGTGTTACGTTATAAGTAAGTTTGCAGGTTTTACAACTTTCCTCTGTGATGATGCAGATGGTAAATAACCGCCACAGTGCCCCTCTCTCTCTCTCTCTCTCTCTCTCTCTCTCTCTCTCTCTCTCTCTCTCTCTCTCTCTCTCTCTCTCTCTCTCTCTCTCTCTCTCTCTCTCGTTTCTGTGTCTCGCTTGAGGTACCCGAATGACTGACATAGATGTAGCTAATTGAATCCGAGAAGACAAAGCGAGTTCAACCAAAGACTGATATAAATAAAAAGGAACACAAAAAGAATACCGCCTTACATTTGTGCATAGACTCGCATACGGTTTCTCACTTAGTAATGTGAGTCTTCCAAATAAAAAGAAGGAGCCTTGCTCCAAAAATAGGCGTCCAGATAACTTAAAGTGTCTGAAGCACATGCAGAGACACTCTGTTTTCTTTTCACACATATGATGTTTATCTGTTTGTGCTGAAAACCAGATGCAAGACACTTATGTGAAACAGGCGGCAGAATGACTGACCACATGAGTAAAAAGCAGAAGATTAAAGAATCGCATGTCTTGTATTTTCTGACTCGGCATGAGGCAAAACTGTTCTCAGTAGTTCCAGCCTGCTTGCCGTCTTTACCAGATGTTCTTGAGGTGGCTTGATTTATCCAATAACGGGAGGTTTTCGGGTCAGAACCGTAATTTCCAACACCTGAGAGCTGCCACAGCAGACATTTTGTTTGTGGATTATTGTTTGCTTCAAGATATAAACAAGAAATACTTTTTTTTGTGATAGTCGTTTCTTTGTTGCATTTGTGACGCGTAAAACAAGTGTTCAAAATGGGTCACAAGGCAAGGCAATGTGCAATTGACTTGTATTTAATCATCTACAAAGACATGCTCTGAAGCCAAGCCAATGAATATGTTGTGCTCGTTTGCATTTTCACGGAAAACCAATTTGGAAAACCAATCCTTGGTTATTTGCTGAGGAACTCAGTTACCGGTATTCACAGTTTTCCACTGAGGACCAAACAATTAATTCAGGATCTAGATCTGTTAAATAAAATACAATTTGAAAATATCTTGGTCAATGGGATGTGTTATGATTCAAAGACTGTTTATATTAAAGTGAATCATTCAATTCTGTGAGGTTTCGAGTGGATTAACCCTTACACCGTTTGGTTCGAGAGGCTATGATTCAATTCTCTTGCTGTCATTTTAGAATATCGCTGAACTTGTCAGCAGGTTAACGTAAATGGGAGCCCAGTTTACAGAGTGTCTTCCGATTAGAGTATGTATATCAAGATTTGGGCAAACACTGCAAGGCCATGCCATTTTCATTGACAATAAATGATGAAATGAAACTCTGATGTGAAGGCAGAGTTACCACATGTTGTTGCTTCCCCCCTTGGATTGCATTAGCTGTTATTCGTGTCGCAGTGGAGAAACCTACATTTAGCAGCAGCAAAGTGACGAAAGTAAGAGGAAAGGAAGGTAAAGTCAGACACTCTTGCGGCGCCATCATCAAAATAACAAAAAAAGTAAATGACAAATAATATGACACCTGCACTCATTCAATTGTAAGCACTTTCTGCACCTTTTTGTTGTATGAAGTAGTTTTAGATGAAAGAGTAGAGGCTCAAAGCGTCCTTTTCACCAGTGGATCAAGGACGTCATTGTGAAATGTGCACGTCTAGTACAAGCTAAATGTTGAAAGCAAACACAAAGCGGTAATATTCATTGACGAAAAGAGCCTGTCTTACGTAAATCCGCTTTAACTCCAAGCCGCGACACTTCCACATACGCATCCGCGCTCTGTACTGATATTTTAAAGTGTATACTGGACCCACCTTGACATGTTCTTTCGTTGGTCAACAGCTTGTAGCCTTTTTTGCAGCTGCACTCAAAGCTGCCCACTGTGTTCCGACACACGTGGTCACAACCCCCGTTATTAAGACGGCACTCATCAATGTCTGCAAGAAGGAAACCAGCAACAGGAGAGGTCACACATGATTACATGACAAAAGCTGAACCTCCAATTCTAAATATTTGTAGCTATCTGGGATGTATTAACTCATGTCCCACTAATGTCTCGTGTCCAAATGAAACAACATTTATTTTAAGGCCATTTCACATCGGTATTCACAATGTATTCCATTGATGTATTCATGCAGGTACATGGCATTCTTTACACATCCCAACTGATCTCCTGAAGCCAAAAATACCGCAACCTGTATGCATTGGACTTTAATGATGCAGCCCGACCTCCAAATCCTTACGAGGGATCGTCTTCTGATGAGTGAGCACTTTATATCATCAGTCAATCCCCAATCAATATGTCATGTGTACATCACCACCTGGTTGGTCATTCTGGCTTAGCACCGATTCGGGTCCATCTTGAATAATCCTTACAAATACGTTTGCATCATCTGCTAAAATGAAAGTTTCCTAAATGAAACAAATAATTTTGTCCTTGATCCATTCCGTTCTTCAGAAGTGGCCGACACGCAACGAGGCGCAGTCCTCCTGCGCCAGTGCTGCCTGTGTTTATTTTCCTGCTCTTCTTCTCTAACCAAACACCAGAAGATGGACTTTTATTATAATTGTTAGTGTGCTGTTGCAAGCTGCAGGAAGCAAAATGATTTTGTTTCACTGTCTTTCAGCAGAACATTTGTTTCCTCAGTATCCTGATATAATGCTTATTTTATTTTATTTGAGTTAATATAAATAAGGATGAAGAGGACTGAGTGTATGGAAAAAAAGTGTTTTGCCCTAGCACCAACTTCGGAAGGATATCATTGTCGGAAATATCTTGAATGTCTTGCATTTTTGAAATATGAAGATGGAGGATACTTTGGTTGAATAATGACAAACGATGTCACAAGCTACTTCATAAAACAATAAACAGTAGTTGTGACTAAAAAGGATTTGACCTGGAGAGTGGAGTGTGGCTTTCTGACTGTAAACGTAATTAATGTGTCCTTGCCACGTTTTTTTTATTACTGTGATTACTTGCCATGTTTTTTACATTACTGCGATGGACTCATCATGAAGTCACTTTGGTGAAATGCATGCTCAAATACTCGATGTGATAAAGGATTCACAAATGTAAAAGTGAGAGGCAGCTGCAGATTGAACATGTCTGATAGGTCACCTTTGCAGGTCTTGCGGTCCGGCTGCAGCGTGAAGCCGACAGGACAGCTGCAGCGGACTCCGGTCACCGAATCGTGACACGTGCTGTCACAGCCACCATTGTTCACTGCACACGTCTCTGCAGGCAAACAAACAACAGCCATCAAAATCAAGAATGCTGCACCGACCTACTTACATATCTGGAACTACTGTTCGATTGAAATAGTTTTTGTGTCATGGAAAAAAAACTGAAAAAAGAAAAGCATCAGAGAGATTTTATTTATATACAGAAATAGAAAAGAAGCAAGGGGAAGGAAAAGATATGTTGAATGATGACAGTTAAGCCATTCTGGTTAATAGTGATGATAATAATAGTGATCAATAAAGTCATGCAATTAGTTGTCAAGATAGGCCGACAGTGTTTCAGGGTTGGCGAATGTTTGGCCTCTGATTGCAATTTCTGTGAGTGCAATAAAACCTGTGTGCTTTGGGGATAAAATAGCAATTTCAGCTACCTGGCTGCTATGTGGCTGTGCTGATTTGGGGTACAAATTTAAGCTCGTCAAGAAAACATGTTGCGGTGACATGTGACAGGGACGAGTCAGAAACACATTTCAGGACTGAGCGGACTGAGAGGACTGAGTGTGTGGAACAAGATTTTCGATTCATAAAAATACTAGAAATAATACTTTGGAACGGGCGGGCCGGTAGACGAGTGGTTAGCAAACGGACTTCACAGTGCAGAGATCGTGAGTTCAAGATCCGGTCTGTCCTCCATGCGTGGAGTTTGCATGTTCTGTAGGTGTGAATGTGAGTGGAGATGCTTGTTAGTCTATGTGTGCCCTGTGATTGGCTGGCAACCATTTCAGGGTGCCCCCTGCCTAGTGCCCGAAGACGGCTGGGATAGGCTCCAGCAACCACCGCGACCCTGATGAGGATAAAGCGGTTTGGACAATCACTTTAAATTGATATAATTCGTCATCTACTCAGTTCTTTGTAGTGGGAGGGGTGGTGATGGCTGTAGGCTGGGAATGTAAAATCAAGCACACCATGATCAGTGGTAAAAACGGTCCACCGCTACGCCGCAGAATTGACACATCCAAGCAAAACAATTGCTTGGCGTGATGTCATTCTATGTTTAATCGCCGTCGCATAGACAACAGATCAAAACAGCGTCTGTTGTCGCTGAAGGCTGTACATGAGATGTTCACATATCAGGTACATGATGGATGAATAAGTTCGAACGCGATCATAACTCAATGAACGTCCCAAACACTCTTATGAAAATGTGGGTTGCCATGGGTTACTCAAGAACTGAGTCTGACATCAAGATAAGATCAAGAGAACTATCCGGTAATGCTGTGTTTCTTTCTTCGGCTGCTTTTAACAGTTGAAGGCACTTTAAAGACTTCATCCTTTCCATAATCTGTCGACAACATTTAGTTGAGCGTCACAGCTGACGGAACATCTTGGCTCTGATTGTATGTCGGCGAGACGGTTTGACACGATCGTGTGGAACTTGATAGAAGTGGGTAGAGTGGGCCTATGACTTGATCCACCAGGCTCCTCACCCCCGCCCACCCTAACCCTGGACCAAAGAGTTCAGTGCTGTGCTTTCACATAATTGCAATGTGCGAGCAGAGACAGTTGGCAGACAAGCCGACAAGACAGTGTCAGGAGATGCCTCTAAAACGCTTAGGCACACATCTCCACCGACTGTAATGATCACGTGCCAAGAGAGCAAAGGAGTATTTCTGACATTGTGGTTGAGTGATGATGGGCAAAGGGCACCCACTCGGGAATGTGTCGGAGTTTGTGAGTTTTGGATGCACACCAGGCGCATCACCAGGTTGGGACCTGCAATTAACACCGGGAAGACATTTCCCAAAATGGCGTTTTCGGCCTGAACCTGACACTGCAGTTTTGTTTTGTTTTTGTTTTTTTTGGGTGGGGGAATTAAAGCCACAGATTGCTATTTGATGGGCCTAATATCACACACATGATAAGGGTTGTCAAATAAACTCCATCTAACTTAATTCTTTTTTAATGGTCACCACATCCAAACTTTCATTTTGTAAAAAGGAATGTTGAAATTGGCTTTGTGGGAGTAAGAAAAACAATGCGCTTGCCAGGAAGCACAGCGCTTATCCGAAAAACAATAAGTCTCGAAGGTGACACTGATGGTTCGCCTGACTTTGATGCGGGCGGCGTGAGTTGACTTCCCACTCAGGGACGATGTGAATATGAGTGGGAGTAGTCCATTTTGACGTGCCCTGCGACCAGCTCATGGCGCAGCCTTTCTTCCAAAATCTGCCGGGATAAGCATACTGCGGCACTGTACAGAATAAGCCATGTAGAACACGGTTGGATGGATACATTTCTGAGCTTGTGCTACAAACCGCACAATAAGAAATCAAGAAATGCCCAACATTCGGCTGATGTTCCCCTGAGATGTAACACAAAAAGCAAACGCTAATTCCCGTGTGCTACATCTACACAGGAAATTAATGCGATAAAGCAGGATACTAAATCAGCCTATCCCTACTCATGTTTCTATTTTTGTGGACAGAAAGAGCAGAAACTAGGACACATTATCCAGAAATAAACTAGTGTGTTCAATAGCAAAAAGTCGTCATTCGTGTGCATTGACTGGTAACAACTTAAACAAGCGGTTGTCTGCAATTCCTACCTTGAGTGGTTTGCTCCTTGGAGAGCCTCCTCCCTCCGCCTCTTACTTGATATATTTAAAACATGATTTTCTTTGATCTGGCAACACTTTACCCACTCTGACTTTCATGAGGTCCCCAATGTTAATGTTTTTATTGACTTAAAACATGTCCTGCTAATTGGATTGAATTGCCCCTTTTTAACACTGTAAATATTTTCTTCTGCCTTTTCACCTTGTTTGCATCACATTTCAAATGGTGCCGCAACTTTCGTTCCATCGTTGTGCGGTCTCAGCCTTGTGAGTAGAGTGGGTTTCAACGTAGAGGATTATAAACCCCAATTCCAATCAATTTGGAATCTTGTGACAAACCTACTGTAAATAAAAAATAAAATGCGGTGATTTTAAAATATTTGTCAACAAACATTACATTGGAGACATTGTAAAATTATTAATATTCAAACAGATAGTGTTCTTTTTTGTTGGAAAACATTAACTTAGTTTGAATTTGCAAAATGTTCCAAATAATATGTTGTAACCCCATATATAACACCTCTCCTTTTAACAACACTCCGTATGTGTTTGAGGACATCAGGCGTTTACAGAACAACTTCATTTGTTCAACATTCGAGGGTCTACGTCATCATATTTTGTGGGCCATGCATTTTCAAACGATGACAGGACTGGACTACTGGCAGGCCAATCTAGGACTCCTCTACTACAAAGCCACGGTGTTCAGACACATGCAGAATGTGGCTTGCCATTGTCTTGTTAAAATAAGCAAGGAGTGTTTAAAGTCATTGCTTTGACGGCAGCAGACAGTGCCTTGAAAAAGTCTTGATGTTACACAGGCCATGAGCACTAACACAGCCCAATGCCATGACAGATGTTGCCTTTTGAACTGTACGCTGATAACAGTCTGAATCATCTTTTTCCACTTTGGCCTGGAGGACACGACACTCGTGATTTCCAAAAACAATTGGAAATGTGGACTCATTAGACCACAGAATACTTTTTGATTTAGTATCAGTGCATCTGAGATGAACTTGAGCACAGAGAAGCCAGCGACATTTCTGGTTGTTAATGCAGTGTTGCCAGAGGCACCAAAGGACATGGGCAGTCAGGATTGGTTTTTGGCATTGTTTATACGTACAGATATTTCTATTGATTCTCAATATTTTTGGATGATTTTGATACTATTTAATGCAATCCCTACCTTTCGTTGAATAATATATTGGGAAATGTTGTTCTTCAACTGATAAACAATTAGCTACACAACTATTCACAAAGTGGTGGACCTCACCCCATTCTTGCTTGTGAAGAAGTGAGCCTTTTGGGTTATAATCATTTTATAACCATTCATGACACTCACCTGTTCCCAATTAACCTGGTGACCCGTGGAATGTTCCAAACACATATTTTTTGAGCATTCCTCAACTTTCCCAGGCGTTTGTTTCCCCGTCCCAGCATTTTGGAACGTGCTGCAGGCATCAAACTCAAAATGAGAGAGTATTTGCAAAAACAGTCACATTCATCAGCATGAATACGTATATATTGTCTTTGTAGAGTATTTAATTAACAAACAGAGGTCAAAGGTGATTGACTGACTGAGTGTAACCAGAATTGCACCCGCAGAATTTCTAAATCACCACATAATTAATTTAGCACATTTCAGGAGGAGTATATACAAATGGGAAAATTTAGCACATGCAGTGTGATTAATCAAACGTGAGACCAATTGCACCGACTCATTTAGTGCTTGTGGAACTTGGATGCATACTTTGTTACAAAGCAGCACCATTGGAACAAAGACAAATAAGAGTGATTGGTAAGAACCATTTGGAAATGCCAAGAAAAATGATCACGTGTCTTCATGAATTCAATTTTGCTGCTTCTGAATAATCTAAGTGCTGATTTGGAGCCACTCCCACGGAGGAGTCACGCCATATCATCAATGACTGCATTTGCGTCTGGCTCATTTCAGCACATTGGAATAAGTGAAACTGGCTTCTTCCAGAGAAAGTTTCCAGTTGTTGTTTTCAATGTCATTTTATGAATGAGCAAATATATCCAATTGGCTGGCATACAGGATGAGAGCACTCAAAGAAATTATGAATTTAACTCATTCCCTATCACTCACGGATGTATTCGCGAATTGAAAATATGACGAAGAGCGCCATTTGTTCGGGTTTTGTTTTTTTCTTTTTTGGGTGCCGATACAGGGCTGGCCATGGCCTCTGGCAATATTTTTTTCTCTTCCGCAAGGAGGCAGCATTATATTAGCTTCAGCTGTTGTTAAAGCGCTATACAAACCAATATGTATGTATTGGATTGTATTTTGGAGAGCCGCCTTCATTTCAAGCTCATATAACTCCAGACCCATATAATTTAGGAATTAACTCTTTTTCTTACGCTGCATTGAATATTTTTGTGTTCTTAGAACTCGATATTCTGTGGGTCCTGGAATTCGACTGACAATGACAAAAACCCTGTCAAACATTTTTGCACGTCTGGCAGTGTATGAGTTCATGAGGTTGCTGGCAACCCCAAAATCAATTTCTCTTCTGCAACTCGGTAATACATTTGCTTGCTGCTTGCAATGACACCTCATCCATAATTTCATTTTGCGCTTGCGGTCCTCTCCCAAATTTCCCAAGGTGAAAACCATGAAAGCTACTAAAAGTGCATGGCCTTCCTTAAAATATGGCCGTCTCCACCAATTTGACATCAGTTATGCGCACTTAACTCAGGAAAAATAACTGATGGCAACAACGCATAGTATCTTAAACCTGTGTATCTCAGAGGAATCTTCAAATAAAGTACTTCAATTAGTTTTAGGGAAAACTCAGAAACTCAAAACGGGCATTGTGCTGTTTTGTAAATGGATCGTTCATCCACAAAGTACAAATAGTTTTCGAGGTTTAAGCCACACAGCCAGAACTAAACACACTTTAGTCTAAGTCCCCTCTCTCGGCTGCAAAGTCACATGGTGTCACTGTGGTCTAATTTTTTATTTTTTTTTGGTTGGCATTTCTGAACATGGAAACAATGCACAGCCATTGAATGCCTTCATCAACATGACTATTCCTCTGGTAGTCAGACAGTGGGACCGTTGTGAACGGAAAAAATGTATAGTTTTTGAAAGCCATTATGAGCAAAACTGCAGAAGCAAACAACCAAGTAAAAGAAGTCAAAATCAGTTGTGTTTTTTTGTGACTTTCCTCATTACAAGGCATGAGAGGAAGTAATGGTGCTCAGTGTTCGATAAGGTAATAAGTTTACACCCTTTTTCCTTCAAATTACAACATCGAGATAGAATGTAAAACCACTTTCACAAGCTAAAAGGAAGTAAATCAGAAGGGAAAATGTGTTGGATTGATATTGGCTGCATGCTGGCTAAATGGTCGATTTTCAACATGTTTTTGAGACGGTACATCTACAAGTCAGTGATTTGCACGTTGGTGACAAACGTGGCTTTTAGTCAGAAAATTGGAGGGGGGGGGGTGATTATTAACGTGAGGCTATGCTCAAATTGCTTAAGGGCTTAAAAACCATGTACTGTACCTTTAAGTGAGATTACTTCCAAAATGACCTGCAGTATAAAACGTCCCATAAAGGACTAATGATTATCAAAATACGTATAGAGCATACTACAATTTAGTGCCCATTGTTTAGCTTTGTAAATCATAACTGGTCTATTAAATCCAACATTGCTACACCGCACATTTTGCATTTTGTATTAATTCCCAATTTAAAAAATGCTTCTTTGTTTCAGTGCCACTCATTGAATCACGATTAGCTTCTTCACTATGCTAAGCGGCTATGCTGATGATATTCAGGGAACACTTACCACTAAGGGTTTGATATAGTGCAAGCTACATTTCACTCACATCACTTCGATCCAAACAAAGCAACATCTTTCATCGCAGTTAAAGTGATTGGGTTGTTTGTGCTTGGAAAGATTACCCTCCGTGTGCGAGTATCTCTTCAGTAGAAAGTTTCTGCTGCTTATTGAAAGAACTGTATTTGCAGCTGTGTTTTGAAAAAAGGTGCAGTTTGTTGTTATTGAGAGGGCATTCAGAGAAGAAAGAGGAAGACATAAGAGGTCAAGGGTCGTAAGGATGATGCACCCTGTGGGTGGGTAAGGGCCTGATAGGTGTCTGCGAGGTTAGCTTCCTATCCTCCCCACACCCGCGTACCCCCACAGAGAGGAGGCAGAGGAACACATATTTACCATTAGGGAACAGCTGGGGGGCTGCCTGGGACTGGACACTCCTCTCCCCTGCATGCACACGCACACCCACGCCCACACACACATTGCAAAAACACCACTTTAGTCCTGCGTTACACTTGAACCTTGCAGCATTCCTGTTTGTCATAAATCATCTGAGCTTCACAGCACATATGAAGTAGTAATGGCGTGAGGAGGATTATGTCTTCTGAGCTGTCTCATAATACAAAAGGGGAACATAACATTAGGCATTTTGAAAATGGACACTCAAATAGGCAGCAACAGCATGACAAAACTATGACTGTATTTCAAACCTGAAGCGTCAACAGGTTCTTGTCCAAATCGAAACAAAAATGAAGGTGACATCTCAAGGCAAAAAGTGTTATCGCACAGCATGCATGTCATGCAAATAATATGCTCCATACACTGCGGTAATAGTGGAGTTGTGATTTGTGTGCAAGTTGAGCTTTTTGCTATAAAGCGTGAGTATTGTGAGCGTGGTCAGACAGTGAGGAACGGTTAGTGCTGCAAGCTGAAAGACGTGTCACGACTTGTGGTTTGTACTTCCTATATTGTCAGATCTTTTTTTTTTAATAATACAGTGTGAATTTACTCAACAATATCAAATATATCTCAGTTGACAAACTCCAGGAATAACGTGCTTTTAATCAATAGAATTATATAAATAAAATGGAGATATAGGGTCGAGAGAAGAATTTGGAATTGCAGATCGCCGCATAGCTACAGATTCACATGACTTTATTTAGAAGTTTTATTTTGTTTTGTAATTTGGAGGTGAGACGACTGCGGCATTTCGTGGAAAATGCATATTCGAGGTTTTTATGAAGAAGATTTGGGGTTTTCAATACAAATGAAATCGGAACATCTGCGGCATGGTGATTGATTCGAGGTGCTGGCCCTCCTGTGTGGAGTTTGCATGTTTTTTTCCCGTATCTGTGTCAGTTTTCTCCAGTTTAACCTCACAAGGGTCGTGGGTGGTGCTGGAGCCTATCTGAGCAGTCTTTGGGCATGAGGCGGGGGACACCTAGTCATAGCATCAAAAAGCAGTGCGTTGACTTTGGGATTTATCCGAAGCAGTGGATGCCTTATTTATGTAGCACAAACATCGGTCTTTTGCAGACATTGGCAACTCACAGCCTGCAGGTCGTAACTGGTCAGCAGTTAATTATGTCTGACTAATTTTTGAAAAAAAATAAAAATAAAAAATAACACATTATGACTGTGCTCGAATGGCTGGTGATTAAAACTGGGATTCAAGTTGCCATGGAAAAGCGATTGTGAATAGTAATGTTTGTAATCTGTTGAGCTCAGACTTGAATGTAAGGGGAAGGGGGTCTCAGTACACTATTTTATGACATAGATATGGAGGGTCATTCGTATGTGTAGTTTGAAGTGCTTCAAGATGGTGGCTGATAATAGTTAACCAGTTAATGAGAACCCCGCCAAAAATCCCAAATAGTAGGGTCGACAAAGCCCTCTCCAAAGCCCAAATCATCGTGCATGAACAGCTCTGTCGATAGGCTGTTGCCAGCCTCTCACTCAGTCTGTCACGCACACTAACAAGGGAATTTGGATGAGGGGATAAACTTCTCTCATCGAGCCAGCTAGGTTGTAGCAACTGGTTGGTGAATCAAGGGCCCACCACCAAAAGGTATTAAAAAACAAACAAAAAAAGGCCGGATTACACCTTTGGTCACAGCCTGGTGAGGGATTATGAACTAAAAATAAAGGCTCAGTCCAAATTAAAGGTGACAGTCAAAATGTACAGGTTGAAACTATAGTTTATCAAATATGTGAATGTGTGGCCTTGTAAAGCACTGAGCAACGCGCGATGAATGAGTAGATGCAGCACAATATACAGTAAATGCACTCCATTTACCATTTAAGTGGATTTTTCATTTGTTAAACAATGATGTGTTTTTTTTTTTTGTTTTTTTTTTGGGGGGGGGGGGGGTCGGACGTGCCATGATGAAACCATTCAAGTCATCTGAAATCTTAATTGATTGAAATTTAGTGGGCTTGTTATTTAACACACTTCTGCATGCAGTGTCTGATTTACAAATTTAATTTTCAGTTTACAGAGAATTTATTTCAGACATATATAGATAAGAAAGAAAGAAATCACGACTACATCGCATGCACATCCACCCAATCTGCTTTCCCCCATCCCGTCACCATTTCGACATGCAACATCCAGAAACAAGTATCAGCAGCCAGGGGGAAAGAGCACATGAATTTAAGACCACCTGATATGAAAGCTAAATGTGTTTATCTTATGGGCAATATTCGTACGTCTACAAGCACGTGATACAAAGATGTATGTAAGATGCATTCTTGATATACGATGTATGTTTGTGATGATCTTTGTGTAACTTTTAATGGAAGTGTGTGCCTGTGTATGTGTATGTGTATGTGTATGTGTGTGTGTGTGTGTGTGTGTGTGTGTGTGTGTGTGTGTGTGTGTGTGTGTGTGTGTGTGTGTGTGTGTGTGTGTGTGTGCGTGCGTATGCGTATGCGTGTGCGTGTGTGTGTGCGTGTGTGTGTGTGCATTGCAATGTGTGGCCAACTCTTTCGATGACTGAACTCCTGAGCATGTCTGCATCTGCCTGCTATTTGTGAATGTTTATGATTTGCCAACAGCGTGAACATTTCCACATGATGGCCACTCCTTTCTGACATCTGAACCAGCATGCTACACAGACGTTTTATGCAAAAATAAACCTGGCTTTGACGGTTGAAATCAAACATCTGATTGTGGAGTTCGAATGAGCGACTGAGTAAATATTTCTTAACGTGCCTTGTGTGTGCATGTGTTTGCGTGTGTGTGTGTGTGTGTGTGTGTGTGTGTGTGTGTGTGTGTGTGTGTGTGTGTGTGTGTGTGTGGGTGTGGGTGTGCGCGTGTGTCCGCGCGTGCATACGTGTGTAGGCAAGAAAAGTGCACGTCTTCCACACTCAGCTGACTTTAAAGCCAAACACATAATGACTCCAAAAGAGTTGAGACATAATGGGATCAAGCACACTTCTAAACTGAGCAGGATTTACAAAACGGATGTCGAGACACTACAAAAGGCACTGCAGCGAGGAGGTATAAAAGACACGAGAAATTATGTATCACGGGTATCTTTGGAACACAGCAAATGCTCACCAGATTACTGATGAGGTCATATATTTTAAATCCAAGGTATTTCTTCAAATTTGGTCAGATTTTCAAAGTAAAAAAAAAAATCATGGGTCAATAATGGGTCTTTACAATATGAGCCAAAACTTTAGTAATGTTTGCTTCATAAAAGATGGGCTGAAATTCTCATTCCCAGCACTATATTGAATGGTTTGGATATTCTTTTTTCAATGGCTTTTTGCCCTCTCACTTGGTCGGAAAATGTCGTAGAAGACAGCAACTCAGTAAGCTGTTTCTTCTGAATTGAAGGTTTTCGTGTGTGCAAAAACTATTGACCAAATCTCGCACACCCCACAGGAGTTTGATAACGTACATCCGCCTCACAGGGTGAGTGGCAGGAATTATGGAACTGGTAAACTGCCAGATAACTTTTTGAAATACAGTGAACATGACTTGTAAGCTAGAGTGTTCCACAAAAGCCACATTCATCAAATAAAATGCACACATACTGTATCAACCATGTCTGACGTCATAGCAGACACTCATAACAATAACACAACATTAAGCTTGATTTAGATTACTGAGTAAGTGTGAGTAAATTTCTTTGAATTCAGTTTTAATGCCGCGTTTATTTGTTCCTAACTTGCTGGCTCTTTGTAAATCATCAATGTTTTTGTATGTAGACTGAGAAGGGTGCAATGACTTGATGAAAGAGAATTACATTATTCTCAGTGTGATATGTGTGAGGATTACTGCTCTGATGTGTTTGTCAATAAAAACAAGCAAATGGAAACTTTGTAGTCATTCAAATATTTTTTAAATTTAGTTTACGAATAAAAAGCAGACTTTTTCCGGATTTACACTGTAACTGTGACCACGTGAATGAATTGCTAATGAACGCAGCGTGGGATGAATAGGCAAATGTTTGTCCAAGTTGAAATCAAATAGCTAGGAATATTTTTGGGAAAATCTACCAAGTTTCTACTGTATTGTAAAGAAAATGATGATTCACTGCATATGCCGAAGCTTTGTGGTTACTTCACAGTGGAAACACAGTAGTGGCAGAGGCGTTCTCATCACTTAGTAGTTCATCAGCGCTTCATTCGGCAGCGTGTCTGCTTGCCTAGGGTTTCATTAACTAATGGAGTGTCGAGGAAAAGCAGAATCTGATTTCGAAATGGAATCTCAAGCTTTCAACCAACTGTTTCCTTCTTCAACAGTACACATGCTTTACTTTGGCCCGGCTGAGATGCACAGTTCGGTTGCGGTCAACTTGTGACATTCCAGTGGCCTCGCAATAATGAAAGGTTGGTTGACCAGACCTTGACACAGGTCTGGCTTGTATGTAATTTGCGCCGGTAAAGAAGAACGGCTTCTCACCAAACTAAACTCTCAACTTTAAAAACTTCCAAAAGCAATCAATCTTCCCAAAAGCATCTTCGGGAAGCATGGTATCACATTCTGGCAATGTACTCGTCCGTCTGACAAAGAAACAATGGCCAACCCAACATAAACACAGTTAATAAGCATTGTGTGGCGGTAACTACTGTAAGTAAGCCTTCCAATGGCATTCACCAGCCTTGGATAAACATCTCAAAGCAGTCTTGAGCAATGAAACATCTCAAAATGACTTACACTGACTGTCTTGCCAAAGCATTTAACTTATCATCATCTAACTGAACGCCGGCGCAAATCCTGCGAGGCCAAACGTAAAACCCACACAGAGGCCCTATGCTCTGACTGCTCTGCGCCCGCCAGAAGGTCCCATCTGACAAAAATTTGCCCTTCAGTCCACTTCAATATGTTCTGGGAGCTCAAGGATTTTTACTCTGTGTAATTCAACTGAGGGAAACTGATAAATGCCAATGGAAGGTTAGGTCAGGTGTGTGAGGTAATCCCCAATGTGCAGCAGCGGAGGAATTGACCAGGAACTAATAGAGGGTGTGTGTCTGTCTGCATGGCTGCAGAAATGGAGAGGCACCTCGCGAGCTGTTGCACAAAGTCCAGCCAAGAGAAGGAAGATGGAGGAGGAGGAGGAGGAAGAGAAGCAGAAGCAGATGCAGGAAGTGAGAGGTTATTGGAGCAGCAGCAAAGGGAAAGCACAGTCGGTGGTCACCTTTTCCCTTGTATGTCACACATCAAGAGAAAAAGCTCACAGCTACTGGAACAAGGCTTGCATTTCCAGTTGCATCATCACAATAAACTCAAATCACAAACACAAATTGAATTGAGGACATTGGACACTGACTTAAT
The DNA here is from genome assembly GCF_051943395.1 of Hippocampus bargibanti. Taxonomy (NCBI): domain Eukaryota; kingdom Metazoa; phylum Chordata; class Actinopteri; order Syngnathiformes; family Syngnathidae; genus Hippocampus; species Hippocampus bargibanti. The sequence continues at coordinate 10,375,665 of NC_142734.1, forward strand.
AATTTAGGGTTGTACCTTTTGCTCTTGAAAGGCATTTTTTCCATGCAAGAGGTAAGAGGGCATAAAGACTCACCAACACAAGTCTTCCCATCTGTGTGCAGAACAAACTTCATGTGACAGGAACACTTGGGGCCGTGGTCTGTTTCCTCACAGATGTGCTGGCAGCCACCATTCCCATAGTTACATGTCACTAGCAAAGAGCACACATTAAAACAGGATTACATGGACTTTTATGCATAAGGAGATCTGTGTTTTTTTCTCTGAGAAGAGACAAATAAATTAAGGGATTCTTAAATCTAGAATTTGTAACTGGTCTGCACAAGCTCGGATTAGGCTCCATATTGATTTGGAAAATAATCTGCCATAAGAATCACTCAACATTCAGCTATCGTCAAAAGCTTTGGCTCGCTCAAGACGACGTTTAGTTGTAAAATGTTCAGTCAAAACACAATTGTGGCATGGGAATTGCACAATGAAATTATTTGCTAGTCTCCTTCAACTTATCCAATAAACATATAAATGATGAATAAGAGAGCTATTCAAAAGGATAGAATACTGAAGGAGAGCAAGGGTTGGGGCCAGGCAATGTACTTAAGTGCATTTTTTTTCTACTTCAAGATGGAGCCACGAGAGTGGCTGCCTTTCCAACAGCTGCTTTATTTTGTTTTTCTACTTCTTACTTTCCTTTCCTCTTCCTTTCATAACTTTGCTGCTGTGAAATGTAAATTTCTCCACTGTGAGACAAATAAAGGTACATCCAATCCAATCCATAAGTGAAACTTTTTTAAAGGAGAGTCTGTTCCAGTTAGGCAGTCATAATCATCGTCAATATGTCTACTAAAATATTGCAAGTGAGAGGTATTGCACAACGTAAATGTGCGCGCAAGCAGGGACACCGAAAGAAAATGACTTGCACAATGCTGTTGACAGCTTGTGATGGTGTGGGAAGATGTTTTTTCTTTACTCTCGCCTCGTGCAGATTAAAGAAGTTTGAAGAGTGCAGGTCGGGGAGGCGTGCTGTGTCAAATGATGTTCTGTGTGTTCTTTATGGCATGGCTGTCATACATATATATGGAGTAGTGGTGTGAGGCTGCGCCACAGATGTGTTGTCCATTTTTAATAAGAGTCTTCCTTCCCCGTGTGGCATATCTCCCCCACCAAACTACGATTGAGGTCTCCGCTGTACATCTGGAGATGTTGCTGAACAGTTTATGCGGATTTGGGAAATCTGGGTCTCGATCGCTCCTCAGCCAGCCTGCTTGAGACGTCTGACTGCTTTCTTGAAGTGTGTCTTTACTACTTTCTCAAAGCAATTCAACGCTACTGAGGTGAGTCAATGGGCGGTTGCCATTTAGACAGTTGACAAGGTTTTTAGTGGGGAGGGGGACTATGGTGCTGATTTTGAAACAGGTGGGAAACGCATCAGTGAATGATGGGCGGGTTGAAGAGGCCTGTAAACGCCTTCACCAACTCTGAAGAGCTCAAGCTCGGCCAAGGATGGGAACAGTCACTCTTCAGCACTTCACACGCCTGTGAGAGAAAGGGAGCTTTGTCTCTGTCGCTACAACCATGCCACATTGGCCTGCAGTGACTGAAGAAACTGCCAGACATGATGGTGCTCCTCCTCTGTTGGAAGTTTGTGATGTGATGGAGGCCTTGTGAGATGCGGTGTAGTCGTCTTGCCGCAGTTTCAGTCTGTACTGTCTTTCGGCTTGTCTTTTGGATCTGTGGAGGCGGATTTGGGCTTTTTCTTCTGTATCATGAGATTCAGAGTATGAACATTGTCAGAACATCTGTCTGGTAGCTATAAACTTGGTGTTGGAGGTTGGATCTTCAATTATCTGGAATGTTCCACACTATTCACCTTAGAGGGGCACGAGTTTTAATGTTTTGGTAGTTTGTTGCGGAGTGTGCTCTATCATCCAAACGGTCACTTGTCAATTGAAAAGTCAGACTAATATTGATCAAATGTGACTGATTATTCAAGAAAAGATAAATTTTCATTACAACAATTAGTAAAAATTGTGTAGGTAGAATCTCATCACAATAAGCACTCATAGTTAAGTTTGCCCCATTTTCTTAACACTTCACACATCAGCGTGGTTTCCCTTGAAACAAAGGAAAGGTCGGCATTTGTTGTTCTACGCATGGGTACACATTGACGACTTTGCAATGTTTTTAAGTCCACATTTTTGCTGCGGCTGCTGAAGGAAGCCTCCGCTTTGGCACTTTTAACACACCTGTGATGACAGAGTGAAAAAAAGCAATAGGGAGCTCCGGCTTCCACCGCCATCCTGTCTACACTCGACCATCTCGGCCCCTTTTGCCCTTTTCCTGGGCTGTCACAAAAAAACTATAGAATAACACTTCTCCAATCCTTGTCCAAACACAGACAAATCCCCCATCAACCGTGGCCCCGGCGCTGACAGGATGATCTTGGTTGCACAGCAACAGGAAGTGTGTGCTGTCTGTCAGAGCGGTCCCCTTCGCATAACCTCCACACTTGCCCTGGTTGAGTAAATGATCATTCCCTATTTGACAAACATGCTTTTCTTGATGAGGACCGTTTAGGAGATTAGTTCCTGTCGGGTAATGTAATGTCAATGTCTAACTTTTTGAATCTGTCCTGAAGGTGTTGGTGGAATGAGTGCAATTATCCATCATCAGCAGATTTCCAAGCTTCTCTCACCTTCTCCTGAAGAGCCTATAAATTCATTGCCATTTTTTTTCATGCGTGTATGCGTGTGCATGTGTGAACTTTGAGTTTGTCCTTACGTTTGCAGTCCTTCATGTTACGTGTAAGCTGGAATCCAGGTCGACATTCGCAAGAGATGCCGCCCTTCTGTGTTTCCCTGCAGATGTGCGCACAGCCATGATTCTTGTCCATACAGGTGGGACCATCCTTTGTTCCTTCCGGTCGCACTGTAAAGCAAAAACAGTTTTACTCATTGCACATCACAGAGATTTCACTTCACGCTGCTTTGCGTGGTGGGGTAAAAATGTTCACCTCGCTGTCACATGCCCTAAAATCACATCTATGCCGACTGTTGGCGACTGACATGCGCAGCAGCCCTTCATAAAGCTCTGAGTACTTGTTGGAACATGCTCACTTGTTTCTAACTATATGTAGGAGTCTGCCGACGGAATAGGGCGAGAACTCCCAACGGGAGCCGATCCTGTACACTTGTAATTTTAATTGAGGTAATCACCGTCAAGGAAGCAAAGGAGGCACAAAACTGTGGAAACACAGATCAAAATAGACCAAATAAGGATACCAAGGTATCTATCTTTTAAAATGTCTCCAGGTATTTAAGTGTTTGAGTGAGGTGTGGAAACGTGACACTTAGCCTACATGGCATAAATTAGGCAGAATATCTTTGAGATGAAATGTCGTGTAGTGTATTGTCAACGTGATGGAAGAAATAAGGAAAAGAGGAGCCCCCGACATGATCTCTTCCACTTGGCACAAGCCGGTTGTATACCATGAGTCCTTGGCTGGAGAAGACTGATATTTGATGTATTTGTTGTGAAACCCCAGTGCCATACAAAGTGCCATACCCCAGCTCCCCGGCTCATTAAAAACCAAACAATTGTTGTCTCCTGCTCTTCCTCGCGTGGTGCGCAAGGGAGACGGTGAGCACCAAGACATCTCCATTAACGTCTCATTAAATCTGCTGCCGCTCCGAAGGGCATTTGGGGGGCTGACTTCCATAATAAACCAGCATTTTTCTCTAATTCTAATGATTTGCATGTGTTGCTTTGGAACTTTTTAAAGCTTGTATAACCTTGTGCATTCTTACTCTTGAGACTTGCGTGTGCTTGTCGTACAGTTCCTGACTCAGGGGCTACAACGGGGAAACAATCTCAGCATGCCGGAAACAGGCCTAATTGCATATTTATAGACTTTAACTCCAGCTAGCATAACCAGTGTTGACTCTGCTCTTCTCTTTCTATGCAACTCAACTCAGTCCGATTGAGATTCTTTTGAGTGAAATGCTTCGCTGCACATTTTCAAAAGGTTTCATAGGAAAGGAGGTTGGGCTTACCTTGGGCTGTCTTAGTTTTTGATACTGGTTTCAGCTTTGTTTGTGCAGCGTGTAGTGAGATATGCAGCTGTCTGTTGATTGATCGTTTAAAAAAATAAGTCACTTCCATATTGATAATGGAAGCAGTGCCAAAGTGGGACTTATTTTCAACTCTGAAGCTTCGAGGGTTCGACCGGACCAACTTAAATTCTCCGTTTGTTTTAATGAAGATGCAAAATATTGCCCTTTTTAGTGTATCAAAAAGAAACATTACAACTTGATGTGCTGACAAAATCAGCATCAGTGTGTCTTTAACATGTTTGAGAACCCATCTTGAAACCCACCCATTCAAAATTGCATTTTCTGTGTAGCTCTATCTCTTGTTTCTATTTATAATTGTATTTTTCTTTATTGTATTCTATTTGTAATTGTGTTTTATTTATTATCGTATCTATGCTTGTCTGTGACTGTAAAGTGTCCTTGAGAGCTTTGAAAGGTGCTTAAAATGAAATGTATTATTATTCTAACAAAGAGTTCAAGCAGAAAAAATGAGAAAGAGCCCAACAGGAAAGTGCGTATCACATCAAATAAGACGCTTTGCATGTAACAAGGCAGAATTGTCAAGTGCTGTTCACGCAGCAACATTTGAGGAGGTTCCACAGACTTTCCTGTTCCTTTTGTAGATGTATTATGACAGAATTCCATTTGTTTATTTTTGAGGAAAATGGGAAAATTCCATAGGTTGAGCACATTTTAACCATGCTCATCCGATACACAAATTCCAATTAAGTGAATCTAAAGGGTCCTTTTTTCCCCAGTGTGCGAATCAGCTGTGTGACTTCTCTCAGGTCAGAGTGAGAAATCAATGAGAGAAAACGTGTGTTAAATCCATGAACTTAGGAGAGGGTTGAAGTTCTATCCAAAGAACCCAACTGGAGTGAAAATTACCAACTGAGGTTGTATTGTGCATCCCAAAACTCACACCAGTCGCTCATCATTTTTATACGGCCTTGCTACCCGAATGCTGCAGACCCATCCATTAATAACATGCCGGTCTCAGGCCAGAACCTCAGCCTTCCTCTCTCTGAGGACAAATAAAAGTCACTGTGTTGACACAATGGACCTTTTCTCCGGGCCAAGCACAGCTATCATCCACACAGTGCCGTCCTCTCGAACTTGCTGCAGCTTTTTTATCATTACTAAGTTATGGGAAGCAGAAAGAAAAACAACGCTTAATTTGAACACGGATGGGAAAATGAAAGGGAAAAACAACTCCAGATATGGCCCGCATTCCACAACAGCAACACACTTGATCATGTACAGCCAAATGCGGAAACTAATAAAGCTCGCACCTTTTACTAAACAAAACAGGTAGGCAAATGTATGACTTCAACATGTTAAGATTGAACGGGAACAAGCAGCAGCCGAGTGAACCGTGAATCAAGAGTGAACCGTTGCATGTAAATAAAGGAGATTACAGCAATTAGACATGAACACAAGTGGGAGCCTTCACTCAGGAACTTCTTCTTTCTCCTCGGGAGAAGGTCATGACCTCTGAACCTGAAGCGCTACTCAAAGCTAATAAATTCCTTTCATGTAGCTCATGGCTCGGCTCCACCATCTGTTTGGAAATGTTCTCCTGCTGATAAGGAGAATGGGACTCTCATATCAAGCCGCCAGCATTGCTCAGTCCAAAAGTAACACACACACACATATATATATATATATATATATATATATATATATATATATATATATATATATATATATATATATATATATATATATATATATATATATATATATATAGTGAGACCTCAACTTACAAACACCTTATCTTACAAACTTTTCGTCTTACAAACGTCAAATTTCTGAAAATTAAACCTTATAATAAGCACTATATTCATAATACACACCCACCACGGCTGGCGGAGTGATCTTCGGCGGAAGCACACGACCGAACAGCACCAGAGGTTAAGTTACCAACAGTCCTTATGGAAGGTGACTCTCCTTCCATAAGCCATCAACGACCATCAAAAAGGTAAATAAAACTTTATCTTACAGCAGTTTATTTCTTTAATTACAGTCCTCATGTAATGTTCCTCTCTTTCCAAACAGCAATTCCCTTTGACCTTCGACCTCCAACGCCATTCCATCAAGCCATCAATGATCATCACAAATGTAAATAAAGTGACTTTATGATACAATGCAGTGTATTTCTTTCATTACAATACAATAGCACATTTATTATACATAGAATAAGGTATGTTGTGTGTAGTTTTAAGGCTTATTTAGTTGAAAAGTATATTTTATGGAAACCCGGGAATGCATTATTCCCATTTTAATAGTTTCCTATGGGAAAATATTTTTTGAGATACACACTTTTCGCCTTACACACTCTGTCTGGGAACCAATTAAGTTCGTATAGGTCTATATGTATATATATATATATATATATATATATATATATATATATATATATATATATATATATATATATAAAACGTTTTATAGCATCAAAAATACCCAAAACATGCAGTATGATATTTTTAGTCAAATGCAAAACACCACTAAAAATGACTTAAAATGTCTAAAAAGTACTTCAATTTGAAACCGGAAGTGGCTAGTTTCAGAAGGTCCCCATGTTCGTGGTGTCACGGCAAGGCGTCTTGCCTTGCTCTAGAATCAAAACAATGGCTTCATATTCGGAGAATATGCTTTCTTGTTACTCATCCAGTTATGAATATGATTCAAATAGTTCTGAAGAAGAAAGCATACATGTTTGCAATCGATTAAATAATTTATTCCGTGTCATTTTGAGGCATCAGGGGTGGGAAATGTCGCACCCAAAAAAAGGCAGAACATGGCGACAAAGCCGTGCAAGGAATTAATCAGCCCGTTTCGACAGGCTGATTAATTCCTTACATGGAGCTTTGTCGCCCTCTTCTGCGTCTTTTTGGTCCTACACAACGTTTTCAGACCAAAGTATAGCAAAATGCATTAACGTGATGGAAGGACTGCTACAATGTGTCCTTTTTTTCGGTCAGTGGCGTTCCTTCAGTGACATAACGTATGGACTCGTCACCAACTCAAAAACAAGACTTCCGGAATATTCAGCGTGAGTCTTAAAACATAAAATATAGCTATATGCGGTGGAATCTTTGTAAAATACGCTCAGTATGGACACAACTTGTCCGAAGACGTCGGTTGTCCTTTAAGCATTTCACGTAACGAACAAAGCAACTGTCATGATGCCAAAAGAAATGTTAAATAATTTTGTGTGTTCTGGATTTTGGATGGGAGAAAGGTGCGCATTTCTCCCCATCCAAAACAGTAGAGTTGGGCGACCACTAATTAACTCTGAGAAGGTGATTGCAACCACCTGGGAATGGCCAATTGCCGCTGGGACCCGATTGGCCAGAAGCTCAGGTGAAGCACCTTTAAAGCCAGACTGAGCGAGTCACTTCGGGGAGGAAAAAGAGGGACAAAGGACAACCTGGAGAGCAGTGTTACCTGGGGTCTGCCGAAAACTGATATCAACTTCAAATAAAGAAAACTCACAATACCCTTCCTGCATCTGGCTGAGTGAACTTTTATCAACTTTCCACCTGCTTGCTGTCTCGCCGCACGACAGCAACACTGCCAATATGCACTGCATAAACGACGAGCCGGATTTTAGAACAACAAAGACGATAAAATACTCTTATTTGCACGCTTAAGAGGGTTCATCCATCCATCGAACCAACCATCCACATTTAATATATTCAAATGGAATGAAAGGGATGGATGTGAGGGCAGCCACAGCATATCACAGAAGGAAAGTTAATTTGTCTTTTCAAGCTCCGAAACCGAAACAACTGATCTTGGAACAATGACTCCAAAGATGCCAAAGGTATTTGAAGCCAAGGTTTTTGCCGCAAGCTCTGTTCAAACCTGAAGACCACAAGAAAAGAGACAGAAACAATGACCCTGAAGTAGCGCAAGGCATGCTAAGGGTTGATCGTCTGCTCTGAGTGCTTGGAGTGGTGAAAAGAGGGCTCATGGGCCAGGCTGAGCTGCCGTCACAAGTCTCAGGGGGGAGATGGTCCTCAGACTGGAGAACATTCAGCAGCTAGCGAGGGATGGTTGGTTAGCCACTGAAAAGAAAGCCTGAGCATGTAACCACCAGACTATTAAAGCAGCATTCCTTCCTTTTAAATAATGGGCTCTTAAAAGTTTTAATGCAAGATAAAAATGTCAGCGCATCGAAAGGAGAGTGGGAAAGGAACTGGACGGGATTTCGTCAGGCAGAGCTGCAACACAAACGCTCAAACCGAGTGACGAGCCAACTCCGCAAGGACAGAATCCCTGCAAAAACATTGCAATCTGATGGGGAATTTTATTTTGAAACTTCATCTTTTGGCCAAAAAAAACTACATTGAGAATAATCATTTGCCTATAAAAGAAATCAGTCACGAGAGAAGGTTTCCTTTTGTCTACTGTGGCACTTTGACATATCGTACTGTTCAAGGAGAGTTGAAACTAAAATGGCATCAGGTTCAAAAGTCCTTGATGCACATTCATGTTTATAATACAGTAGTGTCAAGAATGTTATCTTGGTGTGTGACAGCACAACGCACACATCATCTGGATTGACACGCATATGTGTTCATCATGCATGCGTCTTTCATCTCAGTGCTTTTGTCCATCTGTGTAACAGACTTTGGCGCAACACCTGCTGGGGATGTCGTGCCTCTCGTCTTTGTACTCATATTGTATCAAGGTCACCTTGCCATGTAGTCCCAAAGGACTCCCCTCTTCCAATTGTGTATCGTCTCGAAAAAGTGTGTCAACCGCAAAGGTACAGTATGCTATCACACAAGCACATTCTTTACAAAATCAAAAAGGGCCAGACAGCTGAAAGTGACTAAGCAGAGCTTTGTCTGCAACATTTGAGGAGGTTCCACAGACTTTCCTGTTCCTTTTGTAGATGTATTATGACAGAATTCCATTTGTTTATTTTTGAGGAAAATGGGAAAATTCCATAGGTTGAGCACATTTTAACCATGCTCATCCGATACACAAATTCCAATTAAGTGAATCTAAAGGGTCCTTTTTTCCCCAGTGTGCGAATCAGCTGTGTGACTTCTCTCAGGTCAGAGTGAGAAATCAATGAGAGAAAACGTGTGTTAAATCCATGAACTTAGGAGAGGGTTGAAGTTCTATCCAAAGAACCCAACTGGAGTGAAAATTACCAACTGAGGTTGTATTGTGCATCCCAAAACTCACACCAGTCGCTCATCATTTTTATACGGCCTTGCTACCCGAATGCTGCAGACCCATCCATTAATAACATGCCGGTCTCAGGCCAGAACCTCAGCCTTCCTCTCTCTGAGGACAAATAAAAGTCACTGTGTTGACACAATGGACCTTTTCTCCGGGCCAAGCACAGCTATCATCCACACAGTGCCGTCCTCTCGAACTTGCTGCAGCTTTTTTATCATTACTAAGTTATGGGAAGCAGAAAGAAAAACAACGCTTAATTTGAACACGGATGGGAAAATGAAAGGGAAAAACAACTCCAGATATGGCCCGCATTCCACAACAGCAACACACTTGATCATGTACAGCCAAATGCGGAAACTAATAAAGCTCGCACCTTTTACTAAACAAAACAGGTAGGCAAATGTATGACTTCAACATGTTAAGATTGAACGGGAACAAGCAGCAGCCGAGTGAACCGTGAATCAAGAGTGAACCGTTGCATGTAAATAAAGGAGATTACAGCAATTAGACATGAACACAAGTGGGAGCCTTCACTCAGGAACTTCTTCTTTCTCCTCGGGAGAAGGTCATGACCTCTGAACCTGAAGCGCTACTCAAAGCTAATAAATTCCTTTCATGTAGCTCATGGCTCGGCTCCACCATCTGTTTGGAAATGTTCTCCCGCTGATAAGGAGAATGGGACTCTCATATCAAGCCGCCAGCATTGCTCAGTCCAAAAGTAACACACACACACATATATATATATATATATATATATATATATATATATATATATATATATATATATATATATATATATATATATATATATATATATATATATATATATAGTGAGACCTCAACTTACAAACACCTTATCTTACAAACTTTTCGTCTTACAAACGTCAAATTTCTGAAAATTAAACCTTATAATAAGCACTATATTCATAATACACACCCACCACGGCTGGCGGAGTGATCTTCGGCGGAAGCACACGACCGAACAGCACCAGAGGTTAAGTTACCAACAGTCCTTATGGAAGGTGACTCTCCTTCCATAAGCCATCAACGACCATCAAAAAGGTAAATAAAACTTTATCTTACAGCAGTTTATTTCTTTAATTACAGTCCTCATGTAATGTTCCTCTCTTTCCAAACAGCAATTCCCTTTGACCTTCGACCTCCAACGCCATTCCATCAAGCCATCAATGATCATCACAAATGTAAATAAAGTGACTTTATGATACAATGCAGTGTATTTCTTTCATTACAATACAATAGCACATTTATTATACATAGAATAAGGTATGTTGTGTGTAGTTTTAAGGCTTATTTAGTTGAAAAGTATATTTTATGGAAACCCGGGAATGCATTATTCCCATTTTAATAGTTTCCTATGGGAAAATATTTTTTGAGATACACACTTTTCGCCTTACACACTCTGTCTGGGAACCAATTAAGTTCGTGAGTTGAGGTCTCACTGTATATATATATATATATATATATATATATATATATATATATATATATATATATATATATATATATATAAAACGTTTTATAGCATCAAAAATACCCAAAACATGCAGTATGATATTTTTAGTCAAATGCAAAACACCACTAAAAATGACTTAAAATGTCTAAAAAGTACTTCAATTTGAAACCGGAAGTGGCTAGTTTCAGAAGGTCCCCATGTTCGTGGTGTCACGGCAAGGCGTCTTGCCTTGCTCTAGAATCAAAACAATGGCTTCATATTCGGAGAATATGCTTTCTTGTTACTCATCCAGTTATGAATATGATTCAAATAGTTCTGAAGAAGAAAGCATACATGTTTGCAATCGATTAAATAATTTATTCCGTGTCATTTTGAGGCATCAGGGGTGGGAAATGTCGCACCCAAAAAAAGGCAGAACATGGCGACAAAGCCGTGCAAGGAATTAATCAGCCCGTTTCGACAGGCTGATTAATTCCTTACATGGAGCTTTGTCGCCCTCTTCTGCGTCTTTTTGGTCCTACACAACGTTTTCAGACCAAAGTATAGCAAAATGCATTAACGTGATGGAAGGACTGCTACAATGTGTCCTTTTTTTCGGTCAGTGGCGTTCCTTCAGTGACATAACGTATGGACTCGTCACCAACTCAAAAACAAGACTTCCGGAATATTCAGCGTGAGTCTTAAAACATAAAATATAGCTATATGCGGTGGAATCTTTGTAAAATACGCTCAGTATGGACACAACTTGTCCGAAGACGTCGGTTGTCCTTTAAGCATTTCACGTAACGAACAAAGCAACTGTCATGATGCCAAAAGAAATGTTAAATAATTTTGTGTGTTCTGGATTTTGGATGGGAGAAAGGTGCGCATTTCTCCCCATCCAAAACAGTAGAGTTGGGCGACCACTAATTAACTCTGAGAAGGTGATTGCAACCACCTGGGAATGGCCAATTGCCGCTGGGACCCGATTGGCCAGAAGCTCAGGTGAAGCACCTTTAAAGCCAGACTGAGCGAGTCACTTCGGGGAGGAAAAAGAGGGACAAAGGACAACCTGGAGAGCAGTGTTACCTGGGGTCTGCCGAAAACTGATATCAACTTCAAATAAAGAAAACTCACAATACCCTTCCTGCATCTGGCTGAGTGAACTTTTATCAACTTTCCACCTGCTTGCTGTCTCGCCGCACGACAGCAACACTGCCAATATGCACTGCATAAACGACGAGCCGGATTTTAGAACAACAAAGACGATAAAATACTCTTATTTGCACGCTTAAGAGGGTTCATCCATCCATCGAACCAACCATCCACATTTAATATATTCAAATGGAATGAAAGGGATGGATGTGAGGGCAGCCACAGCATATCACAGAAGGAAAGTTAATTTGTCTTTTCAAGCTCCGAAACCGAAACAACTGATCTTGGAACAATGACTCCAAAGATGCCAAAGGTATTTGAAGCCAAGGTTTTTGCCGCAAGCTCTGTTCAAACCTGAAGACCACAAGAAAAGAGACAGAAACAATGACCCTGAAGTAGCGCAAGGCATGCTAAGGGTTGATCGTCTGCTCTGAGTGCTTGGAGTGGTGAAAAGAGGGCTCATGGGCCAGGCTGAGCTGCCGTCACAAGTCTCAGGGGGGAGATGGTCCTCAGACTGGAGAACATTCAGCAGCTAGCGAGGGATGGTTGGTTAGCCACTGAAAAGAAAGCCTGAGCATGTAACCACCAGACTATTAAAGCAGCATTCCTTCCTTTTAAATAATGGGCTCTTAAAAGTTTTAATGCAAGATAAAAATGTCAGCGCATCGAAAGGAGAGTGGGAAAGGAACTGGACGGGATTTCGTCAGGCAGAGCTGCAACACAAACGCTCAAACCGAGTGACGAGCCAACTCCGCAAGGACAGAATCCCTGCAAAAACATTGCAATCTGATGGGGAATTTTATTTTGAAACTTCATCTTTTGGCCAAAAAAAACTACATTGAGAATAATCATTTGCCTATAAAAGAAATCAGTCACGAGAGAAGGTTTCCTTTTGTCTACTGTGGCACTTTGACATATCGTACTGTTCAAGGAGAGTTGAAACTAAAATGGCATCAGGTTCAAAAGTCCTTGATGCACATTCATGTTTATAATACAGTAGTGTCAAGAATGTTATCTTGGTGTGTGACAGCACAACGCACACATCATCTGGATTGACACGCATATGTGTTCATCATGCATGCGTCTTTCATCTCAGTGCTTTTGTCCATCTGTGTAACAGACTTTGGCGCAACACCTGCTGGGGATGTCGTGCCTCTCGTCTTTGTACTCATATTGTATCAAGGTCACCTTGCCATGTAGTCCCAAAGGACTCCCCTCTTCCAATTGTGTATCGTCTCGAAAAAGTGTGTCAACCGCAAAGGTACAGTATGCTATCACACAAGCACATTCTTTACAAAATCAAAAAGGGCCAGACAGCTGAAAGTGACTAAGCAGAGCTTTGTCTGGCCTCCTGGTTATAGCCATGACAGCCAAGTGTTAATGGAAAAATCCCAATGTCACAGATTTAGTCTACAGTCGTTTGCTAGGCTGGCCAAGTTTGGGATTGAGCCTTCAAGAAAGCCACAAGCAAAAGGGATGCCCTTCGAAAGGTAAGGTCCAGCAAACTCGCTGGCAAGTCAGTCAAACTTTGCTCAAATTCAAGTATTTGTTCAGGGGATGCGGGGGAGGGGGGGGGGTCGCGGCTCTTGGACAAAGAGGAAGGATGTTGGAGAAGATATAGTCATGTAGCATGGACACATGCTACGGTGAAGAGAATAGAGAGGGAAGTGGACGCCAATGGTGACAGAAATGTGCCCATTTGTTTTGTAACATTTTCCCGGGAGAGGAAAAGAGCCTGACGAATCGGCCGCAGAGCAATGGAGCAGGCATTGCTGCATTTGTTAAAAACAGTTTGGTGGTAAACATGCGAGCATACTAAGAGCCAACAGTGCAGGTAGCCAGCCCCAAATGGGAGGACCTCACTTTACTGGCAGAGCTTTACTTTGTTGTACCAGAAGAATGAAAACGCATTACTTCATGAGTCCATCCCCCCCAAAAAAAGAAACTGATATAACTATTCGTTCTGAAATTTCATCATACTTACTGGAAAATTCCTTGAATTTTTACCGTCCTGGCTCGCCGGCACAAAAAACACACACTTTCCAAAGCAATCCAAAGGAAGTCTGAGGTTAAATGTCATAAAAACATGTCAGAATCTGCCCCAGGAAGGAATAAAATGAAAGCTAGATTTACCCATGGTCACATTTTAGAGTGTGTGCACGTGCGTTTGTGTGTGTGCAGAGGCACACACAAACGCAGCTGACCCTTGCCTTGCTGATCATTTGGTCGAGCCTAAAAACGTGACACTGCCTTTTTCTTGTAACGTACTGACTATCTTTAATGTGTCAGAGCACACAGGAGCGCACGTCTAACGCGTGTCTATTTTTTTTTTACCTTCAACCTTAGTTTTTACTCTTTAACCTTGTTTTAATTTCCATAACATGAGAAGCATTGATTTCAAGACTTAATCTGCCATCTCTCGGCTGTTTGCATTTTACTACTTCAACCATCAGTTTCCCATTAAAAACCAAAAATCTTTCCATTGAACCAAAACTCAAAAGTAAATTGATTTTCATTGGATCAGACATGGGCTGATAGACAAGAAAATACATGATTGACATGATTATCATCTTGGTGTTGGATAAACAGGACCCAATTTGACAAGACAAAGTCCACTCTAGAGTCATTTGAGATGAGAATTTCAATATTTCAATATTCAAATTTCAAAAATATTTGTGTTTGGTGATGCGCACTGTGAAATATGGCGAATGTCAAATGGGCGCATTGTCTCAATAAAAACTGGGACACACTGCACTGTGCAGGAATGCATCAAAGGAAGAGTGCACTTGCCAGCCCATTGTCACGACAATTTTCTGATGAATATCAGCACAACGATCACTCCCTTTTAAGCCTTACTCACAGACGGGCCGATCTGAGACAATAAGCTTGATTTGATGGGATTTTGTGACACTTGGTTAAAAGGAAATTAATTTCTACCATGAAAATGTATTTTTCACTTAAGCTTTGTGAGGTCATTTTGTGCAATCCTCCAAGAAAGGTGCACACATCCTCCTCCACCCATGAATGTGATGTCAACATCAGTCTTAGATTAAACAATAATTCAAATCGTTCCAAGTTCTCATGATTTGATTCCTTGCAACCACAACTAATATACTTAGCAGTGTTATTGGCCCCTGTTTGAGATTTTTTTAGATGAATTATCGGAATTATGTTTGGTCTGAAAATATACTAATGATAAGAGTGACTTTTATCGTCATATGAACTGACCATCTGGACTGCTTAGCGGGCCGTTTCAGAAAGGAATTGATACTTTTGGCTTCCCACAGCTAGCCAACCCATGACAATGGTAATATTTTATATTCAGTACTCACTCGGGTCATTACAACTTCCAATGTGATGAACCTCCTCAATGTGCGACCATGAGCTAATAAAATTTGAGGAATTGGCCTCCTGCCATAGCTTGGAATAAAACCAATGTGATTCCTGTCATAATATTAGTGCTTTAACTACAACCCTGCTGACTGAAATATCAACGGCAGCTATGTCTTTCTCTACTTCAATCCACCAGGCAGTCCTTTGAAGAATCTCACAAATGATTTGAACGAATCAGTCCTGTCAAAAACGTGAGAGCAACTACTCTTCCATATTACATCAGGCTTTGGTAATAGATTGTTGAAAAACAAACAAGCAGAATTAATAATTTATACTCAATAATTGTTCTTTATACAAATAACTCAAATTCCTATTTGATGCCACCAGGATGTGGACCCAACAATAGCATATATTCAATTAGTCTCGTTATTTAGCCAATGACGTTATGATTTTGTTTTTTTACTCAAAAATTTAAATAATCTGAGGATAATTTAAAAGCACTCTGGCCCTAGCCTAGTTTGGTTCCGCTCTAACACCTTGTAGAGGTCTTTTAAAGACTCGCACAACTCGTTATCGCACTAATAATGACAAAATGCCTGCTCAATCTTCTCCATGGGAAACCCATTAAAACTGTAATCCGAAGACCTTCTCTCGTTTTAAATGATCCATTTATCCCTCTCCTCGAATTCGAGATTAATGATCTTCTTAACCACTTTAAACAAACAAACTGAAGAGAAGCCTCACAAATAAATTACAGTTGGGAATGAAAATACAAACCCTTTTACGTTCCATGTAAAATATAGTGCTTTCATTATTTTTGAACCAGAAAAACATGGCGTGATTATCAAAGAAGAAGCCAATGCCACAAATAACAATCAGAACAGGCAAAATAAAGAAAGAGTATGGATGTTGAGAACCCCATGACTGCACCGGTGTGTTTCAGTGACAAGACTCTGCACTTTGCGTACAAGCCACAGGTAAATATAAAATTCAAAATATAAATAAGCATTATTGTCACATTGGCCAGTCATGAAAACTTGTTGAACCTAAAATACTAAGTGTGGGACAGTTCAGTAAGTGGTTGGTGTGCAACAGGCCTTAAATTCCAGATTGAACCATCCAATCACAACACATTTATCTTTTTTGTGGATCAGAGGGCCAAAACGTCATCAACAAGCTTGAGAAACTTCTCTCTTTCAGTGGCAGTGCTCTTCAGTAAAACTGTTTACATCCTGACTTGCAACTTCTTTCTACTGTACGTCTTTGTAAGCTCTCAGTCGTACAGGAGTGGTCCATCGATGAAAAGGTTTCTTCAGCCGTCATCTGTACTTTTACCTGCATATGGTTTAACTACAAATCGTCGACAAGTAATCTCAACCCTTGTCCATCCTATCTTGATTTTGGCCTGTGCAACTGTGTCTTGTGTCCTTCTTCCCCTTTCCTAATCAGAGTGCGACCTCTGTGTCATTGATTTCTCTGTCTGTCTGTCTGTGTGTGTGTGTGTGTGTGTGTGTGTGTGTGTGTGTGTGTGTGTGTGTGTGTGTGTGTGTGTGTGTGTGTGTGTGTGTGTGTATGTGTGTGTGTGAAAATTCATAAATCTGGAGGATGTAATTTGTTGATGTGTGGCTGAGTCACTTAAAACTAGAAATCCATTTATAGCATAGCGTGTCTGCACTGTGCGGCAAATGCGCGAACCAGTCAACCACCTGGTGGACAAACAAACATGTATGATATCATATTTGATCAATCTTGCACCTTCCTTCAATGGCAATGGTTTGTGCAGCTCTATTTTTAATGTACATTTCTATTTTGTGTCATAAGCTGTCAGGGGGAGGGACAAAGAATAAATTAGCTGCTTCACTTTTGTAACAATCCATTCAATACACACTTCTAGTAATCACCCTACTTTGTGTTCATGAATGTGCACAACAGACAATATAAATGTGTGGCTTTGCTGAGTCTAATATTCCAGAATCCCCATTCCTGTACACAGGATGCTGTCTCACAAACGTACTGGCACAGTGTTATAGTGCTACTGTCATCCATCTTTCAAAGGTAAACATTAAATCAAATCCAAAGCAGCGGGCCCTTTCTTGACCCAAATGTCATTCCTATCAACCAAAAACCTTGGCTGGCCTTTCAAAGACGTTATGTCTTCACAAGGAGAAATGTTCAGAGAGAATAAATGAACTGTTACATTTTGGCCAGCTAGAGGATGGAACCTTCATTTGGCTTGAGTTATTTCTGTTCAGGGGTTAGTGGAGTTTTGTGTGTCTGAATGTGTGTGTGCGTGTGTGTGTGTGTGTGTGTGTGTGTGTGTGTGTGTGTGTGTGTGTGTGTGTGTGTGTGTTTGGAGGGGGAGCGGGGGGAGGTTACGGCAAATCTAATAAGAGACAGATCAGCAACAACGTTGTCATTAGCTGAGAAGCTACCTGACACCTGCTGTCTAATTGGCACAGGTTCAATGCTAACAAGTGTTTGCTAACAGGCAGAGGAAAATGTGTCAGTTTGGAAGGACAAAATTTGGTCACAAAACTGTATCTGTTCATGGAAGAAACGGAAAGGTGGTGTCTGTTTAATGCCAACAGTGAATCCACTGAGAAAACTGCACCCTCAGGGTTCGGAAGAAATCCCGCAGAATGGAAGTAGACTCGCATTTAAACCTACTTGGCTAAGAGAGCAGCTCACTTTTCATTTTCTCAGAGATTTATGTTCCTGAACCATTCATGAAAAAAATGCAGCATAAATCTATCCTTCAGGTCAAATACACAGGCAGAGACACAATCTTTCCTTTAGATTCACAATGATGAACCACTCGACTACTGTGTTACCGCGTGTGTGTGTGTATATGTGTATATATATATATATGTGTGTGTGATAATGAGATTGGGAAGCCAGCCCCAATAAATGAAATGCTGAGCGAGGCAGCAAATGACCTGAGAGATAAGATCATGGCAAGAATGAAAA